>NC_053489.1:2409666-3018799 GCF_905171775.1 Rana temporaria | reverse complement strand
GATGGATATGGTGTTCCTACCACCTTACTCTCCTTTCCTCAATCCTATTGAGGAGTTTTTCTCCGCTTGGAGGTGGAGAGTGTATGAGCATCGGGCTCAAGATCAGAGGTCCCTGATCCATACAATGGACGCTGCCTGTGAGGATATTACAGGAGATCATTGTATGGGGTTGGTTGCGACATGCACGCCGTTTCTTCCCTCGTTGCATCGCAAGGGAGAATATACGCTGTGATGTTGACGAAAATCTGTGGCCAGACAGACAGCAGCGTGTGGATGGGCAGGAGGGTGAGGACGGTGGACAGGAGAGGGAGGGTGAGGACAGCGACCAGTGAAGAGATGTTACAGTAGTTGTAAAACTCCAGCTTTATTTACAGCATTGTAGGCTAAATTTAATTTTCCTTGTTTCATGTTTGTGTTTTTATATTTCTGTATATATTATGCTGTATACATTTTCTTTTTACTCTGTATCGAAGTTACCGTATTTATCGTGGTATAATGCGCTCCCGCGTATACCGCGCACCCCTAAAGTTGCCGCGAATCCTGTGGAAAAAAAGTTATTTTTTTTACTTACAGTTTTGGTGTCTTGCGCGGCGTCCATCGGCGGCCTTGTCGGCGTTTGCGGCTTCGGGTGTCCTCTTCGTCGGGTCCGGCGTCCTTCTGCGGCATCCTCGCGTCCTCCCCGCTCGTTTCCCGCGCCGAGTTTGAATACTGCGCCGACATATACCGAGCGCAGTACACTCGTGTATCGTCGAGCAGGCTCGGCAACTCTCGCGCTGATGTCCTGTACGCTCAGGACGTCAGCGCGAGAGGCGCCGAGACTGCCCGAAGATACACGAGTGTACTGCGCTTGGTATATGCCGGCGCAGTATTCAAACTCGTGGTGGGAAAGCGGGTATCGGCGCATACCGCGCACCCACGATTATGCCCTGATTTTCAGGGCAAAATAGTGCGCGGTATACGCCGATAAATACGGTACTTTGTGTGTGAATGATAATGGTTACAATACTGTAAAGTAATTTTTCCTTGGCAGTATGAGTGCAATGTGTGATGTCAAACCTTGGAGGCGACTCTTACCCTAAAATCTTTTCTTTTTTTTCAGTTTTATACACAATTGTATTCAGTTAGCTAGACAAAAACTGTACAGTAACCATTGTCAATGAAGGACTGGGCTAAGACTGAAAGGTGGACATGAGGGATATTTCAATGGTCCTCTGCCATAGAGACAAAACATCGAAACATTTTGACTTGCAGTGCTTACACAATGCCAAAGGGATGAAGCATTTTGGGGGCACTGACTATTTGAATGAGAAAGAAATTTAGTTTTGACACATGAGTGAACTGTTTTGGGAAAGATATGAACTTTTGAAGGTGAACCATGGTGTTGTGCCGAACCATCCAGGTTATTTTGGCAAAAGTACCAAGAGAGCTGAGAACGTCCGGTCTGTATCAAGAAATGAGCCAAAGCAATTGAGAAGAATATTTGCCATTTTGGGGGCACTGACTCTTTATATGAGAAATGAATATGGTTTTGAAGCAAGAGTGAACAGTTTTGGGAGAGATATGAGCTTTTGCACCTGAGTTATAGTGTTGTGCTGAACTGTAAGACTGTTTTGCCAAATGATCTTAGAGTTTTGAGAATGTAATTTCTGTTTCAAGAAATGAGCCAAACCAATAGAGAAAAACTGTAATTAATCCATGATCGACAGACTTTATTTGTGTTTTGTTATCTATTGTAATAATATTTTATTCTGACTTGTTTTGCGAGCTGTTCCGTCCCCATATTGGTGTTTATATCATTAATATAATCTTGGTCCTTCTTGAGTAATGCTTAGTAATACGGTGCCTCGCCTTAGTGGCGAGGCGCTTAGTATAATCCTTTATTCGCCTTATGAATTGGGAAACCTAAATTGCAAAGGCACCCTTTCTGAGCATATTTTAAATAAGCTTAAAAAATGTAATATATTAATATATTATATGAAATCGAATATTGGTGATATTTTATCGAAATTTTGCTAATGCGAATGCGAAATTGATTGCGAGATTTTGAGAACTCTGATTGGCTCTGATGCAAAAAAAGGGTGGAGAAAGTATTCGCGAATATTCGATTTCTGAATATTCGCAAATACTTTCTCCACCCTTCTTTTGCATCAGAGCCAATCAGAGTTCTCCTACCACAGTTGTCAAAATATTTCACAACATTTTTTTTTTTGATAAAATATTCCAAATATTCGATTTCCGAATATTCGAGAATACTTTCTCCGCCCTTCTTTTGCATCAGAGCCAATCAGAAAAAAAAAAAAAAAAAATTTGCAAAATGTTCGCAATAAATTCGCATTAGCGAAATTTCGCAATTTTTTTTTTAAATATCACGAATATTCGATTTTAGCGAATATTTCACGAATATTCGGCTATATATTCGTGATATATCGCGAAATCGAATATGGCGTATTCCGCTCAACACTACTAAAGATCCGCTAACCTATGTGAATCTGGCCCTCAGTTTTTAATTGCTATAAATAGCACTGTTTTCTATAAGACTTATGATGTTTCCATTCAAGTAGAGATTTTTAATCGTGCGATTACCAATGCACTTGATATTGTGTTGCCTTTAAGAAAATCTCAAATATTTAGTGCTGAGAAGGCTATCCCACTTTGGTTTACCCAACAAACGAGGGAACTGAAGTGGGCTTGCAGGGCTAGCGAAAGAAAATGGAGGAAGAACCCTGCCCCAGAGTCCAAGGTGGCCTACAACACTAATTTAAAAATCTATAAATTAGGAATCGTCGAGGCTAAAAAGGTATTTTTTACCAGAAAAATTAAAAAAGCGAATAACTTGGCAGCAGAGCTCTTTCGGATCGCAAGAGCTCTTGCTAATCCGTCATGTGCCCAAGCTCCCGAAGAAGTGTCGGGTGACTTCTGTCAGGTGCTTGCTGACTATTTCATGGATAAGATTCAGAGTATTAGAGATAATATTGAAAACATGAATTACTCTGAGTCTATACAGTAGGTGTTTGTGATATTGTGTTTTTAGCACGACAGCATCGCGCTGATTCTCGGCGACATGGTGCCGAGATCTCGCCAACATCTCGCACTCACTGGAATAGTGACAGCACATCCCAGCAAGCGCGTCATAGAAGCGACGGGAGATCCGACTTGGATTCCCGCCAATTCTACACGTGTGCGGCGTTTGTTATGAATCCTGAGGGGGAAGTCCCCGCCTCAGGAGCATACCGGGCCCTTAGGTCTGTTATGGGTTGTAAGGAGAGCCCCCCTACGCCGAAAAAAACGGCGTAGGAGGTCCCCTTACAATCCATACCAGACCCGTATCCAAAGCACGCTACCCGGCCGGCCAGGAAGGGAGTGGGGACGAGCGAGCGCCCCCTCCTCCTGAGCCGTACCAGGCTGCATGCCCTCAACATGGGGGGGTTGGGTGCTCTGGGGCAGGGGGGCGCACTGCGGCCCCCCCACCTCAGAGCACCCTGTCCCCATGTTGATGAGGACAGGGCCCCTTCCCGACAACCCTGGCCGTTGGTTGTCGGGGTATGCGGGCGGGAGGCTTATCGGAATCTGGGAGCCCACGTGGGTAGGTATCACATGGGTAGGTACCAGAGCATGATGGGATTGTGAGGTCTATATAAATCCGATGCAAGCCACGCACTTGTCATTGCAGCGAGGAAAGGCGATGTGTCAACATCGGGAGAAGAAGAGAAGTGAAGAACATGACGTCACAGCACGGAAGAAGAACTCACAGCACGGAAGGAGAAGAAGACGTACAGCACGGAAGAAGAAGGCACCGGACAGTGAGAGGAAGAACCGGGGTGCGCCGAGTCAACAGCGGAGAGCGGCGAACATAGAAGGAGACCCCCGGAGAGTTGAGAAGACCCCCCGGATAGCGGAGAAGACCCGTCGGGATAGCGGAAGAAGAAGCCCCCCCGCCGAAGACGCCGGAGGAAACCCGCCGGGGGGTGTGGGCTTCTTTAAAAGCAACCCCCCCGGCGGTGGAAGAGAACCAGACGGCGGCCCCCACCCACCCGAAGACGTCAAAGAAGAAGCTCCCCCTGGTAAAAGAGCTAATAAAGAAGACAGGGGGAGCCTCCGGAGCAGAAAAATAAATTATTTTAAAAACCCTTGTGTGGTGTGTTTATTAACTTTGACATTTTTCCTACAGGTGAATGGTTAGGGGTACGATGTACCCCATATCCATTCACTTAGGGTGGGGGGCCGGTATCTGGGGGCCCCCTTATTAAAGGGGGCTCCCAGATTCCGATAAGCCTCCCGCCCGCATACCCCGACAACCAACGGCCAGGGTTGTCGGGAAGGGGCCCTGTCCTCATCAACATGGGGACAGGGTGCTCTGAGGTGGGGGGGCTGCAGTGCGCCCCCCTGCCCCAGAGCACCCAACCCCCCCATGTTGAGGGCATGCAGCCCGGTACGGCTCAGGAGGGGGGGGGGGGCGCTCGCTCGTCCCCACTCCCTTCCTGGCCCGTCCAGGTAGCGTGCTTTGGATACGGGTCTGGTATGGATTGTAGGGGGACCTCCTACGCCGTTTTTTTCGGCGTAGGGGGGCTCTCCTTACAACCCATAACAGACCTAAGGACCCGGTATGCTCCTGAGGGGGGAACCCATGCCGGATTTTTATTTAAAATCCGGCGGGGACTTCCCCCTCAGGATTCATTACAAACGCTGCACACGTGTAGAATTGGCGGGAATCCAAGTCGGATCTCCCGTCGCTTCTATGACGGCTCTGTCTCCATCACGGCAAGCCAGCTCGGCGCTGGCTCCCGCGATGGGGCTCGTAGGTGGTCAATCTCGCCGAGAAAGGGAGCGAGATTGACACAATATCGCGTGCACCTACTGTACCTGTGTATAGGGGCAATTGTTTTGACAGTTTTTCTCCTGTCACCCCCCTGGAAATAAAAATCATCCTCAAGTCTCTCAGGGCATCGTCCTCTGCGTTCGCTCCCTGCATTGCACAGCTGATGAAGGATGCCTGTGAGACCATGGCCCCTTTTATAGCGGACATTGTAAGCACATCTTTTTCATCTGGAGTGGTGCCAAGTATTCTAAAGCAGGCGGTGATTATACCACTGCTGAAGAATTCTAACTTGCCACGCTCCGTGCTCAGTAACAATCGACCCATTTTCACTTTACCGTTCCATGCTAAGATCATGGAAAGAGCAGCGGTATGGCAGGATCAGCCTCACTTGGAATCTAACAACATCTTTGATGACCTCCAGTCAGGATTCCGACCTGGTAGAGGCCCTAAAATGGCCTTGGTTAAAGTCCAGGATGATCTCCTCTGGTCTTTGGATAGGAATGACACCTCGGCCTTAGTACTTCTGGATCTGTCTACAGCCTTCGACACCATTGATGATACCAGACTGTGGGAAAGACTAGGGACTGTGGCTGCCACTGATGGTACTGCTTTGGCATGGATGGCCTCTTTTCTGCAGGAGAGAGTTCAGCGGGTAAGATTGGGACCATATTACTCTGCTGTGTGTAAGACTGCACTGTTGTTTTATAAGCATTTTAATAAATAAATAAATAAAAGCTCATATCTTTCCCAAAACAGTTCACTCATGTGTCAAAACTAAATTTCTTTCTCATTCAAATAGTCAGTGCCCCCAAAATGCTTCATCCCTTTGGCATTGTGTAAGCACTGTAAGTCAAAATGTTTAGATGTTTTTAGGTAGATTCAGGTAGGGGCGCGCAATTTTAAGACGGCGTAGCCTAGCGTGCTTACGCTACGCCACCTTAAGTAAGAGAGGCAAGTACTGTATTCTCAAAGTACTTGCCTCCTTACTTAGGGTGGCAAAGCGTAAATACGGCGGGCATAAGGGCGCCTAATTCAAATGGGTTGGAGGGGGGCGTGTTTAATGGCAATGAGGCTTGACCTCACGTTTTTGAAATGTTTTGGTTACTACGCATGCGCAGGGTGCCTACATTTCCCAGTGCGCATTGCGGCTAAGTACGCCGTACGGGTCTATTGATTTTGACGCGGACGTAAACAACGTAAATCCCGATTCGCGGACGACTTACGCAAACGACGTAAAAAATTTGAATCTTGCGGCGGGAACGGCGGCCATACTTGACATTACTATTCCACCTAATAGGTGGAATAACTTTAGGCCTACTAAGGCCTTACAGAAACGGTGTAAATCGACTGCGGGGGCCGGGCGTACAATCGTGAATCGGCGTAAAAACTCATTTACATATTCTACGCCAACCGCAATGGAAGCGCCACCTAGCGGCCATCCTAAAAATTGCAATCTAAGATAGGACGGCGCAAGCCGTCCTATCTTAGATATGTTTAAGCGTATCTCGGTTTGAGCATACGCCTAAACATACGTCGCCGTAGATTCTGAGTTAGGTCGGCTTATCTACTGATAAGCCGGCCTAACTCTACCTGAATCTACCTATTTGTCTCTATGGCAGAGGACCATTGAAATATCCCTCATGTCCACCTTTCAGTCTTAGCCCAGTCCTTCATTGACAATGGTTACTGTACAGTTTTTGTCTAGCTAATTGAATACAATTGTGTATAAAACTAAAAAAAAAAAGAAAAGATTTAAGGGTAAGAGTAGCCTCCAAGGTTTGACATCACACATTGCTCTCATACTGCCAAGGAAAAATTACTTTACAGTAGTGTAACCATTATCATTCAAACACAAAGTAACTTCCATACATCAGAGTAAAAAGAAAATGTATACAGCATAATATACGGAAATATAAACACACAAACAAAATACAAGGAAAATTACATTTAGCCTACAATGCTGTAAATAAAGCCGGAGTTTCACAACTACTGTAACATCTCTTCACTGGTCGCTATCCTCACCCTCCTGGCCACCGTCCTCACCCTCCTGCCCATCCACACGCTGCTGTCTGTCTGGTCACAGATTTTCGTCAACATCGCAGCGTATATCCTCCGTTGCGATGCAACGAGGGAAGAAACGGCGTGCATGTCCCAACCATCCCCTACACTGATCTCCTGTAATATCCTTACAGGCAGCGTCCATTGCATGGAGCAGGGACCTCTGATCGTGAGCCCGATGCTCATACACTCTCCACCTCCAAGCGGAGAAAAACTTCTCAATAGGATTGAGGAAAGGAGAGGAAGGTGGTAGGAACACCATATCCATCCATGGTTGAGCAGTGAACCAGGCCCTGATAAGCGGGCCATGGTGAAAATTCACATTGCCCCATACAATTATATTTTGTGGTAGGTAAGGCCTTATGAGACCTTTCTCATTTTCAGGGATCAAATCCAAATGAAGGTGGTCCAAGAAGATGAGGAGCTTCTGTGTATTGTATGGGCCAAGACTGGGGATGTGAGTGGCCACACCATTCTCAGAAATGGCAGCACCCATAGTTATCTTGCCCCTCGCTGGCCTAAGACATTCACCGGGGCCCAGTGGCCAATACAATTACGGCCACATCTTCGGCCCTTGGCCAGGTTGAAGCCAGCCTCATGCACATACACGAGTATATGAGAGGTCTCGTTTCCTTCCAATGCCATTATTCTCTACAATAGTGTAAAAAAAGAAAACATCAAATCAGTCATACAGAAGAGTCACACAATACAGTTACAGACAGCTACATAGGAATGTTCTATTCTCTACACAAGTTCAATATACTACTGGCCAGAATTCCAGTTCTTCCAAACCTGGGGTACACGTACCCTATGCAGAGGTACTGCAGGGGGTATTTGACAGAAAGGGGAGGGGAAAAATTATCAACGACTAGACTTACTGAAATGTTACAGTAAAACCCACAGTATTATATAGATTTATATGGGAGGCCCTAGTGTAATTGTAGCTCTTTGACCCTTTTTTTTACTGTATTGTATGTTATATTCTGGTCTATAATTGTGGCCTGAATTTCATCAGGGACAGCGTGGTGTCTTCGTGCTCCTCTGCCTCTTCCCCTTATTCCACCACCACGCACCCTTACTCCTCCTCCTCTTCTTCTTCCTCTTCCTCGAGCAGGCAGTTGCCCTTTTTCATTTACTTGGCCAGGTGCCTTCATGTTCAGAAATTGTACTGGTTCTGCATGGTCCAGCTCTATATATACATGTTTGGCAGCATTCACAGTTATGGACAGCACCTGTCAGGTAACTAAACATAGCCAAACAGGAAGTGAGAGGAAATCTATGCAAATTACTGTAAGGGAGTCCATTCCCCCCTCCCCCAGGCTCTAAGAACTAGTGTCCCACTCAAAAATATCAGGGTAGGTCTTAAACAGAAAGGGGTGTGGCCTTTACAGGAAGGGGTGGGTCATATTTTATTTAGGGGTGCATGAGTTTAGTCAGGCCTAGGGCAGCACAAAACCTAAATACAGTACTGATTCATGGTTTTATGTTCCTGAATAATTTTGTGCGTGTGATGACTTAAACAATGAAATGACGCTGACACATGTTGGAGAGAACGACCATTAGACTGAGAATTGACGATCAGTCTAGATCAACAAGATCTATGCATTTTGAAATTGTGCTAAATGTAGGCTACTTGTACTTAATCATTTGAAAGATGTACTGAGACACTGAGACATGTACTGAGACATTGAGACGTGTACTGAGACATTGAGACATGTACTGAGACATTGAGACATGTACTGAGACATTGAGACATGTACTGAGACATTGAGACGTGTACTGAGACATTTAAACATTGAGACATGTACTGAGACATTGAGACGTGTACTGAGACATTGAAACGTGTACTGAGACATTGAGACGTGTACTGAGACATTGAGACATGTACTGAGACATTTGCAATTTAAAGAAATGAATGAGAAATTCAATTCAGTTGTGAACAATTGCCAAGTGGTTTGGAGATGTGTCCATGTTGTTTTGAGAATGTCATTTCTGTTTCAAGAAATGAGAAAAACTGTAAAAAAAGAAAAATATTTTTTTACTATTTGGGGTCAGAAATCATTTGATAATAAAAATAAAATAATCAGGAGATATCCCCATTACCTTTTATCAACAAAATAAAGCCCAATTAGTGCTGCAAAAATTGTGGTATGATCCACCTGGATACACAAAGTAGTTGTGATGATATGTACAGTTTTACTAACACATTTCAAAGTTGCAAAATTGTGTTCAGGCATTAACATTTTTTTTTTTACTCTCAGTTACTAAGGGGGTTACAGTGTGGCAAATGACATTCCATTGTCAGCTTATTTTAAAGGGATACAACTCACAGATCCTTGTGTTTTGTGATCTCTTTTTTTTAATAAAAAACAGAAATAAAATGTAATTTGCCGGCAATTTTAACCGCTTCAATAACGGGGGGGGGGGGCACTTTCGTCCCTTCCTGCCCAGGACAATTTTCAGCTTTTTCAGCGCTGTCACTCATTGAATGACAATTGCGCGGTCATGTGACACTGCACACAAACAATTTTTTTTTAGCATTTTCTTCCCACAAATAGAGATTTCTTCTGGTGGTAATTCATCACCTCTAGAGTTTTTATTTGTTGCTAAACAAACTAAAAAAAGACCAAAATTTTGGAAAAAAAGTGAGGGGACACTGATGAGTTGGCACTGGTATATGTAGAATTGATGGGCACAGATAGACGGCACTGATATGCAGCACTGATGGGCACCAATAGGCGGCACTGATATGCGGTACTTATGGGCACTGATAGGTGGTACTGATTGGCACTGACAGGTGGCTGGGATGGGCACTGACAGGCGGCACTGATTGGCACTGATAGATGGTACTGATGGGCAGCACTGATGATGAGGTACTGATTACTTACTGACAGGTGTTACTGCTGGGCACTGATTGGCACTGTGATGGGCACTGGCAGACTTTATTATGGGGCACTGCTGGACACTGATTGGTAGCTGATTAGCAGTACTGAGGGGGGCTATGCTGATAATCAATGTTCTGATTACCCCCCTCTGACAGGGAGAGCCGCCGATCGGCTCTCCCTGTCAGTGCGAACCGAGGAATGCCGTTTACCGGCACTTCCTGGTTCACGCGATGATCAGCTGTGATTGGTCACATCTGATCACGTAGTAAGAAGCCTCTGAAAGAGGCTCTTTGTAATGATCGGAGATGCGGCGTGTCAGACTGACATGCCGCACTTGCGATCGCCACGCTGCGTGCCCCCACGGGTGCACGCCGGCAGTTTATCCTGCTGGATGACATATGACACCTAGTCAGGAAAACAGAACCACTTCCCAGCTGTCAATCTGCTATAGGCCGGGCTGGAAGTGGTTAAACAATTTTTCCTTAGTAAATGTTGGTGCCGCTGCAGCACGTTCTGTACATCACAGAGACATGTACATCTGTACAAATATATAAGGGGTCCATATAGTGAACTTGGTGTTGAGTTATTTACTTTAAGGTCATCACAGAGAACACATGGGCGCTCTTTAAGTCTAGAGGAAAAGAGGTTTCATCTCCAAATACGGAAAGGTTTCTTCACAGTAAGAGCTGTGAAAATGTGGAATAGACTCCCTGTTGGAAGGCAACATGGTTTAATATCATATTTCTGGAATTTCACTCCCTGGTTGATACAGGCAGATGGCCCCAAGTTGGAATGTAACCAATTACACATCGAAGCTTTGTGGAACAAAGCCTGGCTCCTGTCCAGCTAGTGCAACAAGATGGAAATCATTGATTAGCACTCTGCAAGCAATCTTCAAAGAGAGCCATGGCTGCCAGGATGATTGATGATAGTGGGCGACAAAGATCAAAGGATCAACAGGCACCTAGAGATGATACATGGACAATGCTGCCCCTAGAGGCCAAATACGTCAGGACGGACAGTAATATAATCTATTGAAAGGACTGCCTCTTGGCAATATCTCATTGGACAGGAGGCTCGTGGGGGTGGTTACGAGTGGGCCTGAATGAATGTGCAAAAAGTACACACAGAAGGGAAATCGTTCCTTTTCGCTCCTGTCTTTTGCCTGAGCCTCGTGGCTTTTTCTGATACCATCTTGAGCACATCTGATGAGACCCTGTCTAGGGGATGTGATAAGTATCTGTGATGTTCTGTTGTTATATGCTTTGTATATTTGACGTTAATGTTTCCATGTTAGCATGTTCCTATTTTCTTGGGAAATAAATACGATATTGTTTTACTAAGCAGTGTGTTCATTTTCATAGCTAACCTTATATCATTGTGCTTATCAGAGTCTTAACCACTTCAGCCCCGAAGGATTTGGCTGCCCAATGACCGGGACACTTTTTGCGATTCGACACTGCATCTATTTAACTGATAATTGCGCGGTCGTGCGACGTGGCTCACAAACACAATTGGCATCCTTTTTTCCCCACAAATAGAACTTTCTTTTGGTGATATTTGATCACCTCTGCGTTTTTTATTTTTTGCTTTAAACAAAAATAAAGCGACAATTTTGAAAAAAAAAACAATATTTTTTACTTTTTGCTATAATAAATATCCCCCCCCCCCAAAAAAAAGAAAATATATATATATATATATAAAAATATCCTCAGTTTAGTCCGATATGTATTCTTCTACATATTTTTGGTAATTGGTTTGCGCAAAAGTTCTAACGTCTACAAACTATGGAAAAGTTTTATAGCATTTTTATACATTTTTTTTACTAGTAATGGCGGCGATCTGCGTTTTTATCGTGACTACGACATTATGGTGGACACATCGGACACTTTTTGACCATTTGCTTACCGCTGCCATTCTGCCGACATATATTGGCGTGCAGCGGCCGACAAGTGGTTAGTAGACTAGATAACTATGGGAATAGACAAGTTAATACATATATACAATTGCATTATCCACTTACATGGAGGTTCAGGAAGTAAGATACAGTGGAACCTCAGATTATGAGTATAATCCGTTCCAGGAGAATGCTCGTAATCCAAAGCACTCGTGTATCAAAGCGAGTTTCCCCATTGAAGTCAATGGAAACAAAAATAATTTGTTCCGCATTGACTTCAATGGCATGCAATACTGCATGTGGCCAGAGGTGGGGGGGCACCGGAGAGCCCCAGAAACACATGGAAAGGCCTGAGGACAGCTTGGCTGACCTCGGAAAACCTCAGAAAGTCTTGGGAAATGAGCATTTCCGAGTCTTTCCGAAAATTTCTAAACGGCGCAGTTCTGCGCCGTTCGGCTGCGGCACCCCCCACCTCAAAACAAACTCAGTACTGCACACCACTGTGGTTTCAATCCTTGCAAGACAACACTCGCAAACCGAGTCAAGGTTTTTAAAAATACAGCGCTCGTATTGCGAAACGCTCGTTAACCGCGTTACTCGCAATCCGAGGTTCCACTGTACCACTAATACAAAACGCCCCGAAGCAAAGGGAACCTAAGTGGAGAGGCCACATGACTGGGAGGACGCTGTGTAGGATGCACCAGGGAGTTGGGTGCAGAAAGAGGGAATCGTTCGTTTTGGGCACAGGGCGGTGCTAGCCTGCTCATCCTGTGTCTATTAGCAGGGGCGGAGCTTGGCATTCGGGCGCAAGACTAGGAAGAGGTAACACACAAGCAGAGTGGTTTTCCATCCCTCCCTTTTGGCAGTTGTGTGGTATGCGTGTTTGTGTTTTTCTGTTTTTTGTTATTTCAGGTACTGGTGGCAGGGGTCTCTGGTTCCTGAAGGTCGGAATGGGTGGTTGGTATATATATATATATATATATATATATATATATATATATATATATATATATATGCATACCTCCCAACTTTGGAACTTGGGAATGAGCGACACCTAGGGATGGAAAAGACATGCGGAGTGCACCGCGACAAAAATGTGTGGATAAAATGTGCTCAGCTGAGTGGGACTGCGAAACATCTGAAGTCTGAATCCGGCACTGTCCCGCAGAATCCGGGACTGTTGGGAGGTATGTATATATAATATATGGTTTGGTACGGGTTGGGGCCTATCTCGGTATGGATACCTTTCCTATCTGGTAATATGGGTCATTGAGCTGAATGGTGCAAGATGGTGGTAATCATTTGTCCCTGAGCTGGTGGGATTGCGGCTAGGGGCCAGGATGCCGTGGTTGTGGAGGTCAGCCAATGAGATAGTATTACCTTCTTCCAGGAGCCTCAGACGTAGCAGTAAGTAAAATTGTTTGTGTTATATATATATATATATATATATATATATATATATCCCTTTCATGCCTAAGTCTATTTCTGACATTTGGGGCCAGATTCACGTAGCCCGGGCGCAGCGTAACGTAACCGATTTAGGTTACACCGCCGCAAATTTTCTGTCTAAGTGCCCGATCCACAAAGCACTTACCTGGAAATTTGCGGCGGTGTATCCTAAATCCGTCCGGCGCAAGGCGGGCCAATTCAAATGGGGCGGGTACCATTTAAATTAGGCGCGCTCCCGCGCCGGACGTACTGCGCATGCTCCCGACGCAAATTTCCCGATGTGCTTTGCGCGAAATTACGACGCGCTGACGTTTTGTGAATCGCGACGTGAAAAAAAGACTTGCGCCGAAAAAAAAAAAAAAAAAAATTCAAAAGCGACGTGGGAAAGACGGGTATACTTTTACATGGTGTAGTAATTTTACACTTTGTAAAAGGTGCCCTATCTTTGCGACGGCAAACTAACACATTTGCGGCAACATAACGACGGGAAAAAGTTTCGTGGATCGCCATAACTGCTAATTTGCATACCCGACGCTGGTTTACGACGCGAACTCTCCCCAGCGGCGGTACTGCATCCTAAGATCCGACAGTGTAAAACTATTACACCTGTCGGATCTTAGGGATATCTATGCGTAACTGATTCTATGAATCAGTCGCATAGATATAAACAGGGATACGACGGCGTATCAGGAGATACGCCGTCGTATCCCTTTTGTGAATCTGGCCCTTGGTGTTTACAAGTTAAAATCCATATTTTTTGCTAGAAAATTACTTAGAACCCCCAAACATTATATATATATATATATATATATATATTAGCAGAGAATCTAGAGCATAAAATGGCCATTGTTGCAATGTTTTATGTCGGACGGTATTTGTGCGGCGGTGTTTTAAACGCAACTTTTTGGGGAAAATTCACTTTCATGAATTAAAAAAAAATTTAAAAGTAAAGTTAGCCCAATTTTTTGTGTAATGTGAAAGATGATGTTATGCCGAGTAAATAGATACCAAACATGTCACGCTTTATAATTGCACGCACTCGTGGAATGGCGACAAACTACGGTACCTAAAAATCTCCATAGGCGACGCTTTCAACTTTTTTTACGGTTACCAGGTTAGAGTTACAGAGGAGGTCTAGTGCTAGAATTATTGCTCTCGCTCTGACTATCGCGGCGATACCTCACATGTGTGATTTGAACACCGTTTTCATATGCGGGCGCGACTTCCGTATGCGTTTTCTTTGTTGCGCGTGCTCGCCTGGAGGGAAGCGCTTTCAATTTTTTTTTCCTATTTATTTTATTTCTTTTTATAATATTAAAATTGTTTTTTTTTTTTTTTTTACATTTTGATCACTTTTATTGCTGTCACAAGGAATGTAAACCCTTGTGACAGTAATAGGTGGTGACAGGTACTCTTTATGGAGGGATCGGGGGTCTAAAAGACCCTCGATCCCTCCTTTGCACTTCAAAGTATTCAGATCACCGAAAACGGCGATTCTGAATACTGTGTATTTTTTTTTAATCCAGCGCCATTGGCAGCCCAGAAACACGGAAGTGACGTCATGACGCTGCTTCCGTGTTTACATTGCAGAGACTGAATCGAAGCCATTTACGGCTTTGTTTCAGCCTGCGTCTGGACACTGGAGGTGCCGGATGGAGGATCGGGTCTCCCCGTGGGACGGGAGGCCCGGTCAGAGCGGCGAGAGGCGGCGAGAGGGGGGGGATGTCCCCTCCCGCTCCTACGGCATAACAACCGAGCCGCTTTTAGGCAGGAGAATCACGACGAGAAAATAGAGAGCAAGTTCTCGCGTTGAGATTTTAGACAGTTTTCTTGACGAGAAACCTGAAATCCTCGCACACACGCTCGGTTTACTCGACAAGAAAGCGCTGCCAGCAGTTTTCTTGCTGGTTGTTGCCGAGAAAACCGAGCGTGTGTATGAGGCTTTACTGTGAAGAAACCTTGGAGATTAAATCTCTTTTCGTAAAGAGCGCCCCCTTGTCCTCTGTGAATAACTCAACACCAAGTTCACTATATGGACCCCTTATATATTTGTACATGGAGATCATATCCCCCCTAATTCTCCTCTTCTCAGGAGAGAATACATTCAATCCCTCTAATCTTTCCTCATAGCTGAGCTCCTCCATGCCTCTTATCAGTTTGGTTGCCCTTCTCTGCACTTTCTCCAGTTCCCCGATATCCTTTCTGAGAACTGGAGCCCAAAACTGAACTGCATATTCCATGACCCATGTAGTCTGGATAACCCCTCCTATTTCATTATACTAATACCCCATACTCAAAAGCCCCTTCCCCTTATAACCCCCCCCCCCCCCCCAGTAAAGAGACAACACCTGATTTTGGAATAAAACTTGGCCATAGCAGCCTTTTTATTAATTAATAAAATTAACCAATTAATTATTCAAAATAATAATTTCCAATAAATTCAAATAATGTCAAACAACAATTTTAACGGCAAACATAATCCAGCCTGTTGGTCTTTGATGGTACCCCCCAACATTTTTCCCTTACCACCAATACACTGCGGGACCTTTACCATACCAAGGCCTCCAGCCGTAAAAGCTCGGAGACACCCCCTTACCCACAGTGCAACCAATACCCGTATTCCAGCAGACACCGTTCCATTGGAATACCCCAGAGGGGCCCATATCACCTCTGGACCCCCCACCACTTCCATCATATCTGTTCACTTCACCATCAAAGACCAAAGGACACCGCCGCCACCACTGCTATGACGACCCGAATCCATGACCTGAAAGAAAGAAAACAAACGGACAACACAAACACAAGGGAGGGTGGGTGGGAAAACCTGCCTCCTTCCTCCAGTCTTCCTTGTTAATGTGCCCCCTGCAGCTCCACCTCTCCCTTATATACCGCCCTGCCCCCTTAAAGAGCACAAACTTCCAAAACAACACCACCCCTCTCTAAACCAACCCTTAACCCCTTCAGGTCTCCCATCCATCTTGGTCATGCCAGCCCTGCGTTACTTTTCTTTCTGTCCTTTCACTCCGGGCTTTTCTGAGTGAAAGGACTACTGCCTACTGCCAGGATTCACAAAGCACTTACGCCGACGTATAACAAGTTACGCCGACGTAAGTGCAAATGTGCGCCATCGTATCTGTGCGCCAGACCCACAAACTAAGATACGCCTAAAAACAGGCTTCACCCCGTCCACGTAACTTGCCTACGCCGGCGTAGAGTGGGGGCACATTTAGGCTGGACGCATGGTGGCGCTCCCATTGATTAGCCATTCAAATATGCAAATGAGGGAAATACGGCGATTCACGAACGTACGTGCGCCCGACGCAGGCTACGCGAGGTGCGCGTAAGTTGTACGTCCGGCGTAAAGTTATTCCCCATAAAGGAGGTGCAACCCAGCAGCAGACATGCAAAGGTCTGCACCAAGGAACACAAGCCGGCGTATTTTACGTTGGACGTGTGTCTGGCTAGGCGTAGGTCACGTTCACGCCGTAGGCAGTGATCCGGCGTATCTTAGGTAGTTGTTCTGACGTGATTGTGAGCATGCGCACTGCGATGCGTCCACGGGACGGAGCATGCGCCATTCGTTATACGTATCAGTCTGGCGCTCGGCCCATCATTTGCATTGGGTCACGCCTCATTTGCATGGCTCACGCCCACTTCCACTTACGCCTTGGAAACCCAGCGCAGTTTTGGGAGCATTGGCTTTGTGACTTTAATGCTTGCCTCTCTGCGCTGCGTCGGCGTAGCGTACAGGAGATACGCTATGGCGGCATTAATGTGTGCCGCTGTCTGTGAATCCGGGCCGATGTCTCTCTCTCTGGAGTCCATCCCTCTCTATACAAGAATGGACTTTCCTCGCTCTGGAGACCGCAGCTTGGCATTGCATGTTATTATTGAGCTTATGATCTACGATGAAAGGCGGTTCTGGATCTGGAATTTGCCAATATTTATACTGGCAGAACATTATTGATGAAATGTTGAAAAGTTGCTGGAGCATTGCAAAGGCCAAAAGACTAGAATAGTCCCTAATGCTAAAAGTCTTTTCCATTTGCCCCCATAACACATGCAGACACGGCTATGTGCCCCCGGGAGATCGAGTCTTTCCAACATCTCAAGAATTAAGGGGAATGGATAACGGTTTTAATCAAGTTTTTACTCAAATCCCTGTAATCAATACAAAGGTAGAGTCCATCTTTTTAATCACGCCAATACCGGGGGGGGGGGGGGGCACTTTCACTCCCTTTCCTTCCCAGTCCAATTTTCAGCTTTCAGCAGCTCGCACTTTCAAAGAGAATTGCGCGGTCATACTACACCGTACCCAAATGAAATGTTTTATCATTTTGTTCACATAAACAGAGCTTTCTTTTGGTGGTATTTATTCATGAATCTATAATTTTTTTGCGATATAAGCGAAAAAAGGGCGGATTTTTTTTAAAAAACCCTATATTTTCTTCTTTCCATCTTAAAAGAAATCCAATACAATTTAATTTTGTCATAAATTTAAGCCAAAATGTTGCTACGTCTTTGGTAAAAAAAAATCACATTAAGTGCATAATAATTGGTTCACGTAATCACGGACATATGTACGCAGATGATCATGTACAAATGTGCGCAGATGATCATGTACAAATGTGCGCAGATGATCATGTACATATGTACGCAGATGATCATGTACAGATGTGCGCAGATCATCATGTACATACAGTATGTATGCAGATGATAATGTACAAATGTGCGCAGATGATCATGTACAGATGTGCGCAGATGATCATGTACAGATGTGCACAGATGATCATGTACAGACAGGGCCGCCATCAGGGGGGTACAGGCAGTACACCTGTAAGGGGCCCAGAGTAAGGCAACCCCCCTTTTTATTTTTTGTAGGGGCCCAGAGGTCCCCAGGCCCCCAGATGGCAACCCCCCCTCCTTTTTTAATTTTTAATTTTTTCTTTGTCAGCACCCAAAGTCCCCTGACCTCAATTTGTGGCGGCACCCCCCCACTTCTCAATTCACAGCACCCCCCCCACTTCTCAATTCATAGCACCCCCTCCCCGCTTCTTAATTTTCTTAATTAGCGGTGGCACCCCCCCTGCTTCTCAATTCATGGCAGCCTCCCCCGCTTCTCAATTAGTGGTTCTTTGCTCCAGGGGGCCCATGCCTGAAGCTGTGTAAGGCGCCCCAAAATTCCTGATGGCGGCCCTGTGTACGCAGATGATCATGTACAGATGTGCGCAGATGATCATGTACAAATGTGTGCAGATAATCATTGGGGCATATGTGGGGGGCAGGTGTTTTTACTGTGTGGGGACATGTGTTTTGGGGAGATTGCGTGGGGACTTTGTGTGTTTACACTGGGCGGTGATCAGTGTGTAAAAAGCTGTAAAAAAAGCAGTTCATACTTTCTGATCACCGGCCGGCTGAAGTGATCCTCTCCTCTCCTCACCGACAACTTCTGTGTAAGGAGAGGAGAGACGATCGCCTAGCAACCGGCTCTGTATTTACATAACATGACGGCTGCGATTGGACACGGCCGTCATGTGATCAGGAGGGCCAATCACAGAGCCCTCCTGCCGATCTGAGATGCGCCGTGTCCGGGTGACATGATCGGATTAGAATCGCGCAGCTGAGCGGGCACGCGCGTGCGATACCCCTCCTTCTGATGGACGTTCCTGAACGTCCATCAGAAGGAGAGAGCGCCCACCCGGCCGTATATATATGCAGTGGCTGGGTGGGAAGTAGTTAACAGAGAACAGGATTGCCCCTACAGGACACATTGGTTGTCTGGTAAAGCCCATCTTAAATTTTCTTCAAGGAACTCTCTGGGTGGTTTTAATTCAGATTCTGACAGAGAATAAAAAGGTATTTCTGGCCTTGGCAGCATTTCAATGGGACATTTGTATGGGTGATAATAAGGTAACCGATTTGAATTCTTTTTTATCACAGACATCCCGGAACTCGCTGTACTGTGGAGACAGTTTGACATACAACTGGGATGCCCAGGATGATAGAACATTTGGGTCATGTAATCAACTAAAAGCTAATAGTCTCGCGATGGTCGGCCTCAGTTGGAGTTCAAGAGCAACAGTCATCAGGGTGGTAGGTCCTGGACCATCGACCATCTTCATATCCATAGAGGCAGGTTTATTTCTCAATGTGATATTATTGCTTAGATTCAATCCAATTTTTAGAGAGTTCCCCCCGCCTCAGAGTCCAGCGAGGCAGAGCGAGGAATTTCACAGCCCTCAGCAACATTTTTAATAGGGATTACAAAATGAGATAGTACAGGAAAAAACTTTGGCCTGGATTCACAGACAGCGGCGCACATTGATGCCACCGTAGCGTATCTCCTGTACGCTACGCCGACGCAGCGCAGAGAGGCAAGCAGAGAATTCACAAAGCCACTGCTCTCAAAACTGCACTGGGTTTCGAAGGCGTAAGTTGGCGTAGGTGGAAGTGGGCGTGAGCCATGCAAACGATGGGCCGAGCGCCAGACAGATACGTATCATTAACTGCGCATGCACCGGGATGTGGACGCATCCCTCTGCGCATGCTCAAAACCACGTCGGAACAACTGCCTAAAATACGCCGGATCACTGCCTACGGCGTTAACGTAACCTATGCCCAGCCATATTCACGTCCAACATAAACTACATAAAATACGCCGGCTTGTGTTCCCTGGAGCAGACCTTTGCATGTCTGCTGCTGGGTTACACCTCCTTTATGGGGCTTAACTTTACACCGGACGTACAACTTACGCGCACATCACGTAGCCTGCGTCGGGCGCATGTACGTTCGTGGAGCGCCACATGCATCCAGTGTAAATATGCGCCCACTCTACACCGGCGTAGGCAAGTTGTGTCAGTGGGATGAAGCCTGTTTTTAGGCGTATCTTAGTTTGTGGGTACGACGCACAGATACGACAGCGCATATTTGCACTTACGCGGCGTATCTGGAGATACGTTGGCGCAAGTGCTTTGTAAATCCGGGCCTTAATTTCCTTCATGAATCAATGGGCAGACAGACTGGGTAATAAAGATTATGGGGTAGATCCACGTACCTCCGCTGCGCCCGGAGCAGATGTGACATACGCTACGCCGCTGTAACATACCTGGCTTTGGTTTGAATCCTCAATGAATTTGCGCCGTAAGTTACGGCGGCGTAGTGTATCTCTCCCGGCAGATTTCAAATTGGGTGGGTAGGGGGCGTGTTTCATTTAAATGAAGCGCGTCCCCGCGCCGAACGAACTGCCCATGCGCCGTCCCTAAAATTTCCCACCGTGCATTGCGCTAAATGACGTCGCAAGGACGTCATTGTTTTCAACGTGAACGTAAATGGCATCCAGCCCCATTCACGGACGACTTACGCAAACGACATAAAATTTACAAAGTTAGACGTGGGAACGACGGCCATACTTAACATTGAGTAAAACACCAGATAGCAGCTTTAACTATATGCCAGAAAAAGCCAAAACAACGTAAAAAAATGTGACAGCCGCTCGTACGTTCGTGGATCGTCCGAAATAGCTAATTTGCATACTCAACGCAGATTACGACGTGAACGCCACCCAGCGGACGCCGAAAAATTGCATCTAAGATCCGACGGCATACAAAGACGTACGCCTGTCGGATCTAACACAGATGCCGTCGTATCTTGTTTTGGGGATACCAAAACAAAGATACAATGCGCAAAATTTGAAATTACGCAGCGTATCAAGAGATACGCCGCGTAATTTCTTTGAGGATCTGCCCCTATTTGTTTAGTCACTAAAGCATCAGTCACAGAAATGTTCCTTTTAACTTTTCTGGGACAATTAATTGCGTAATTTCCCGAACCCCAACAATAAAGACGTAAGTTCTCTGAACGCTTTTCTTTCTGCTCTTTACTTTTGGTGGACAGATTTCAGCTACTACTCTAAAACACATAAGGTTTACTCAAGGATCGAATTGTTGTTGATCGATCAATATTACTGTATATCCTCAAATATAAGCCGAGTTTTTTGGCACATTTTTTTGTGCTGAAAATGCCCCTCCTCGGCTTATACTCGAGTCACCTTTTTGTGCCTGATCTCCCGGACTTTGGGGACCCGATACCAGCCCGTCGTAGGTCCCCTGTTCCCCACATGTAGCCCCACTCTTCCTCTACAAGTGTGCAAAGGTTTTTGTCTGGGGGACATACGGCCGGGGAACACTGATTTTTCACAGCCGGGCACCCCTTCTATAGACTCCCATGTTAAACGGTCATTTCTCTGGTGAATTTGGGGACCCGATACCGCCCGGTTGTAGGTCCCCTGGACCCGGATCTTGTCATACATGTAGCCCCATTTCTCCTCTACAAGTGTGCAAAGTTTGTTGTCTGGAGGACCTACGGCTGGGGAACACTGATTTTTCAAACCGGGCACCGCTTCTATAGATTGTTAAACGTCAGTCCAGTCATGGACACAGTGAGGCATAGGCACAGTGAGGCATGGACACAGTGAGGCATGGACACAGTGAGGCATGGGCATAGTGAGGCATGGACACAGTGAGTGAGACATGGGCACAGTGTGGCATGGGCACAGGGAGGCAAATTGAGGCACGCAGATGGACACCCTGGCCCGGATCCACAAAGCACTTACGCCGGCGTATCTCGAGATGCGCAGCGTAAGTGTATATATACGCCGGCGTAACTATGCGCCGTATCCACAGAACTAGATACGCCTGAAAATAGGCTTCTTCCGACCGACGTAACTTGCCTACGCCGGCGTATCGTAGGCGCATATTTACGCCGAACGCATCTGGCGCTCCCATTGATTTCCTATTCAAATATGCAAATGAGGGAGATACGGCGATCCACAAACGTACGTGCGCCCGGCGCGGGCTACGCGCGCCACGCGCAAGTTGTACATCAGGCCTAAAGTTACCCCTCATAAAGCAGGGGTAAGTCAGCAGCAGACATGCACAAGTCAGCCGGAGAGCAGCTGCAGCAGCACTGTTACGGACGAGCTGAGCATCCACACTTGCAGGACAACAATCTGTATGCCAACATGCCAGGGTCATCCATGGTCATAGCTATACTACTGGCTTCACAGGCGCGTAGGAGGAGGGCACGGGAGAGGATATACCGACCGCGCCTAAACGTCTTTGGCATGGGGGATTCGGAGGTGTATCGCATCTTCAGATTCAGCCCTGATGCCATCCTGGAAATAGCCACAACCCTGCATGATGACATCACCAGCAAGACAGAACGCTCACATGCAGTGGAGCCACTGGTCAAGGTACTGGCAACACTCCATTTCCGTGCCAGTGGCTCGTTCCAGCGTACAAGTGGAGTCGTGGCTGGGATGGCACAATCCTCCATGAGCAGATGTGTGCACCAGTTTGTCCCCGCGATCCTCAGACGCATGTCCCACCACATCATCAGACCCACCCAGGAGCACCTGCGGCTGAAGGGAATGGCGGATTTTGTCAGAATTGCTGGATTCCCACACACCGTACAACGTACATGTGATAGCCGATGCCCAATGCCTCATATGGCACGTCCGTGCCAAACACCCAGGGGCCAGCCACGACAGCTACATATACCGTCAAAGCACCATCCCAACATAATTTTAACAGAACATGTACAGGGACAGCTGGCTGGTTGGTGAGTGACATGGGTGTCAGCCATGACTGTCCGACCCCATGATGCAGACATCACGAGGGGCACATGCACGACTAACATCCTCCTGTCTTTTCCCTTTCAGGTGACTCTGCATATGCACTTGGGCCCCATCTCATGACTCCATTCCGGAATCCCCAAACCAGAGGAGAGCAAAACTACAATAATGCACACATACGCACCCGTGCAGTGGTGGAACGCACATTTGGCATCCTGAAGTCCCGTTTCCGATGCCTGGATAAGTCCGGGGGGACCCTGTTGTATTCCCCAAACTTTGTGTGCCAGATCATCGGTGCATGTTGCATGCTGCATAACTTTGCCGTGAGAAAGGGCCTGGAGATTGACATACGTGATGACCTGACCCCAGAACCACACAGTCCCCCCCTGCCCGAGGCTACCCATTCTGCTGATGGAACAGCAGTGAGGAGATGCCTCGTGGAACGCATCTTTGCACGTTAAACACACACATTCATCATGGCACAAGGAGAATGCACGCATGCACACCACTGTGGTCCCTAGCTCACACACACCACATCCACATCACATTGGATAAGCCCAAGTCCACCATGCAGGACTTGGGAGCAGTAACGCCACGTCAAGGCTCCAATTATGTCGCTGTCCATTCATACCACATTCACACGGCCGTGGGGATCACTTCTCCCCGACTAGCCAGGGTGACACCCCGTTGCTGGCAGGAATGTCACCCCCACATTAACACACCAGTCACACTGTAGCCAGCACTCCTCACCGTGTGCTGGGTCTACAAAACCAAAAAACTCAGAACCTGAGTAAACAAAAAAAAAACAGCACTTATCTGCGCTGTCGTGGCCCACGCCTGGTGCCACGGCCACAGCCACGGACACGGCTCCTCATGGGAGCCTCATGGGGGGGGAATCAGGAGGAGTAGGAACATCCCCTGGTCTCTCCATGGCTGGCTGCCTGCCCTCCAACGCCAGGGCGATGCGGGTGAGGACCGCATTGGTCTCAGCCTGCATCAGCCTTGACTGCCTCCCCTCCGCATGGATGGCAGCAGTGTTTTCCCTGATGGCCTCTGCCAGGGTGTGGACCTCTTCCACAAGGCCTGCTGTGGTGGCCTGCAGATCCACCAGGCAGGTGACCACAGCAGCACAGTTCGCGTTCAAATCCTGGACACTTTACTTAATGTCGGCAGAGGAGGCCATGCTGGCTGCCACTCGCCGCATCTGGACGGCAACCTCACCCAGATGGCGGGTCTGGCGGGCCTGTTCCCTCTTGAGATCTTGTGGAAGGAAGTCAGACACCCCCCTAGTCTTCCTGCTAGCCTTCCTGGGGCCAGGAGAGGCTTCAGGCTGTCTAGAAGGGGAGACCCTTGAGGGGGTAGGCCTGTTGGGGGAGGACCCTGAGGGGCTACCCCTGATGGAGGTGGACGTCTGACTGGTCCCGGCCAAAGGGGGAGACTCCTCCAAGTACAGGACAACATCATGGTCCATATTGACCATCTCCTCCTCAACCTCCTCCTGAGGAGAAGTGTGGCCACTCCCCTCCACTGATGACTCACGGCTTCCCAGGGGGTCAGACTCTGACTGATGTTCGGGGGATGGTGTGGAATGGCCACCGGCATCAGATGGCCCTGCTCCCTCCTGCACATCTGTGGGTGACACAAAACATTCACATGTTGGTGGACCCACAGACTTGTCACATGTTCCCTTCCACCCCCACACATGCTACACACCAGATAGGAGATAAAACACACTTACCTGTCCTCAAGGCATCCTCAATGGAGTCAAAGCCCTCCACTCCCTCCACTTGATGCCTGTGGAGACACTGGGCAACCACCTGCTCATCAGGAGTGAGCGTTAGAGTAGTTGCTGGTCCCCCTCCAGTGCCCCTGGCATGAGCGCTGATCTTGGCCATCTTACCTCGGACCAGGCGACGCAGGTCGTTAATTTTTTTTGGATGTCATTGGTCGTCCTGACCTCGTATCCCAAGGCATTGACATCTGCCGCAATCTGCGTCAGGATCTCTGTCTTCCTGGCCTTTGTGGTGTTGGCACTCTCTGCACCATGGAGGTAGACATCATAGCGGGACATGGCCCTGATTATCACATCCCTCTCCTGGCGAGAATAGTTCAGCTTCCTCTTCTTCTCAGCAGCTGGAGAAGACATGGCTCAAAAAACAAACCAGAAAAAAGTACCTTGCTTCAGGGGGGGAAACAAGCGGATGTACTTTTGCGCTCGATGGGCACATGTCTGGGCGTATTTATGCCCTGGGCGTATTTCAGGGATTACGCCGGGCCTAGTTCTGAGCAAGCGCAGAGGGGCGCGGGACATAGTCAGCGTCACGGCGCATGCGCCGTTCGTTCAGGCCCTTCATTTGCATGGGGTCACGGTTCATTTAAATGGAACACGTAGATGTATCAACTTTAGAGTCAATGACCATATCAGACCATGCCCCAATAAGTATAACGTTGAACCCGGCATCGATTGGGAGCTTGAAAATAACGTGGAGAATGAATGAGCCCATCCTGGATGATAAACAGAATGTGGAGTCCCTGTCTCACACACTGGCATTATATTTTGAGACTAATACATCAGAAGAGGTGTCTGACCAAGTGGTATGGGAAGCTCATAAGGCGGTCATGAGAGGGGAGTTGATCTCAATGGGATCACGTATTGAAAAAAGAGAGACAGAAGGAAATTGCTGCGCTCTTAGAGGATATACGCAAACTTGAAATTAAACATAAAGTACATTTAAAACCTGGTGATGCGCAGAAACTGGAGAAACTGCGGGTTGATATAAAACGGCTCCTTGACAGAGGTCAGGCAAGTTCTTCAAACCTTCACAGACCAAATGATACCAGAAGACCCGGCTTTTTCCCGTCTACATGCGAACCGTATACCAGGGAAAGTATATAAAGAATCTAGCATTTCATCTTTTAGATGCCACAAATGAACCCCTTAACCACTTGACAACTGGGCACTTAAACACCCTTAATAACCAGACCAATTTTCAGCTTTTGGTGCTCTCACGTTTTGAATGACAATAACTCAGTCATACAACATTGTAACCAAATGAAATTTTTGTCCTTTTTTTCCCACAAATAGAGCTTTCTTTTGGTGGTATTTGATCACCTCTGCGGTTTTTATTTTTTTCGCTATTAATGAAAAAAGAACGAAAATTTTGTAAAAAAATGAATTTTTCTTCATTTCTATCATATCATTTTGTAAAAAAGTAATTTTTCCTCATACATTTGGCCTAAAATGCATACTGCTACATATGTTTGGTAAAAAAAAAAAAAATTGGATATTATTTAGTCTGGGTGAAAGTTATAGGGTCTACAAGCTATGGTACCAATTTCTGAAAATTGAACAATTTGATCACACCTGAAGTACTGACAGCTTCTCTCATTTCTTGAGACCCTAACAAGCCAATAAAGTACAAATACCCCCCAAATGACCCCTTTTTGGAAAGTAGACATTCCAAGGTAGTTAGTAAGAGTCATAGTTAGTTTTTTGAAGTTGTCATTTGTTCCCACAATTCTTTGCAAAATTAAGATTTTTTTTTTTTTTTTCATACCAATATTGTCATTATAACAGGTTATTTCTCTCACATGGCATGTATATTCCACAAATGACACCCCAAAATATATTCTGCTGCTCCTCCTGAGTATGGCGATACCACATGTGTGAGACTTTTACACAGCGTGGCCACATACAGAGGCCCAACACCGAAGTAGCAACTTCAAGCATTCTAGGAGCATAAATTACACATCTAATCTCTCAACCACCTATTACACTTTTGAAGGCCCTGGAGCACCAGGACAATGGAAACGCCCACAAAGTGACCCCATTTTGGAAAGCTAACACCCCAACGTATAATCTATGAGGCATAATGAGTCTTTTGAACAGTTCATTTTTTTCCAGATGTTCTTGGAAAATGTGGAAAAAAATAAAAACGCATTTTTTTTTACAGAAAGTTGTCCATTTATAGGATATTTCCAACACATAGCATGTACATAGAAAAAATTACACCCCAAAATATATTCTGCTGCTCCTCCTGAGTATGGCGATACCACATGTGTGAGACTTTTACACAGCGTGGCCACATACAGAGGCCCAACACCGAAGTAGCAACTTCAAGCATTCTAGGAGCATAAATTACACATCTAATCTCTCAACCACCTATTACACTTTTGAAGGCCCTGGAGCACCAGGACAATGGAAACGCCCACAAAGTGACCCCATTTTGGAAAGCTAACACCCCAACGTATAATCTATGAGGCATAATGAGTCTTTTGAACAGTTCATTTTTTTCCAGATGTTCTTGGAAAATGTGGAAAAAAATAAAAACTCATTTTTTTTACAGAAAGTTGTCCATTTATAGGATATTTCCAACACATAGCATGTACATAGAAAAAATTACACCCCAAAATATATTCTGCTGCTCCTCCTGAGTATGGCGATACCACATGTGTGAGACTTTTACACAGCGTGGCCACATACAGAGGCCCAACATCCAAGAAGCACCATCAGGTGTTCTAGGGACATAAATTACACATCCAATTTCCTTACAATCTATCACATTTTTGAAGGGCCTTCATATTTCTAACACAGCATGTACATACCAAGAATTACACCCTAAAATACATTCTGCTGAGTAATGGGTAAAAAAAAAAGAAGATTACCTGTGGTTTTAGTAGTGCAATTGTCCACAGAAGGAGAGCCCCGATCCAGGCAGCAGGCAGGGACGTGGTCACTGGTCAGCGACAGTGAATGGAATTGTCCAGGCAGCAGGCAGCAGGCAGGAATATTGTCCATAGTCAGTACAGTGCCAGCAGTGGCAAAATATTTGTCCTGGTAGGAACATGGTCCAAGTAGCGGGCCATGGGTAGGGGAATGGGGACAGGGGTAGAGGCTTCTCCCACCCAAATCTCTTTGAAGCCTCCGGGCAACCAGACCCTAATCCGGGAATGAGAAAACTAAAAAATTTGTTTTTTCATCCAGAAAAACAATTCTGGAGCCCCTCACATATGTGAGACCCCTGTGTTCCCACTAGTATAGCAGGGTAAAAGATCAATCCAAGGGGCAGGCAAAAAACGTGGTCAAACAGTCCAGGGTCAGTTCCAGAGCAGGCAGAGGTAGGTACAGTTTAGGGTTAGGCAAAAGAGTGGTCGTATAACAAGCCAGGGTCAGTTCCAGAGAAGGCAGAGGTATGTTTAGGGTTAGGCAAAAGAGTGGTCGTATAACAGGCCATGGTCGGTTCCGGAGAAGGCAGAAGTATGTTTAGGGTTAGGCAAAAGAGTGGTTGTATAACAGGCCATGGTCGGTTCCGGAGAAGGCAGAGGTATGAGTGCAGTGGCATAAGGGGTGTGGGGGGGAAATTACAGGAAATTAGAATTGCGTTTACCATACGTCCCTAATAATGAAGAAACGTATGGTAACGGCGGAAACATGTTCCAATACAGAGGCCTGGTTGGGAAGGACAATCGGGACAGTAATATGTGGTGTCTTTTCGAATTCCTCTTCTGGAGCACACCCGGCACCTCTTCTGATGTCTGTTGCCTGTTTCACGGGAGGGGGTTTGCTCAGGAAAGTGACGCTCGTGCAGTCTGCTCACAGAATCAGAGCGAATATTTTCCGGTGGGTTTTCAGGGTACAAAAGGGCGGTGATGACTTCTTCTTGATAGTCCAGATATGATACGGGGTTCTCGGATGATTTTTTGTAAATTACATAGGAATTGTAGAAGGCCAAACTAAAAAAATAAATGGACACTTTCTTATACCAGTGGCGGGATTTTCTTGTGGGCTGGTAGGGTTCTAACATCTGGTCATTGAAGTCCACTCCCCCCATGAACAAATTATAGTCATATATGCATTTTGGTTTTTGGATTGGGCCGGTTCTTTTGGGGACTTCCACGTGGGTGTCATTGTGGATTGATGAAAGCATGTGGACGTTCCGTTTGTCCCTCCACCTGACAGCCAATATCTCCTGGTTCCTCAATGCTGCAGACTCCCCTCGTCTGAGCTTTTGATCCACCAGTTTTTGCGGGAAGCCTTTCCTGTTGGGTCTTATTGTGCCACATGCTGGGGTATTCTGAAGGTAAAGACAGCAAAACAGGGGCAAGCTGGTGTAGAAATTATCCACATAAAGGTGGTATCCCTTTCCAAAGAGTGGATACATCAGATCCCAGACCACTTTTCCGCTGACTCCCATATACTCTGGACATTCAGGGGGATGCAGTTGGGAGTCCTTTCCTTCATACACCATGAATGAGTAGAGGTACCCTGTGGCTCTGTCGCAAAGCTTGTACATTTTGACCCCATATCGGGCCCTTTTGCTGGGGATGAACTGCTTGATGCCCAGCCTGCCTGAGAATTTGACAAGGGACTCGTCCACAGATATGTTCTGGTCAGTGGTATATAATTGGGGAAATTGTTGAGCAAAAAAATTTAGAAGTGGCCGAATTTTATATAGCTTGTCAAAAGCAGGGTCATTTCGGGGAGGGCACTGGGCGTTGTCGTTAAAGTGGAGGAACCGCATAATTATTAAATATCGGGATCTTGGCATAAGG
Source organism: Rana temporaria (assembly GCF_905171775.1). NCBI lineage: Eukaryota > Metazoa > Chordata > Amphibia > Anura > Ranidae > Rana > Rana temporaria. Next base: position 2,989,511 of record NC_053489.1, on the reverse strand, counting down.
GAGGAGAAGAGTGGCATGTGGTGAATGGGTTTGGTGGACCAGTAGGAGTACAATTGTTTTTTTTTTGAAAGTGCCATAGTAAAGGTTAGGCCTAAGAACATTTTAAATTCGTCCACGGTTAGTTCTCTCCACTCAAAGGGGCGGGCATATCTGGAACCAGGGTTACTTCTTACGTACTGTTGTGCGTAGAGATTGCACTGGGCCACAATGGAGGAAAGGAAATCTTCGGTGAAAACTAAATTAAAAAAATTTATCATAGAAAAGTTTTCTGTGTTCACCTGGACACCTGGCTGGGCAGTGAAGGGGGGGATATTTGCTGCTCCGGAATTGGGGGGAAGCCACAGGGGGTTTTGAAGGCCATAGGGAAGGCTGGCATGGCCCCTATCCCTTTGGGGCTGAGATGACACCCTACTGGTGTCTGGGCTTTGTTGCAGTGGCACATCGCTTGAGGTGGACGGCACAGCTCTTGAGGTGGACGGCACAGCTCTTGAGGTGGACGGCACAGCTCTTGAGGTGGACGGCACAGCTCTTGGGGTGGACGGCACATCGCTTGGGGTGGACGGCACAGCGCTTGGGGTGGACGACACAGCGCTTGGGGTGGACGGCACATCGCTTGGGGTGGTAGGCACAGCGCTTGAGGTGGACGGCCCTGCGCGTCTGGGAGTAGGCCGCTTCTCCACGCCAGCACCCCTTTTTTTCCTGGGCACATGTTCTTCTTCAGACTCTGAATCGGACCCACTGTCTATAACGGGTTCATAGGCCGAATCAGAATCGGACAGACTCCTCGCTGCTCTCATCGCTCATGGCAAGTAGAAGATGTACGGCCTGCTCGCCGGTAAATAATTTTTTTGCCATACTGGTGGCTGGTGAGGCTGTACTGCAGAGTACTGTGGTGGCACTGGTGGACACAGGTGGGCACAGGCGGCACTTATGTGCACTGTAGTGGCACGGGTGTGGCTCTGGTGGGCACAGGCGGCACTGGTGGGCACAGGCGGCACAGGTGGCTCTGGTGGGCACAGGTGGCTCTGGTGTGCACCGATTAGCAGCACTGGTGGACACAGGCAGCACTGGTGGGCACAGGCAGCACTGGTGGGCACAGGCGGCACTGGAGGGCACAGGTGGCCGTGGTGGCACAGGCGGCACTGGTGGGCGCAGACGGCACTGGTGGGCGCAGACGGCACTGGCGGGCGCAGACGGCACTGGCGGGCGCAGGCGGCACTGGTGGGCGCAGGCGGCACTGGTGGGCACAGGCGGCACTGGTGGGCACAGGCGGCACTGGTACGGCACTGTTGTGGCAATATTATAGGACTCTGGTGACTGGTGCGGCTCTGGTGACACTGGTGCGGCTCTGGTGACACTGATGCGGCACAGATGTGGCACTACTGGGCACAGATGTGGCACTGTTGGGCACAGATGTGGCACTGTTGGGCACAGATTGGGCACTTTAGGCACAGATTGGGCACTTTAGGGCACATATTGGGCACTTTAGGGCACTTTAGGGCACAGATTGGGCACTGATGTGACACTATGGGCACTAGAAAACACAGTTTATCTCCTCTTCTCTCCCGCTGATACTGTGTGAGGAGAGGAGAGGAGGTAAACTTTCCCTGACCTCCTGTGTTTACATTGTGATCGCGCCGTCATTGGACGGCGCGATCACAAGGTAAATGACCGTTGTTGATGGTCATTTACCTAGATCTGTGTAGCGCCGGGTCTCATAGACCCGGCGCGCACAGAAATTTCTTTGTGCGCGCCCGAGGCGGCGCGCATTGCTGCTTCTGCAGGGCGCCGTTTCAGAACGGCGACCCCCAGTTAAGCAACCACCTTGCCGCCGTTTCCAGACGGCGGCTGGTGGCGAAGTGGTTAAAGTGGAAATCACCCTTATCCCCGACGATTGGAATGTGGCTTTGTAATGTTAAAGAGATTAGCAAAGTAGAAGACTTGGTTCTCGCCATCAGCAGGAATTCTACTTCAGGACCTGGTTATCCTGGAATGCCTTCCTAGCCTCAGGCCTTGTACACACGACTGAGAAACTCGGCATAAAAGAAACATCGTTTTCCTCGACGAGTTCCTTGTCAGGCTTGTCGAGAATCGTGTCAAGCTTTCTCAATCGTCGTTCTCAAAACGCGGTGACGTACAACACGTACGACTGCACTATAAAGGGGAAGTTTGATTCCACTGGCGCCACCCTTGGGGCTGCTTTTACTAATCTCGTGTTACTGCGTGTTAGTAAAAGCTTGGTAGGAGACGATTCGCGCTTTTCAGTCTGTTGCAACGCGACAAATGTGCTATCTCCATTACGAACCCTACTTTTACCGAAGGTGCGCTCCTGTCTCATATTTTATTCTGAGCATGCGCGGGTTACTAAGCATACACACAAACGTGTTTCTCATCATAAACCAACCTGTCGGGAAACACGACAAGGAAATTGAGACTCTTTTTTTCTCGTTGAGATCCACAACAGTTTTCTCGACGAAAAACATACACACATAGTTTCTTGATGGATTCTGTCGAGGAAAACGGTCGTGTGTACGAGACCTTAGACGAGGGAAGAATCCTCCTCGACAAGGATTGGAATAGCTAGGGTGGAGGTTTGGAGTTCTTAGCTTAATATCTCCCGTTGCGCTGGGCGGGTGCACGTGAGGTCTACCTTTTGGAATTAGTCTTATATTTTTACTAGGACTGTTACTGATTAAAATTTTTGTGTTCGATTAATCATTTATTGTTTTTTTTTATCAATTAATCGACTAATATCTGGAGGCTTCATGGTTACAGGCAGGGCCGCCATCAGGGGGGTACAGGCAGTACATCTGAAAGGGGCCCAGGTGGCAACCCCTTTTTTTGTAAGGGGCCTGGTGGTCCCCAGGGCCCCTAATGGCACCCCACTTTTTTTATAAAAAAAATGTTTTATTTATTTTCTTTTTTCTTTTTATTAAAGCGCCCTGGAGGAACCCCCCTTTTTGTTTTTTTTTATATATATACATTTTTATTTCTTTTGTCTTTTTATTAAAGGGCCCAGAGGTCCCCAGGGCTCCGGATGGATACCCCCCTTTTTTTACAATTGTTTTATATATATATATATATATATATTTTTGTAAGGGGCCCAGAGGTCCCCAGGGCAACCCCCCCTTTTTTTTAGTTCGTCAGCACCCAAAGATCGCTGACCTCAATTCGCGACAGCACCCCCCCTTTTCTTAATTCGTGACACCCCCTGCTTTTAAATTCACCACCCCCCACTTCTCAATTTGAGGCGGCAGCACCCCCCCCCCAGTTCTCTGCTCCAGGAGGCCCATGCCTGAAGCTGTGTAAGGGGCCCCATAATTCCTGATGGCGGTCCTGGTTACAGGCCATTTAGTCTGCGGCCTTTGAGGAAATGGAAAAAGCAATCTCTACTGAAGATAGGGATGGACTGGCCATTGGGACTACAGGGAGTTTCCCGGTGGGCCGACTTCAGTGACAGCGGACCGCCGCCCTCCTTCGCTCCTCTGTCTCTCCCTTCCCTCAGCGCTCACCTCCTCTCCCTCCCCGCAGCGCTCACCTGGGGGGAACAGAGAAGTATGGGGAGGACCAGAGGAGCAGGGGGGATGACAGAGGAACTGGGGGGAGGGGACAGACAGCCGACTCAACAGCTATGGCCTGGGAGTTTCTCACTTCTGCCTAATCTTGTCCCATAAGGGGGGGGCACCGAACTGATTCTTTGCCCCGGGTGAAATGTGTAGCTTCCCCACTGGTACTGCCTATAAAAGTACCAGTACCAGCCGTTCTACTCTAATAAAGTAGAACGGCTAGTGGCTAGTGAAGGGGGAGATGGGGCTTGGGTGGCCGGGGGGGGGGGTGCAGGAGTTGTTTGGCCACCATGGGAGAAACCTGTCTAAGTGGGCCAGCCTGGATGAAGTCCAGGGCCAAATTTTTGTCCCAGTCGAGCCCTGACCGAAGAGTTAGGTGGAGTGATTGTGGCTTTGCCATGGGGTAAAAGCCTGTGACCTGATGGTTTCACAAATACGTATTATAAAAAGTTCTCCTCAACCCCGCTGGCTCCTCTTTGTAGATATCTCAATTCTGTCTTGGCTTCCAATCCATTACCTCCGGAGGCATTGCTGGCCCATGTGACGGTTTTACCTAAGGCAGGGAAGGCTGCGCCAATTACAGACCCATCTCCCTCCTTAACTCAGACACTAAGCTCATAGTAAAAATCTCGGCCTTAAGGCTCCAAGAACATATAGTTAAATTGATACACCCAGATCAAACAGGGTTCATGAAGGGCCGAGAGGCCAGAGATAATTGTCATGACCTTGCAGTAATACTTTCATGACCTGTCTGTCTCTTACCTTGTCTGTGTATCAGCCTAAGCCCCCATTCACATCTAGGCGTTTTTACGCCTGTAGTGTGACGCCGCTGCCGCCAGAGGGATGAAAACACATGTCCCTCTATGGAGATGGTTCACATCTCCACGCTGAACGCCGGACGCCTGCCGCCTGAAAAAAGGACCCGGACCTTTTTTTTTCAGGCGGCTTTCGGCGTTCGGCTAGGAGATGGGAACCATCTCCATAGAGGGGGTCAATCTGGGGCACATCTAGGTGGACAATACCGGCGTTTTGTCGTGGCAAATCACGGTACAAAACGCTGCTATTTGTACCGCGATTTGCGGCGACAAAACGCCGCGAATTTGTCTGCCTAGGTGTGAATGGAGCCTTAGGGCTTGCCTTCTCACACCTGCATGGTTAAGTAATCTTCCCTCAGCGTGGCTCCACCCCAGCCTCAACAGGAACCACTATTTAACACCGTGTTCTCCAAGCCTGCCTTGCCGTGTAATATTGTGTGTTTGGTTTCCTGTTTGGCGTGTGCTCTACGTTTGTCTCTGTTACCAATCTTGGCGTGTTCCCGACCATCTCCGCTTGCTTGTGACCCTTGACCTTTGGCTTGTTCACCGTTTATCCATGTCTGCTTGTCGCCCCGACCTCTAGCTTATCCTCCTATAGCCTACCTTGAGCTGGGAGACTCTGGGGCCACGACCCGGAGTCAGATGCAGCGAAGTCCATCCTCACCACTAGAGGCTCCGGTGAATAGACATGTGCAGGAAGAAAAAATGTGTTTTGTTTCGTTTCGTTTCGATTCGTTATTTAACTAAATTTGTTTAGTTAGGTTCGTTGCATTACATTCGTTTTCGGGATTAATTTCGTATTCGAGAAAATCGACCACATTAGAAAAAACTCGACTGCATTCGAAAATAATTCTACCGCATTCGAAAACAAATCTACCGAATTCGAAAAAAACTATCAAATTCGAAATAATGCTACCACATTTAAACTAATTCGAAATTCTTATAGGATGAAATCGAATTTGAATAGAAAAGATTAAAATAGAATCGAAAATACTAGAAAAGGAAAACATAGAAAAACAATAGCACAGAACAGAGAAAAAAAATATTCTATATCTATATATAGATATATATATATATATATATATATATATATATATTTATATATAACATCTTATGAAATTCGAATTTCGTATGGAATGAAATCGAATTCCAATAGAAAAGATTAGAATAGATCAGAAAATAATAGAAAAGAAAAGCATAGAAAACAATAGAACAGAATAGAAAAAAATCGAATATATTCTATTCTAATCTTTTCTATTCAAATTCATTCTGTACCAAATTTGAATTTCAGAAGATGGTTATATATATATATATATATATATATGTAAAACCTCTTCCGAAAATTCGAATTTCATATAGAGTAAAAACGAATTTGAATAGAAAAGATTTGAACAGAAAAGAATAGAAAAAAATAGCATAGAAAAACAATAGAACAGAATAGAATAAAGTATAATATATATTATATTTTTTTCTATTCTGTTCTATTGTTTTTATAGTCTATTCTTTTCTATTCGGGCTAACCCTAACCCTTATATACATAACCATTTTCCGAAATTGGAATTTTGTATAGAATGATTATGAATTAGAATAGAAAAGATTAGAATAGAATAGAAAATAGAAAATAATAGAATAGAAAAACAATAGAACAGAATAGAATAAAATAGAATAAATGTTTTTCTAGTTTATTCTTTTCTATTATTTTTTATACTAATCTTTTGTATTCAAATGTGAATTCATTATATACGAAATTCGAATTTCGTAAGATGTTTATATATACAGTATATATTCGAATTTGAATAGAAAAGATTAGAATAGAGCAGAAAAGAATAGACTAGAAAAACAATAGAACAGAATAGAAATATATATATAGATATAGATATAAACCATCTTCTGAAATTGGAATTTCGTATTGAATGAACTTGAATAGAAAAGATTTGAATAGAATGTAAAATAATAGAAAAGAAAAGCATAGAAAAACAATAGAACAGAAAAAAATATAATAAATATATATAAAACTATCTTCTAAAATTCGAATTTTGTATACAATGAATTTGAATTCGAATAGAAAAGATTAGAACAGAGTAGAAAAGAATAGCCTAAAAAAAACAATAGAACAGAATAGAATAAAATATATATTATATTTTATTTTATTCTATTCGGTTCTATTGGTTTTCTAGTCAATTATTTTATATTATTTTCTATTCTAATCTTTTCTATTGAAATTCAAATTCATTCTATACAAAATATATATTATTTTTCTATTATTTTCTTTTGTTTTATATGCTATTCAATTTCGGAAGATGTTATATATATATATATATGTATATATATATATATATATATATATATATATATATATATATATATATATATATATATATATATATATATGTATATATATATATATATATATATATATATATATATATATATATATATATGTATATATATGTATGTATATATATATATATGTATATATATATATGTATATATATATATATATATATATATATATATATATATATATATATATATATATATATATATATATATATATATTTATTTATTATATATTTTTCTGTTCTGTTTTAGTGTTTTTCTAGTCTATTCTTTTCTATTCAAAACTTTTCTATTCAAATTCATTCTATTCAAAATTCGAACTTCTGAAGCCATCTTCCGAAATTCGAATTTGAATAGAAAAGATTAGAATAGAATAGAAAAGAATAGCATAGAAAAAGAATAGAACAGAATAAAAAAAAATTATATTATATATATATATATATATATATATATATATATATATATATATATATATATATATATATATATATATATATGTGTATATATATATATATATATATATATATATATATATATATATATATATTTTGTAAGGGGTTATCAAACATAAAATAAACCCTAGCCACCTTGGGTGTCTACCTTCCACACAGAAACCTATCTATGGAGTCTGGCTCAGCCTACTGCTGGGCAGACAGTGCTGGTCATACAACACAAAACAATAGTCTTTTGATTTTTATCACACAGAAAAATCACTCCTCTCCTCACCTCCTCAGAAGACCTTCTGGCACTGCTCTCCTTACTCACAAAGACTCAGGACAATGCAGCCCATTAGTGGTAATTCTCTGGACTACTTATAGAGGCCTTAATTGCCTCATTCTGAACAGCTGAAGTTTTCCAACGGCCCTTAGCCTTCCTGGCTACATTTTCCAGCCGACGCCTAATAACGATTGGTGTATTGTCTAAACAAGGCAGAAATGTATGTTCCGTCTGTGACAACACCCACAGATTTACCTGACTTCCTGTCCCCCCCTCTTGTTTCAACCCTCGGGTTGGGACACAGGTTGCCAGGCAGGCATGCACTCGGGACAACCCATCTGCATTCCCCATTTTAGCACCGGGGCGATGCGTTACCAGTTCAACCTTTTTAATTTTCTTCTGAAGCTCATCTATCATGCTCTGTTTACTGTCCAGATCGGACTTGCTCTGTACGCTGCTCATCAAACGTTTCACCCTTTTTTCAGTTCCTTATTTTCCTTGTTTACTTCATCTTTTTTCTTCTTTTGCTTATTAAGGGTTCTCTGCTTTGTTCGCAACTCTTGGTTTAGGTTTTCAAGGTCTTCTGTGAGGTTATTCTCTCTAGCCTTGCTAGTTTTTAGGGCCTCTGTAAGCTTTGGTTGCAGCTCATTTAACCACTTACCCCCCGGACCATATTGCTGCCCAAAGACCAGAGTACTTTTTGCGATTCGGGACTGCGTCGCTTTAACAGACAATTGCGCGGTCGTGCGACGTGGCTCCCAAACAAAATTGGCGTCCTTTTTTTCACACAAATAGAGCTTTCTTTTGGTGGTATTTGATCACCTCTGCGGTTTTTAGTTTTTGCGCTATAAACAAAAATAGAGCGACAATTTTGAAAAAAATGAATATTTTTTACATTTTGCTATAATAAATATCCCCCAAAAATATATAAAAAAATATTTTTTTTCCTCAGTTTAGGCCGATACGTTTTCTTCTACATATTTTTCGTAAAAAAAATCGCAATAAGCGTTTATTGATTGGTTTGCGCAAAAGTTATAGCGTTTACAAAATAGGGGGTATTTTTATTATATTTTTATTATATTTTTTTTACTAGTAATGGCGGCGGCGATCAGCGATTTTTTTTTTCAGTACTGCGACATTATGGCGGACACTTCGGACACTTTTGACAAATTTTTGGGACCATTGGCATTTTTATAGCGATCAGTGCTATAAAAATGCATTGGATTACTATAAAAATGCCACTGGCAGTGAAGGGGTTAACACTAGGGGGCGGGGAAGGGGTTAAGTATGCCTGGGTGTGTTCTTACTGTGGGGGGGTGGCCTCACTAGGGGAAACACTGATCCTCGGTTCATACATTGTATGAACCGAAGATCAGCATTTCCCCTGCTGACAGGACCGGGAGCTGTGTGTTTACACACACAGCTTCCGGTCCCCGCTCTGTACCGAGCGATCGCGTGTGCCCGGCGGCGATCGCGCCCGCCGGGCACACGCACGGGAGACAGGGGCGAGCGGGGGGCGCGCGCGTGCGCCCCTAGTGGCGGCTGGGAGAGAGGACGTCATACTACGTGCTCTCGCCCAGCCGAGCCAACTTGTCGACGTATAACGGCGGTGGCCGGTCGTCAAGTGGTTAAATCTTCAATCCGTGCCTTTAAATTTTTGGTCTGTGCCCTCCACTTCAATGGGGCATGATCCGTCACCAGTTCAAACTGTCTACCCACGAGGAAGTACCGGAGAGAATCCAAAGCCCATTTCACCCAGGGGATTTGTATTCGTGTCATTATCTCTTGTTTTATTAAATTGATCACAAACAGCAAATTATGATATTCCGTATTCAGGCCCCACAGCTTCACTTTATTGGTTTCACACTGGGCTTTCTTTTTTCGACAGCAAGCTCTGGAAGCCAGCTTGTTTTTCTCCTTACGAGATCGCGGCCTGGCAGTGACAGGAAGCTCCGATACGGGTGTTAGGTCACTGATTACTTTATTCAGTTTACGCAGTTCACCACCAATCTACAGAAGTTTCCTTGGATTTGGAGTCAGGTCTTCCACACCTGTCTTGCGAGATTTCTTCACAGTGTCCTTACCGTGATGCAGACCATTCTTCTGGTACATATTACTGGGGAGCGTGTCTCTGTCCCATTCAGTCTCAGCATCCCTTCCTGTTGAGAAGGCATTAATTGCTCGCTATATTCCCAGAAATACCTTCGCTTTCCTCTTTTCCTCGATGACACGGTAGTTATTCCTTTCAAATCTTCAACAGAATCATTTTCATAACCTGGCTCTGAGAAGGTATCACTGATATCATCTTTGTCATCTTCATTGTCTTCTTCTTCCTCTGAGTCACTGGCTCCTCCTTTCACAGGTGTATCATCATCACCACTGCCTTTTTGTCTGGTTGGCTCATCATCCGAATCACTGGCAGTGTGATTTTGAGCATCTTCATTTTCAGAGTCACTAGCATTACGATTATTGCTACCATTTTCTACATCGCTGGAGGTTCGCTCCCTAGGTTCATCATCTTCTGAATCATTTGCTTCATTCTCAGATCCGCTGCCTCCTCCTTGTCATTCTCATATCGATGCACTGGACTTTCACCATCTGATCCATGTTGTCTGTTATTTCCCTCATCATCAGAGTCACGCTCATCTTGAACTGGGGTTGCACCACCGTCATCTGAGTGTTCGGGGCTGTAATAGTCCGCTTCCATGGCTGGGCTTCTCACACCTCCAATTGTGGCCACATTCTGCAGTTTGCAGTGAACTTCATCACTGCCATCATGGCAGTCTGTGCGACCATCACATTTCCATTCCATTAGCAAGCATTCACCAGACGGACATTTAAATTCCCCACTTTGACAGCGGACGTGTTTAGTGACTGTACAGTTTTGTTCATCTGAATGGTCACCACAATCACTGTCTCCATCGCAGTGCATAGTATAGGGAATACACTGTCCATTAGTACACTGGAACTTGTTACTGCCACATTCCTTACGTTCACAGCCTTGTTCATCAGCCTCATCAATGCAGTCTGGTTTACCTTCACAGATCCAATTCTGAGGAACGCAGCAAGTCTTTGAAAGACACCGAACAGAGGGATCTGTTGGTCTCCAGCAGTTTTTTTCATCAGATCCATCAGGACACTGTGGCACCCCATCACAGCGGTATTTCTTCTCAAAACATTTTGTACTACTTTCACACTGAAAAAAGTCTTCATTTGTACAGTAGATTGTGCAGTTCTCCAACAACAGAAAATTCTCTGCTGGGCTTTGTTGGTATCCCAGTTCTCTGTCCCGAAAAGTCGGAATGTTACTGGCCTGACTCCCAACCTCGGTCTGCTGTCTCCAGGGGCGGACTGACCATTGAGTCACTCGGGCACTGCCCGAGGGCCCCATGCCACTAGGGGGCCCCATCCGGGTTGCCAGGCTCAGTAAAACCAGGGACAGTATGTAAAAATCTGTGTTTTTTTTAGATCTGTCCCTGATATGTCCGAAAATGACATGCTTTTAATGTGAATATCCCAAGATTTTAGCTGCCCGCCTCTGCACTACCTCCTGGCGTGGTGGTCATCTGTAAGCCAGAGGGGCCCCATAATCTTCTATTGCCCAGGGGCCCCATGAGTTGTCAGTCCGCCCCTGGCTGTCTCTGAAGCTGTGTCACGATGGCCTCAATTTGCAGCTGGTGTCTCTGTTCCAAGCCTGCCATGCTCTCTTGGTGAACCTGTTGTTGAGCTGCCATGCTCTGTTGTTGAGCTGCAAGGCTCTGCTGCCAATCTGCATTCGTCTGCTGTTGATTTGCATTTGATATAGCCAGCTGTTTCAGTATCTCCTCCATTTTGGGTTTACTTTAACTGCCCGCGGCACTCCACCATATGTAAGGGGTTAGCTCGGTAGCGGGGTGTGTGACCCCCTGGATGGGTTCACCACACACAGAATTTATACAGACTGGCAGTCGAAGACGGTTGAAAACAAAGTTTTTGGTTTATTTTTCCATCTTGCTGGAAAACAAGTGCAAGCATCCAAACAGCATAAACAAAATCAAACATAAAATAAACCCTGGCCACTCTGGGCGTCTACCTTCACCACACAGGAACCTATCTATGAATTCTAACACAGCCTACTGCTGGGCAGACAGTGCTGGTCATACAGCAGAAAAACAATAGTCTTTTGATTTTTATCACACAGAAAAATCACTCCTCTCCTCACCTCCACAGAAGACCTTCTGGCACTGCTCTCCTTACTCACAAAGACTCAGGACGATGCAGCCCATTAGTGGTAATCCTCTGGACTACTTATTGCCTCATTCTGAACAGCTGGAGTCTTCCAACGGTCCTTAGCCTTCCTGGCTTCATTTTCCAGCCGACGCCTAATAACGATTGGTGTATTGTCTAAACAAGGCAGAAATGTATGTCCCATCAGTGACAACACCCACAGATTTACCTGACTTCCTGTCACAATATATATATATATACTATTTCTATGCCATTCTTTCCTATTATTTTCTTTTCAATTCTTTTGTAATCTTTTCTATTCTAATTCATTCTATACAAAATTCTAATTAAGGAAGATGGCTTAAGAAATTCTAATGCGGTAGAATTTTTTCGAATTTAATAACATTTTTAAAATTTGATCGACTTTTTATGAATTCGGTCAAAAAAAATTCAAATTCTAATATGAAACAAATCTACTATAATTTTTTTCTATTCAAATTCAATTTCATTCAATAAGAAATTCGAATTCCTTATAGAATGAATTCAAATTCGAATAGAAAAGATTAGAATAGAATAGAAAAGAATAGCATAGAAAAACAATAGAACAGAATAAAAAAAATGATATTTTATATATATATATATATATATATATATATATATATATATATATATATATATATATATATATATAAAATTCGGTTTCGAATTTGTTTTCAAATTCGATTCGAATTTTGTTTGCGTTTTTTCGGATTTGTTTAAATTCGTTACTTTTGTAATTCGGAAATTTGGATGCATACGAATTCCGAATAATGAAAATTTTGTTCGAATTCGGAACGAAACAAAATGCACATGTCTACTGGTGAACACCAGCTGGCTCTTAGACTCCGCTCCCTGGGGAATCTTACATTCTAGCTCTCTGTGGGATCCGTGTTGGTACCCCAGTGCACCTGCCTTCCTGCACCACCCAGGGTTCCAACTGCAGCAGTCAGCCGCAGGGTCCACTATCATAGTGGTGCATTCCTGACCCCAACGGTGTGCATCTGTCACCTGGCCTCAGGTGACCTGATAATAATACTATTTGGACCCTGCATGTATTGCATTGGATGCATAAAGGACCGAATCATATCCTGAGTGTAGTCATTTCAATGGACGCTGAAAGGGCCTTTGATAGGGTGGGATGGGAGTTTATGGTCTGGGTTTTGATGGAGATGGGTCTGAGGGAGCGGATGATGGGATGATGGTGACGGCACTGTATGCAAATCCCAAAGCAAGAGTTAAAGTTAATGGCAGACTATCAGAATATTTTGAGATACGGAATGGGACTAGGCAGTGGTGCCCATTGTCCCCATTGTTATTTGCTTTAGTGCTGGAACCCTTTCTGTGCATGATTAGGGGAAACAGGAGGATTAGGGGGATTTGTATTGGATCAACGGAACACAAGATCTCAGCCTACCCTGCCGAAAAAAAGTCAGATGAGAGCTTTTGGTTGGGAATCCCGACCGTGTGTATGCCCCATCAAACTTTTTCCAACAGGAAAACGGTCACAAACGGCCGGCAAAGATAGAGACTGGTTCTCTTTCCCGTCGGGATTCCCGGCTGACTTTTTCCCATCATAAATCCTGACCGTGTGTACGGGGCATTACTGATAACTACACTGCATACTGGTACCTCTATCCCTACTAATACAACTGACAACCTCAGGTTGTCCATCTCAATTGTACCTCAAATTTGCCTCATTATTACTTTAGCAAACCGTGTCTTATGGCCACACCCCCCTTTTTTTTCATGTCTCAATTCCCCCTACTTTATTTTACTTCTAACCGACGCTCTGTTTTATTTTTCTCTCTGTTATATGTAATGTCTCTACTCCAGTTATGATTATGGTTGAGCGAACCCTAACTGTAAAGTTCGGGTTCGTACCGAATTTTGTTTTTCTTTTGGACCCGAACCCGAACCCGAATAATTTCGGAGTTCGGCCATGTAATGGCACTGCACAAAGTGTAATTTCTGAAAGGAAAAAAAAGTCATTTAAAACCGGCTTTGCGGCTATAATGAATTGTCGGCTTCGGCAATTCAGAGAGGATTCATTCATAAAAAATAAAAAAAATAGCCCTTCAGGTCTGGTATGGATATTAAGGGGAACTCCGCCATCAATTAAAAAAAAATTACGTGGGGGTTCCCCCCAAATATCCATTCCAGACCCTTCAGGTCTGGTGTGGATTTTAAGGGGAACTCCACCCCAAATTTAAAAAAAATGGCGTGGAGTTCCCCCCAAAATCCACACCAGACCCTTATCCGAGCACGTTAACCTGGCCGGCCGCAGAAAAGAACCGTACCAGGCCATATGCCCTCAACATGGGGAGGATGTCCCCATGTTGATGGGGACAAGGGCCTCATCCCCACAACCCTTGCACGGTGGTTGTTGGGGTCTGCGGGCGGAGGGCTTGTCAGAATTTGGAAGACCCCTTTAACAAAGGGGACCCCCAGATCCTGCCCCCCCCCTATGTGAATTGGTAATGGGGTACACTGTACCCCTACCATTTCACGAAGGAAGTGTAAATAGTTGGAAAAACACACACCGTAGAAAAAAAGTCCTTTATTAATAAAAAAAAAAAAAAAACTCCAGCGATGATAATCCACTCGTTCCCGGCTTCCTGCTCCAACGTTGTCCTGATCCAGCGACGGGTGCGGGTGATCTCCAGCGATGAGAAGATCCATCCATCCAGAGCGCAGCATCGCTGACCTCCTCTCACCGCTGGACACAGCCCAGCGAATGACGCGGCTGAAGCTGTGACATTTCTTATATAGGGGAGGCAGGGCCACCCGTCACGTGACCCCGCCCCCTCTGACGTACCCTCTGCTACATCACTGGGGAAGCCCAGGAAGGTGGAAGACTGGAGATCACCCACACCCGTCGCTGGATACAGACATTGCTGGATACAGACAATGTTGGAGCAGGAAGCCGGGAACGAGTGTCACCGCTGGAGTTTTTTTTTTTTTTTAATTAATAAATGACCTTTTTCTCCATGGTGTGTGTGTGTTTTTTTTTACAAGAATTTACACTTCCTTCGTGAAATGGTAGGGGTACAGTGTACCCCATTACCAATTCACATAGGGGGGCCAGTATCTGGGGGTCCCCTTTGTTAAAGGGGTCTTCCAGATTCTGATAAGCCCCCCGCCCGCAGACCCCCACAACCACCGGGCAAGGGTTGTGGGGATGAGGCCCTTGTCCCCATCAACATGGGGACATCCTTCCCATGTTGAGGGCATGTGGCCTGGTGCGGTTCAGGAGAGGGGGGGGGCACTCTGTCCCCCCCTCTTTTCTGCGGCCGGCCAGGTTAACGTGCTCGCATAAGGGTCTAGTGTCGATTTTGGGGGGAACTTCACGCCATTTTTTTTTAAATTTGGGGTGGAGTTCCCCTTAAAATCCACACCAGACCTGAAGGGTCTTGAATGGATATTTGGGGGGGAACCGCGTCTTTTTTTTTTTTTTAATTGATGGCGGGGTTCCCCTTAATATTCATCCGAGACCTGAAGGGCCTGGTAATTGAATTTGGGGGAACCCCCACGCTATTTTTTTTATTTTTTATGAATGAATTCTCTGAATTGCCGAAGCCGACAATTCATTATAGCCGCTAAGCAGGTTTTAAAAGACTTTTTTTCCTTTCAGAAATGACACTTTGCACAGGGACAGTTCTAAGTTTTTTAGAAGAAAAATTGCGCTAACCAAAACAACGTGATTAAATAAATGAATATAAAAAAAGGCAGCAATAACGTGTCATAACACAAACAATATAGGAAAAAGAAAAAATCGCGCCAATCTATAAAAATTATTCAGACCTATGTGACAACACAATTAGTGTAGTGAATAAACGTCCAAAAAAGAAAAAGAAATAATGTCCCTGTAGCATGTGAAATATACCACACTAGCATGTGTGGGAGACATTCAAATCCTTATTGGAATAAACATAATAGTGAGTTATATTAAAAGTCCAAATAGCTGTGAAGTTTCTTGGGACAAACAACACCCGGTGCACAAATGATTGAGTGAGCCACCACCACATGGACTGGGGCTTACCAGAACACATATAAATAACAGCGTTATTTAAAGATTGCAGCAGGGGTCTCCAAGGGGTATGGTCACAACACAGGATCAATGGATGTACAGCATATATCCTTCACTGGTATCTCCACGGAGGGATATGATAAACTCGTACTGACAGACTCTCGGACCGTAGCCGGGAACAATGGCATGTCATGCAGAGAGAAAGCCGCACATAGCGTAATACGTCCAAAAAATACTTTTATTAAAAGTGTAAAAACCTACTTACATCAATTGAATGAAATATAGGCACATAAAAACAGTTTGCCGGCCGGCATAGATAGGAGCCCTTCCTCCTTGTACGAACGCGGTGACGTCACTGCACGCCGTGTAATAAAAGTATTTTTTGGACGTATTACGCTATGTGCGGCTTTCTCTCTGCATGACATGCCATTGTTCCCTGCTACGGTCCGAGAGTCTGTCAGTACGAGTTTATCATATCCCTCCGTGGAGATACCAGTGAAGGATATATGCTGTACATCCATTGATCCTGTGTTGTGACCATACCCCTTGGAGACCCCTGCTGCAATCTTTAAATAACGCTGTTATTTATATGTGTTCTGGTAAGCCCCAGTCCATGTGGTGGTGGCTCACTCAATCATTTGTGCACCGGGTGTTGTTTGTCCCAAGAAACTTCACAGCTATTTGGACTTTTAATATAACTCACTATTATGTTTATTCCAATAAGGATTTGAATGTCTCCCACACATGCTAGTGTGGTATATTTCACATGCTACAGGGACATTATTTCTTTTTCTTTTTTGGACGTTTATTCACTACACTAATTGTGTTGTCACATAGGTCTGAATAATTTTTATAGATTGGCACAGTTCTAAGTTTATTTTTATGTGGTTTGGGTTCGGGTCAAGTTCGGGTCCCGAACCCGGACTTTTTTCGGAAGTTCGGCCGAACCCGCCGAACCCGAACATCCAGGTGTCCGCTCAACTCTAGTTATCATTACTGTAGTGACAACTATTTAATGTACATTGATATTGTATATGACAATCTTGTCAGATGTTTGACAGGGCAGCCATCACTGGGGACCATTGCGCCCCTTACAGATGTAATGCAAAAAAAAAATAAAGACATTTAAAACATTTATAAAAATGGCAGTGGGGCCCTGGGGACCATCAGGACCCTTACAGGTGTAATGCAAAAAAAAACACATATTTTTTTTTTTAAATGGGAGGGGGGCCAGCCAGGCCTGTAAGGGGCCCTGGGGACCATCAGGCCCCTTACAGGTGTAATGCAAAAAAAATTATGGGAGGGGGGCCAGCCGGGCCTGTAAGGGGCCCTGTGGACCACCAGGCCCCTTACAGGTGTAATGCAAATAATAAATAAATAAAAAAATAATACAAATAAATGGGAGGGGGGCCAGCCGGGCCAGTAAGGGGCCCTGGGGACCACCTGGCCCCTTACAGGTGTAATGCAAATAATAAATAAATAAATAAATAATTAATACAAATAAATGGGAGGGGGCCAGCTGGGCCACTAAGGGGCCATGGGGACCACCAGGTCCCTTACAGGTATAATGCAAATAATAAATAAATAAATAATAAAAATAAATGGGAGGGGGGACAGCCGGGCCAGTAAGTGGCCCTGGGGACCACCTGGCCCCTTACAGTTGTAATGCAAAAAATAAATAAATAAATAATAAAAATTTAAATAAATGGGTTGGGGGCCAGCCGGGCCAGTAAGTGGCCCTGGGGACCACCAGGCCCCTTACAGGTGTAATGCAAATAATAAATAAATAAATAAATACAAATAAAAAATAAACGGGAGGGGGCCAGCCGGGCCTGTAAGGGGCCCTGGGGACCACCAGGCCCCTTACAGGTGTAATGCAAATAATAAATAAATAAAAAAATAAAAAAATAAAATGTCATTAAACCAATATTATTTTTTGTCAAACATTTTTGTGTTGTTTTTGTGGGATGCGGCCCAACTGTAATCTCCTAAGTAACCATTTTGTTTAATTTTAAACCCTCTCGTTATCCCGCAGCTTAATCTATGATGAGTACAATAGCATCTTGGCGATGATCTCAGTTGTCAATGAGATAAACCAGAACCCCGACCTTCTGCCCAATGTTACCCTGGGCTATCATCTATTTAGTACTTGTTCTGATCCAAAGAATACTTTGCGATACGCCATAAAGATATTGTCTGGAGAAAAGGAAGCTCCCAACTATTACTGTAAGGGACGTGGAAAAGTGGCCGGTTTTATCGGTGAGAGTGCTTTCCATTCCAATCATGCGCTGGCCCAGGTCCTTAGTCTGTATCGGTATACACAGGTAAGTGGTCACTGCCATATTTTTTATCCTTACT
This sequence comes from Rana temporaria, assembly GCF_905171775.1. Lineage (NCBI taxonomy): Eukaryota > Metazoa > Chordata > Amphibia > Anura > Ranidae > Rana > Rana temporaria. Next base: position 2,971,443 of record NC_053489.1, on the reverse strand, counting down.
TTTCTAGAATGAGTGCAGATCAGAATTAATGCCTCGTACACAAGGTCGGACTTTTGACCGTGCAAAAGTCAGCCGTGAGTCGGTCGGAAGTCCAACGGAAAGAAAGAGAACAGGTTCCCTATCTAAGGTCCGACAAAAAAAGTCAGATGGAGGCTACACATGGCCGGACTTTCCGAAAAAAAAAAGCCTGTTTGACTTGTTTTCTCTGAAAGTCCGGTCGTGTGTACGAAGGCACATAACAGAACTTTGAATAATTCCGGTTCATAGAACATTGTAACTTGGGGAAATTATTCATACAGTCCACTCAGTCCCACCATTTTGCTGAACGGTTATAATTGATTGAATGAGAGAACCTTTCAGGTGGCTCAATCCCATCATAATACTTTGGTTGGTTCTTTGAGTTGCTTTCTTGTTTTTTTTTTTTTTTTATCTAGTGCCCAGAATATTCGCTCAAAAATCAGGAGAGGTAAGAAAAAAAGTTGTTTGTTTTGGGTATTCTTTAAGAAGTTGCTTTTAAACTGGTCAGAACTGAATGTATCAGGACATCTGCCAAAATTACTGTATTGTAGGGATGCGCCGAACACCCCCCCTCCCCCCGGTTCGGTTCACAGCAGAACATGCAAAAAAATCATTCAAACACGTGAACACCGTGAAAGTCTATGGGATACAAACGTTAAAAATCAAAAGTGCTCATTTTAAAGGTTAATATGCAAGTATTTGCCTAGGTGCACACTGCTGCGAATTCAAAATCGCGGTAAAATGCGCGATTTTACCGCGATTTTGCGGCCGCGATTTTGCCGCAATTTCGGACGCAATTTAATGTAAATCGCGGCCCGAAATCACAAAAAGTAGTACAGATCTACTTTTTGAAATCGCAGATGCGGCGTCGCACTGATTAGGACAGTGCCATTGCCGACAATTGCCGGCAAATGCCGCCGATTTGAGATGCGATTTGACATGTCAAATCGCATCTCAAATCGTTCCAAATCGTACCCAGTGTGAACCAGGGCTCTGTCCTAAAAAGTGTTTGGGGACCCGGGTCCTGTCCCAGGGGACATGTATCAATGGGAAAAAAAAAAAGTATTAAAAACGGGCATTTTTTTCGGGAGCAGTGATTTTAATAATGCTTTAAGTGAAACAATAAAAGTGAAATATTCCTTTAAATATCGTACCTGGGGGTGTCTATAGTATGCCTGTATAGTAGTGCATGTTTCCCGTGTTTAGAACAGTCCCTGCACAAAGTGTCATTTCTCAAGGGACCCGGCAATACAGATAAAAGTCATTGAAAAAAAACAGCATAGGCCCCCCCCCCCCCGAGTCCATTAGCAGGCCCTTTGGGTCTGGTATGAATATTAACCACTAGCCGACCAGACGCCGCAGTTATACGGCGGCAGGTCAGCTCGGCTGTGCGAGATCACGTAGTTATACGTCATCTCCCATTTCAGTCAATAGGGCGCGTGCGCGCGCCCCCGCTCGCCCCTGGTGCCGATGCGCATGCCTGGTGGCGCGATCACCGCCGGGCACCCGCGATCGCTCGTTACAGAGCGAGAACCGGGAGCTGCGTCCTGTCAGGGGGAGAAATGACTGATCTTCTGTTCATACAATGTATAAACAGCGATCTGTCATTTCCCCTAGTCAGTCCCACCCCCCCTTCAGTTAGAACACACCTACGGAACATAATTAACCCCTTGATCGCCCCCTAGTGTTAACCCCTTCCCTGCCAGTGGCATTTTTATAGTAATCAATGCATTTTTATAGCACTGATCGCTATAAAAATACCAATGGTCCCAAAAATGTGTCAAAAGTGTCCGATGTGTCCGCCATAATGTCGCAGTACTGATAAAAATCGCAGATCGCCGCCATTACTAGTAAAAAAAATATTAATAAAAATGCAATAAAACTATCCCCTATTTTGTAGACGCTATAACTTTTGCACAAACCAATCAATAAATGCTTATTGTGATTTTTTTTACGAAAAATATGTAGAAGAATACGTATCGGCCTAAACTGAGGAAAACATTTTTTTTTATCTATTTTTCGGGATATATATTACAGCAAAAAGTAAAAAATATTATTTTTTTTCAAAATTGTCGCTCTTTTTTTGTTTATAGCGCAAAAAATAAAAAACGCAGAGGTGATCAAATACCACCAAAAGAAAGCTCTATTTGTGGGGAAAAAGGGATGCCAATTTTGTTTGGGAGCCACGCCGCACGACCGTGCAATTGTCAGTTAAAGCGACGCAGTGCCTAATCGCAAAAAGGGGCCCGGTCATTGACAGCAATATGGTCCGGGGCTGAAGTGGTTAAGGGTTAAGGGAAACCCCACACCAAAATTAAAAAAAATGGCGTGGTGTTCCCCCCAAAAATCTATACCAGACCCTTATCCAAGCACACAACCTGGCAGGTTTTTTTCCTCAGTTTAGGCCGATACGTATTCTTCTGCATATTTAAGCGTATATTGATTGGTTTGCGCAAAGGTTATAGTGTCTACAAAATAGGGGGGTAGTTTTAAGGCATTTTTATTAATAATTTTTTTTTTACTAGTAATGGCGGCGATCTGCGAATTTTATCGTGACTTTGACATTATGGCGGACACATCGGACACTTTTGACGCTATGTTGGGACCATTGTCATTTATACAGCGATCAGTGCTATAAAAATGCACCGATTACTGTGTAAATGTGACTGGCAGGGAAGGGGTTAACCACTAGGAGGCGAGGAAGGGGTTAAGTGTGTCCTAGGGAGTGATTCTAACTGTGTGGAGGCGGGGCTTACTGTGACACAAGACTGATCGCTGCTCCCGATGACAGGGAGCAGACGATCAGTGTCCTGTCACTAGGCAGAACAGGGAAATGCCTTGTTTACACTGGCCTCTCCCCATTCTGCCTCTCTGTGACACGATCGCGAGTCACCGGCAGGCATCGAGTCCGCGGGTCCCGTGGGCATAGTCACGGAAAGTGTGGCGGGCACGCGCCTGCTGCAAGCATTCTTAAAGGGGACGTATAGGTACGCCCATTTGCCTACCGCTGCCATTCTGCCAACGTATATTGTCGTGTGCGGTGGTCGGCAAGTGGTTAAAGAGATGGGGTGTGCTGTCCACTAGAGGTGGTGGAATCCATAGTCAGGTCTGGGGTGATATTAAAGTCCCCACACCAGAGTAATCCACCTTGCTGATGTTTGTGTATGGTCTTTATCTTTTGTCGCTGAGTTTTGTATCCGCATTTGCAGAGAAAAGATTAAAGGAATATTCCTACGGGTGCATTTAGGTGGCGCACTGTCACAGAAGTGTGTCTCCTGTACACTTAGAAAGTCGAACTTAAAACGCAGAGCTTCTTGCCTAAAAGAGATTTACGTTTGATGGGATGATTGAGGCCATTTGAGTTAATAGACAGAAATGTAAGTCCCGTAGCTTATTTATGAGAAGTTGTAATGTGAAATGAGAAGTTACATTTACTCACTGTGGATGTTGGGTGCCCTCTAGTGGATGAATCCAGAAAAGACCAGAGCTCAGAAGTTTTCATCGCAGTTGATTGCGAGAAAGATTGTGAGGAGATATATTGCTTCTGTAGGGCTACCATAGGGTTGCCACTTGTCCGGGATCCACCCGAACAGTCCGGGTTTCTGAATCATGTGTCTGGGTTTCAGGGGAACTGAAACCTGCACACATTATTCAGACCGGGCTCTGGCTCCCCAAGTAACTAAGCTAGTCACACACAAATCTGTTGCCGTTCGGGAGCTGCGGGCATCTGTCTGAAAGGCAGGTTCGGCATTACTGGGGGGCAAGGGATAGAAGGAAGAGGTCCACTATTTTGGGACAATTCACATTTATACAGTGATCAGTGCTATAAAAATGCACTGATTACTGTATAAATGTGACTGGCAGTGAAGGGGTTAAGCATTAGGGTGCGGGAAAGGGTTAAGTGTGTCCTAGGGAGTGATTCTAACTGTTAGGGGGCGTGTCTTGCCGTGACACATCACTGATCGCTGCCTCCGATGAGAGGAAGCAGACGATCAGTGACATGTCAACAGGCAGAACAGGAAGATGCCTTGTTTACAAAGGCATCCCCCTCTTCTGCCGTTCCGTGACCCGATCGCGGGACACCAAGGAACATCGAGTCCGCAGGTCCCACGGGAATGGTTACGGAGATGCTTGCAGGTTTAAAGCAATGTATATATTTGTTGCTTTGCCTGCCCGTGCAATTCTGCTGAGGTATATCTACATAAGGCGGTTAATATATTATTTCAGACTGCTTTCAGGGGGTTCCACAACTGCGAATAACCCCAAGAGTAGAGGTAAACACTTTAATAGCAACAACCTCTACTAAATTGGCTGTATGAGTCCAGGCAGGAGGAGAGCAGAAGAATGACCTTCTCTTTCATCTGGACCTCTTTCTTCTATCCCTTGACACCACAGGCCCAACTAAGAACACCGTACCCAACTCAGCGTTCAGTGGCATAACTCCCAAGTCAGAAAATCCAGCACATAAACTACAGATATATAGAGCCCCGAGTATGTGTGTGCGCGCCCATATGGCACCAGTAACTTCTGTCCCTTGGAAGAAGAATGAGGCCTTGGATCTTTGGCTAGCCACTTTAGTTGGTGCACTTAACTCCTGCTTGGTAAAGTCTAGCTGCAGTATGCTGACAGTATCTGGATAGCAAGGCAGACACGGACTGTTTAACAATGAGACCCAGGTTCTGGCAAGTGTAGGCAAAGTGAAGTAGTCTGTCTATATGCAGTGTCCTTTTTTTCCTGTGATCAAGGCCTAAATGAATGTTCTGGAACAGGCTGGCTCTTCTGGTAACCCGACTGGTCACCTCACACTGGAACACGTCACGTCGTCGGTGGATGTGCACCTGGGATCCCCTCTCCGGCTGGATACCCCCGACTGGCGATGGATGCCTGGAACAAACGTGGTGGACTGACCCGGGAGGCAACACCTCTCCCCTGGGTCCAGTCTCTTCCCTTCCATCATGGTTTCTCTGCGTCCCTCGGGAGACAAGATGGTGTCCTTGGTTCTTTTCTTGCAGACCCTGTTGGACCTTGTAGTTCCTGCCCCTATATAAACCTGCAGGGCCATTTGTGCTTGAGACTATATACCCTACAATGCTTTGCAGCTGTTCTTCTTGTTTTTGTTTGGTTCTCTCCCTCTGCCAATGAGGGTGCAGAGGAGGGAGCAAGATGTGCAGCCTGTGTCCTATAGGAGCACCGCCTATATTAAGCAGTGAAGAGAAAAGGGAGGGGAGAGGAATCCCCCGCAGGAGCTGACAGGCACACTCTCCCTTCAGTGAGAGCTTGGGTTTGCTTGGCATAGCCACTGGAGGTGCAAGCTTCAGTCAGCTTAAGATGGTACATAACTCTTCACCCGTTCTGTGCCCTTTGTTCTCACTAGCCCCAAATTCCCACTTCACTGTTTATGTCTCCTGCAGATCAGCTTCTCTCTACACTGTGGAAGAGGGAAACACTTATGACCCTCCTGCTGGCAGAGAGGGCAAGGCATCACATCTGGGGAGAACAGGGGCTAACAGTCATTTCACCAGATCTGTGTTGGTCCCTACGATTAGCGAACTTTCTGTGAATCCTGGCAACTGAGGACACACAATGGCCAGTATCTAAAATTTTTGAGGCTGTCCAACCCTCAATGGATCACACAGTAACTTGATCTGCAGGTAGCCACCATAAGGGTAATCCTCCCTTTGAATACTCTGGATCTCAATATCTTCCAACTTCCGCAGGGGTATGTAAAACAGATACCCTTCGTAAAAGTCTCTAGTCAGCAAAGTGACCTGAGCACCTGAGTCCAGAAGTGCTCTTGTGTAGATTCCTTTGACTAAGACAGGTACTACAGACAATAGGTCTAACAACTTAGGTGGAGGTTTGTTGGAAGCATTTGAACTAGCAGGCTTTTCTGACTGGACTTGGACTTCCATCCTCTTCTGGTGTGGAGAATGCCATTTCCGGTGATATTTTAGAGGCCCATGAGCATTTCTTACTGAAATGAAATAAACGTCAGGTGTCAACCATTGTTCTCTTGCAGAATCAGTGAAAGTTCTTTTTGAAGGCCTTCTCTCTATCCTTGGGTCACTTCTCTGTGGTTCACGCCAGTCTTCTACCCTTTTCAACGGACTTGGGCATACTCTCTGGTAATGACCCACACCTCCACACTTTAGACAGACGTCTGAATTCAGTGGCTGCTTTCCAGGTGCAGCAGACAATGCCGGAGATATATTAGACCCTGTAACGCCCTCATCGGACAACTCGGTGAGCCTCGCTTCCAGCAGGTTCATCACTTCCATCATCTGAGACATTTGTATCTTCAATGCAGCTATTTTAGTCTTGATATCTATCTGCCCTGCTTCTTTGTACAACCTTGGGATGGTGACGGTGTGCACTTTGGCGACTTGGCTTGATGACCCAGTCATCATCTCTCTTAACTGGGGCATCTGAGTCTTCAGGAGCTCAATCTCTGAGTCACCTTTGACTATACTGACCACCCTGAACCGACAACAGATTCTAACTGTAACAAAATGTCCCACACTCCGCTTGAGTGCTTTCGTCATATATCGCTTCCTCCCAGTCTGGATATAGATATCAGATATTCCAACCGCTCACAAGCACAAAACAAGACGATACTCGTTTAGTTGCTGAACATGGACTCTTTATTAGAACCAGAATACAAGTCTTATATACAGTAGAACAGGTGCATACCTCCTGCTCATATTACTCTACAATACATTTGTAACCAGAAACATAAATTAACATGAGCTAATAAACTAATCCCTTATGCAGCTGATGTGACTCCCTAACTTTATCCCTAACATTATCATACATATCAACCCAGAACTCCTTCATACAATTGCAGGGTCAATTAGCACAAGCAACAATGGGTGAAAGACCCCTTAGAAGTTATACTAGACTCATTTACATTATAACAGACAGACAGGTGGCTGGAGTTGACATCTGCATCTCCTAACAGTATGTGTCCCAACAGTACAAATTAGTCACTCTTTCTAATATGACATATACAGGGTTCCCAGAGTCTGTGTGTCTTGGGGGGACATGGACCTGAATCCAAAATAACACCACCTCAAGGGTCCCCAGGCATAGAGCTCAAAAAGAGCACCGTTCCCCCAAATGCCAGGGCCCATGATCGGTACGCAAGAGGCTTGCTCCCAGTCCTCTCCAAAAGCCTCTGTCCCCGCTAGGTCTGTCACATTTCTCCCCCATCAAAAGTCGACTAACAAGGTCCCAGACCTCCACCTGGTGTGGACATGCATTAGTCGGGCAAAGTGAACTCACATAGTCTGTCCGCATGATCTCCAATCTTGGCTGCAAGGAGTAGATGACATCAGTAGGTGTGGGGCAGAGGTCATTGACTCTCTGTCCATTTGCCAATGCTTCAGCTGGGTGATTTTTAATATTCTGGGGCTCGGTCTGCTGCTGGGCAGAGGGGCCGATCGCCCCAGCTTCCTGAAGCTGTAGAGACACTGTAGGTGCGAGGCAGAGGCCAGCGGCGCTCTGTCCTCAAGCCAGGGATTCAGCTGGGAGTAGCAGCTTCACTACATCAGCTTGTCTCTGGAGATAGGGACCGACTGCCTCGGCTCCCTGGATCTCCACAGTCGTTGCCGGTGCTGGGCAAAGGTTGGTAGCACTCTGTCCTGTTGCCAGCACTTCTGCTGGGGATTCCACATCATCCGCTTCGGCTAACCGTTGGGGAAGGAGGCTGGATTTCTCCACTTCCAAACTGTGTAGCTGACATTGGGGAGGTGAACTGGCTGCTTCCTTTTCCATTCCCTCATCTGGCTGCTGGGACGACATGTGTGTGGTACTGTCTCCCAGGTCCATGGATCTTTGCTGGGGAGGAAACGATGTTACATAAAAATTGGTATTTATTTATTAGTTAACTGCTTGCCGACCAGCCACCGCAGTTATATGGCGGCAGGTCGGCTCTGCTGGGTGAGAGCATGTAGCTATACGTCACCTCTCCCAGCAGTAAACACACAGCTCCCGGTCCTGTCAGGGGGGGGAAATGACCTATCGTTTGTTCAATCAATGTATGAACAGCGATTCGTCATTTCCCCATGTCAGTCCACCCCCCCTTCAGTTATAACACACCCAAGGAACATAATTAACCCCTTCCTCGCCCCCTAGTGGTTAACCCCTTCACTGTCAGTGGCATTTTTATAGTAATCAATGCATATTTATAGCTATAAAAATGCCAATGGTCCCAAAAATGTGTCAAAAGTGCCAATGGTCCCAAAAATGTGTCAAAAGTGTCTGAAGTGTCCGCCATTATGTCGCAGTACCGAAAAAAAAACACTGATCGCCGCCATTACTAGTAAAAAAAAAAAAATATTAAGAAAAATGCCATAAAACTATCCCCTATTTTGTAAACGCTATAACTTTTGCGCAAACAAAAAAAAAAAAATATGTAGACAAATACGTATCGGCCTAAACTGAGGAAAAAAATTGTTTTTTCCATATATGTGTGGGGGATATTTATTATAGCAAAAAGTAAAAAATTGTCGCTCTATTTTTGTTTATAGCGCAAAAACTAAAAACCGCAGAGGTGATCAAATACCACCAAAAGAAAGATCTATTTGTGGGGAAAAAACTATATGTACTCTCAAAGTACCTGAACTATAAATTGCCTTTCATATGCAACTATTAGTTGTCTCTACAACTAAAAATACTGCATGCTAGACATAAGTGTAAATTACTTATGGGCCTAGCCCTAGCCCTAACTTGCTGAACATGTTCGCTCTAACTTTTCTATGCTAGGGGTTGATGGTATTTCCATACCAACTCCCCTAGTGCCCTAATGCATCACTATATGCTTAAGTGATATGATGTAGTGAACCCCCAAACTCCTGTTTACGTGGAGTGACGCCTGGGGTCCCGTACTGATAATCACTTGCATATAGAGGTGCTTTGGAATCTATAAATTGTATGTTATAGTTTTAAACGCTAAGCTGTGGTCGCATGTTGTAATGCGTCCATCTTTAGTATCTGAGAGAGAGAGATGATGTAGAGAACCCCCCAAACTCCTGTTTCTGTGGAGTGACGCCTGGGATCCAATACTGAATTCTCACATAAAGAATAGCATTGAAGTCCTTACTACCACAGTTGTGGTTCACTCTGTTCACCAGTGCTGTTACAGGGAGAGAGCCGGATGGGCTGGAAAAAGAGACACACCAACCAGGGGAATCAAGGGCCCTGTGGAGAATATATTATTAATCAAAAAAGTTTTTTTTTAACCCAGAGAGGGATAGTCTACACAGGAAAAAAGGGTGGGAAAGGGCAGAGGGGTGCCCCATGGATGAAAGTGAAAGGGAATACAGGGATTGAGGAAATAACACAACGTGAAGGGTCGTGTGTTTGATAAATAAAGTGAGCAAACAACTCATGTTATGTACACTCTTTGTAATTTTGTAGAGCTTCACATAAACCCTACGCGTTTCAACCTTTCTTGGTCTTCTTCAGGGCATTAATTACTATGTGAGAAAAGGTTTACAAATTATTATGTTTATAAATACATCATTTATATAATTTAGTATATTCTAATATAACAGAGTAGTATATTAGGTGGATTCAGAAAGCCCGCCCTAACTTTGCGGCGGCGTAGTGTATCGTGTTTACACTACGCCGCTGTAAGTTAGTGAGGCAAGTACATGATTCACAAAGTACTTGCCTGCTAAGTTACGGCGGCGTAGCGTAAATGCGGCGGTCGCAAGCGCGCCTAATTCAAAATAGGCTGAGGGAGCGTGTTTTATGTTAATTTTGGTTGACCTGACGTGATTGACGTTTTTTTGGAACGGCGCATGCGCCGTCCGCCTACATGTCCCAGTGTGCATTGCGGCTAAGTACGCCGCACGGTACTATTCATTTTGACGTGGACGTAAATGATGTAAATCCCTATTCACGGACGACTTACGCAAACAACGTAAAATTTTCACATTACGGCGCGGCTATTTGATGGAGTAACTTTAGGCCTGATAATGCGTTACATAACGGCATATCTATACTGCGTCGGCCGGGCGTACGTTCGTGAATAGGCGTATCTAGTGATTTGCATATTCTACGCCGACCGCAATGGAAGCGCCATCTAGCGGTCAGCCTAAAAATTACACTTTAGTATACGGCGGTGTAATACACTTACGCCGCTCGTATCTGAGCCTAATTCAAGCGTATCTGGTTTCCAGAATACGTTTAAATTAGCGCCGGCGCGCATTCAGACTTAGGCTGGCGTATCTACTGATACGCCAGCCTAAGTCTTTCTGAATCTAGCTATATATATCTACCACTTTCTCCCCGGTGCACGGACCTTTGCTGGGGAGGAAAGACCATATCTATATTACTTTTCTCATATTTAATTGTTTAAATAATAACATCCCATTATAACATTTCCCAACATGTCACCCAGATCACTTATGGAGTCGCTGACCCTCCCCTCAATGATGGAAAAAGATATCCAACTCTATTCCGTGTGACGCCAGACGATCGCGTCCGTTTTGCAGCCATTATTAAATTATTGCAGCATTTTGGGTGGAACTGGGTTGGAATAATAACTTCGTGGGACGGCAGCGGAGATGAGGAGGCCCAAGAACTGAGTAATCTGATGGGAGAACATGGGATCTGCACAGATTATATTTTTATACTCAATCCAGATACGTTTCATTACCGGAAAATACAATTTATTTTTGAATCAACAGCTAAGGTTGTCATAATGTGCGGAAGCTCCATGACAAACTTTTATCATTTGCTTCGTTTTTTAAGCAGTAATCTAGAAAATATCACATTTATTTTCCCACCATCATGGGTTTTATTGACTAATTTATATGATATGAGTGGTGAAGTAATTACCTGGAGCTTCATATTTCTGTGGCCCCGGGAAAGGCACCTATACACGAATGCTCTTTCCAAGGGCGTCAACTTCTCCAGCTCCATAAATGACTCCATACTGGAAGATATCGGGATTTATTGGTTTCAATGCCTTTCTAAAAACCACATAAAAAATCTCCATTATAAACAAATGAAAAATCCTCCTGCTAAAACTTGTAAAGATTTAAAAGACGTTTCATTATTTTTTTCTGAACATACATCTAAACCCTCCTATGTATACAGGGCTGTATATATTCTGGCCCACGCTCTACATGGGATGTACATGAAGAAAGAATCTTCCGAACAACATGGATTCCAACACAGAGTAAGTTGGATAATAAGTATTTATATGAGTATGTTCCTGTAACGGAACCCCAAATGGGACAGGGGTTAAAGCCGTTTATGATATTCCATTCCTGAACCCAAGACAGCTATCGACATTCCACAGTCAGGCAAACGAACCCCAATAACGAGACACACAGCTCTGTTTGAGGTTCCACACGAATAGACCCTTTATTGAGAAAATCAGGCTCTTATATACAGTTAGGGGTAGATTCACGTAGAATGGCGTATGTTTGTGCGGGCGTAACGTATCCTATTTACGTTACGCCTCCGTAACTTTTACAGGCAAGTGCCGTATTCTCAAAAAAAAGTTGCGGCGGCGTTACGTAAATAGGCCGGCGTAAGCCCGCCTAATTCAAATTGTGAAGAGTTGGGCGTGTGTTATGTAAATTAACCCTGACCCGACGTGATTGATGTTTTTCACGAACGGCGCATGCGCCGTCCATGGAATTTCCCAGTGTGCATTCCTCCAAAGTACACCGCAAGGACGTCATTGGTTTCGACGTGAATGTAAATGACGTCCAGCCCCATTCACAGATGACTTACGCAAACGACGTAAACAATTCAAAACGACGGCCATACTTAACATTGGTACGCCGCACTTACGCCACCATATAGCAGGGGTAACTTTACACCGGGAAAAGCCTAACGTAAACGGCCTATCTGTACTGCGTTGGCCGGCGTACGTTCGTGAATTTGCGTATCTAGCTGATTTACATATTTCTAAGCGTAAATCAGCGTAGACGCCCCTAGCGGCCAGCGTAAATATGCAGTTACGATCCGACGGCGTAAGAAACTTACGCCAGTCGGATCTAAGGGAAATCTATGTGCATAGATAAGAATCAGGCGCATAGATACGACCGGCCAGGCTCAGAGATACGACGGTGTATCTGGAGATACGCCGTCGTATCTCTTTTGAGAATCTGGCCCTTTGTAACCAAAATGAACAATGAGTCAACTCCACCCACAACATTACACAAGGAGCCCCAATACACATCTTTTTGGTAGACATCATGACTCCGGCTCCTGATCTAATTTACATGAGCTAATTAACTACAGCTTATGTCTCAGACACATGACCTTTAGACAGTCTGCTAACTCACAATACACATTTATCATCAATAGACCTTCACACAATACAGGGTCAATTAGCACAACACTATGAAAGATCCTTAGACCATCCTAGATTTATTTACATCACAATAGACAATAGAATGCAATCACAGCAAGCTTTAAAGTACATTACAGCCAACACACAATATATATACAATATATACAATTAAATCTGACTAGCCCAGACCATAGTGGGGTTCTGATTCACCCTGTGCCCCTAATAGAGACACAGGGTGATCTACACATAAGAGGCATCAGGGAGCTTCTGGGTCCCACGGGCCCTTCCGTTACAGTTCCTATGCTATATTATATAATAATTATGTGAATAGAGCGCTATCTCCGTCCTCCCTCTCACTGTCTGACCAATCAGAAAAATTGCAATCATCCACATTTTTGGTTTCTCTAACCACTTGCCAACAGCCCCCTGCACGTATACGTCCGCAGAATGGCACAGCTGCACAAACGTATATATACGTTACTTTGAATTTCACGCTCTGTGACCGCGCCCGCAGGACCAGCGGACTCGATGTCCGCCGGTGTCCTGCGATCAGTGTTGCCAACCGTCCGTATTTTTACAGGTAGTTTGTAAAAACGGCCACTTCCCCCACCCGTTCATAAATGTCCGTGGTTGCGGGAATGTGCCAGTAAAAATAGCCGAGATCGGTTCGGCTTGGAACTGCGCATGGAGATAGGAAGCAGGGGGTGATGGTGGCTGCGGTGGCACCGCAGAGGGGGGTGGAGGCAGGGGGTGCTGCAGAGGTGCATTGCGGGCGGTATTAACCCTTTATCGGCCGCTAGCAGGGGTTAATACCGCACCGCTAGCGGCCGATTCCCGCCGCAATCCCGGCGGTATAGCGCCGCTATTTTTAGCGCCGCTATACCGCCACCGTGGCTCCCGCTCCAATGTGAAGGGGGCCTATGGCAGGGGGTGATGTGACTAGATAATTTGCCCTTATTATATCGAAAATAACAAAAATATGTTTTTTTTACCTTTAGGCCCCTTTCACACTGGGGCTTTTTTCGAGCGTTATTTGAGCGAAGCCTCATCTGCAATCCCTATGTGCTGGTAAAACACCGCTAAGACCCTAACGTTTTAGGGAGTTTTTGCAGTGCCTCAGTGTGAAAGGGTAAGGCGTTTTTACAGCGCTTTCAATTCATTTCAATGGAGAGGGGCGTTTTTAAAGCGTTTTTTTTTTCAGCGCCCAAAAGTTGCTCCAAAGATGCTGCTTGCAGGACTTGGTGTGAAAGGGTCCATTTAGATGCATGGAGAGCGTTTTATGAGCGTTTAAAAAGTGCTATTTTTATTTATTTATTTTCATTTTGCGACAACAGTACGATATAGATAGAAGATTTGACATGACGATGACAATAGCGATTAGACACGTGTACACTGAAATATTTTGTTTCGGAATTTGTTTCCGAAAAATAAAAAGATTTAGTTACTTTCGAAATTCATTTTTATTTATTTAGTTAAGGTACCTGGGGGGGGGGTGTCTATAGTATGCCTGTAAAGTAGTGCATTCTTCCTGTGTTTAGAACAGTCCCTGCAGCAAAATGACATTTCTAAAGGAAAAGTCCATTACCAGGCCCTTTGGGTCTGGCATGAATATTAAGGGGAACCCCCAAACCAAAATAAAAAAAAATTGCGTGGGGGTCCCCCCAAATTCCATACCAGGCCCTTCAGGTCTGGTATGGATATTAAGGGGGACCCTGTGCCAATTTATTTTTTTAAATGGCGTACGGGTTCCCCCCCAAAAATCCATACCAGATCCTTATCCGAGCACGCAAAGTGGCAGGCTGCAGAAAAAAAGGGGGGGAAGAAGAAAGCGCCCCCCCTCTTGAACCGTACCAGGCCACACGCCCTCAACATGGAGGATGCTATGGGAGATGATCATGTGATGAAAACAACGTTTGGTAATCGTTTTTTTTTCTCCTCAGGCTAACAGTGCGAGGAGAAAAAAAAAAGCTGATCACCGGCTCCTGTGTACGGGACATCGGGCCCCAGTGGAAGAGGCACATCAGCCTCATTAGTGCACACCAGTACTGCCTGCCAGTGCCCACCAGTGCCACCTGTCAGTGCCAATCAGTACCACCTATCAGTGCCCATCACTGCCACCTATCAATGCCCACCACTGGTGTCAGTCAGTGCCTCATCAGTGTCACCTAGCAGTGCTCACCAGTACCACCTATCACTTCCCTTCAGTGCCACCCATCAGTGCCACCTCTCACTGCTTGCCCATGCCGCCTCTCAGTGCCCACCAGTGCTGCCTCTCAGTGCCCACCAGTGCCGCCTATTAGGGCCCACCAGTGCCGCCTATTAGGGCCCACCAGTGCCGCCTTATCGGTGCCCATCAGTGCAGCCCATCAGTGAAGCCTATCAATGAAGGAGAAAAATTACCCGTTTGCTAAATTTTATAACAAAATATAAAACTGTTTTGTTTTTTGTTTTTTATTCTGTAAAAACTGCAGAGGTGATGAAATACCAACAAAAGAAAGCTCTATTTGTGGGACGGTGATGTATGACTGAGTAATTGTCATTCAAAGAGTGAGAGCGATGAACGCTGAAAATTGGTCTGGGCAGGAGGGGGGGTTTAAGTGCCCAGTAAGCGAGTGGTTAATGGGTTTGTTATTCGGGTCCAAACTTTTCGCGGTGTTGGAAAGTTCTGGTGCGAACCGAACAGGGGGTCCGTTCTCAGCCCATCCCTAGTTACCAGATCTCTCTGTTTCTCTCGGATTGATGGGATTCTTCTGATTCCTTCCAATTCTCATTTATAGAAAGGCCGCCTAGTAACTGGAACCTCACTGACATTTTGTATTTGTGTTTTCTTCTGTCTTCCATGAAAAGCTGAACAAATATGTGAGAAATGTCCATTACACCGACCCCGATGATGGCGAGATCTACTTCAATGAGAGACGAGAAGTTCCCACCGATCTTATTTTACACAGTTGGTTTCATTTAACCAAAACACAACCTATCTTTAGAACGATTTCCACCATCCGAAGGCCAGATTATGTGCCCGATCCATTTCCCGATATGAGGGATCCCGTCTTCTGGAAAACAGGAAAAGTAAGAAATCACTTTATTTTACGTTTATAGTGTTTGCCGAGATTTATAGAGATTTTCTAAATCACTTCAGCTCCAGAAGATTTTACCCCCTTCAAGACCTGGCCATGTTTTTGTTACTTAGCACTGTGCTACTTTAACCGCTTTAAGACAGTGATGCCAACCTACCAGATTGAAATTTACTGGCACGACACCCAGAATTTTACTGGCACAGCCAAGTTTTTACTGGCATTTCACAAAAGTTACTAAATTACATTTTAGGTGCAAATTTCAGTATTTAGGCCACAAACAAGTACACTGGGCACATAGAAATGTGATTTAAGGTAGAAATGAAGGTAAAAAAAAACATATTTTTGTTATTTTCAATATAACAAGGGCAAATTATTTAGTCAAATCACCCCCTGCCTCCATCCCCCTCTGCCACCAACACCCCCTTACTTCACCCCCTCTGCAGTGCCACAATCTCCCCCTGCCTCCAATCTCCCCCTGCCTCCATCGTCCCCTGCCTCCATCCCCCTCTGCGGTGCCACCAACAACCCCTGTCTCCTTCGCCACCCTCTGCGATGCCACCATCCTCCTCTACGGTGCCACCAACACCCCCTGCCTCCAATCACCCCCTGCCACTAAGACCCCCTGCCTCCAATCTCCCCCTGCCTCCAATCTCCCCCAGGCCTCCTGCTTCCAATCACCCCCTGCCTCCATTGCCCCCTGCCTCCATCCCCCTCTGCGGTGCCAACAACAACCCCTATCTCCATCCCCCACCCTCTGCGATGTCACCATCCCCCTTTGCGGTGCCACCAAAACCCCCTGCCTCCAATCACCCCCTGCCACTAAGAACCCCTGCCTCCAATCTCCCCCTTCCTCCAATGTCCCTCTGCCTCCAATCTCCCTCTGCCTCCAATCTCCCTCTGGCTCCAATCTCCCTCTGCCTCCAATCTCCCTCTGCCTCCAATGTCCCTCTGCCTCCAATGTCCCTCTGCCTCCAATGTCCCTCTGCCTCCAATGTCCCTCTGCCTCCAATCTCCCTCTGCCTCCAATCTCCCTCTGCCTCCAATCTCCCCTGCCTCCAATCTCCCTCTGCCTCCAATCTCCCTCTGCCTCCAATCACCCTCTGCCTCCAATCTCCCTCTGCCTCCAATCTCCCTCTGCCTCCAATCTCCCCTGCCTCCAATCTCCCTCTGCCTCCAATCTCCCCTGCCTCCAATCTCCCTCTGCCTCCAATCTCCCTCTGCTTCCAATCTCCCCTGCCTCCAATCTCCCTCTGCCTCCAATCTCCCTCTGCCTCCAATCTCCCCTGCCTCCAATCTCCCTCTGCCTCCAATCTCCCTCTGCCTCCAATCTCCCTCTGCCTCCAATCTCCCTCTGCCTCCAATCTCCCTCTGCCTCCAATCTCCCCTGCCTCCAATCTCCCCTGCCTCCAATCTCCCTCTGCCTCCACTCTCCCCTGCCTCCAATCTCCCCTGCCTCCAATCTCCCTCTGCCTCCAATCTCCCCCTGCCTCTACTCCATCTTGTAAGCCAGCGTCCATTTTATATAGCTCAGCATTTAAACTATTAGCGCTGCTTTAAATGCTGAAATGTTTTTTCTCATCTTTTACCCTGCAAGCTATCTTGTTGTTCTACCATCTGGAGACACATTTCTTCTGAAATGACATTGAAACAATTCTTATCAAACTACTGTTGTTATATTTCGCTCCAATGTTTTGAGAACCTCTCATGAGATTGTCTGGATGTAACCTTGTTACCGCTATTGACATATTAACACTTAGAACTTTCTGTGTAACCAGAATTGTGCCTTGTAATGCTTGTTTTATCTTATATAAGCCATGATAGGGCCGGTCCTAGGGTCGCATGCGCCTGGGTGCAGAAATATTTCTGGCACCCCACATGGGCGTGGTCATTTTACTAACTCCTCCCCATTTACCGCCAACGCCCCAGAACTGTCAGTGTGAAAGGGCTTTTGGTACATCTCATTATACATCACATCTGTAGGATGGACTACTGAGGCGCAGGAATGGGCAGAGGCTGTGTATCCTATGCAACCTACCATGCCATAAAACATCTAGAGCAGGGGCAGCCCAGAGCACATAAAAAGGGATGCCATCCTCCAGCACACAGCACACTGAACACTGTGACTCACCTCAGTTCTCTCTCTGTGCAGCCTGAGATAAAGATGGGAGGGGGAGGCATTCCAACTGGAGTTGGTGGAGACAGTGCAGGATCCAAGATTCCCAGTGTGAGGAATTCATCCCTGCACATCAGCAGCCACTGAAAACTAGAACCCTCTGGAAGGTCAGGAAGAGGAGCAGCCCCTGCCCTGAGGACTGCCAGGCTGGACGGGCTGCCCTATGCTCACACATCAGTTCTGGACGGACACACACCTATGCTCAGAACACTAGTTCTGGACGGACACAAACAAGGAGAGAAGGAGGGAGGGGAGAACTCTGGCACTTCGGCGCCCCACCTCTGCAGGCACCTGGGTGCAAAGCACCCTGTGCACCCTGCCTAGGATCGGCCGTGAGCCATGACAAACACATTACTTGTCAGACCACTCTGAAACTAAGCCTGTGCGTGCATTACTGGTCAGAGGGGTCTCCGGTACCGCTCTGAGATCGAAGGAATAACTGGGTCATATCTTGGTCATACTGAACCCCACCCCAGCAGTTGGCAACACTGCTTTAAGACTGGCCACCGTTGTTTAATTGCGGCACAGTGGATCTCTTGTGCGAATCGCCGTAGCTGTACCTCAGCTTGCGCAGGCTCAGTTGTGGGCGGCTGCGCACATCTGACGGCACACGCTCGCTCCCACTGCACTCTGTGGGAGCATGCCCGCGGGTCGGGAGGACTCAATGTCCTCCGGTGGCCCGCGATTACCTTGTACACAATGAATATTTTTTTTTAACTTTTTGCATAATAAATATCTCCCAAAAATATATAACAAAACATTTGTTTTCCTCAGTTTAGGCCGATACGTATTTTTCTACATATTTTTTGTAAAAAAAATAATCGCAATAAGCGTTTATTGATTGGTTTGCGCAAAAGTTATAGCGTTTACAAAATAGGGGATAGATTTATGGCATTTTTATTAATATTTTTTTTTTTTACTAGTAATCAGCGTTTTTTTTTTTTTCGGTACTGCGACATTATGGCGGACACTTCGGACACTTTTGACACATTTTTGGGACCATTGGCATTATTATAGCGATCAGTGCTATAAAAATGCATTGGATTACTATAAAAATGCCACTGGCAGTGAAGGGGTTAACACTAGGGGGCGGGGAAGGGGTTAAGTGTGTTCCGTGGGTGTGTTCTAACTGTAGGGGGGGTGGCCTCACTAGGGGAAATGACCGATCTTCTGTTCATACATTGGTCAGGCATTTCTCCCCCTGACAGGACCGGGAGCTGTGTGGTTCTCGCTCTGTAACGAGCGATCGCGGGTGCCCGGCGGAGATACCGGGCACACGCACGGGAGTCGGGAGCGAGCGCCTCCGGTGGCGTGCATTGCGCCCCTAGTGTCCTGCGCGAGAGCCGACGTATAGCTAGGGGAGCCAACCTGCCGCCGTAAAACGACGGTGGCTGGTCGACCAGTTGTTAAAGTAACACATAATATTTATAACACCCAAATCAATTTTTTTTCTTTTTCCCCTTCTCCTTCTTCCCCCTTTTTTTTTTTTACACCAACTTTTTACACAAGTAGGCTTGAAATGAGAAGCCTTCATAGAGATATGTATACATGACTTACACCAAATTTTTTTTTTCCCTTTCACCCCATTTTTTTTCTTCTTTTCCCTCCAGTTTTTCTCCCCCTTCTCTCCCTCCTCCCCCCTTGTATCATTCTGTTATCCTTTTTGCCATTGTAGTTCTCCCTTGAATGAGGTATTTTCATCTCCCCTCTTAATTAGTTGGACCAAAAATGTAGGTTTGGGTATTTTTCTAGGTGATAGGTTAGTGGATCTCCTGGAAAAAAGGATTATAAATAGAAATCAGATTGTATGAAGGGGTATATTGAGACCATGGGCCAGATTCACATAGAACTGCGGCGGCGTAACGTATCGTAGATACGTTACACCGCCGCAAGTTTTCATCGCAAGTGCCTGATTCACCAAGCACTTGCATTCAAAGGGGCGTGTGCCATTTAAATTAGGCACGCTCCCGCGCTGGACCTAATGCGCATGCTCCGTTTCGAAATTCCCGCCATGCTTTGCTCGAAGTGACGTCATTTTTTCGAACGGCGACGTGCGTAGCGTACTTTCGTATTCCCGGACGTCTTACGCAAGAAAAAAAATAATTACATTTCGACGCGGGAACGACGGCCATACTTTATACAGCACATACGTGGGCTGTGTAAAGTTAGGGCAGGTAAAACGACGACTAAAATTGCGATGGGAAACTAGACTAGCGACGTAGTACCGAACGCGAAAAACCGTTGTGGATCGCCGTAAAACCTCTTTGCATACCCGACGCTGGAATACGACGCAAACTCCAACCAGCGGCGGCCGCGGTATTGCATCCTAAGATCCGACAGTGTAAAACAATTACACCTGTCGGATCTTCTGGCTATCTATGCGTAACTGGTTCTATGAATCAGTCGCATAGATACTCCGTTGTATCTCTGCTGTGAATCTGGCCCCATATTTGTAGATGTGTTTGTTTGTGTAGTGTTTTAAGTATTTATGTACTGTGATCTGTTTTTTGTAATGAAAAAAAGTTTAATAAAGAGATATTTAAAAAAAAAAAAAAAAGTCAGGGATTAAGTCCTTGATGAGTTCCCTGGATTTCCGTCTGGACTTCTTTCACTGTTTCAGGGAGTCCCTTGAACCCTAAAGTTGTAAAGCCTGGATCTGTTTTCATCAATTGATCAATTTGGTCACTCTACCTAGATGACAGCAACCAAAGTCTGCTAGCTCCTGATGAAGAGGATCATGTCCATGAAACGCGTTGAGCGGAAAGGCTATGTTATATAAATCACTGCAGTGGTTGGAAATAATTACATTTTATCATAAGTTTGCTATTATATGTTTAATCGTAAAATAAATAAAATGGTAAAAAAAAAAAATACTAAAATGCTGTGCTTCAAAAGTCCCACATTTTGTTTACTATGATTATAGTTTTGATGCATTGAGTTTGCCCCAAATAAGCAGCCAAGATTTGGGTAGGCTCAATATGGAAATTTCTTTGAAATTTTGTTGATAGAACTCAAACAGGTAAATTCAAATTTTTATTTTATTCTTTCTGTAGTGCCCTGCTCCCAATGAGTGGGCGCTAATTATTGAAATTATAGTTGCCTGGGCAGTAGTTTTGCCCGGAGAGATTTGTTCAGATTCATGGCTCTGTTCCAGTCTCGCTGGTTGCATGATTTTCCCTCTGACGGTGGGTGTCGCTGTCACCGCTGGTCAGAGTTGGAAAGGAAACGGGCTGGATGCATTGGGTGCCTCTTTCCCAAAAGCAGCCCGGAGGGTGTAGTTAAGCCGCTGTGCATTCTGAGAGGGGGTACTTAAGGGACAGACACCATTTTGTGGGGTTTGTCTTCCGATCCCACCCTGGGGGCCCTCCTGGCCTCAGGGATGTATTGGCAGTTACCGCCTCTGGGCCACGTAGACCTGAGGCCTCGCAACTGAGATGTAGGCCCAGGAGCTACTGGAGCCTACTGATCCAGGGATGATCCTGTGTCGCCTTTCCTGCTGGAAGGGACCGAGCAATTGAGGACTCAATTGGAGGATATATCCGGATCTCAAAGTTTATCTCACAGTGCTGTCGGAACGGTTGAAAGATCCTGGCACTGAGAGCTGAGTTCTACCTTTACCTAGTCTGTGGCAGAGACTATCGAACAAGTTCTACCGTTCACCTAGTCTGTGGCAGAGACTATCCTTTGATCGAGCTTCGCACCGGCTGCTAGACCAGTGTGAGTGGGCCTATCTGGTGGTCGCTGAGTCCAGCGTGGAAACGGCTGTTCCCCTGGACCGAAAAAGAATATCTGTGGCTTGCTAGTCAGATGCCTGAATCTCCCCTAAACCTCCATCCCTCTTTTCTGAAGTCGTCTTTAATAAAAAACCCTCTCTGCAGGGGGAGAAAAAGAGACTTGGTGTTCGGTGCAGACATTTCTTCCTTTAACCACTTCTTCCAGGAGAACCCCTGAAACGGACGCACGGAACAGTAAGGTGAAGGCAGGCCCAAATCTAAACCAGCAGCTCCTTCGGGGGTAGTGCTACATTCAGGGCTGGACTGGGACAGCAATTTGGCCCTAGACTTCATCCAGACTGGCCCACTTTCAAAGGTCTCTCCCATGACGGCCGGACAACTCCTGCACCCCCCCCCCCCGGCCACCCAAGCCCCCTCTCCCCCCTTCACTAGCCACTAGTCGCTCTACATTGTTAGAGTAGAACTGCTGGTACTGGTACTCTTATAGGCAGTACCAGTGGGGAAGCTAGAAATTATTTCACCCGGGGCAAAGAATCAGTTTGGTGCCCCTCTTATGGAACAAGATTAGGCAGAAGTGAAAAACTCCCAGGCCATAGCTGTTGAGTCAGCTGTCTGTCCCCTCCCCCCATGCTCCTCTGGTCCTCCCCCTGCTTCTTTGTTCCCCCCAGGTGAGAGCTGCGGGGAGGGAGAGACAGAGGAGCGGAGGGACGCGGCATTCCGCTGTCACTGAAGCTGGCCCACTGAGCCATCGGCCCACCGGGAAACTCCCTGTAGTCCATCCCTGGCTACATTTCCAAAAGAGGTTTTTATTGGAAGTTCTGAACAGAAATAGAACAATATCACACAGGTGATAACATAGTCATATGCATTCTGGGTTAGAGATCAGGCAATTGTAGTAGTCGATGTACATACACCTCAATGGGTGTAGTAGTTATTGAGTCTGAAATCTAACAGTAAATCACGTAGAGAGTTGAGACAAACGAAATGTCAACATTTAGTCTGATGATGATTAGCTAAAGCTACAAGAAAAAAACAGACATGAAGGGCTTGGTATGGAATTTGGGGGGACCCCCCACACCATTTTTTTTTATTTTGGCACGGGGTTCACCTTAAAATCCCTACCAGACCTGAAGGGTCTGGTATGGATTTTGAGGGGGGCCCCTACGAGATTTTTTTAAACAACATTGGCACAGGGTTCCCCTTAAAATCCATATGAGACCTGAAGAGCCTGGTATGAAATTTAGGGGGACCCCCATGCAATTTTCATTTTATTTTGGTTTGGGGTTCCCCTTAATATTCATACCAGACCCAAAGGGCCTGGTAATGGACTAAGGGGGGAACCTATGCTGTTTTTTTTTTTCAATGACTTGTATCTGTATTGCCGGGACCCGACAATTCATGAATAGCTGCGAGTAGTTTTGAATGACTTTTTTTCCTTTTAGAAATGACATTTTGTGCAGGGACACTTTTAAACATGGGAAACATGCGCTACTTTACAGGCACACTATAGACACCCCCCAGGTAAAAAAATTAAAGGAATATTTCACTTTTATCGTTTCACTTTAAGCATTATTAAAATCACTGCTCCCGAAAAAACATCAATTTAAAAAAATTAAAAATGCATTGATGCATGTTCCCTGGGGCAGGACCCGGGTCCCCAAACACTTTTTATGACAATAACTTGCATATTAACCTTTAAAATTGGCACTTTTTGGTTTATCATGTTCGTGTCCCGACACTCTAATGGTGTTCCGTGGCTTTCGAATTTGCCGCGAACACCGCATAATGTTTGCTGTTTGGCGAACACCCGATGTTCAAATCGAACTTACATTCTACTCGAACATCGGGCTCATCCCTAGTTTTAATACTGGGAACATGCTTGTGTTGTCTCTATATTTTCAAAGTTTGTTATTTATAACAAATCTACCCTCACATAATTTGTGAGGGTAGATTTGCAATAGATGCAGTAGGACTGTGTTGGGTGAGGGAGAGAGAACACAGCCCACACCATCTCCTGGCATTCTTCTCCTATCCTCGCCACTCCTAGAGCTGGACTGACAGGAGTAGTGATGTCGCTGTCACTACTGCGGTCAGCCTTGTAACAAAGGGACAGCGCCCCCCATCCCTACAGTAAACTATTGCACCCAGGGCAGCCACCCCTCCCGCCCACTCCTTGCACTGACCCTGGGTGGAGGCAAACATGAACCTCATTTGTATTTGCAGCACCTAGTTTGTATCACCTCATGAGATATGATGGACAAATATTATTACTAATAATATAATAATAATAATAATATGTGATTTCAGGTTCCAGTAGGTCGGTGCTCAGATTCCTGTTTACTGGGAAGCAGAAAAAAGTTTGGATCTTCAATTCATAAATGCTGCTATGAGTGCGTCTCGTGTCCAGAAGGCGAGATCGCCAACATTTCCGGTAGAGTTTGTATTTTTTAGTAAGTTATTGATGGACTGGAGAGAATGTACCACTGTGGTTATAGTGTGTGTCAGCGAATAAGATCTCTGCAATGTGTGCATGTTTTATCCTTTTTAAGACCCTGCAAATGCCGAAGTATACCTGCTGATTAGGGATAAGCCGAACACCCCACGGTTCGGTTCACAGCAGAACATGCGAACAGCCCAAAAATGGGTTCGAACACCGTTAAAGTCTATGGGACACAAACATGAAAAATCAAAAGTGCTCATTTTAAAGGTTAATATACAAGTTATTGTCATAAAACGTGTTTGGGGACCCGGGTCCTGCCCCAGGGGACATGTATCAATGCAAAAAAAAGTCTTAAAAACTGATGTTTTTTCGGGAGCAGTGATTTTAATAATGCTTAAAGTGAAACAATAAAAGTGAAATATTCCTTTAAATTTCATACCTAGGTTGTATCTATAGTATGCCTGTAAAGTAGCGCATGTTTCCCGTGTTAAGAACTGTCCCTGCACAAAATTACATTTCTAAAGGAAAACAAGTAATTTAAAACTACTATAATGAATTGTCGGGTCCCGGCAATACAGATAAAAGTCATTATAAAAAACGGCATGGGCCCCCCCCCCCCCAGTCCATTACCAGGCCCTTTTGTGTCTGGTATGAATATTAAGGGAAACCCAGAACCACAATTTAAAAAAAAATGCGTGGGGGTCTCCCCAAAAATCCATACCAGACCCTTATCCAAGCATGCAACCTGGCAAGCCGCAAAAAAAGAAGGAGGGACAAGAGCGTGCCCCCCCTCCTGAACCGTACTGGGCCACATGCCCTCAACATGGGGAGGAAGTCCCCATGTTGATTCAGCATAAAGATGTATTAACCCATTAGCATCCCTTTGGAGTGAACTGAGCAATACCAAATGCTGAGTAAATCCTTGTGCTTTTTCTTGATGGCCTTGCAACACAGTAATGTCATGTTAGATGCTTTCTCCCTGACTATGCAAGCAGGTTCACAGGCACGGCGCACCCTATTCTCTTCCAATGTAGCTGATCACCAGAGTTCATCAATAACTATACCTATATCCACTCTCTCCCTCTAACTCTAAGCATGTAGACAGGACTCATGCTTAGAATTACACAAATAAACATTCACAATCGTATATTGAGCATTGTTATTTTCTTAAATCGGTATAAGGAAGCAACCAGAGTCATCTTTTATAACCTCCAAAGGTTTAACGGCTACCGTGTCCCAAATCACAATCAGTACACAACGTTTTTTCTTAAGTAAGTTGGACATATAGATATATGGGAACCATTTGTGAGATAAAGATGACATTTTAAGCCTAGTGAAATGAATCTCTTGGAAACTTTTCATAAAGAGTATCTTTTTTGAGGGCTGTTAAGGTCTTTAACATTTAGGCCCCTTTCATATGGGGCCGACCTGTCAGCAGATCCACTTGCTCAGCAGAGGATCTCTCCACTGATATCTGCTGAGCAGAGCAGACGTGGACACAGCCTGCTGCTCTATATGGGGCTGTCTGGGAAAAGACCTCCCAATTAGTTCCATCTGACTGTCATTCAATCCCATGCAGATGGGGAATGGATCTCCCATCTGTTTTTAGTGGACAAGATCGGATCAAATGGAAGAAGGTGTAAATGGACACATGTTCGTTTACACCCTAAGCTCCATAGAGAGCAATGGAGTGTCTGATCGGGTCCACCTGCAAAATGGACTGGTGGACCCGATCGTTTTATGGGTGTGAAAGGGCCCTAAAGAACCTTAAAAGTCATGCTGTAAGCGTGAGTGTGACGGTATCGGTATGATATCCCCGTCAACGTTCCCTTCTTCCCATAACGAAAATCACCCCAATATTCCACGAGGAGGGATATCCCTGGAATCGCCCAGAAAGCCACACATGAGACCAGCTTACTGCTTGAACAACACAGACTTTAATGTTATAACACACAGCTTATATGTCATTTCCAAAACTGTTACAATGACAAATCTCCGTCCCCCTCACACTGAGGCTTCCATACAGATGACTAGGTAGACACGACGGGGCCGATGCTGAAACACATTTTCTTTAGACAATGACATCAATGACGCTGAGCACTAGCTGTACTGAATACATCAACCAGACCGCTCGACCCCGCATATAGAGAGATAATTACCACAATGAAGCAATCAGAATAATTAACACAAGCCACTTAAACCCAGCTCTCCTTCACACAACACAATAGATCAATTAACCTTTAGAAATAGTGAGGGGACATTAGCACATCAATAACCTGGCTAGCAGGGAGCAGTAAACTGAGACATATAGGTAAATGTATCACAGTGAGTTCACCTTGAGATAGTGGAGGTAAAACAGGCGACCAAAACCAGACAACAAAGACAATATGGCAAAGTCATTGCTAAAGATAAGTAGGATCTGGTAACAAAAAAATAAATAAGAAATAGGTGGTAATGCTACCTCCTTTCTATCAACTGAAGGTAACAGTCATGTACCCGCACTAGGGAGACAATTATGGGACCATATACAGATGAATGGTAAGAGAGCCCTGGGAATAGCAAAATCAGATTATCATTTTGGCAGTGCCCCCTACGACCTGCAACTCTGGAATCAGATGCTAGTGCAGACATGGTCTGGTCATGAGGATGTCCCATGGGTTTTATAAGTTCAACAGAGCTAGGCCCTCTTCCAGGGATTTCACTGTAAACATTTTCCCATATTTAGTGATAACCAGTCTCACTGGATAACCCCATTTATAGGTCATTCTGTTAGTGTGCAATAATTCGTTCCTAGATTTTTCCTCTGCAGCAGAGTATACGGAGATAGATCAGGGGAAAACACCAGTTGGGCATATTGCTGATAAACTGTTTCTGAATTTCTTCTAAGGGCTCAAAGAAATTTGTCTTTAATATGATATAAATGTATTCTTACCACCATATCTTTGAGTAGCTTGTCTGGCAGGTCTGCCGGTTTCAACAAGCTGTGTATCTGGTCTAAAATCAACTCAACTGGAGAGGCATTGGGAGGAAAAGTGGCTTAGTAGCTTAGTAAAATAATTTCTCAATTCTGCTGGCTGATCGGTTTCTGGAATGCCATGGATTTCAACATTGTTACGCCTTGAGCAGTCCTCCAGGTCCCTCATTTTAGCCTTGAGTCACTCCCACATCTTCCTCTCTGTTGTGAGCATCATCCAGCTCATTGAACGTGGTGACAAAGTCTCCCATACATTTTTGCAATGTAGCTAACCCTGTTGCCTTTAAATTTGTGGACCAAAGAAGTGAGATTTGCTTAAATAGAGCTGCCTAAAGACCTAAGTATTTCCTTCACTGTGATATCCATAGTGGGCTGGTTAAGAGTGGGAAATGCTGTTATGGAGGAATGAGTGGCACTAGAATCCCCAGAAATACAGGCAGCTGGACTCCCCTCAGTAGGTGCCGGCCCTGGAGGTGCCATTCTGGGTCTGGACTTGGTTGAGCTGGTGGAGGAAGAGGAGGTCTGTGAAAAAATTCCTCATAGGATGCTGGTATGCACAGCCACTTTACCCGCCCCTCTCCTCTCTTCCTGTCACACTGACATGCTGCTGTCGATCCTGAGTGGCGCCATTTTGGCTGAAGGAGCGATGAGGAGAGGGAGAACTGTGTAATTTTCCTAGGCTTCCACCACTCTTTCCTCTTCCTCGAGTTACTGTGTTACTGTGACTTAAGTGGAGCAGGATCGCTAGTGACAAGCAATCCCTGCTACTGCTGTGCAGAGCCATGTCAGTGAGCGGCCATCACACTCGGCTGCCAGTCACGTCCCCCCATGTGTTATATTTTATTTACCTCTCCCACAATGCACTGATGGAAATCTGATTTCTATCTGTGAGACAACACAAAACAAGTAATTTTTCTCAGAAGTTCTGACCCCGATGCTCATTATGTTTGTATTGTTCTTCCTACAGACAGTGAAAACTGCATGACATGTCCTGATGATGAATGGCCAAATGAGAAGAAGGATCGGTGTGTTCCAAGAGTGGTGGAATTTCTCTCCTACACTGATGATGCCATTGTTGGAGTATTTTCAGCGGTTTCCATCCTCTGTTGTCTTCTGACTGGTTTAATATTGGGGATATTTATACATTTCCAGGACACCCCCATTGTTAAAGCCAATAACCAGAACCTGAGCTATCTTCTGCTGGTCTCCATCATGCTGAGCTTCCTCTGTGTCTTCTTGTTCCTCGGTCATCCAGTAGATGTGACCTGCATGCTCCGTGTCACCTCTTTTGGTGTCATCTTTTCAGTTGCCGTCTCTTCTCTACTTGCCAAAAGTATCATGGTGTGTATTGCTTTTAAAGCCACCAAACCTGGCAGTCCCTGGAGGAAATGGATGGGAGCCAAACTTCCCAATTTTATCATTTGTGTCTTCTCACTGGTCCAAGTCCTAATCTGTGTCACTTGGTTGTCTATTTCTCCCCCCTTCCAGGATCGGGACATTCACTCTTATCAGGGGAAGGTCATCATTCAGTGTAATGAGGGTTCAGTGATCGGCTTCTACTCTGTCCTGGGATATATGGGACTTCTGGCAGCTGTGAGCTTCATTATCGCTTTTTTAGCCCGGACATTACCGGACAGTTTTAATGAGGCCAAGTACATCACCTTCAGCATGCTGGTGTTCTGCAGTGTCTGGATTGCCATGATCCCGGCCTATCTGAGCACCAGAGGGAAATACATGGTGGCTGTGGAGGTTTTTGCTATAATGGCCTCAAGTTCTGGACTTCTTGGCTGTATATTTTTCCCAAAATGTTACATAATTCTGTTCAGACCTGACCTCAATACAAAAGCAGTTATCCACTAATGCCTCGTACACATGACCGGTTTTCCCAACGAGAAAATTGCAATTTTTTAGATTGGTCGGGAAAATCGCTCATGTGTATGCTCCATAGCAGTTTTCCCGACGATAAAACTGCCCGCCAAAAAATTAGAACTAGCTCTATTTTTCCCCATCGTGTTTCCCGTCAGTCTTTTTCTTGTTGCAAAAACCGAGTAGGCTTTTCCGAGGAAAAAAAAAAACGTGCATGCTCAGAATCAAGTATGGTAAAACTAGCGTTCGGAATGGATAATAGCACATTCATCACGCTGTAACGGGCTGAAAAGCATGAAGACTGAAAAGCGCGAATCGTCTCTCACCAAACTTTTACTAACACGAGGATCAGCAAAAGCAGCCCAAAGGGTGGCACCAATTTAATAGGAACGTCCCCTTTATAGTGCCGTCGTATGTGTTGGACGTCACCGCGCTTTGGTTGAGCATTTTTTTGGACTGAACGTGTGTATGCAAGGCAGGCTGTAGAGGAATCACGTCAGAAAAAATGTTGGGTTTTGGCATGTCAGGAAAACCGGTTGTGTGTACAGGGCATTACATATATGGAGGAACACTGAGTTACCAGCAGTTATAGCTGTCACCTCTTCTATTTTTGATTATTGAGAATGAATAGTGTGAAATTTGAATATTTAATACTTATCTTTCCTTTGCATGGCCAGTCTAATTTTTGGTGGTATCAGACACTGTGAGTTTGTTGGAGACCTTGTCCCCCGCGGGGTGTAGTGGTTCCTCCCACCAGCCGTTACATCATTACAGAACAATGTAGTCTCTCAGTGAGGAGGAACCACAGTTACCCGATGAGGACAAAGTATCCAAATCATCCTAAACTGTCAGATACCAGAGACACCCATCACTCTTCAAGAGATAGAAGATTTCACTCACCCAGGGCTGGATTTGCTCTCCCTGCCGCCCCAAGGCCAGGTTCCGCAATGCACCCCCTTCCTGCCAACCGAACCACCCCCCCCCTCCAAAATCAAAGGAGAATGGCAACCGGATGGCAGGGGCGGCACGGTTAGTTCAAATATTATTATTATTTTTTTTACTTTTTTATCACTTTTTTTAATTTATTTATTTATTTGTAGCTTGTCGTTTACTTTTTATTTTTGTATTATTTTTAATATTATTTTTCCTATTCTTTACTTTTTAATGACTTTTTATTTTATTAATTTACTTATTATTTCTTATCATTTTTTTATCCAACTTTATTGCTATTACACAGCAGAAAACAATGTGATATAGCAATTGGAGGTATCAGGTTCTCTTTATTGACCCTGTCACCTCCAAAAACAGGAGTCCTAGTACTGTGCTAGAACTCCTGTCACAGCTGAGATGGGAAAAGCACAGCTCACCCCTCTCACTGTGTAGATCGGTGGCAGGGACAGGAGACAGACTTGGCGGCCGGGGGGGAGGACGGAGTCCCAAAGACAGAGCCAGCAGAGAGGGGAGGATGGACGACAGCACACATTTTACAAGTGATTTCAGCGACATCGCCGCAATCACTTGTTAACGAGCTAGCGGATTCCCCCACACTACATTTAGTCCTGCTAGAAAGCAACTTACCGCCCTTAACTGTATGTTCCGCTGCCACCCCTCTGTGCCCTGCCACCCCAAGGCCTGGACTCTGTGGCCTTGTGGGAAATCCGGGCCTTCACTCACCACCTGCCCGGAAGATAAATATTAAACATGTTCTTTTATAAGCTGATTGTAATGTATTTTTAGTGTCAGGGTCACTGTATTATATTGTATGTAGATGTATCCGGATATATTAATAAATACATTTTGTTGGTGTATTCTAAAATCCTTTTTGATGAGATCACGTTCTCATGAAGTTCACATTATAAGTGATAATTTGAGTTCATTTTAAAAGATATTTTCTTTTATAGGACCTAATAATAGATCTTTCTCCTTGTATATACCGCATTTATCGTCATATAACGCCCGCCAGCGTATAACGCGCACCCCAATTTTAAGAGGGAATGTTCTGGGAAAAAATCATTTTTTAAATAAACAGCTTTGAAGCAATCTAAGGATCTCACACACATACCTCAGAGGGAAAGGAGGAGGGACGAGCACCCGCCGGAATCACGCCGGCATCGCCTGTCTACTCACACACATACCTCAGAGGGGAAGGAGGGGGACGAGCGCCTGCTGGAATCACGCTGGCATCGCCTGTCTACTCACACACATACCTCAGAGGGGAAAGAGGGGGGACGAGCGCCCGCCGGAATCACGCCGGCATCGCCTGTCTACTCACACACATACCTCGGAGGGGAAGGAGGGGGGATGAGCGCCCGCCGGAATCACGCCGTCATCACCTGTCTACTCACACACATACCTCGGAGGGGAAGGAGGGGGACGAGCGCCCGCCGGAATCACGCCGGCATCGCCTGTCTACTCACACACATACCTCGGAGGGGAAGGAGGGGGGACGAGCGCCCGCCGGAATCACGCCGGCATCGCCTGTCTACTCACACACATACCTCAGAGGGGAAGAAGGGGGGACGAGCGCCTGCCGGAATCACGCGGGCATCGCCTGTCTACTCACACACATACCTCAGAGGGGAAGGAGGGGGACGAGCGCCTTCTGGAACCACGCTGGCATCGCCTGTCTACTCACACACATACCTCGGAGGGGAAAGAGGGGGGACGAGCGCCTGCCGGAATCACGCCGTCATCGCCTGTCTACTCACACACATACCTCAGAGGGGAAGGAGGGGGACGAGCGCCTTCTGGAACCACGCTGGCATCGCCTGTCTACTCACACACATACCTCAGAGGGGAAGGAGGGGGACGAGCACCAGCCGGAATCACGCCGTCATCGCCTGTCTACTCACACACATACCTCAGAGGGGAAGGAGGGGGGACGAGCGCCTGCCGGAATCACGCCGTCATCGCCTGTCTACTCACACACATACCTCAGAGGGGAAGGAGGGGGACGAGCGCCTTCTGGAACCACGCTGGCATCGCCTGTCTACTCACACACATACCTCAGAGGGGAAGGAGGGGGGACGAGCGCCTGCCGGAATCACGCCGTCATCACCTGTCTACTCACACACATACCTCGGAGGGGAAGGAGGGGGACGAGCGCCCACCGGAATCACGCCGTCATCGCCTTTTTCCTCGGCTCTCACACACATACCTCAGAGGGGAAAGAGGGGGACGAGCGCCCGCCGGAATCACGCCGTCATCGCCTTTTTCCTCGGCTCTCACACACATATCTCAGAGGGGAAAGAGGGGGACGAGCGCCTGCCGGAATCACAACGTCATTGCCTGTCTACTCACACACATACCTCAGAGGGAAAGGAGGGGGGACGTGCGCCCGCCGGAATCATGCCCTCATCGCCTTTCTCCTCGGCTCTCACACACATACCTCAGAGGGGAAAGAGGGGGGACGAGCGCCTGCCGGAATCACGCGGGCATCGCCTGTCTACTCACACACATACCTCAGAGGGGAAGGAGGGGGACGAGCGCCTTCTGGAATCACGCTGGCATCGCCTGTCTACTCACACACATACCTCGGAGGGGAAGGAGGGGGACGAGCGCCTTCTGGAACCACGCTGGCATCGCCTGTCTACTCACACACATACCTCGGAGGGGAAAGAGGGGGGACGAGCGCCCGCCGGAATCACGCCATCATCGCCTGTCTACTCACACACATACCTCAGAGTGGAAGGAGGGGGACGAGCGCCTTCTGGAACCACGCTGGCATCGCCTGTCTACTCACACACATACCTCAGAGGGGAAGGAGGGGGGACGAGCGCCTGCCGGAATCACGCGGTCATCGCCTGTCTACTCACATACATACCTCAGAGGGGAAGAAGGGGGGACGAGCGCCTTCTGGAACCACGCTGGCATCGCCTGTCTACTCACACACATACCTCAGAGGGGAAGGAGGGGGGACGAGCGCCTGCCGGAATCACGCCGTCATCACCTGTCTACTCACACACATACCTCGGAGGGGAAGGAGGGGGACGAGCGCCCACCGGAATCACGCCGTCATCGCCTTTTTCCTCGGCTCTCACACACATATCTCAGAGGGGAAAGAGGGGGACGAGCGCCCGCCGGAATCACAACGTCATTGCCTGTCTACTCACACACATACCTCAGAGGGAAAGGAGGGGGGACGTGCGCCCGCCGGAATCATGCCCTCATCGCCTTTCTCCTCGGCTCTCACACACATACCTCAGAGGGGAAAGAGGGGGACGAGCGCCCGCCGGAATCACGCCGTCATCGCCTTTCTCCTCGGCTCTCACACACATACCTCACATACCTCAGAGGGGAAGGAGGGGGACGAGCGCCCGCCGGAAAAATCACTGAGCTGTCATCTCTACTCAGCTCTCACTCGGCTGTCACATCACACAAGCACAGTCCCGCCTCCGCTATGTGATAGACAGAACATTGGTCGAATGCTGGTGGCGGAGGCGGGACTGTGCGTGTATGACGTGACAGCCGAGTGAGAGCCGAGAGGAGATGATAGCTCAGTGATTTTTCCGGCGGGCGCTCGTCCCCCTCCTTCCCCTCTGAGGTATGTGAGGTATGTGTGTGAGAGCCGAGGAGAAAGGCGATGACGGCGTGATTTCTGGTGGGCTCTCGTCCCCCTCCTTCGGCGTATAACGCGCACCCACGATTTTCCCCTGCTTATATGGGGAAAAAAGTGCGCGGTATACGCCGATAAATACGGTATTTCTTTGTAAGCTTCTGCCACAAGGGAGTATTCGTCTTCCACATACAATGCTGCAGAGACAACACTCCTACCCCACACCTCGCCAGATCCTGAGATGGAAGCTTCCAAAGCTAAAAACAGGTTCCAGGTGCTCATTGATCAATAATAGGATTTATTAAGACATTAAACATTAGAAATATGCTATCTTAATAGGTTTTGGAAATTAGTGTTCTTACTCATAAGGGCCCCATAATTGGGTATTTCTGCCATCTCCAAGATCTTCTAGTCAGAAGGTGAAAGAAAAAAGCAAAAAACATTAAGAAGTAACAATCCCCCCAGATCCTTTTCTATAATTATTCAAGTTATACACACTAAGAATAACACAGCATAAAATTAAAACAAATTATAAAAAATAAACCCCAAAATAGTAATTAAGTGCCAAACAGTACAAGATGAATGCAAAGATCTCCAATCATTTAACCACTTAAGGACCCCTTCACGCCGATATACGTCGGCAGAATGGCACGGCTGGGCACAATCATGTACCTGTACGTGTCTCTTTAAGCCCAGTCGTGGGGTCGCGAGCGCGCCGGCACGCTCGCGACCCGCTCGGAAGCCTTGTGATCGCGTCCCCTTGATCGCCGCCGGTGTCCCGCGATCAGTCACCGGAGCTGAAGAATGGGGAGAGGTGAGTGTAAACAAACCTTCCCCGTTCTTCACTGTGGCGCTGTCATTAATTGTCTGTTCCCTGATATAGGGAAAGATGATAAATGACGTCACACGTCCAGCCCCGCACCCCTACAGTTGGAAACACATATGAGGTCACACTTAACCCCTACAGCGCCCCCTAAGTGGTTAACTCCTAAACTGCAATTGTCATTTTCACAGTAATCAGTGCATTTTATAGCACTTTTTGCTGTGAAAATTACAATGGTCCCATAAATTAGTCAAAATTGTCCGATGTGTCCGCCATAATGTCGCA
Organism: Rana temporaria; assembly: GCF_905171775.1. Classification (NCBI taxonomy): domain Eukaryota; kingdom Metazoa; phylum Chordata; class Amphibia; order Anura; family Ranidae; genus Rana; species Rana temporaria. Next base: position 2,937,182 of record NC_053489.1, on the reverse strand, counting down.
GTCACGAAAAAAATTGCTGATCGCCGCCATTAGTAGTAAAAAAAAATTATTAATGAAAATGCAATAAAACTATCCCCTATTTTGTAAACGCTATAAATTGTGCGTAAACCAATCGATAAATGCTTATTGCGTATTTTTTTTACCAAAAATAGGTAGAAGAATACGTATCGGCCTAAACTGAGGAAAATAAACCTTTTTTTATATATATGTTTTTGGGGGATATTTATTATAGCAAAAAGTAAAAAATGTTGAATTTTTTTTAAAATTGTCGCTCTATTTTTGTTTTTAGCGCAAAAAATAAAAACCGCAGAGGTGATCAAATACCACCAAAAGAAAGCTCTATTTGTGGGGAAAAAAGGATGCCAATTTTGTTTGGGAGCCACATCGCACGACCGCGCAATTCTCAGTTAAAGCGACGCAGTGCCGAATCACAAAAAGGGGCAAGGTCCTTAAAGGGGTCTTAAAGGTAAATGTTTTCATTGGGCCTTTTCACAATCACTTGTGGACTGTTTCTTCTCATGGACATTATTTATTAGTGTAGCGCTCACCCCCGAAGGAGCCGCTGAATAGTTTGGGATCGGCGTATTAAGTTACCCTTTTCTTTCTTGGTCTAGGGGTGACACCTGAGAGTGTAGGCACAGAGCGAGTGTCCAGACATCAATTAAGTTTTAAATGCTTTATTCCAAGGCCCAACACGGCCAACATCAACATGGCACACAATAGAGAAAGGTTGATGAGCGTAGAGAGAACTTTAGTATCAGGCCCTGAATACGAAGGAGAGCAAGCCTGCTCTCGGCGATAATTTAGCTCAACTCGTCGCCACCCAAACCAGAGTGGGTAATCACCAGCTTGGCAGCCGGAGTGTCACTTGCAAATCACTGGGAGGAACAGACCTCTGCCACAGGCTTGACAATTTTGGATATGAAGGATTGAATGGATCTAATCCTCCCAGTTAGTTCAAATAAGGGTCACCAATTGACAGCTTTAGTGTACCTGTCATGTAATGTGATGACCGGATCCCCGATGGTTCATCTAGGGCTCCTGGACAACCTCTATCTCTAGGTTCTCCCCGAGCCGTTTCCCCACCGTGCAGCTCTCAGCTTAGGATCCTCTCAATGAAGGTCTGGGACCCAGCAAATCGCTGGGGCCCCTCTCAATGCTAGGGTGAAGCTCCGCATGGTGCGCAACTTCGGTCAAGTAAACCACGGTGGCGGGGCCCATGGATGCTCGTACCCTGAAGGTGGATACCGCACCTGGAACGCGGGCCAGAGCAGAACATGGCGGTTGCCACAGATATACCCCCCCAGCATGCCCAAAGAGGGAAACACTCCTCTGATTGGCTGCTTGGGGAAGGTGGGTCTGTCAGGACCCCTCTAGCGCCAACTGTCGTCCAGGGGTGGTAACACACCCCTGGAGCGCAGACTGACCTACAGGACAGTCCTGAATTGAAAACAGTCCAAATTTCAGCAAAGTGTGAACGGAAGCAAACTAACTCTCCCGTTCCCATTAACCTTAGCGTAGTGCCCATACTGAAAGTAAGGGGGCGCTACATTAGTGTTTATATTTACATTTTAGGTTGCGCTGCACTGCTTTTATTGTTATATCTGATGATACTACAATGAACAATTCAGATGAAAGTGAACAAACACCTATAATCCTGTAAAGATTTAACAGTGAAAATACTAAGTAAAATGGCTACTACATATACATACACCAAAAAATTGCATAAAATAAGTGGGAAAAAAATGTGCAAAACTATCAAAAATCACACATGTGATAAAGTCCTGTTTATAAATAAGGATCATATCTAGCAGTCCAGTAATTTCTCCACAGAACAGTGTCTAGATGAAACACCTCCACCCAACAAGCAACGTGCAAAAACGAAATCTTCAGTGATGAGTCGATGACACCTCTGAGTGTGCTAGCAGCTCACCTCACGGCTGTTTATCCAAACACCTAACCGAGATCCTTATCTCAGCTGGATGAGTGGGCCGATAAAACACCTCCTCCTGACTCCTAAGACAGCTCTCAGCGGCCAATGTGTGTCATGGAAAAGAGAAGATATATGCAATGCATATAGCGTGACACTGTGAGGGTACCTCAAACAGGTAAAGATTTGAGAAAATGTCTAGGCGCTGTCACTGAAGATTTCATTTGTGCACATTGCAATTTTGGTGGAGGTGTTTGGACACTAGACACTGTTCTGTGGAGGAATTACTGGACTGATAGATCTGATCCTTATTTATGGACATGACTTTATCACATGTGTGATTTTTGATAGTTTTGCAAATCCACAGATCCACAGGTGCTGCTGCAGTCGCCCCCCCCCCCCCCTCAGTCCATCAGACAGTGCCGGAGTTCTCTATTTCTATATGGATTCATATATGGATTGTAGGATGTATGTTTTTCTTCAACTATATTAGGTGATTTATTTTGGACCCACTGCCTGGCGTTGTATGTCTTTTTTCCCCACTGAGACCCCCCCCAACCACAGGCTTTTGTCCATCTTTTCAACAGGAGATCATTATTGTTTTTTTAGTCTCCATGACCTCTACTTCTGCACACCCTCAATGTATGGACAGTTTATTTGTTCTATTTTTTATGGGGTTTTTTTTATATTTATTTGCAATATGTTTCTTTATTTTACTTCATTGATTTTAACCAGGCCTCCTCGTCCAACATCAGTGCCTGACCTCTCAAATGCGCTTCTGGAAGAATGGTCAAACATTCCCATAGACACCCTCCTAAACCTTGTGGACGGCCTTTCCCAGAAGAGTTAAAGCTGTTATAGCTGCAAAAGGGTGGGGCCAACTCAATATTGAACCCTCCGGACTAAGACTGGGATGCCATTAAAGTTCATGTGTGTGTAAAGGTAGGCGTCCCAATACTTTTGGTAATATAGAGATTGGGGTAGATTCAGGTAGGGACCGCGTATTGTTGTGCGGGCGTAACGTATCCTATTTACGTTACGCTTCCGCAACTTTGACAGGCAAGTGCAGTGTTCACCAAGCAAAGTTGCGGCGGCGTAGCGTAAATAGGCCGGCGTAAGCCCGCCTAATTCAAATGTGGAACATGTGGGCGTGTATTATGTAAATGTATTGTGACCATACGTAAATGACGCTTTTTCCGAACGGCGCATGCGCCGTCCGTGAAAGTATCCCATTGCGCATGCTCCAAATTAACCCGCAAAAAGCCTTTACTTTCGACGTGAACATAAATGACGTCCAGCCCTATTCGCGAACGACTTACGCAAACAACGTAATCGACGGAAAATTTGACGTGGTCCTGACGTCCATACTTAACATTGGCTGCGCCTCATATAGCAGGGGTAACTTTACGCCGGAAACAGCCTAACGTAAAAGATGTATCTGTACTGCGTCGGCCGGGCGTACGTTCGTGAATAGCTGATTTACATATTTTAGGCGTAAACGCGTAAACGCCCCTAGCGGTCAGCGTAAATATGCAGTTAAGATACCATGGCGTAGGAGACTTACGCCGGTCGTATCTTAGCAATATTTAAGCGTATCTCAGTTTGAGAATACGCTTAAATATACGATGGCGGGGATTCGGACTTACGACGGCGTATCTACTGATACGCCAGTCGTAAGTCTCTATGAATCTACCCCATTGTTTTTTTATCTACCTTTTAAACACATCTAGGCAAATTAATCCACAAAAATAACAAAATAACAAAATAATGATTACAATGTAACTTTATTGAGTATCGCAAAAGGATTGGATGGTATTTAGTTAGCAGCAAGAGTCTGGTCCACCCAGGATCTGAGGGCGGTGACGCGGGCGTAGACGGCTGGGGTGGATGTAGAGCAGGTGGAGCTGCCCCAGGACACAATACCGGCCAGGGTCCAGGCTCCGTTCCTCTCACACAAAAGGGGTCCACCAGAGTCACCCTGAAAAGAAAAGAAGAGACGTCACAGGAGAATCCCCCACAATAAACATTGTTTTACTTTAAATAAGTTCTGCTGGTCTGAGCTGTGTGCCCCCCACAGTATATGTCCCCCCATGAAGAATATTGATCTACTTAAAGCTATTACTCAGAATTCATGCCGTGCATCCCATTTATATAGGCATCACCGTCCCATCATGCTCCGGCAGGTACCCACGTGGTGGGTGCCTACCCACGTGCACCCACCCCGTGGGTACCTACCGGAGCATGATGGGACGGTGATGCCTATATAAATGGGATGCAAGGCGCGCTTCCATCATTACAGCGACAAGAGGCGACGAGGCAAGATCGGAAGAACAGAAGAGAAGAAGATGACGTCACAGAAGACCGCGCTGGCTGCCTGTTTGAAATCGAGCTAACACACAAACATAGCAGGCAGCCAGCGCTGAAGAAGAAGGCACCGGAGAGCTGCAGAAGAACCGGGGTTCGCCGAGTCAACAGCGGAAAATGGAAGAAGCCCCCCGGAGTCCGGAGAAGCCCCCCCCCGGAGAGCGGAAGAAGAAACCCCCCCGGAGAGCGGAGAAGACCCCCGGAGAGTGGAAGAAGAAGCCCCCCCTGGTAATTGAGCTAATAACGAAGACAGGGGGGGCATCCGGAGCAGAATAATAAATTATTTTAAAAAGCCTTGTGTTGTGTGTTTATTAACTTTTACTTTTTGCCTCCAGGTGAATGGATAGGGGTACGATGTACCCCATATCCATTCACTTAGGGTGGGGGGCCGGTATCTGGGGGCCCCCTTATTAAAGGGGACTCCCAGATTCCGATAAGCCCCCGCCCGCATACCCCGACAACCAACGGCAAGGGTTGTCGGGAAGAGGTCCTGTCCTCATCAACATGGGGACAGGGTGCTCTGGGGTGGGGGGGCCCGCAGTGCGCCCCCCTGCCCCAGAGCACCCAACCCCCCCATGTTGAGGGCACGCGGCCTGGCACGGCTCAGGAGGGGGGGGCGCTTGCTCGTCCCCACTCCCTTCCTGGCCGGCCGGGTAGCGTGCTTTGGATACGGGTCTGGTATGGATTGTAGGGGGACCCCCTACGTCAATTTTTCGGCGTGGGGGGGTTTCCTTACAACCCATAACAGACCTAAGGGCCTGGTATGCTCCTGGGGGGGGAACCCATGCCGGTTTTTTCTTTGAAAATTGGCATGGAGTTCTCCCTCTCAGGAATGCATGCTGAGCGACGCTGTCATTTTTTTAAATAATTATTTGTTTTCCCGGCGCGTCTTTTTTTTTTCTCCCGTCGTAACTTTAGTGTCCCGTCGCAATCCACAAAGCCGCCCGGCGTCAATTACGTTCGCGCGCTGCACGTCGGGAAAATTACGTCACACGCATGCGCAGTACGGCCGGCGCGGGAGCGCGCCTCATTTAAATTGTAAACGCCCCCCGGAGAGGAGGAACGCCTTACGACGGCGGCACTTAACTTACACGGCTTGAAATTTTTACGCAAGTGCTTTGTGGATCAGGCACTTAGGTAAAAACTTTAAGTCAGTGTAACTTAACTGCTGAAAGTTAAGTTACGCCGCCTGGCTGAGGATTTGGCCCTTACTGTCTATGGCTGATTATCTCTCTATATTGAAAAAAAAACACTTATGCCGCGTACACACCATCGTTTTCTGCGATGGAAAAATGCGACGCTTTATGTGCTTTAAAAAAACGTCATTTTTCAAACTTCAATTTGAACAACGACGTAGCATACACACCATCGCTTTTTCACAACGCTCTAGCACAGCGCAGTTCCGTCAATCACGCACGACGTCACTATAAAGGGTCGTTTCCATGCGGAAGACGGCCTCTTTTGCTGATATCGTGTTGCTGCGTGTTAGTAAAAGTTTGGTGAGATACGATTCGTGATTTTCAGTGACTGTGCTTTAAATTTCGTTTTCTTGTCTATAAGCTGAAAAACACCTTAACGAATGTGCTGATTCCATTCTGAACAGTCGTTTTACATGAATGAGCGCTGCCGTCTCCTAACTTGCTTCTGAGCATGCGCGGGCTTAAATCGACGTTTTTACGTACACACGGTCAATGTTTAGAACACAGAAAACGACGTCGGCCAAAAACGACACATAAAATTGAAGCATGCTTCAATTTTTTTCTGTCGTTTTTTAGAAGACATAAAACGACGTTTTTGCCCACACACGGTCAATTAAATTGACGTTTTTGAAAATGACGTTTTTTTCCATCGCAGAAAACGATGGTGTGTACGCGGCATTACTCTGCCGACAGAAACTCTCTGGGTGGCCTCGGTGTTTACAGAGCCATTATATGCACCCAGGACCACAGTGTTGGCAGTTCTGGATGGAAAAGAAAAATGGTCATTAGTTGCCATAAGGCTGATTTGATTTTCAGATGTCACCTCTAAAGCCACGTACACACGGTTGGAATTTCCGATGGAAAAAGTCAGACGGAATTTTTTCAATGGATATTCTGACCGTGTGTATGCCCCATCAGACTTTTTCCGTCGTAAATTCAGACGGACTTAGAAAGAGAACGCGTTCGCTTTTTTTTTTCGCCGTAAAAAAATTCTATCGGAAATTCTATGGAATTCTGACGGAGAAAAAAAAACACACATGCTCGGAAACAATTCGACATGGTCTGGGGACAGTAGGAAGGGGTACCATCCGGTTGCACTATGTGGTCAGGAATAGATAAGGATGGACAAGGCTTAAGCCAGCATCCTATGTGGTTTATCTGCAAATTCTTAAAACTTCTGCCTGGACCATAACATAGACTTTGAGATTTTACTTATATCTAACGACTTGATTCTGTTTCGAATGGACACCACCGCTTGTAAGCAGGCTAATGTGGGAGAGCGGAGTAAGTGCAGTTCCGCCTTGCGCAGTTGGGCCAGAAGCTCTGACCTTTGTTTAGTGGACTCCTGCTTCATGTGTGAACCGGCAGAAATGCATTCACCTCTAAAGAAAGCCTTATGGGCCTCCCACAAAATGGATGTGTCTGAAACAGAACCTTCATTCAGTTGGAAATATTCCGGGAGTTTCAATTGGAGTCTATCTGAATGGAACAAAAACAAAGGGGAGAACACTTCAAGAGAGTTAAAGGTCTTCAAGTGGGTGGCCTGATTGAGTTGGAGCATTGAGGAGTAGAGAAAGCCTTCTGTTGTCTCCGACGGACCGGGGTCCAGATCATTGCATGAGCTTGAAGGGGTTTGGGGATCAGGTTGAGAGGTGGAGGTGGAAGTTCCTCCTCAGGAATAGGCGGCAGTCCCAAGTTGCGAATAAAGGCCTCGCATTCATGTAAGTCCCTGATTGAATATTGCATTCCATCTCTTGAGGTGGAGAGTCGGAAAGGCAACTCCCATCTGTAAAGGACTTGGTGAAGTTGCAGATGCATCGTTTTTGGATGGAGGTTGCGCCGTCTAGCTAGGGTGATGGGAGAAAAATCGCTGAAGATTTGAATTTTAGCTCCTTTAAAGTCAATGCGGTTCTTGTTTCGGGTGGCCACTGTAAGTGCTTCCTTACTATCATAATAGTGGAAACATACTATTATATCTCTTGGGTTGGATCCAGGGGGTGGTTTTGGAGCCAGGGATCTATGGGCCCTGTCCAGACGCCAGTCAATGTCTGGTATATGAGGTGCTAGAGTGACAAAGAGTCCCAGGAGATAGGCGCATAATTCCTTGTCAGTAACAGTTTTAGGGACTCTGTGGATCCTCAAGTTTTGTCTGCGTTCCCTATTTTCTAAATCCTCTTGCTGTAATTAGATCTGGGATACAGCATGCTTGAGGGCCGCATTGTCCTCTTCTAGGACATGTACGTATTGTAAAATTTCATTGAAGTTGTTTTCTAAGATGTCAGTGCGGGCACCCAGCTGATCTTTTTCCCCCATGAGTTCCTGAGCTAATTTCCCCACTGCTTTAGCAATGTTGCGGGTCAAATCATGCAATAGTGCCTGTAGTTTCAAATCCAGAACTGCCACCGGGACCGAGTCATTAGGGGGCAGACTGCTGGGGTGGTGGATCGGTGTGAAATATCCTGGCATAACAGCGAGGAGGTCCGCGGCACCCGGCTGGTCCGCTAAGTTACTCAAGCAGGAAGCGCTCCATGTGCTCTGAATGCCGGGATGTCGGAGGCGGAATAAATCCCTGAAAGACATGGTTCTGGAATCCGACCTTTCCCATGTGGTGCCCGGAGGAATCCGGAGGCAGATGGTGCGGATCCTGTGGCTGTGTAAGGCTGTAGAAGCGGTGCAGGATCGTGGAATGGAGGAACGGGGACCGGAGCTACTCTCTCATGCGTCCGCCATCTTGCCTGCAGCGCATGCACCCCTGGATAAATGGTTCTATATTTAGGGGCAGATCCACATACAATTAGATGGGCGCAGCGTATGTGAGATACGCTACGCCGCTGTAACTTACTTTTGGCCGATTTGAATCCACAAAGAATTTGCGCCGTAAGTTGCGGCGGCGTAGTGTATCTCTCGCGGCATAACGGCGCCTAATTCAAATCGGCGAGTAGGGGGGCGTGTTTCATTTAAATGAAGCGCGTTCCCGTGCCAAACGAACTGCGCATGCGCCGTCCCTAAATTTCCCGCCGTGAATTGCGCTAAATTACGTTGCAAGGACGTAATCTTTTGTGACGTGGACGTAAATTACGTCCAGCCGATTCACGGACGACTTACGCAAACAAAAAAAAATAATTAAATTATACGCGGAAACAACGGCCATACTTAACATTGAGTACGGCACGAAATAGCAGCTTTAACTATACGCCGAAAAAAGCCGACTAGAGACGACGTAAAAAAATGCGACGGCCGCTCGTACGTTCGTGGATAGTCAGAAATAGCTAATTTGCATACTCGACGCGGAAAACGACAGGAACGCCACCCAGCGGACGCAGAAGAATTGCATCTTAGATCCGAAGGCGTACGAAGACGTACGCCTGTCGGATCTAACCCAGATGCCGTCGTATCTTGTTTTGAGGATTTAAAACAAAGATACGACGCGGGAAATTTGAAAGTACGCCGGAGTATCAATAGATATGCCGGCGTACTCTCTCTGTGGATCTGCCCCTTAGGATGTAAATTGTGAGAAAAACAATCAGCGCCACAATAATTAATAAATTATTCCTATAATAATGTGAGAAAAAAAGCAACAAATATACCCCTCTGAGTGCCTACACAGCTGCTAAATACTTATAGTGATACACCACACCTACTGCAATATTAATTATGTGAAAATAGTGCAGCGCTGCGTATCTATAAATCTTTTATAAACAAATAGTTATATATTCCATAAAACAATTTATGAAAAAAGAAGATAAATAAATTATAAAAAACAGTTCATATGTAGATTTCCAAAGCTATCACCTCTGTGAAAAAATCCTATTTAACCGCTTAAGCCCCGGACCATTTTGCAGCTAAATGCCCAGGCCAGGTTTTGCGATTCGGGACTGCGTCGCTTTAACAGACAATTGCGCGGTCGTGCGACGTGGCTCCCAAACAAAATTGGCGTCCTTTTTTCCCCACAAATAGAGCTTTCTTTTGGTGGTATTTGATCACCTCTGCGGTTTTTATTTTTTGCGCTATAAACAAAAATAGAGCGACAATTTTGAAAAAAATTCAATATTTTTTACTTTTTGCTATAATAAAAATCCCCCAAAAACATATATAACATTTTTTTTTCCTCAGTTTAGGCCGATACGTATTCTTCTACCTATTTTTGGTAAAAAAAATCGCAATAAGCATTTATCGATTGGTTTGCGCAAAATTTATAGTGTTTACAAAATAGGGGATAGTTTTATTGCATTTTTATTAATTTTTTTTTTTTTACTACTATTGGCGGCGATCAGTGATTTTTTTCGTGACTGCGACATTATGGCGGACACTTCGGACAATTTTGACACATTTTTGGGACCATTGTCATTTTCACAGCAAAAAATGCATTTAAATTGCATTGTTTATTGTGAAAATAACAGTTGCAGTTTGGGAGTTAAACATAGGGGGTGCTGTAGGAGTTAAGGATCACTGTGTGTGTGTTTACAACTGTAGGGGGGTGTGGCTGTAGGATGGACGTCATCAATCGAGTCTCCCTATATAAGGGAATGACACAATCGATGCGCCGCCACAGTGAAGCACGGGGAAGCCGTGTTTACATACGGCTCTCCCCGTTCTTCAGCTCCGGGGAGCGATCGCGACGGAGCGGCTATAAACGAATAGCCGCGCCGTCGTCCCGGATCGCTCCCCGAGGGATCCCGCCCACCGCACGCAGCGGAGGGGGTCCCGATCGGACCCCCCACCCGCTAGAAGGCAAGGGCGTATATATACGCCATTCTGCCTGTCCGTGCCATTGTGCGGACGTATATAGGCGTGCGGCGGTCGTTAAGTGGTTAAATGAATCCATTGTTCAGTACACACCACCACCTGCTAAAATGCATGCTCACCTCAAGGATGAGTATAAAACTCATAGACAGATCACTCCTCGTGTCCACCGCGATGACTCCACTTTACCAATGGTAGTAATTCCTACAGTCTCCAGACTGCACCTCTGTGTGGGGAATCAACGTATAAATTGTCTCCAAACACCACCTTCCTCCATCCGCTTCTTTATAATCAATTCCACTTATGTATCCAGGGGTTAAAGCGGTGGTTCACCCTTATTGACAACTTTCCATCCTAAAATGAGGCATAGTAGCGCGAGCTACAGTATGCCTGTATTTATTTTTTTAGTCCGGTACTCACAGTGCAATCCTAGCGAGACAATTCCGACTCCCCGCGGGGAATGGGCGTTCCTATCCAGAGGGAGCATGATTGACGGCCGGCTATGGCACGTCACGCTCCCCGAAGATAGCCGGAGTAGGTCTCGGCTCTTCACGGCGCCCGCGCACAGACTATGCGCAGGCGCCGTGAAGCGCCAAGTCCTATTTCGGCTATTTCCGGAGAAGCGTGACGCGCCAGAGCCGGCCGTCAATCATCCTCCCTCTGGATAGGAACGCCCAGGAGTCGGAATTGTCTCGCTAGGATTGCACAGTGAGTACCGGACTAAAAAAATAAATACAGGCATACTGTAGCTCGCGCTACTATGCCTCATTGTATGCTAGAGGAAATTTTTTTTTTTTTTTATTAATAGGGTAAACCCCCGCTTTAAGGACATGAAACAAAAAAAACAAGTACCATAGTGTTCTCTGCTTTTGATTTTTTTTTAAAAGCCCCCCTAAAAAGTTACACTTACAAGAAATAACAATAAAAACAGCAAGTATTCAATCACCAGCTCATCCACCGCAGATCTAGACTCACGGGGCCAGATTCAGAAAGAATCGCGTCTTTACGTTACAGCGCCGCACGTTTTCAGCGTAAGTGCCTGATTCACAAAGCACTTACCTGTAAACTTGCGGTGGTGTATCGTAAAGACGTCCGGCGCAAGCCCGCCTAATTCAAATGGGGCGTGTACCATTTAAATTAGGCGCGCTCCCGCGCCGAACGTTCTGCGCATGCTCCGTTAGTAAATTTCCCGACGTGCTTTGCGCGAAATTACGGCGCCCTGACGTGTTTGTGAATGGCGACGTGCGTAACGTACTTACGCCGTACTTACGCCGAAAAAAACATTTAAAATTCGACACGGGAACGACGGCCATGCTTTAACATGGCTTGTGTAAAGTTAAGCAATGAAAAAGATTGCTTAACTTTGCGACGGGAAAAAACAACGTTACGCACGCGAGTAGCTTCGTGGATCGCCGTAAAAGCTAATTTGCATACCCGACGCTGGAAAATGACGCAAACTCCACCCAGCGGCGGCCGAAGTATTGCAGCCTAAGATCCGACGGTGTAAGTCAATTACACCTGTCGGATCTTAGAGCTATCTATGCGTAACTGATTCTATGAATCCGCCGCATAGATACTCTCGGAGATACGACGGTGTATCAGGAGATACGCCGTCGTATCTCTTCTGTGAATCTGGCCCACGGTGCTTCGCCTGACATCACAGATATATTTAGGATGTATCTGGTCTATAAACCAGAGGCTCTAGAGATGAACAGTTGGATAAATGGTTCTATATTTGGGATCTATCTTGTCTATAAACCAGAGGCTCTGGATGGACAGTTGGATAAATGTCTCTATATTTAATCACTTAAGACCCGGACCTTTGGGCAGGTAAAGGACCTGGACAGTTTTTGCGATTCGGCACTGCGTCGCTTTAACTGACAATTGCGCGGTCGTGCGACGTGGCTCCCAAACAAAATTGGCGTCCTTTTTTCCTCACAAATAGAGCTTTATTTTGGTGGTATTTGATCACCTCTGCGGTTTTTATTTTTTGCGCTATAAACAAAAATAGAGCGACAATTTTGAAAAAAATGCAATATTTTTTCCTTTTTGCTATAATAAATATCCCCCAAAAACATATATATTTTTTTTCCTCTGTTTAGGACGATACGTATTCTTCTACCTATTTTTGGGGAAAAAAATCGCAATGGGCGTTTATCAATTGGTTTGCGCAAAAGTTATAGCATTTACAAAATAGGGGATAGTTTTATAGCATTTTTATTAATATTTTTTTTTTACTACTAATGGCGGCGATCAGCGATTTTTTTCGTGACTGCGACATTACGGCGGACACTTCGGACAATTTTGACACATTTTTGTGACCATTGTCATTTTCACAGCAAAAAATGCATTTAAAATGCATTGTTTACTGTGAAAATGACAATTGCAGTTTGGGAGATAACCACAGGGGGCGCTGAAGGGGTTAAGTGTGACCTCATCTGTGTTTCTAACTGTAGGGGGGTGTGGCTGTAGGTGTGACGTCATTGATTGTGGTTCCCTTTATCAGGGAACACACGATCAATGACAGCGCCACAGTGAAGAACGGGGAAGCTGTGTTTACACACGGCTCTCCCCGTTCTTCAGCTCCGGGGACCGATCGCGGGACTCCAGCGGCGATCGGGTCCGCGGGTCCCGTGGCCGCGGTCACGGAACTTCGGACCGGGTCGCGACCCACGACTGGGCACTTAAAGAGGACGTACCTGTACGTGCTTGTGCCCAGCCGCGCCATTCTGCCGACGTAAATGTGCAGGAGGTGGTCCTTAAGTGGTTAAGATGTATCTGGTCTATAAACCAGAGGCTCTGGATGGACAGATTACCAGTGAAGCATTGCAGTGAACGCTGACTTTGCAGTAGAATATTATCATATAAAACTCACGTGACTCCGCAATGGGCAGCGGTGACAACCCAGAGACTGTTGATCAGAGAACCACCACAGTAGTGGAATTTAGCGCTGTTCTGTAGAGTAAGAAGAATCATCAGATATTGCTTTATATACAGATCATTTCACTCTATTAAACCCCTCTTTCCTATATACATTACATGAATGCTATTTCAGAATTATTTTAGGCTTAAGCCTCGTACACACGGGAAAAAAACAAGATGCGCTAAATATATTAATACAAAGTAAAATCCCAAACCACATGATACAAATCAATGTCCATAAGTGAGGGAAAGGGAATAAAAAGAAAAGATAAAGTCCTTTAGGGCTCTTTCACACGGAGCGGACCGTTTCTGGGTCCGCTCCGTGTGTCTCCGTCGGCTCAGCGGGGATCCCCGCTGAGCTGTCGGCGGATAGGGCGGTCCCCGCACACAGTGCAGGGACCGCCCTGTCTCAGCTCTGCTCTGCCCTATGGGGAACCGGATGCAGACGGACCGTCTGTCCGTCTGCATCAGTTCCGTTCCGCCGGACGGAAGAAAAATAGGGTTTTCTTCCGTCCGAAAACCAGATCCCGACGGACGCGGACGCTAGCGAAAAGCTCCATCCGCTAACGGACGCGATCCCATAGGGATGTATTACAAGTCCATTAACGGACTTATAATAACGGACAGGCGGAGCGGACGTCTGAAAGGGGCCTAAGGGAACGGAAAAGTTCCTGTTCACCCGTGTAGTGAAAAAGGGAAAACCAATTAGTCCATAAATAAAAATCCAGGGTTATAAAGTGACTATCCAGAAGCAGTGATCCACCACCGAAAGCAAATTAAGCCTCTTACCGGATGTCCGGCGGTCCCTTAACTAAAAGAAGACCCCAGAAAGAATGTCAAGGATAAACCAATGATATTCGGAGTGCAGGTGGGCTGAGCTGGAGACCAATCCTTATCTCATTCCTGGTGCTTACCAGACTCGATTTATCAGGTACCATGGAAAGACATATAGGAACCGCAATAGTGTAAAACCAATGATGCGTTTATTTTTTAAAAAAGTCAAAAACACACTTAGGCCTCGTACTCACGACCAAACATGTCTGCTGAAACTGGTCCGCGGACCAGTTTCAGCGGACATGTTCGTTCGTGTGTAGGCAGTAACGTACAGAATTCCAGCAAACAATCGTCGGCCAGACCGTTTTCCAACGAACAACTGTTTCCTGGTCTTGCTTTAAAACAGTCTGCTGGAATCGTGTCCGTCAGACATGTTCGGTCGTCTGTACACAAAAGCAGCGTACAAAAACCCCGCGCATGCTCAGTCCAAATGAGGAGACGGGAGCGCTCGTTCAGGTAAAACTCGCGTTTCTTTGGGATATGGCACATTCGTCATTAGAAACATTTTATTCTAGCAAGAGAACAATGTCTTAAAAAGGCGCACTAAACCACATTTTAAAGCCTCGTTTTCTTAATTATTCTCTTGCTAGAATAACCCCGTTCTCTTGCTGATGCAATTTCATTAGAGTTGTCCCATACTGAAATGTCACATTTCTTGCTTGTGATGTAATCCTTTAATAATGTTTTCTATGCCAGACGTGTGTTTTGGTTGGTGGTCCTCCATAATTTAGAGTAGTCATTTTTGTAAAGGAATGTGCATTTTTTTAATTTTTTATTTTGTTTCTAGTTATGTCACCAGTTAAACTATTTTTTTTTTACATGTTTTTTTCATTTAATTTTTTTTTTTTGGTGTTTCATTAGAGAATATTAAACCATGTTGGCACACCAAATGTCCCCCCCCCCCCCAAGGAGTGTGTCCTTTGTAAATTACCCATTGTATATTTATTAAAGGTTTGCTGCCTAATAATCCCCACAGTATATCAAACAATAGACATGTTTTCAAATGAAAGCAAAAAGCCTTTTATTCAGGCAAATGTCATCACAAAAAATAAAAAGAACGGCAGCACTAGAATAGATAGCAAACTATATGCAAACTTGCATTTCCAACATGGTGAAGGATAAACTTCCAAGCCTCAGGAGCCAAACACAAAAATATGAAGCAGCAGCACACAAACAAAGGAACCCAAACTGTGGTAGTACAAACAAGATGTCCTTTATGTGGAAGGAAATGGAAGGCAGAAAATCAACGTTTCCTCCTCTTTCCAGCCTTCCCTCCAGGCAGCCTTCCAGCGGATCGAACACGGGGTCTTGCAGGTGGGGTTGATGTGGCAGCAGGAGGATGGTGTTCCGCAAGCCGGGCCGGGTCACATAGCCCAGTGTCTGGGGTCAGCAGGCCCCTCTGCATCCACCAAAGGACCTGGTTCATCAGGGCCTTTGCCAGTCTTCTCTGGTCCTCCTCCCCTTCATTTAAATCATGGGCCAATGAGGCACTGAAGGCCTCTGTGGGGTTGAGGGGGGCCCTCATGATGGCGCTTGCCTCCTGGATCATGCGGAGGCTTGCCTCCTCCACAGGCCTCAACTGCCTCCTTCGGCCTGATGGCCTCACCTGGGGGGGAGAAGACTGGCTGGTGGTGGTTGTCCTGGGCGGGGGGACCTGCTGCAGGCCACTGGGCCCAGCCTCCTCCTGGCTGCCACTGACCCCGGCCTCCTCCTGGCTGCCACTGACCCCGGCCTCCTCCTGGCTGCCACTGACCCCGGCCTCCTCCTGGCTGACAGACACCTGAGGATCTGCCACCTCCTGGCTGACCTCTTCTTCCTGTGTGGAAAAAAAAGGAAATTTTTTACAATTTCGCTAAATAAAACCACACTCATTTTCCTGTTTTTCGTTTAGTATTTTCTGTTCATTATTACTTGAATACACTCTACTTCTGACCCCTGCAGTTGTCATCCCTGACACCTATTTGTCTGAACACCTTTTTGTTTGCTTTTTCCCAGCTTGGTTTTTTTTTTACAATATCTAATCATTAATCCACCAAGAATTCTTTACGCCATAAATATAGAGGAAACTACTATACCTCCTCATCGAAGGGTGGTAGATCTGCATCTCTGTCAGCCAGGCCCTCTTCCTCCGACTCTGCAGGGCTGTGGTCATCTGGGGAAGGTCCGCTGGAAGGTAGCATGGAGGAAAGGTTGGAAGAAAGACTGGACATCGTTTTCCTGCCTTCCATTTCGTCCCGCAAAAAAGCCATCTGTTTATAATACCACAGTTTGGGTTCCTTTGCTTGTCTTGCTGCTGCTCCCGATTTTTTGATTTTATTAGCTTTGTATGCTCTCCTGTATGTGCTTCTGAGGTTGGCAAGTTTATCCTTCACCATGTTGGCAGTGCATCCTGGCACCCAAGTTTGCATATAATTTGCTAGCTCTTCTAGTGCTGCCGCTCGTACCTCTTTATTGCAATATAAAGAGTGTTTTGAATTCCACAGGATGGGCGTGTCCTGGTATTTTTGAAGTAAGGCCTCTATAGATTCCTTGCTTTGTAGGAGGTCCATTGTAATTTTTTCTAAATTAGATTTCTTTTTGAGTCTAGATTCCAAAAACATAAACCACAGAAAAATAAATATTCCAAAGGATCAGCGTTGACCTTGATCTAATATGTGTCTTCAAATTTATTACCTATATCTAATTACAAACACAGTCTCTCTTGTTTCAACAATGATTGGCAGCTCGGCCGCATTGCTTGTACCAAACATTGATTTGCTAGATGCAGAGCCATTGTTCACATTGCAGTAAATATTTTAAATATATAAAATTAAACAATGCTTACAAATGACAGTTTTCATCTAGGCACTCTTTCATGTGTAAATCTCATGCCCCTGACAATGGATGACATAAAAGACACTTCCTAATGACCTCTGTACAACCAACACTTGAACAATACTTTGCCTGATCTGAATACACCATTCAAAAACTTGTCAATGAGGTACAGCATTGTTCACATCTCTATTTTGTGAGGTGTCCAAAAGCATTTGGATACCAAAATAACATTGTGGTACCCCATAGACAGAATAGCTTAAAAAGGGTGCAACCAACAGCCCAAACCCCCATCCCATGTGTCTACATTTTCAAGGCCTCTGCTGATCACATTTTTAATTTCCTTACCTTCCTGTCTCTCGCTCCTCGTTTCTCACGCTCGCCTAATTACCGCGTAAGATGCGTAATCACGGCGTAAACCTTTTAAACACTCCGCGTATTTATGAAACCCCGCCCTCGTCACCTTTGCGAGGCCCCTAATCAATGAGTTTAGGAAATATGGCGTTAACTGTGTATGTTCTGGATGCGCTCGAAGATTCTCCGCGTAACGGACGTAAACACGTTGTTTGCATTCTCTACACTCCGCGTATGTATTAAACGCCGCCCTCTTCTCCGCCCATGGCGTAAGAATTCATCTTTTCCACGCCCATAATCTCTGTGGGAAAGGAAAGATGGCGATGTCACACGAGCGGGCACGATGCTCTCATGCCACAAGTGAAGGGACAGAGGCAGGGACGTCCCGATCAAGGAAAAGAAGATATAAAGCCACTAATATGCGGTTCCAGGAAATGGTGGAGTTAGTTTACATCATGCGAAAGAAGGACTATGATGGTGAATTAGGGCCATACAAGACCCCTAACCGCCGAAAGGCACATATTATGGACAAGGTGGCGAGGAGAATGCAGAGGATGTTTGGGATCACCAGGTCCAAGGAACAGCTGAGGAAACGATGGTCAGACTTAAAATTGAGGGAGCCACATAAGATGAAGAAAATACTTAAAATTCTGCGTAAAAGTAAGTAAATATATATTGGGGTTGGGGGGGGGGGTGATTGTCTGCAATAATGTGTTGCCATGTATATTTCACCATCTGCCTCCTTGGCCTGCTTGTAATTTTAAAGACATGTTGTCATTTATTTTTTAGGACATAAATAACTACATATTTACAAACAGTGTTCTTAGTAAACAACGTAACATCACATAGTTTATCATAAAGGCTCGGTTAGTCCAGGAACAACACACCTGGACATGGCTCACTGGCCAAAAACTTTGTTTGTAAACATTGTGTAAAAGCTAGTTCAAGAAAAAAAAAGTATGAGAATGGGAAAGGCAAACAGGATTCATTCTAAAAACAGTGTTAATAAAGCAGATGTTTTCACATCTGAAATGCAGAGCACCTGTGTCTCCACAAATCCAAAATGGGTTTTGGTAGGGTCTCCCAGAAATACAGTTTAGGGGGGACATCCATGTGTGTCACTTTGCTAAAAAGGGGCAGGATCAGAGCTTGCCATATAGAAGTAATTGCAAAATGTAGGTTTGGTGAAAGATAAAAGTAACTAAATGAAAGCATCTTCTAAGCAATGTGTGCGATTTATGCTCTCCAATATCTGTGTGCTGATGAGTCTACATTTTTTTTGGTTTATTTCAGGGGAAAGAAGTCGCCAGCATTTGGAGGAGGCAGAGAGGGCCAGACAAGGCCAAAATCTTCCATCTCAACATGTGGAGGAGGAGGAGGATGTGGAAGGAGAAGAGGATGTGGAAGGAGAGGAGGATGTGGAAGGAGAGGAGGATGTGGAA
Source organism: Rana temporaria (assembly GCF_905171775.1). Taxonomy (NCBI): domain Eukaryota; kingdom Metazoa; phylum Chordata; class Amphibia; order Anura; family Ranidae; genus Rana; species Rana temporaria. Next base: position 2,918,583 of record NC_053489.1, on the reverse strand, counting down.
GGAGAGGAGGATGTGGAAGGAGAGGAGGAAGGAAGAAAGGAGGAAGGAAGAGAGGAGGAAGAAGTAATTTTGGACTTAGAAGTCATAGCAGATGAAGGGCAAGTGGCGGAAGAACAATTTGGCGAATTGAAAGAAGGTGGATTGATGGATGAAGGAGGAGTCCAAGATGATGGGGAAGTGGTGGAAGAAGGAGGAGTGATTGAAGATGATGGGGAGGTGGTGGAAGAAGGAGGAGTGATAGAAGATGTCGAAGAGGTGGAAAGGAGAAGCCCATCAGGTCAGTGTCACCCTAGCTTGATTCAAAAAAACATATGTAGATAGGCCTCATCGAAAAATAAAGTTGTAAATGCCTTTTTTTTTGTTGGTTTTAGGGGAGGAGGATGGTGTGCCAATATTTTCACGTGCAAGTGCTGCTATAATTATTCAGCAGGTAATGGAGTGCAGCACTGAAATGCACAATATGCGTGAAAGGATGTTTCTCATGGAACAGAATGTAACAAATGTGCTTTTGGAATGCAGCACGGAAATGGACAATATGCGGCAAAGAATGATGGTGATCGAATCTAATTTTAAGAACATTATTGACATGATGGGCCGTGTCAAAGACTGAAACACCCCCCGCCCATCCCCCGCCCCCACAAACATTTTTACAGTTTGAATAATGAATACGCCAAAATTTGAAGATACACACACAGTGTGCCAACATGTGCTATCTGCCATCACAGAATATCTAGTGTCTGTGCTTTGTGGGTCCAACCCCCTCCTCCATCCTCAAGTAGTTGAGAGGAAGGGTTTGCTCCCACAAAACACAGACATTGATCACCCATGATGTCAGATAGCACATGTGGCCATTTGTCTGTTGAACCAATGACATTTGTCGAGTTTGCACTGAATGTGTGTATCTTCCAATTTTGGCGTGTTCCAGTGTGAAAGCACACCATGACTGACTGCTGTTGTGAGTTTTTATATTTTTGGAATTGGATTTTGTTACTTTTTGACCATGTTGAACATTTTGGGATACTATAAAGTTTAGACCATAAAGAATAAACAACGGTAAAAAATTTTAAAAATATATATATAGAATTATAAATCTCTCTAATCACTGAATTTAGTGAAGTAGAGATTTGACTCCAAATTCTCACCTAAAAATTTTGTTTTAGAAAAACACACCAAAAACAAAAAAAATGTTAAAAAAATTATTGTTTTTTGTGCATAAAAAATATGCACAAAAAAAAAATTAAGGCGCTAAACACCCCACCAAATATAATCTATATATATATATATATATATGTAAACAATAAATCTAACTATATTTGAGAAAAAAAAAAGTGAACTTGTTAATAAATGTATAATCTGCATAATATTTTTGGTTGAATTACCTGAAAAAAAAAAAAAATTAAAAAAAATTTTTTTTACTCCTAAGTACAAAAGCAGGGAGTAATGAAAAAAATATAAAATAATTTTTGGGGTCATGAACAAGCAAAAATTAAAATACTTGACCTCAAAATTTACAAATGGAGTTGCTTCTTATTTCTAGACTCAATACCCTGTTTGTAGATGAGTGAATACTGTGCAAAATGTGGTTAGTTACTAAAAGTGGAGAAATCAATTATGCATTACAATTGAAGAAGTTAGCTAGAGAACCAGGAAGACAGAGAAAAAGAGAAAAAGCATTAATGACAAACAACTGTATAAAGTCCAATGGTCTAATTATTTTTTATTTTTGAGAATATTCCTTTCTTTGGGGGCCGAATTAGAAAGAAATATGATCTGGCATAGCAATGGCCCCCCGACCCATGAAGTACTCAACATATTTGTCGCGTACCTCACGAGCTGATTGGGGGGCCAAGCCAGCGCGACCAGTGTCCAGCCCGGGAAGGGGATCTGAGGGTAGTCTTGCCTCAGAACCGATGTCGGGTAGGTACGTCTGGGAGTGCCTGCGTAAAAAGTTGTGCAAAATGCAGCAGGCAAATACAACGGTGTCCAATTTATATTCCGCCAGATGTATCGATGTCCTGAACAGGCGGAACCGGTTGGTGAGTATCCCAAAGGCATTCTCGACTACCCTCCGAGCCCTGGCCAACCGAAAATTAAACACACTCCTCTCTGAGGTGAGGGTCCTCTGGGGAAATGGCCGCATGAGGTGAGGACCAAGCCCGAAAGCCTCGTCCGCTAGGAACACAAACGGAAGTCCTTCCACATTATCTTCATCTGGTGGCAATGCCAGACCACCAGCTTGGAGACGATCATAGAAATCAGTCCGTGCGAACACTCCCCCATCAGACATCCGGCCGTTCTTCCCCACGTCCACATATAGAAACTCATACTGTGCCGACACCACCGCCATCAACACAATACTATGATAACCCTTGTAATTATAATAGTAGGACCCCGAGCGGGGTGGGGGCACAATGCGGACGTGTTTCCCATCTATTGCTCCACCGCAGTTTGGAAAATCCCACCGCTGGGCAAATTGGGAAGCCACAGACTGCCATTCCTGTGGTGTGGAGGGTAGCTGTGGGGACAAACAAAAAAAGAGATTTAGTACTTTGGAACAAAAACATCCTACAAGCATCCTTGTGACAGTTCACAGTATTAAAATTGCATTAGAAAAATGTGCATGGAGAATTTGGGAAATGAAATATATAGGGCCACTTCATTAAGAGACTCCACAGCCCTCTGATGGGGACAATAAAAGTTTGAAGGGGGGGGGGGGGACACAAAAACCAAAAAGTCCTGTTAGAAAAAATGGCAAGGTGGGTTTGTCCCTAGGATAGCATGCTGGACAGGTTAATATTGGGTAAGGGACAAATATGCAGGTAGGCCAAGAATAAAACATGTAAAGCTGATATCAACATGCATAGGGAGAAAAGGTAACGTTAGTTAAACACACAGCATATCTGGGAAAATAAAAATAAAGTTAGTTGGCCACATTATTAGAGCCAGGAAACTTACCTTAATATACTCCTCATGCATAACTTTGATGATGGCAGCACACGTGTCCGGTATGATGACCCCAAGCGCCTGCGGAGAGATGCCTGTCGAGAACTTGAGGTCCTGCAGGCTCCTCCCAGTCGCCAGGTACCGCAACGTGGCAATAAGCCTCTGCTCGGCCGTGATGGCTTGGCGCATCACAGTGTCCTGCCTCGTGATATAGGGGGACAGAAGATCCAGCAGACGGTTGAATACGGGGTCCGTCATGCGGAGAAAATTCCTAAAGTCATTAGGATTATTCTCCTGGAGTTCCCTAAGCAGAGGCATATGTGAGAACTGGTCACGCTGGCGCAACCAATTCTTGGTCCAGAAACGCCTCCGCCCCCTGTTTCTGGCCAAAGTACTGGACAAATGAACATATCCAGCAGCCATCCCATAAACAGCACCAACTCGCGAAAATTGACGCTGCTGCTCCATCATGGCTTCAAACCGGCCGGCTGGTCAGTCAAGAACACACTGAAACAGAAAGCACTCGCAAATCCAGCACTACCTGCGACAAACGCGTGACAAACAGATACGAGCGCACAGGATGCAACTGCTAAAGCAGAAACAACCTGCTTGCCTATAGCCGAATGACAACTACGTTACCGCAAGCACACGCACTGAACCCGTGAATACACGCTGTCAAAGCCTGGAGACCGAGAAGCGCGAATCAGCTCTAACCAAACCTTCACTAACACGAGCAAACCCGTAACTAGCAAAAGAGGAACAGAGGGCGGCGCCATTAAGTTTGGTCTTCCCCTTTATAGTGACGTCGTACGTAGTTTACGTGCACGCGTTCCGGTACGACGGGAATTTGGTCCGCTGGTGTGTACACGCCAGCGGAACAAAACACAAATCAGCCTTGTACGCCGGAAACTGTCGGGCAGACAGTTTCCAGCGCACAGATCCGGTCGTGAGTACAAGGCCTAACATTTAAACAGTGTTATAGAGCATGTCAAATTGGAGCTCCGGCCGGAAGCTGTCCAATATAACCCGTCCAAAATGGTAAAGAAGTCGTGCAAGTAGCGGGGGGTGATCCGGTGCAGCACTCGTACACACGGGCCAGAATCTCGTCAGGAAAAAAACTTTGTTTTTCCTGACGAGATTCTTGGCAAGAATCTCTTGCCGCGCAGAGCCAATACATGTGAAAATGAAGGTACTGCTACCAAAAACAAAATTAAATGAATAATTAGTGTTAATCAAACACTATAAATGAACCACTACTTGCCGTGATTGGCTGTCATACATATAGATATAACAAGAAACTGAATATTATAGTACTGCTACCAAATTTAAACAAATGAACAGTGTTATGCAAACCACTGCCTGCCGTGAATGGCTGTGATTCATAGAGATATAACAAAACCAAGATAAACTCTGACCATCTAATATTGACCAACCGTGAAAAAAATGAAAAATGAAAAATGAAAAAATATCATAAACTCAAATGGAGATAATAATGAAAGTCCATAAAATAGTCCCAAGTATATAAAAACATTTGTGAAGAGTGAACTCCAAAAGTCTTCTTATAGTGGGTAATATATTATATGAGAATGGCACCACCTTCCACCAAGTGTTCACCCGAGTGTCAGAAATGTAGTCTCCTTACCAGACGTGCTGACCACAATGCGGCGGTCAGACTAAGCACAGGGGGCCAGATTCATAGAAGAAATACGCCAGAGTATCTACTGAGACCCCGGCGTATTTTCAAATTTGCTGCGTCGTATCTTTATTTGTGATTCACAAACAAGATACAACGGCATTTGGCTAAGATCTGACAGACTTACGGCTTCGTACGCCTTCGGATCTTAGGCTGCAATACTTCGGCCGTGGCTGGGTGGAGTTTGCGTCGTTTTCCAGCGTCGGGTATGCAAATTAGCTTTTACGGCGATCCACTAAGCTACTCGCGTGCGTTACGTCGTCGCAAGTCGTTTTTTCCTGTCGCAAAGTTAGGCCTGCTTTTTCATGGCTTAACTTTACACCAGCCATGTTAAAGTATGGCCGCCGTTCCTGTGTCGAATTTAAAAAAAAAATTTCGGCGTAAGTACGTTACGCACGTCGCCATTCACAAACACGTCGGGGCGCCGTAATTTCGCGCAAAGCACATCAGGAATTTTACTAACGGAGCATGCGCAGAACGTTCGGCGCGGGAGCGTGCCTAATTTAAATGGTACATGCCCCATTTGATTTAGGCGGGCTTGCGCCGGACGGCTTTACGTTACACCGCCATAAGTTTACAGGCAAGTGCTTGGTGAATCAGGCACTTGCGCTGAAAACTTGCGGCGGTGTAACATAAAGACGATACGTTACGCCGCCGCCATTCTTTCTGAATCTGGCCCAGGGTATTTTAAGTCACCCAAACGACTATGTGCTGGAGCTGGCTCGGGTCAGTTGCAATCAATCAATGTTGATGGATGTCTCAAATACAAAAGAGAGAAAGGGGCCCATAGTGCAGATTTGCGATGCATTTTTTAATGTAAAAAAAATAATGCACTTACAGGGATTCGATGTAAAACGAGCCCGATATGATGCACCATGTGCGGTATGTAAACAGGATCTTGGCATCCTCTTTGATTCCTTTTCCTAGGTCAGTTCGTATGGAAGGGCGTGATGACGTCAGGACGCAGGCCACACCTACGCGTTTCGTCATATGTAGACATCGTCTGGGATTGGCTGCTACCTCCCTGTCATCACACGTGCCCTTATATAGCGTTCCATCGCCATTATAAGTGAGGGCAACATAATAAGGGCTAAATTCTGACCAGAAAGGAATCTATCTGTGATTTTAAGGACATACACAGATCGGAACAGCAAGGAACTGTGGCGAAAAAGTATATCGCATGAAGGAATATACAAATAATATCTATGAAGCTGAGCTGATGGAAAAGGAATACAAAAAGGACATCGAGATGTACATATATAATATCTGTTGTAATACAAACCAATGGGTTATGATATTATATCTAAACATGAATTTTAATAAAATACATGGTAAAAATAAAAAAGTATAAATATTATTAAAAAAGTGTTAAAAAGGTTTATATGGAAAATGGGACATAAAAATATTTAAAAACCTGTGTAATTAACTCAAGAATTATGCATTATTCAAAAAGCAGTTTATATCCCAATCCACGTTAAGGCCGTGTGGTACATAAGACCTCATGTTGAAAATCCATTGGGTTTCAATTTTGGAAATGGCACAAACTTTATTAGTGCCCCTCCAATGGGGAATCAGTTTTTCAATTGGTACAAATAGTGTCCCCTCAACCTTTTTATTATGATGTTTTGCGTAGTGTTTAGAGAGGTTATGTTTGGGAAAACCACGTCTGATATTCCCCACATGTTCTTCTAACCGAACATGTGCGGCCCTCTTAGTCCTGCCAATGTATTGCTTTGCGCAAGGACATTGGATGAGGTAGATGACATGTTCACTGGTGCATGTGATGAAAGAGTTAATGGGATATAATTTTTGAGTTTGAGTTGACTGAAAGGATTTCATCTTCCGCCCTTGAAATTGATTTAATTTGCAAATATTGCATTTCCTGCAAGGGAAGAACCCTTTCATAGTCTGAAAAAATGAAATGGTATTGGGAGGATTGATCACATTGGGAGCCAGTCTATGTCTTAGGGATGGTGCTCCCCTAAACATAACGACTGGTTTGTCCGGAAGGACCGGGCCCAGTATTTTATCATTTTTCAAGATGTTCCAGTACTTATTAAAAAATTTCTTGACAGAAAAATATTGGTTAGAAAAAACAGTAATCATAGAACACCCAAATCGATTATCCAAAGCTCTTTTGGTCCGTCCAGTGTCCCCTAACATCTTGTTTCTATCCATATCTTCCACCTTCCGAATAGTGTCATCAATGTCGGTTGCGTCATAACTTTTTCCAAAAATCGGTTTTTAAGAATTGAGGCCTGTTGCTTGTAATCTGATATATCAGTACAATTCCTCCTTAGTCTCTGAAATTGTCCCTTCGGTACAGCACTGAGCCAAGTCGGATGGTGACAACTAGTGAGAGGAATGAAACCGTTGCAGAAGTATGTATTGGTCACTAGAGTTCCATCTTTAACACCGATATTGAGGTCAAGAAAATGTATTCCAATATGGCTGGCTTCATGTTTAAGACAGATGCCCCTATTGTTGTTATTCAATTGAGAGAGAAAAGCTTCTAGAGAAACGAGATCTCCCTGCCAAATAAGTAGGACATCATCTATATACCTTTTCCATAGACGTAGCTCTTTAGGAGGATGGGAATCTATGACCTCTTTCTCCCAGTAGGCCATAAATAGGTTGGCGAGGCTGGGGGCAAACTTAGCCCCCATAGCCATGCCACACCTTTGTAGAAAGTAATCGCCTTCAAACCAGAAATAGTTATGAATTGTAGCAAAAATAATCAAATTAATGATAAAATCTTTCTGCAAAATTGACAGAGAGGAATCTTGCTGTAAGTAAAAATGTACTGCCTCTAGCCCGTGTTCATGGGAAATTATGGTATAGAGGGAAGTACTGTAACATCTGCCGTCGCTAAGATGTATCCCTCATTCCAATTGAATTCAGCCAAAAGTTTAATAACCTGTGTGGTATCTCTAAGATATGATGGAGTATGGATGACCAAGGGCTGAAGAAATTCATCTATATATTTCCCAATCCTTGCTGTGACAGAATCTATGCCGCTTATGATGGGGCGACCCGGTGGATTTTCCAAACTCTTGTGTATTTTTGGTAAATAGTATATGACCGGAATTTTTGGGGCAGATGGAATCAGGTATGTTTTTTCTTTTTTATTGAGAACTCCCAATGAGAAACCTTTATCGATCAATTCTGATAGGGCTTTCTTATATTTGACCGTGGGGTTACACGCAAGATGGCTATAGGCGGCATCATCAGAGAGAAGCCTCTTTAATTCGATAAGATAGTCAGCTTTATTGAGGATGACCACGCTGCCTCCCTTGTCCCCAGGGCGGATCACTATTTCATTCTGGTTACGAATGGATTTAACATTGCTCTGAAAATCCTTATTATTTCTAAAACGTGGCACCTTTAGGGAAGTGATGTCTTTAAGAACCAACTCCTTAAAGGTTTGAATAGATGGGGCGGTAAAACCTGGAGGATTGAAAGTAGAAGCATTGGAGAGATTGGTGTGCCTAATTGAGGTTGTATTTACTTGATTAGGCAGAGACAAAGTAGTGGGTTGAGACGCATTTTGAATGTTCATAGGCGCCACAGTTGGGGGGATTGTGATATCTCTCCCAATGGGATTTAACATGAAGTGTCTCTTGATGTTCATTTTTCTTAGTGTCATAAAGATTTTATTGAAAAAGAAAAGTTTTTACAGGCATCTTCAACATCATCAACAGAAATAAGTCAAAACATACAGACCAAGGAGCTTCATTTGCATGTAGGACACAGGTACATATAGTGCATTCCTAGAATATCCAATCAGGATTGCAGTAAATAACATGAACAGCAACATATGTAACATACAAGTTAGGTAACCTACCCGGCAATAAGGCTTATGTGAGTCTAGACTAGCTCCCATGAATTTCGTCCCGGTAATGTAGACCAATGGGTCCACCATATCCATTTTAAATCTTTACATTATCGCTTCTTTCCCGGAAAAGACCCAAACCCCTACAGGAGTGGAAAGAAGTAACCCCTAAGGCAGGTCTATCTCCTCACTAAACCTTACCAGTAGATCCCGTACAACTTAAAGAAAGGAGAAAATAAAATGGATGATCAGTAAGAAGGGGAAGGGGAAGAAAGGAAGTAGAGGGGAGAGAAGAAAGAAAAAAAAAAAAAGAGGGGGGGGGATCATTGCCAGGAATTCTTAATGCACGTATTCGGGAGAGGGGGTGGGAAAACCACCAACTACCCTCTCCGGCTTCTATATCTAGGTATCAGTGCAGGCCCACCAAACCATTAGTTTTTCTCTGGACTGGGCATCAAAGTCGCTTTTAGCTCACAGTCTGTGTAAGATCACGGTAAGCCGAAGAATCTCGAAACTTAAGCCAATCATCCCAGATATATGTAAATCTGGAAATTCTATCTTGTGCGCTGTATATCAGCTCTTCTATCGCTGAAATGTGGTCAATGCGTGTCACCCACTCCTTAATAGATGGTGACATCACAGCTCTCCAGTGGACAGGTATGCAGAGCCTAGCTGCATTAATCATGTGTATCGCTACTGATCCACTGTATTGTTTCTTGGAAATTTTTGAGAGATGGAGGAGATATTGTTCTGGGGAAAACTCCAGGGGTAGCGAGGATACTTCAGTCGTCACTCTGTGAACCTCCCTCCAGTAAAGTTGGATAATCGGGCACTCCCCTCCAGATGTGGAGGAAAGAGCCTGTGTTCTGTCCACATCTCCAGCACTGGTCCGACACAGACGGAAAGAATTTGTGGATAAGATCTGGGGTCCTATACCATCTAGTCCTAATCTTGTACCCGTTCTCTTGGGTGTTCACATTAAACGAGCCTTTATGTATGTACCAGTGAACTCGTTCCCAGCTCTTTGCTTCAATTTGTCTGCCCAGCTTATTTTCCCAAAAGGAATGCTCCTTCTGCATAGCCGCAGAAGGGTTTGCGAACATGGATGCATATAATACCGAGATCACATGTCTTTGAGGAGCCGTGCCCACGCATAAAGACTCAACTGCCGTGACCGGTCTCATAAAGCTTTCTCTGATCTTTGGGTTGTCTAAAAAATGCTGTATCTGAAGGTAGGGCATAAGGGGAAAGTCTCCAGTCCGAGAAATCAAGGACAGCTCTCTTATGGAGCAAAATCTACCCCTAAAGAAGAAGTGTTTGGCCAACATTTCCGAGTGGGGCCACATGCTCATCAAGTAAGATCCATCCATTCCCGGCTGAAAGTCGGGATTCCCTCTAAGGGGAGTAATGCCACATTCCGTTGCCGAGATTGAATGTGCTCCACAGGCCTTCACAAAAGCCGTCAAGGTTGCCCCAACCAGAGGGTGGGACTGAGCACCGGGCTTCCAATGCTTCCTGGAAAGCCAAGGCACCTTGCTCAGATCTGACCCAGTGACCATGCTCTCCAAAAGTACCCAACTTTTGTGTCGGGCGTGTACCCTCCAGTCCACTACTCTCGTCAGGTGCGTGGCCCAATAGTATCTCTGTATGTCCGGGAGGCCAATGCCCCCATCTAATTTCGGGAGCACCAATTTCGACCAGCTGATCCTTGGTCGTTTAGACCCCCACAAAAACTTGCTACATATCTTCTTGTATGTCGCAAAAAAGGGGGGCGGCAGGGAGATCGTCAGTGTCTGCATCTTATACAACATTCGGGGGAGCACCGTAATTTTTAAGATAGAGGCTCGTCCGAACCATGAAATTGTGGGAACATCCCATCTAAGCAAGTCTTGTTGTACGGCCTTCAACTCACACAGGAAGTTCTTATCGTAGAGATCTGATAAGTTGGTCGGTAGCCTAATGCCCAAATAGGTAATGTCATCTGGCTTCCACCGGAAGGGGAAGTTCTCCTGACATAAACTGACCATCGAGGGTGGCAGCGACACGTTCAGAGCGAATGATTTAGAGTAATTAATTTTTAAATGAGAAATAATCCGGAATTGCTCAAGCGTATGCATCAGGTTCGGCAAGGAAATAAACGGGGAAGAGAGGAATAGCAATACATCATCGGCAAAAGCCGCTATCTTATATTCTTTCTGGTGTACTCTAATACCTGTTATGTCTGGGTGTGCCCTTATGCACCGTAGAAGAGGTTCCAACGTGAGTATATACAAGATGGGGGAAAGGGGGCATCCCTGTCTGGTACCATTATGGATGGAGAAGGCCTCCGACAAGTGGCCTTTGACCCTGACCCTGGCCTTCGGTCTCATATATAGGGCCTCAATATAAGCCTTCATCTTGACCCCTAGGCCCAAGACGTCCAGGACCGAGTACATAGTTTATTTTTCTTATGAACTTGTGAGCATCGATGAAGGTTTCAAACTTATTCAGCTTTCGCGGTGGTGCGAATTTGAGACCTTGGCTCAAGACTGCTTGTTCCCCCCTCGAAAGTTGGACCGAACTAAGATTAAAAACTCTGTTGATTTTTATTGCTTCCTTTTTTTTGGCCTGGATCCTCCTGCCCCCTCTGTTGCCTCTCTTTCATTTGGTCCTCTTTTGGGTCGGAAGTTGGCCAGAGGAAAAAATGTGGTTCATCTCTTACATTTGCATTCCGTGGAGATCCTTGTTGTTCTTGTCTATATCGTATTGACTGGGATGCCTGGAAATTACAGGTTCAACCTCCGGATGTGCATCACGGTAATGGGATAGGGGGGCAAATCTATTGTGGGTGGAAACTGAACTTTGTCTAGGGAAATGCTTATTTTGATAATATCCATACTGGCTTCTCGGGCCTCCCTGCCATATTCAAAATCACGGTGATTGGAATGTGGTGACAGTTGCTCTGATCACCATATCCCCGAACAGGATGGTCGTTACTGTAGGGGTCTCTCCACCATGAAGGTCCTCCTTTGGGGGGACAGTTGTCATATTGGCCTTCTGACCAACCTGCATGGGCCTCGGATCTATTCTGTTTTCCCCTATTTTTGTTCTTAATTTTAGGTCTGACTGTTGTGTAACCTGGTGGAATATTATTCGTGTTCCGTCCCTGTCTGGGTGTGCTACTATTCCCCACATGTGAAGGAGTTGAAGAGCGACCCCTGTCAGGAGGTGGCAAGGTGGTTAGTACCACTGAGGCAGGGACCGGGGCGTTCTCGGCTTCCATCTCCTCCTCATTGTTCACCTGCCATCTAAAGACCATATTGTTTGAGTAGTCTGTAAAATCACGATTACATTTTTTCTTCTTTTTAAGCTTCTGATCATGATCCTCTTTTTCCAGAAATCCTTTTAGTTGTTCTGATTTCTGTTTGTAGGTTTCTTGATCTTTATAGGGAATGAGTTTATCTTTCAACACACAAATCTCATCGTTGAGGGATTTTAATTTATTGTGTTTCTTGACCAATAGAAACTGTAGAAACTGAATTCCTGTTTCATTGAAGTAGGAGAACCACCCAGCTAGGTCTGCTTCTCCCCTTTGGGGGCTAACTTCCCATCTTAGACTACGTGGGACCATTTTTTATGCCACATATTGTTCTAAATAGGCAATATCCCAACTAGTATGTAATTCTGACACTAGCAGATTTTTGAGTCTAACAAAAATACCACCTATTTCATCTAATTGTTCAATAATACCTTAACGGTAAGATCTTGGAGATGGCAGAAATACCCAATTATGGGGCCCTTATGAGTAAGAACACTAATTTCCAAAACCTATTAAGATAGCATATTTCTAATGTTTAATGTCTTAATAAATCCTATTATTTATCAATGAGCACCTGGAACCTGTTTTTAGCTTTGGAAGCTTCCATCTCAGGATCTGGCGAGGTGTGGGGTAGGAGTGTTGTCTCTGCAGCATTGTATGTGGAAGACGAATACTCCCTTGTGGCAGAAGCTTACAAAGAAATACCGTATTTATCGTTGTATACCGCACACTTTTTTCCCCATAAAATCAGAGGAAAATTGTGGGTGCGCGTTATACGCCGAAGGAGGGGGACGAGAGCCCACCGTAAATCAATGAGCCGCCATCTCCTCTCGGCTCTCACTCGGCTGTCACGTCACACACGCACAGTCCCGCCTCCGCCACCAGCATTGGACCAATGTTCTGTCTATCACAGGAGATGGTCCAATGGCAGAGGCGGGACTGTGCTTGTGTGACGTGACAGCCAAGTGAGAGCTGAGTGGAGAGGAGATGACGGCTCAGTGATTTTTCCGGCGGGCGCTCGTCCCCCTCCTTCCCCTCTGAGGTATGTGAGGTATGTGTGTGAGAGCCGAGGAGAAAGGCGATGACGGCGTGATTCCGGCGGGCGCTCGTCCCCCTCTTTCCCCTCTGAGGTATGTGTGTGAGAGCCGAGGAGAAAGGCGATGACGGTGTGATTCCGGCGGACGCTCGTCCCCCCTACTTCCCCTCCGAGGTATGTGTGTGAGTAGACAGGCGATGACGGCGTGATTCTGGCAGGCGCTCGTCCCCCTCCTTCCCCTCTGAGGTATGTGTGTGAGTAGACAGGCGATGCTGGCGTGATTCCGGTGGGCGCTCGTCCCCCTCCTTCCCCTCTGAGGTATGTGTGTGAGTAGACAGGCGATGCCGGCGTGATTCCGGCGGGCACTCGTCCCCCGTCCTTCCCCTCTGAGGTATGTGTGTGAGATCCTTAGATTGCTTCAAAGCTGTTTATTTAAAAAGAAAAATTTCCCAGAAAATTCCCTCTTAAAATTGGGGTGCGCGTTATACGCCGGCGGGCGTTATACGCCGATAAATACGGTATATACAAGGAGAAAGATCTATCTATTAGTTCCTATAAAGAAAATATCTTTTAAAATGAACTCAAATTATCACTTATAATGTGAACTACATGAGAACGTGATCTCATCAAAAAGGATTTTTGAATACACCAACAAAATGTATTTATTAATATATCCGAATAAGAAAAATAATATTACAAATAATACAAAAATAAAAAGTAAACGACAAGCTACAAATAAATAAATACATTTAAAAAAAGTGATAAAAGAGTAAAAAAATAATAATAATAATAATATTTGAACTAACCGTGCCGCCCCTGCCATCCAGTTGCCATTCTCCTTTGATTTTGGAGGGGGGGGGGGCGGTTCGGTTGGCAGGAAGGGGGTGCATTGAGGAACCTGGCCTTGGGGCGGCAGGGAGAGCAAATCCAGCCCTGGGTGAGTGAAATCTTCCCTCTCTTGAAGAGTGATGGGTGTCTCTGGTATCTGACACTTTAGGATGATTTGGATACTTTGTCCTCATCGGGTAACTGTGGTTCCTCCTCACTGAGGGCCATATTCTGAGTAAAGTTACGATGGAGTAACTCAGGATACTCCATCGTAACTCCCTTTTTTGACCCGTGTATCTATGCTCCTGATTCTCAGAATCAGTTTTGCATAGATACACTTAAGATCCGCCATCTGTAAGTCACTTACACTGGCGGATCTTAAATGCAATGACGCCGGCCGCCGCTAGATGGCATTTAAGTGAAGGAGTCATTTGCGTATGCAAATGATCCTTCTACGCCGATTCACGAACGAGTTCGCGTCGCGTAACCGTCGCTAACGTCGTTTGCGTAAGCGGAAACTTACCCCTGCTATATGAGGGGTAAGTTTCCGCAAGTCTCGCGTAGGCCATGTTACGGATGGCGTCGGGTCCCCGTCGTGTTTTTTCGTCGGATACGTCGTTTACGTAAGTCGTTCTTGAATACGACTTTACATCAATGACGCACACGTCGGCGTCATTGACGTTTTCCGCCGAGAACTGGAGCATGCGCACTGGGCTTTTTGCAGCCCGGCGCATGCCCAGTTCTTTTGTATCGGGGGCGCGCTTCATTTGAATAGAAGCCGCCCCCTTGGAGATCCGCCAGGCTACGCCGGGACACTTACACTCCGCTGTCCCAACTTATGGAGCAAGTGGTTGGGGAATACAACACCTGCTCCAGTAAGTTGGGACAGCGGAGTGTAAGTGCCCTAAGCGAAGCTGGCGGAGATTTACTCAGAATATGGCCCTGAGTGACTATATTGTTCTGTAATGATGTAACGGCTGGTGGGAGGAACCACTACACCCCGCGGGGGACAATGTTTCCAACAAACTCACAGTGTCTGATACCACCAAAAATCAGACTGGCCATCCAAAGGAGAGATAAGTATTAAATATTCAAATTTCACAATATTCATTCTCAATAACAAAATATTTAAATCAAAAATAGAAGAGGTGACAGCTATAACTGCTGGTAACTCAGTGTTCCTCCATATATGTAATGCCCTGTACACACAACCGGTTTTCCTGACATGCCAAAACCCAACATTTTTCCCCGACGTGATTCCTACACACACGTTCAGTCCAAAAAAACACTCAACCAAAGCATGGTGACGTCAAAACACGTACGACGGCACTATAAAGGGGACGTTCCTATTCAAATGGTGCCACCCTTTGGGTTGCTTTTGCTGATCCTCGTGTTAGTAAAAGTTTGGTGAGAGACGATTCGCGCTTTTCAGTCTTTGTGCTTTTCAGCCCGTTACAGCGTGACGAATGTGCTATCTCCATTCCGAGCGCTCCCGTCTCATACTTGATTCTGAGCATGCACGTTTTTTTTCCCCTCGGAAAAGCCTACACGGTTTTCGCAACAAGAAAAAGACTGACGGGAAACACAATGGGAAAAAATAGAGCTGGTTTTAATTTTTTGGGTGGCAGTTTTTTGTCGGGAAAACTGCTATGGAGCATACACATGAGCGATTTTCCCGACCAATCTAAAAAATTGCAATTTTCTCGTCGGGAAAACCGGTCATGTGTACGAGGCATTAGTGGATAACTGCTTTTGTATTCAGGTCAGGTCTGAACAGAATTATGTAACATTTTGGGAAAAATATACAGCCAAGAAGTCCAGAACTTGAGGCCATTATAGCAAAAACCTCCACAGCCACCATGTATTTCCCTCTGGTGCTCAGATAGGCCGGGATCATGGCAATCCAGACACTGCAGAACACCAGCATGCTGAAGGTGATGTACTTGGCCTCATTAAAACTGTCCGGTAATGTCCTGGCTAAAAAAGCGATAATGAAGCTCACAGCTGCCAGAAGCCCCATATATCCCAGGACAGAGTAGAAGCCGATAACTGAACCCTCATTACACTGAATGATGATCTTCCCCTGATAAGAGTGAGTGTCCCGATCCTGGAAGGGGGGAGAAATAGACAACCAGGTGGCACAGATTATGAGTTGGACCAGTGAGAAGACACAAATAATACAATTGGCCAGTTTGGCTCCCATCCATTTCCTCCAGGGGCTCCCAGGTTTGGTGGCTGTAAAAGCAATGCACACCATGATACTTTTGGCAAGTAGAGAAGAGACAGCAACCGAGAAGTTGACTCCAAAAGAGGTGACACGGAGCATGCAGGTCACATCTACCGGATGGCCGAGGAACAAGAAGACACAGAGGAAGCTCAGCATGATGGAGACCAGGAGAAGATAGCTCAGGTCCCGATTATTGGCTTTAACAATGGGGGTGTCATGGTAATGTATAAATATCCCCAATATTAAACCAGTCAGAAGACAACAGAGGATGGAGACAGCTGAAAATACTCCAACAATGGGATCATCAGTGTAGGAGAGAAATTCCACCACTCTTGGAACACACCGATCCTTCTTCTCATTTGGCCATTCTTCATCAGGACATTTCATGCAGTTTTCACTGTCTGTAGGAAGAACAATATAAGCAACAATGAGCATTGGGGGTCAGAACTTCTGAGAAAAATTACTTGTTTGGTGTTGTCTCACAGATAGAAATTTCCATCAGTGCATTGTGGGAGAGGTAAATAAAATATAACACATGGGGGGACGTGACTGGCAGCCGAGTGTGATGGCCGCTCACTGACTTGGCTCTTCACAGCAGTAGCAGGGATTGCTTGTCACTAGCGATCCTGCTCCTGCTCATCGCTCCTTCAGCCAAAATGGCGCCACTCAGGATCGACAGCAGCATGTCACAGTGTGACAGGGAGAGAGGAGAGGGGTGAGTGAAGTGGCTGTGCATACCAGCATCCTATGAAATATGGATTTTTTTTCACGGACCTCCTCTCCCTCTACCAGCTCAGGCAAGTATAGACCCCTCAGTAGGTGCTGGCCCTGAAGGTGCTATTCTGGGGGTCCAGGTGCGTGTATTTCTGGGGATTCTAGTGCCACTTATTCCTCCATAACAGCATTTCCCACTCTTAACCACCCCACTATGGATATCACAGTGAAGGAAATACTTAGGTCTTTAGGCGGCTCTATTTAAGCAAATCTCACTTCTTTGGTCCACAAATTTAAAGGCATCAGGGTTAGCCACATTGCAAAAATGTATGGGAGACTTTGTCACCACGTTCAATGAGCTGGATGATGCTCACAACAAAAGAGAGGAATATGTGAAGTGATTCAAGGCAAAAATGGGGGACCTGGAGCACCGCTTCAGGCGTAACAATGTTGAAATCCATGGCATTCCAGAAACCATTCAGCCAGCAGAATTGAGCAATTATTTTACTAAGCTACTAAGCCACTTTTCCTCCCAATGCCTCACCAGTTGAGTTGATTTTAGACCAGATACACAGCTTGTTGAAACCGGCAGACCTGCCAGACAAGCTACTCAAAGATATGGTGGTGAGAATACATTTATATCATATTAAAGACAAATTTCTTTGAGCCCTTAGAAGAAATTCAGAAACGGTTTATCAGCAATATGCCCAACTGGCATTTTTCCCTGATCTATCTCCGTATACTCTGCTGCAGAGGAAAAATCTAGGAACGATTACTAAATTTTTGCCACTAACAGAATGACCTATAAATGGTGTTATCCAGTGAGACTGGTTATCACTAAAGATGGGAAAATGTTTACAGTGAAATCCCTGGAAGAGGGCCTAGCTCTGTTGAAGAAGTGGAAACTTATAGAACCCATAGGACATCCTCATGACCAGACCACGTCTGCACTAGCATCTGATTCCAGAGTTACAGGTCGTAGGGGGCACTGCCAAAATGATAATCTGATTTTGCTATTCCCAGGGCTCTCTTACCATTCATCTGTATATGGTCCCAAAATTATCGCCCTAGTGCGGGTACATGACTGTTACCTTTAGTTGATAGAAAAGAGGTAGCATTACCACCTACAGTATTTCTTATTTTTATTTTTTTTACCAGATCCTACTTATCTTTAGCAATGACTTTGCCATATTGTCTTTGTTGACTGTTTTTGGTCGCCTGTCTTACCTCCACTATCTCAAGGTGAACTCACGCTTACAGCATGCCTTTTAAGGTTCTTTAGGGCCCTTTCACACCCATAAAACGATCTGGTCCACCAGTCCATTTTGCAGGTGGACCCGATCAGATGCTCTATTGCCCTCTATGGAGCTTAGGATGTGTCTATTTACACCTTCTTCCATTTGATCCAATCTTGTCCACTAAAAACAGATGGGAGATCCATTCCCCATCTGCATGGGATTAAATGACAGTCAGATGGAAATAGATGGGAGGTCTTTTTCCAGACAGCCCCATATAGAGCAGCAGGCTGTGTCCACATCTGCTCTGCTCAACAGATATCAGTGGAGAGATCCTCTGCTAAGCAAGTGGATCTGCTGACGGGTCGGCCCCATATGAAAGGGGCCTAAATGTTAAAGACCTTAACAGCCCTCAAAAAAGATATTCTTTATGGAAAGGAGCCCGTATTGTTCAAAGCTTAGATTTACTCAGCATTTGGTATTGCTCAGTTCACTCCAAAGGGATGCTAATGGATGAATACATCTTTATGCTGAATTAACATGTTGAGGGCATGTGGCCCGGTACGGTTCAGGAGGGGGGGGCACTCTCTTGTCCCTCCTTCTTTTTCTGCGGCCTGTCTGGTTGCATGCTTGGATAAGGGTCTGGTATGGATTTTCGGGGGGACTCCCACACATTTATTTTTTTTGGTTCGGGGTTACCCTCAGTGTTGCCAACCGTCCATATTTTTACGGACAGTTCATAAAAAACTGCCACTTTTTCCCCCCGTTCGTAAATGTCCGTGGTTGCAGGAATGTGCCAGTAAAAATAGCCAAGATCGGCATGGCTTGGAACTGCGCATGGAGAATGGAGGCAAGGGGTGATTGAAGGCAGGGGGTTATGGTGGCTGTGGTGGCACCGCAGAGGGGGGAATGGAGACAGGGGGAGATTGAAGGCAGGGGGTGTTAGTGGCAGGGGGTGATTGGAGGCAAGGGGAGTTGGTGGCACCGCAGAGGGGGATGGTGGCACTGCAGAGGGTGGGGGATGGAGACAGGGGTTGTTGGTGGCACCACAGAGGGGGATGGAGGCAGGGGACGATGGACGCAGGTGGTGATTGGAGGCAAGGGGTGTTAGTGTCAGGGGGTGATTGGAGGCAGGGGGTGTTGGTGGCACTGCAAAGGGTGGGGGATGGAGACAGGGGTTGTTGGTGGCACCACAGAGGGGGATGAAGGCAGGGGACGATGGAGGCTGGGGGTGATTGGAGGCAGGGGGCCTGGGGGAGATTGAAGGCAGGAGGAGATTGGAGGCAGAGGGAGATTGAAGGCAGAGAGAGATTGGAGGCAGAGAGAGATTGTGGCACTGCAGAGGGGGGTGATGTGACTAAATAATTTGCCCTTATTATATCGAAAATAACAAAAATATGTTTTTTTACCTTAAAGCGGATCTCCGCCGAAAAAAAATATATTAAAAGCCAGCAACTACAAATACTGCAGCTGCTGACTTTCAATATTAGGACACTTAAGTGTCCTGGAGTTCAGCGCCGTCGGCAGCAGAGGACGAGCGATCACTCATCACTCTGCTGCCCCCACCGCCATCCTCAGTGAGGGAACCAGGAAGTGAAGCATTGCGGCTTTACTGCCCAGTTCCCTACGGCGCATGCGCAAGTCATGTGTTCTGGGAGCTGTGTGTTTCCCAGAACACAGTGGGGGGGGACGGAAGTGGGTGCAAATACCTGTCTTTAGACAGGTATATGCACCCCCCTCCCCCTGAAAGGTGTCAAATGTGACACCGGAGGGGGGATGGTTTTCGATGAGCGGAAGTTCCACTTTAGGTTGGAGCTCCACTTTAATATCTACCTTAAAGCACATTGCTATTTGCCTAGTGTACTTTTTTGTAGCCTAAATACTGAAATTTGCACCTAAAAATTTAATTTAGTAACTTCTGTGAAATGCCAGTAAAAATGTAGTCGTGCCAGTAAATTTCAATCTGGTAGGTTGGCAACACTGGTTCCCCTTGATATTCATACCAGACCCAAAGGGCCTGGTAATGGACTGAGGGGGGGTCCCATGCCGTTTTTTTCAATTACTTTTATCTGTATTGCTAGGACCCGACAATTCATTATAGCCGTGAGTAGTTTTAAATTACTTTTTTTCCTTTAGAAATGTCATTTTGTGCAGGAACTGTTCTAAACACGGGAAACATGCGCTACTTTACAGGCATACTATAGACACCTCCCAGGTACGGAATTTAAAAGAAAATTTCACTTTTATTGTTTCACTTTTAGCATTATTTAAATCACTGCTCCCAAAAAAACTTCAGTTTTTTATAACTTTTATTGCATTGATACATGTCCCCTGGGGCAGGACCCGGGTTCCCAAACACGTTTTATGACAATAACTTGGAGATTAACCTTTAAAATGAGCACTTTTGATTTTTCATGTTTGTGTCCCATAGACTTTAACGGTGTTCGCATGTTCGAACAAATTTTTGGGCTGTTCGCATGTTCTGCTGTGAACCGAACCGTGGGGTGTTCGGCTCATCCCTAATCAACAGGTATACTTCGGCATGTGCAGGGTCTTAAAAAGGATAAAAAGTGCACACATTGCAGAGATCTTATTCGCTGACACACACTATAACCACAGTGGTACATTCTGTCCAGTCCATCAATAACTTACTAACAAATACAAACTCTACCGGAAATGTTGGAGATCTCGCCTTCTGGACACAAGACGCACTCATAGCAGCATTTATGAATTGAAGATCCAAACTTTTTTCTGCTTCCGGGTAAACAGGGATCTGAGCACCGACCTACTGGAACCTGAAATCACATATTATTATTATTATTATTATTATTATTATTATTATTAGTAATAATATTTGTCCATCATATCTCATGAGGTGATACAAACTAGGTGCTACAAATACAAATGAGGTTCATGTTTGCCTCCACCAAGGGGCAGTGCAAGGAGTGGGCGGGAGGGGTGGCTGCCCTGGGTGCAATAGTTTGCTGTAGGGATGGGGGGCGCTGTCCTTTTGTTACAAGGCTGACCGCAGTAGTGACAGCGACATCACTGCTCCTGTCAGTCCAGCTCTAGGAGTGGCGAGAATAGGAGAAGAATGCCAGGAGATGGTGTGGGCTGTGTTCTCTCTCCCTCACCCAACACAGTCCTACTGCATCTAATGCAAATCTACCCTCACAAATTATGTGAGGGTAGATTTGTTATTAATAGCAAATTGTTATAAATAGCAAACTTTGAAAATATAGAGACAACACAAGCATGTTCCCAGTATTAAAACTAGGGATGAGCCCGATGTTCGAGTTGAACGTAAGTTCGATTTGAACATCGGGTGTTCGCCAAACAGCAAACATTATGCGGTGTTCGCGGGCAAATTCGAAAGCCACCGTTAAAGTCTACGTGACACGAACACGAAAAATCAAAAGCTAATTTTAGATGGTTGCCGTACAGCCACGCATTCCCACAAGCTGTCAGTTAGTGTCAGACTGCCCACCACACCACAGTCCCATTATAAGTTGCTGATCACCATCATTACTGGTATAAAAAAGTAGTGTAGACACTCTAACATTAATGCAAATCAGTCAACAAACACTTATTGGGAGTTTTCTTTACCAAAGACTTGTAGCAGAATAACAACAACGAACAAACACTCAATTCCTTAAATAAAGCTTTACTACAAACAGCAGACACAGTCGCTCCGAAACGTAGAGCACTCATCGGCAAAAACTATTCGGGCTGGTTCAATGACACTCTTATTTAACTGAAGCAAGAATGCAGAAGAGCTGAAGGAGCCTGGAGAAGAAATCCAACAAAGGAAAACCACACAAACTACAAAGCACTCACTAAGAAATACCACAAAGCAATCTTCAAAGCAAAAAAAAATAACACCATCTCAAAAGCCCTAAACCGACCTTGTGAACTTTTCAAACTAGTCACTCAGACTATGAACCCCACCTGCCTAGAGCCCCCAGCAAAGGAAACTCAAGAATTATGCAATGAGCTATCAGATTTTTTTATCAACAAAATCCAAAACATTCGTGAAATAATTCAACAGAAAAAAAACAACCAACCTCACTCGGCCACAGAGGAAACCAATACAAACATTATACAACCGATGAATTTTGTGCTGATCCCGATCACCATCGACACCACCAAAAACATCATCAGAAGCCTCCGAGACGGCACATCACCAAATTACACCATTTCGACAAAACTCCTGAAAGATTGTACCGACATCCTGGCACCCACCATAACACATCTCGTAAACCAATCATTTAAAGAAGGAATTGTTCCGATTTCCCTCAAGCAAGGCATAATCAAACCCCTCCTAAAGAAACCGAACCTCGACCCCAAAGACCCAAACTACCGCAGACCAGTAACAAGTCTTAACACCATCTCCAAGATTATGGGGAAAGCTGTAGTACAACAGCTGCAACTCCACTTGGACACCTACAAACTCTTGGACCCACTTCAATTAGGTTTCCGCCCAGGCCATGGCACAGAAACAGCCCATCTCAAAATATGGGATGACGCTCTCGAAGCAGCGGATGACGGAGAATCATGTCTCCTGGTGCTGCTGGGTCTCAGTGCAGCATTTGACACTGTAGACCACAAAACTCTACTCATTCGCCTTAAAGAGGTAGCAGGAGTCACAGACTCAGATCAACCCTGGTTCACATTCTTCCAAGAAAATCGTTTCCGGACAGTGAAACTAGGAGCCTTCTCCTCTGAAACTTGTGCAATATCTTGCGGAGTCCCTCAAGGATCACCCCGGTGCTATTCAACATCTACCTCCGCCCACTCCTCAAAATTATCAGCAAACAGGACCTGTGCTACCACTCATACGCCGACGACACTCAACTCTACTTTCGCATCACCGGAAAAAGACCAATATCACGGATTAGAAAATTGCTTAACATTGATCGATGATTGGATGACTGAGAGCTCCCTTAAAGCGGAGGTTCACCCAAATAACATCTATATCAGACCAACTTCTTTATACTTCTAACATGTACAGTCCGCATCTTTTTTTTTTACGCCGTACTTACCGTATAATCAATTTTTGCAATCTTGCTTCCTACCGGTACTTCTCCCCGTGGGAGTAGGCGTTTCTATGCTGAGGAGGAATGTCCTCTGGGAGGTCACCCAGATGATTGACGTCCTTTCAGAAAAAGTTCCCCCCGGCTGATAAGGCCCCGCCCCCTGTATTGTGTACGCGCGTCACGAGTCACGGCGTTTCCGAAAGAAGCCTAACATGCAGAGCTGCGAGACCGCTCTATACAGCTAGGAGCTGTGTAGAGCTGATTGCGCGGGCGCTGTATAGAGCTTCTTCATGTTCGGCTTCTTACGGAAAAGCCGTGACTCGTGACGCGCCTACTCAATACGGGGGGCGGGGCCTTATCCGCCGGGGGGAACTTTTTCTGAAAGGACGTCAATCATCTGGGTGACCTCCCAGAGGACATTCCTCCTCAGCATAGAAACGCCTACTCCCGCGGGGAGAAGTACCCGGAAGCCAGATTGCAAATATAGATTATACGGAATGTACAGCGTAAAATAAATAAAAATGCGGACTGTACATGTTAGAAGTATAAAGAAGTTGGTCTGATATAGATGTTATTTGGGTGAACCTCCGCTTTAAACTCAATGGGCCAGATTCTCGTCCAGCGGCGTATCTCTGTGGCGGCGTAACGTATCCGATTTATGTTACGCCGCCGCAACTTAGACGGGCAAGTGCTGTATTCTCAAAGCACTTGCTCCGTAAGTTGCGGCGGCGTAGCGTAAAACGGCCGGCGTAAGTCCGTCTAATTCAAATTTGGAACAGGGGGGCGTGTTTTATGTAAATGTTGTGTGACCCAACGTGATTGACGTTTTTCACGAACGGCGCATGCGCCGTCCATGGAAATCTCCCAGTGTGCATTGCTCCTAATACGCCGCAAGGACGTATTGGTTTTGACGTGAACGTAAATTACGTCCAGCCCCATTCAAGGACGAGTTACGCAAACAACGTAAAATCTTAAAATTTCGCCGCGGGAACGACGGCCATACTTAACATTGGTATGCCGCACTTACACCACCATATAGCAGGGGTAACTATACGCCGGAAAAAGCCTAATGTAAATGGCGTAACTTTACTGTGTCGGCCGGGCGTACGTTCGTGAATTCGCGTATCTAGCTGATTTACATATTTTGACGCGTAAATCAGCGTACACGCCCCTAGCGGCCAGCGTAAATATGCAGTTACGATCCGACGGCGTAAGAGACTTACGCCTGTCGGATCTAGCAGATATCTATGCGTAACTGATTCTAAGAATCGGACGCAGAGATACAACGGCGTATCTGGGCCAATGGATCCAAAACAGAGCTTCTTCTGCAACTGAGCCTGCATGAGCTGCCGTACAGCTACGGCGATTCGTGCAGGAGATCCACTGTGCCGCTGCCAAACAATGGCGGTCGGTCTTAAAGCGGTTAAAGTAGCGCAGTGCTAAGTAGCAAAAAATGGCCTGGTCTTTGAAGGGGGTAAAATCTTCTGGAGCGGAAGTGGTTTAAAAAAAATCTCTATAAATCACAATTTTGAATCTTCTCTGCAAACACTATAAACATAAAATAAAGTGATTTCTTACTTTTCCTGTTTTCCAGAAGACGGGATCCCTCATATCGGGAAATGGATCCGGCACATAATCTGGCCTTCGGATGGTGGAAATCGTTCTGAAGATAGGTTGTGTTTTGGTTAAATGAAACCAACTGTGTAAAATAAGATCGGTGGGAACTTCTCGTCTCTCATTGAAGTAGATCTCGCCATCATCGGGGTCGGTGTAATGAACATTTCTCACATATTTGTTCAGCTTTTCATGGAAGACAGAAGAACACACAAATACAAAATGTCAGTTAGATTCCAGTTATATTTCAGACAGGAGGCGAATATCTTATGCATTATCTTTCTTTATTAATGCACATAGCAGAAATTCAACTTTTAGTGAATTCAGGTAGAAAAAAATGTTTTTGAAACTGAAGTAAAGAAAACTACAACACCCAGCAGCCCTCTGGCTGGATCTGCCAATCATGAGGCAGGACAGCCGGTATATAAGGGGCTGCCTCCTTAGAACCCTCCTCCTTCTTTCTGCTCATGGCAAGAAATTCAGCTAAGTACACTGGGCCATATTCTCAAAGAATCTCCGCCTGCTTCGCTTAGGGCACTTACACTCCGCTGTCCCAACTTACTGGAGCAGGTGTTGTATTCCCCAACCACTTGCTCCATAAGTTGGGACAGCGGAGTGTAAGTGTCCCGGCGTAGCCTGGCGGATCTCCAAGGGGGCGGCTTCTATTCAAATGAAGCGCGCCCCCGATGCAAAAGAACTGGGCATGCGCCGGGCTGCAAAAAGCCCAGTGCGCATGCTCCAGTTCTCGGCGGAAAACGTCAATGACGCCGACGTATGCGTCATTGACGTAAAGTCGTATTCAAGAACGACTTACGTAAACGACGTATCCGACGAAAAAACACGACGGGGACCCGACGCCATCCGTAACATGGCCTACGCGAGACGTGCGGAAACTTACCCCTCATATAGCAGGGGTAAGTTTCCGCTTACGCAAACGACGTTAGCGACGGTTACGCGACGTGAACTCGTTCGGGAATCGGCGTAGAAGGATCATTTGCAAATGCAAATGACTCCTTCACGTAAATGCCATCTAGCGGCGGCCGGCGTCATTGCATTTAAGATCCGCCAGTGTAAGTGACTTACAGATGGCGGATCTTAAGTGTATCTATGCAAAAATGATTCTGAGAATCAGGAGCATAGATACACGGGCCAAAAAAGGGAGTTACGATGGAGTATCCTGAGATACTCCATCGTAACTTCTATGAGAATATGGCCCACTGTATTTTGTGTATTTTCACTTGCTTCTATAATCTCTATTGTATTTAATTTTACCGGGTGGATACTTCCCCCACCTTTTTATTTTTGTGCTGGGGATATTCCTCCCCTTCTGGCGCCCTTGCAGGTCCCCACCTGCAATTCTTTTATTTCTCTCACTCTTAATACTTCCGTCTGGCCACGGGGGACACATTATGCGTTTCCCCCGTTCTCCATGATCCTCAGGGTTCTCCTTCACATAACAAACCTGAGAGCATCCGTCGTGCTGATCACCCCGTGGTGGCCGGCACAGCCATGGTTCCCCCTCCTTCTGGGGATGACTGTGGATTTCCCCAGACTACTTCCTCACTTCCCTCATCTCCTCGCCAGTCCGAGCGGGGATCTGCACCCCCTGATCACGAATCACAACCTCCCTTTCCTCGCATGGTTGGTTTCGGGGTACCGGACGCAGACAGCGACCTTTCAAGAACAGCTAGGGATCTCCTTGCCTTGGCCTGGGCCCCCGGGACTAGATCGGCATATCGATCAGCCTGGCGACTGTGGGTTCGTTGGTGTGATCAACGACAGGTTGATCCCGTTCAGGCGCCTGTGTCTGTAGTGGCCAACTATCTGGCGGACTCTTTTGAATCCGGGAGGTCCTATAGCTCCCTTAACGTCTATCGCTCTGCGATCTCAGCCTACCACTCCCCTATAGACTCGTTACCTGTAGGTAAACACCCGTTGGTGTGCCGTCTTTTGAAGGGCGTTAAGTTTAGACGCCCCCCACGCCCCAAGTACCAGCGCACTTGGGACGTGACCAAGGTCCTGAACATGTTCTCGGAATGGGGGGATAACGACACTCTGTCATTGAGATTATTGTCTTTCAAGCTTACTGTCCTCTTGTGTCTGATTTCCATCAAACGCGTATCTGACGTCAGGGCTTTGGACATCTCCAGGCGTCAATTCTCGCCTCAAGGAGTCAGGTTTTCGATCGTGCGTAGGACGAAGACGGGACTTCAGTCGGTTTTCTACCCGTTCTTCCCCGCACACCCACACCTGTGTGTGGTCCGCTGTCTGCAGACTTATGAGTCTTTGACAGCCCCTGTGCGATCATCGCAGTTCTCCCAACTCCTCATTTCCTACGTCAAACTCCCGGTTTCCTCGGCTACGTTGGCCAGATGGGTACGTTCAGTCATGGAAATGGCAGGGATTGACATCTCCCTGTTTGGTGCCCACTCCTCCAGAGGGGCGATGGCTACTAAGGTCGTCACCTCGGGAGGTTCCCTTTCGGATTTACTATTGGCGGCAGACTGGTCTTCAGCGACCACCTTCTGCCAATTCTACTTTAGACCGGAGGAACACATATCTATGTCGGTTCTGTAGATTATGTTTATTGTTATTATCACGTGTATACTGTTGTAGCTTTGAACTTGCATAAGATATGAGCCTCCTGTCTGAAATATAAATCTAGATTTTCCTAGCTTGTGACGGAAAATATTAGTTATATGAAGACAGGAGGTGAATATCTTCCCTCCCGACCCAACCCTATCACGGTGTTGTCTCTCTTGTTCCAGGCTATTGAAACATGCACCCTGAAAGTCGGAGGTTGATACGTTTTGGAGTTTCATTACCACTATCCCCATTGGGATTTCTGTTCCTGTTCGAGCCAGGGGAATTGGTTCATCACAGACCGGAGGTGGCGGTTCCGACTGCATCCAGATCCGGTGTCCCGGTTGACGTCAACTGAATCCTGCGCCGGAGTTCCAGTTCCAGAGTTCAAGAAAGAGGAGGGTTCTAAGGAGGCAGCCCCTTATATACCGGCTGTCCTGCCTCATGATTGGAAGATCCAGCCAGAGGGCTGCTGGGTGTTGTAGTTTTCTTTACTTCAGTTTCAAAAACGTTTTTTTCTACCTGAATTCACTAAAAGTTGAATTTCTGCTATGTGCATTAATAAAGAAAGATAATGCATAAGATATTCGCCTCCTGTCTTCATATAACTAATATTTTCCGTCACAAGCTAGGAAAATCTAGATTTACTAGGCGGCCTTTCTATAAATAAGAATTGGAAGGAATCAGAAGAATCCCATCAATCTGAGAGAAACAGAGAGATCTGGTAACTAGGGATGGGCTGAACGGACCCCCTGTTCGGTTCGCACCAGAACTTTCGAACACCGTGAAAATTCGGACCCAAATAACAAACCGCTTCCCTACCGTAGGACGTCATATGACGTCCTCGTATTTAGGTGGGGATATCTGAATGACGGGTGCAGCTACAGGCATCATTCAGATATCCTTCTTTTCTGCCGACGATTCTTTGCACCATAGAAAAAATCATAGCGGCAGAACGTTTTTATAGGTGGGGGGAGGGGACGTCCCCCCCCCCTCTTGCCGCCATCCGGTGCTTCTCCGGGCTCTCCCGTGCCATCGGGCGCAACGTTATGACGCCACGGCCAGGTACCCGGAAGTATTCCTATTACAAGGGATGTTTACATTCCTTGTAATAGGAATAAAAGTGATAAAAAAAAAAATAGAAAAAAGTGTAAAAATAGAAAAAATTAAGTAATAAAAATTAAGGGCCAGATTCTCGTAGAATTGCGGCCGTGTAACGTAACCCATTTACGTTACACCGCCGCAAGTTTTCAGTGTAAGTGCCCGATCCACAAAGCACTTACCTGGAAACTTGCGGTGGTGTATCGTAAACACGTCTGGCGCAAGCCCACCCAATTCAAATGGGGCAGGTACCATTTAAATTAGGCACGCTCCCGCGCCGGACGTACTGCGCATGCTCAGTTTTGAAATTCCCGCCGTGCTTTGCGCAATGTGACGTTATTTTTTTAGAACGGCGTCCATTCGTATTCCCGGACGTCTTACGCGAAAAACAAAAAAAAATTTAAATTCGACCCGGAATGGCGGTCATACTTTAACATGGTTCGACTAAAGTTAAGGCATGTTAAAGTAGGTGTAAATTTGCGACGGGAAAAAATTAATAGCGACGATGTAACGACGGGAAAAACCTTTGTGGATCACCGTAAATCTTCATTTGCATACCCAACGCTGGAATACGACGCAAACTCCCCCCAGCGGCGGTCGAAGTATTGCATCCTAATATCCGACGGTGTAAGTCAATTACACCTGTCGGATCTTAGGGCTATCTATGCGTAACCTGATTCTATGAATCAGCCGCATAGATAGGACAGGAGATACGACGGTGTATCTCCTCTGTGAATCTGGCCCTAAATAAATAAATAAAGATAAAATTAAATGTAGGGTCTTATTGACCTCACATTTCTCCATAAAGAGGACCTGTCACTAACAATTCCTATTACAAGTGATGTTTACATTCCTCGTAATAGGAATAAAAGTAATACAAAAAATAAAAATGTAAAATTAAAGTATAAGTAAAAAAAAAAAAAACGACCTGTCCCCGGTAGCTCGTGCTCAGAAGCGAACACATGCGTAAGTCCTGCCCACATATGTAAACAGTGTTCAAATTACACATGTGAGGTATCGCCCCGTGTGTTAGAGGGCAAGCAACAATTCTAGCACTAGATCTCCTCTGTAAAAAAAAAATTAAAGCATCGCCTATAGAGATTTTTAAGTACCAAAGTTTGCCGCCATTCCAGGAGCGTGCACAATTTTAAAGCGTGACATGTTAGGTATCCGATTACTCGGCGTAACATCATCTTTCACATTTTACAAAAAAAAAATTGGGCTAACTTTACTGTTTTGTTATTTTTTAATTCATGAGACCGTTTTTTTTTTTTTTTAATGGCCTTTGAAAAATTATTGCGCAAATACTGTGTGAGATAAAAAGTTGCAATGACCGCCACTTTACTCCCTAGGGTGTCTGCTAATATATATGTTTGGGGGTTCTGAGTAATTTTCTAGCAACAAAATTATGATTTTTACATGAAGGAGAGAAGTGCCGGAATTGGCGCGGTATGGAAGGGGTTAAAGTGGTTGTAAACCCGCCGAGACAACTTTATCTGTTCATAAAGTAGATAACACATGCAGCTGATCGCTGCCTGTGAAAGTGTACTTACTGCTATGGAAATCGTCTTTTACTCGTAGGTGACGTCATGCGCGATTGCGCAGTAGGATCTTTCATTAACGGCACCTAAAGTGTGCCGTTTCTGTATTCCCTGCATGTCGGGAAATGTCTGTGGACGAGCTTCCCCCTCTGAACGGCACAGA
This sequence comes from Rana temporaria, assembly GCF_905171775.1. NCBI lineage: Eukaryota > Metazoa > Chordata > Amphibia > Anura > Ranidae > Rana > Rana temporaria. The sequence goes on along the minus strand of NC_053489.1, from coordinate 2,888,739 downwards.
GAAGAAGTCTTGCAATGCTGCACTGTTTATACCCCCCCTTGTGACTGAATAAGACGTCACACAGAGGAGTGAATCAGAGCACCATATGGCACTGGTTACGGCGCTACGGCGCATGTGCAAGATTTTCTGAAGGGAAACAGAGTAAGGGCGGAAGTGACGTGCAGAACAGATTCAGCAAACAGCACAAACAATGGGGCGGGCAATACCCGGAAATTAAGATAAAGACCCAAAATAAGGTATTTACAGACCTCATTTCAGGCCGATTTCTATCTATTATCCCTTGTAATGAGCTATTGTATGTTATTATTTTTTAAAATGAATGAGAAGGTGTGTCCAAAATAATAAAAAAAAAAAAAAAAAAAATCGGCCAGAGTTTACTTCCTTTTTAAATGTCAATGGGACTCGAACTTTAAAAAGCAAAAGTGACCATTTTGAAGGCTTATATGCAAGCAATACAAGGATTACAATGGTTATGGGGGTCCGGGTCCTGCCCTGGGGGACATGTATCAATAAAAAATAAAAAAACAGTTTGTGAAAAATTCCTTCCAATATAGTGCCTGGGGGGTCACCTTAGTCTACATATAAAGTGGCACATCTGTACCATGTATAGAACCTGCTGCAGCAATAATTACGTTTATAAAGCCCAAAACATTTTTTTTCCCGGTATCATCGCCGGAGAGTGATGGATCTACATCACTGGACTTTTTTCTTTTTTAACCACTTCCCTACCGCCCATATACATATGACGTCCATAGATGGGATCTCCCATCTGCCCAGCGGCCGCGATGTCCGCCGGACACCCGCGGTTGCCCGCAATCACGTCAGGACTGTGGATCTGTGTGTGTAAACACACAGATCCACGGCCATGTCTGAGGTGAGGAGACCGATGTGTGGAATCCCAGTACAGAGGAACACACATCGGTCTCCTCCCCTTGTGAGTCCCCCTCCCCGCTAAAGTTAGAATCACACATTGGGGGAACATATTTAACCCCTTCAGCACCCCCCCTAGTGTTAACCTTTTTCCCTGGCAGTCACATTTGCACAATAATCAGTGCAGTTTTATAGCACTTATCGCTGTATAAATGTGAATGGTCCCAAAAACATGTCAAAAGTGTCCGATATGTCCATCGCAATGTCACGGTAACAATAAAAATCACAGATCGCCACCATTACTAGTAAAAAAAATAAAATGCAATATAACGATCCCCTATTTTGTAGACGCAACAATTTTGGAGCAAACCAATCAATATATGCTTTTTTTTTTTTACCAAAAATATGTAGAAGAATACGTATCGGCCTAAACTGAGGAAGATTTTTTTTTTTTTATAGATTTTTTGGGGATATTTATTATAGCAAAAAGTAAAAAATATAGATTTTTTTTTTAAAAAATTGTCGCTCTTTTTTGTTTATAGCGCAAAAAATTTAAACCGCAGAGGTGATCAAATACCACCAAAAGAAAGCTCTATTTCTGTGAAAAAAAAAGACGTGAACTTTGTTTGGGAGCCACGTCGCACGACCGCGCAATTGTCAGTTAAACCGACGCAGTGCCGCATCGCAAAAAGTGCTCTGGTAAGGAAGGGGGTAAATTCTTCCAGGGCTGAAGTGGTTAATAAAGGACTTGTCCTTTATTAAGCTGGATCTATTTTTTTTTCTTCATTTTTGCTGGGCTCCTTGTTGAAGGGCTGGACGTCCCAGAGGACGATTCACTCGGCAGGTTTTTGAAGTGTGGGGCTGCGGCTGGCAGTCCTCTGCCCCTGTTTTGTACCACTGTACCACTGCCTTGCCTGTATGTTTCGAGTCCTGGGCGCCTCCGCCATTTTGGCGCGGGCCGCGTGCGGACGTCTTAGAAATCCGGCAGTTTCGATGGCTGCTGCGGGTTCTTTCTGCGCTGTGTCATCCCTGTGGTGGTCAGCAGTCTTGGCTCTGGATGGTGCGCTCGGATGTCGGTGGATTTTCTCCGGCTGGCTGTGGAGCTCCTGAGCTACATGTCCATTCTGGAGCTCGGTATCCACACCCCCTTTTTTCAATTTTTGTCAATTTTTGGGGATGAAATGTTAGAGGTACAATGTACCCCGTTACCAATTCACATAGGAGGGTGGAATCTGGGGGTCCCCTTGTTAAAGGGGGCTTCCAGATTCCGATAAGCCCCCCGCCCTCAGACCCCCACAAACACGGAGCAAGGGTTGTGGGGATGAGGCCTTTGTCCCCATCAACATGGGGACATGGTGCTGTGGGGTCCAGACCCCATAGCATCCTCCATGTTGAGGGCGTGTGGCCTGGTACGGTTCAAGAGGGGGGGTTCTTTCTTCTTCCCCCCTTTTTTTCTGCAGCCTGCCAGGTTGTGTGCTCAGGTAAGGATCTGGTATGGATTTTTGGGGGCACCCCTACGCCATTTAAAAAAATACATTGGCACAGGGTCCCCCTTAATATCCAGACTTGAATGGCCTGGTATGGAATTTGGGGGGACCCCCACGCAATTTTTTTTTTTTTGGTTCGGCGGTTTCCCTTAATATTCATACCAGACCCAAAGTGCCTGGTAATGGACTTTTCCTTTAGAAATTTCATTTTGCTGCAGGGACTGTTCTAAACACGGGAAGAATGCACTACTTTACAGGCATACTATAGACACCCCCCAGGTACCTTAACTTAACGAAACTAAATAAATAAAATTGAATTTCGAAAGTAACTAAATCATTTTATTTTTCGGAAACAAATTCCAAAACAAAATATTTCAGTGCACACATGTCTAATCGCTATTGTCATCGTCATGTCAAATCTTCTGTCTATATCGTACTGTTGTCGCTACAAAATGAAAATAAAGCATTTTTTATGTCTGATGTTTCAGATTTCTGATTCTTCACGTTCGTTATCGTTTGTTAAAATGAAAGTAAACATTCGGATGAAAATGCATTCGGACGAAAATTCAGAGTAATTCTAACTGTATAAGGGCGGGGCTTACTGTGACATGACAGTCATTGCTGCTCCCGATGAGAGGGAGCAGAAGATCAATGTCCTGTCACTAGGCAGAACGGGGAGATGACTTGTTCACACAGGCATCCCCCCCATTCTGCAGCTCTGTGACCCGATCGTGGGCAGTGTTGCCAACCTACCAGATTGAAATGTACTGGGCAATTTACTAGGCAAATAGCAATGTGATTTTAGGTAGATATTAGACCCATTTCACACTGAAGCGTTTTCACAGCGTTTTAGCGTTAAAAATAGCGCTATTAAAACGCTCTCCATGCATCTAAATGAACCCTTTCACACTGAGTCCTGCAAGCAGCATCTTTGGAGCAACTTTTGGGTGCTGAAAAAAAAAACGCTCCAAAAACGCCCCTCTCCATTGAAATGAATTGAAAGCGCTGTAAAAACGCCTTACCCTTTCACACTGAGGCACTGCAAAAACATCCTAAAACGTTAGGGTCTTAGCGGTGCTTTACCAGCACATTGGGATTGCAGAGGCTTTGCTCGAATAACGCTCGAAAAAACGCTCTAAAAAAGCCCCAGTGTGAAAGGGGCCTAAAGGTATAAAAACATATTTTTGTTATTTTCGATATAATAAGGGCAAATTATCTAGTCACATCACCCCCTGCCTTATCCCCCTCTGCGGTGCCACAATCTCCCTCTGCCTCCAATCTTCTCCTGCCTCCAATCACCCCCTTGCCACTAACACCCCCTGCCTCCAATCACCCCCTGTGGTGCCACCGCAGCCACCATCACACCCTGCCTCTAATCACCCCCTGCCACTAACACCCCCTGCCTCCACCCCCCTCTGCGGCGCCACCGCAGCCACCATCACCCCCTGCTTCCAATCTCCATGCGCAGTTCAAAGCCGAACCGATATCGGCTATTTTTACTGGCACATTGCCGCAACCACGGACATTTACGAACGGGGGGGGAAAGTGGCCGTTTTTACGAACTGTCCGGAAAAATACGGACGGTTGGCAACACTGATCGCGGGACACCGGCAAACATTGAGTCCGCTGGTCCTGCGGGCGCGGTCACAAAGCTCACGGCAGGGGCGCGCCCGCACAGCGTGAAATTCAAAGTAACGTACAGTACAGACCAAAAGTTTGGACACACCTTCTCATTCAAAGAGTTTTCTTTATTTTCATGACTATGAAAATTGTAGATTCACACTGAAGGCATCAAAACTATGAATGAACACATGTGGAATTATACATAACAAAAAAGTGTGAAACAACTGAAAATATATTTCATATTCTGTCGCACTCTGTCCCCCCCCCCTCTTTTCTGCGGCCGGCCAGGTTAACGCGCTCGGATAAGGGTCTGGTGTGGATTTTTGGGGGAACTCCACGCCATTTTTTTTTTAATTTGGGGTGGAGTTCCCCTTAAAATCCACACCAGACCTGAAGGGTCTGGTATGGATATTTGGGGGGAACCCCACGTCATTTTTTTTAATTGACGGCGGGGTTCCCCTTAATATCCATATCAGACCTGAAGGGCCTGTTAATGGAATATGGGGGACCCCCACGTTTTTTTTTTATGAATGAATCATCATTGAATTGCCAGAGCCGACAATTCATTAGAGCCGCAAAGCCGGTTTTAAATGCCTTTTTTTTTCCAGAAATGACACTTTGTGCAGGGACAGTTCTATGTACGGGAAACATGCGCTTTTTCACATGTTGACTTTACACCCCCCCTAGGTACGAAATTTAAAGTAATATTACACTTTTATTGTTTCACTTTTAGCATTATTAAATTCACGGCCGCTTTTAAAACTTTTTTTTGCATTGATACATGTCCCCTGGGACAGGACCCAGGTCCCCAAACACTTTTTAGGACAATAAATTGCATATTAGCCTTTAAAATTAGCACTTTATATTTCAAATGTTCGAGTCCCATAGACTTTAATAGGGTTCTAAAGTTCACACGAACATTTGGTGTGTTCGCAAGTTCTGATGCGAACCGAACAGGGGGGTGTTCGGCTCATCCTTACTTATTATCCAACTTACTCTGTGTTGGAATCCATGTTGTTCGGAAGTTTCTTTTTTCATGTACATCCCATGTAGAGCGTGGGCCAGAATATATACAGCCCTGTATACATAGGAGGGTTTAGATGTAAATTCAGAAAAAAATAATGAAACGTCTTTCAAATCTGTACAAGGTTTAGCAGGAGGATTTTTCATTTGTTTATAATGGAGATTTTTGATGTGGTTTTGAGAAAGGCATTCAAACCAATAAATCCCGATATCTTCCAGTATGGGGTCATTTATGGAGCTGGAGAAGTTGACGCCGTTGGAAAGAGCATTCGTGTATAGGTGCGTTTCCCGGGGCCACAGAAATATGAAGCTCCAGGTAATTACTTCACCACTCATATCATATAAATTAGTCAATAAAATCCATGATGGTGGGAAAATAAATGTGATATTTTCTAGATTACTGCCTAAAAAATTATGCAAATGATAAAAGTTTGTCATGGAACTTCCGCACATTATGACAACCTTAGCTGTTGATTCACTAATAAATTGTATTTTCTGATAATGAAATGTATCTGGATTGAGTATAAAAATATAATCTGTGCAGATCCCATGTTCTCCCATCAGATTACTCAGTTCTTGGGCCTCCTCATCTCCGCTGCCATCCCACGAGGTTACTATTCCGACCCAGTTCCACCCAAAATGCTGCAATAATTTAATAATGGCTGCAAAACGGACCCGATCGTCTGGCGTCACACGGAATAGAGTTGGATATCTTTTTCCATCATTGAGGGGAGGGTCAGCGACTCCATAAGTGATCTGGGTGACATGTTGGGAAATGTTATAATGGGATGTTATTATTTAAACAATGAAATATGAGAAATGTAATATAGATATGGTCTTTCCTCCCCAGCAAAGGTCTGTGCACCGGGGAGAAAGTGGTAGATGTATACACTACTCTGTTATATTACAATATACTAAATTATATAAATGATGTATTTATAAACATAATAATTTGTAAACCTTTTCTTTCTCACATAGTAATTAATACCCTGAAGAAGACCAATAAAGGTCGAAACGTGTAGGGATTATGTGAAGCTCTACACAATTACAAAGAGTTTACTGTCATGGATATGCAATAATCTGGCAGCTTACCTGTCTCCATCTGTCCATTAGAGGCCTGACTCTGTTCTGGTTACCTTCTTATCTCTTCTCCTTCCTGTATGGCCCCACCCAGGACATCCCAGGAAGTCTATATTAACTGTTGCACTACAGGCCTGCAGTGCTGGTCAACCATGTTGTTAGCTTTAGTTCCTGTCTGCAGTGTGCTACGATTATCTTCCTGTGTACTGTTTTTGGTTCGTCCCTGACTTCTCCTGTTTGCCTGTGATCCTGACCTTTTGCCTGTCCCTCGGTTACCCTTGTCTGCCTGTTGCCCTGACCTTGGCTTACCCATCACTACCGCTTGTCCTGCTTGCTGCTTCCCCTCTCTTCCTGTGGAGCGTGACCTAGGGGATCCCAGGGGTCGCGACCTGGATCCAGCTGTGGAGAAGGCCATCCTCACCACTAGGGGCCTGGTGAACACAAAGCTGGGTCTTAGACTCCGCGCCCTGGGCGATCTTGGGTTCATGCTTCCTCTCTTATCGCAGCAGTAGGCCATAGGTTTCACTACCCTGTGGTGCATCCCTGACCCCAATGGGGTGCACTTGTCACCTGGCCACAGGTGACCTGACATTTACATAACATGAGTTGTTTGCTCACTTTATTTATCAAACACACAACCCTTCACGTTGTGTTGTTTCCTCAATCCCTGTCTCTTTCATCCATGGGGCACCCCTCTCCCCTTTCCCACCCTTTTTTCCTGTGTAGACTATCCCTCTCTGGGTTAAACAAAACTTTTTTGATTAATAATATATTCTCCACAGGGCCCTTGATTCCTCCGGTTGGTGTGTCTCTTTTTCCAGCCCATCCGGCTCTCTCTCTGTAACAGCACTGGTGAACGGAGTGAACCACAACTGTGGTAGCAAGGACTTCAATGCTCTTCTTTATGTGAGAATTCAGTATTAGGCCCCCAGGCGTCACTCCACAGAAACAGGAGTTTGGGGGTTCTCTACATCATCTCTCTCTCTCACATAAAGAAAAGCGTTGAGCTACTAAGGATGGACGCATTACAACATGCGACCAGAGCTTAGCGTTTAAAATTATAACATACAATTTATAGATTCCAATGCACCTCTATATGCAAGTGATTATCAGTAAGGGACCCCAGGTGTCACTCCACGTAAACAGGAGTTTGGGGGTTCTCTACATCATATCACTTAAGCATATAGTGATGCATTAGGGCACTAGGGGAGTTGGTATGGAAATACCATCAACCCCTAGCATAGAAAAGTTAGAGCGAACATGTTCAGCAAGTTAGGGCTAGGGCTAGGCCCATAAGTAATTTACACTTATGTCAAGCACGTAGTAATTTTGAGTTGTAGAGACAACTAATAGTTGCATATGAAAGGCAATTTATAGTTCAGGTACTTTGAGAGTACATGTAGTTGTCACGATCTGGCGCCAGGCTCAGAGGCCAGTAGCTATAGCAGTTGAAGACAGATATACAGGCAGTCACTTCTGCTAGATGGCACGGGCTCACCTGAGGTGCGGAGTCTAAGCGCTAACCAGTGTACACCAGAGCTCCTGATGGTGTAGATGGATTTTGCTGCGTGTTAGCACCAGGTTGCGGTCCTCAGGATCGCCCCACCAGGAAGTGAGCAAGCCAGGGTCCAATAGCAGATAAGCAGACAAGGATGAAACAGCAGCGTGGTCAGTAAACAAGCCAAGGGATCAATCATGATTGGAATCAAACAGAAGAGTAGTCAAAGAACAGGCCAAGGGTCAAACAAGGGTGGTTGCAGATTGGGATCAGGCAGATGAGTAGTCCAGGGACAGGCCGAGGGTCGAACACGGGTGGTTGCAGATTGGGATCAGGCAGTTGAGTAGTCCAGGAACAGGCTGAGGGTCAAACACAGGTGGTTGCAGATACAAATGGCAGCAGATAAATAGCGAGGCACTGGCTGGGAAGGCACAATAACCTGGCAAAGAGGAAGTTCTGAGACAAGGCTTATATAGGAAGTTCATGGGAGGAGCAAGGGGTTCAAGGTTCAAGGCAATCAAGACACCAAGCAGAGTAGTCTAATAAATCAGATAGGTCTATCCAGCAGATCAGACAGGGAGCTGTCCAGCATCCCAGACAGCTCAATGGGAAGAGTTAATGCCAGACACAGAAGAGGTCCCAGGTTCAAGCCCAGGTCCTGACAGTAGTAAGTAGAAGTTGTAGGAACAACTAATGGTTGCATATGAGAAGAGAATATAGCTCAGGTAGTTTGAGTGTACATGTAGTAAATAGAAGTTATAAGTACAACGGTCCGCCGGACCGTTTCCAGCGGATAAATCCTCTGGCGGATTTGGATCTGATGGCTGTACTCCATCAGATCGAAATCCGCGCGGAATCCATCCGTGGTGACTTGTCGCACCGTCGCCGCGACGATGATGCGGCGACGTGCGCGACGCTGGAAGGTAAAGACTTCCACGCATGCGTCGAATCATTACGACGCATGCGAGGGAGGGGAGCGGACGGATTGATCCGGTGAGTCTGTACAGACCACCGGATCAATCCGCTGGACAGGATTCAAGCGGATAGATTTCTTAGCATGCTAAGAAATTTTTATGCGCTTGAAATCCGTCGGCTGGATTTTTATCGGCCGATAAATGTCTGCTAGGCCATACACACGACCGGATCTATCCGCTGGAACTGATCTGCGGATAAATCCCAGCGGATAGATCCGGTCGTGTGTACAAGGCCTCAGATATTCCTTAGCAAACAATCATAAGCAAAATAGTCTATCCCAAGTAGTATGTTATTAGCCACAAGTCACAATGAATAATAGCAATTGTTTTAGATGGAAAGTATGCAGATCTTTCTATAGCACTACAAGTGCCACAATGGCTACTTATCCGTTTGCAGGGCTTCAGTGTAGAAAATAGGGATTCCGAGGTGTTGGGTGTTCAGCAAGGAAGGCCTCAAAAGGTTGTCCCCAGCAATGGCTCTCGGTTGCAGTAGATGTAAAGAGCACTAAAGTAGCAGTTGCAGGCTGGAGCGGTATTGCAGCATGGGGAGCAATGGCACCAATAGGAGTAGCGTGGCCGAGCTATGGCTGACAATAACAGAACGCAGTCTGTGTATCAGCTAAATGCCTTTATAGGCAGAAGAGGTACCAGACAGCTGTAGTGCATTGGCATTCGAAAAGAAGCGACTTATACTGGTGCACTTCCGCATTTCCCGGTGGAACGCAGGCGGAGCCAGGCGATGACGTCATCGCGCGGTCGCCGTAATGTGTTCCAGCGTGGAACACATTACAGGAAGAAACGGGGACACGGGGTGCCTGTTACACTCCCATCCTTCCCAGTCCTGCCCGCCCTTGGTCAGCTTCCGCCCCCTTTTCCTCCCTTTCCTCCCCCCTTGCCGGACCCCCCCTGTTCCTTGTTAAAGGATGGGGTCGCAGGTTGTGGCCTCTCATAGGCCTGGGAGTGGCCCCCCTTTTTTGCTCCTCACCCTGGTCCATGATTCCATCTAACCTCTTTCCTCTCCCGTCTGAACCCCAAGGAGGGCTTGCTCCTGGTTCACTGGCTGACCACGGGTTCCAGTTTCCGACACCTACCTTGGTATGTATTTTACAACCATGATCAATGCTGATTATATACACATGTGATAATCGTGCACACGTATGTGCGAAACATATGTACTCAGGTGTGTGTGTTCCTCCCCCTGTTGGTTGCTTTGTTAACAATCTTCATTGATATACATATATTATTATATTATTATATTATACTATATTCGCGCAAAAAACTGTTTTCCCCCTGAAGAAGACCGCTACATTTATTACTAAGGTCGAAACGTGTTGGTGCTGTTTGCGCCCATAGTGAAATGTATACAGTACTGTTTTATTCTACCTTGGTTGTTCCTATAATTATGTATCAGTTTTATTGATGTTCTTTGAAGCTCATGTCCTGAGTTTTTTAGATGGTGTTCCCATCTTATATGATCATTGATATTTCATTTAATAAAATGTATACTTTTTTTTACAAATCCTACTACTATTGCTGCAACAAAAGCCCCTGGGGTCATTTTTCCTTTTTTCCAAGTTCAATCAGGGGCGTGCAGCACCTTTATACACAGTTGGTACCGATTTTCCTTTGCAAGCGAGTTATGTGTAGTTTTCCAATTCTTTAATGAGTATGTTGTTAATGTTAGGGTCAGAACAGTTTTTTACGACTTCTATATAATTATGGAAAATATTTTAGATATCATTTAACTAATAAATAAATACCAATTTTTACGTAACATCGTTTCCTCCCCAGCAAAGATCCATGGACCTGGGAGACAGTACCACACACATGTCGTCCCAGCAGCCAGGTGAGGGAATGGAAAAGGAAGCAGCCAGCTCACCTCCCCAATGGCAGCTACACAGTTTGGAAGTGGAGAATTCCAGCCTCCTTCCCCAACGGTTAGCCGAAGCGGATGATGTGGAATCCCCAGCAGAAGTGCTGGCAACAGGACAGAGTGCTACCAACCTTTGCCCAGCACCGGCAACGACTGTGGAGATCCAGGGAGCCGAGGCAGTCGGTCCCTATCTCCAGAGACAAGCTGATGTAGTGAAGCTGCTACTCCCAGCTGAATCACTGGCTTGAGGGCAGAGTGCCACTGGCCTCTGCCTCGCACCTACAGTGTCTCTACAGCTTCAGGAAGCTGGGGCGATTGGCCCCTCTGCCCAGCAGCAGACCGAGCCCCAGAATATAAAAAATCACCCAGCTGAAGCATTGGCAGCCGGACAGAGAGTCAATGACCTCTGCCCCACACCTACTGATGTCAACTACTCCTTGCAGCCAAGATTGGAGATCATACGGGATGACTATGTGAGTTCACTTTGCCCGACTAATGCATGTCCACACCAGGTGGCGGTCTGGGACCTTGTTAGTTGACTTTTGATGGGGGAGAAATGTGACAGACCTAGCGGGGACAGAGGCTTTTGGAGAGGACTGGGAGCAAGCCTCTTGCCTACCGATCATGGGCCCTGGCATTTGGGGGAACGGTGCTCTTTTTGAGCTGTATGCCTGGGGACCCTTGAGGTGGTGTTACTTTGGATTCTAGTCCATGTCCCCCCAAGACACACAGACTCTGGGAACCCTGTATATGTCATATTAGAAAGAGTGACTGATTCGTACTGTTGGGACACATACTGTTAGGAGATGCAGATGTCAACTCCAGGAACCTGTCTGTCTGTTATAATGTAAATGAGTCTAGTATAACATCTAAGGGTATTTCACTCGTTGTTGCTTGTGATAATTGACCCTGCAATTGTATGAAGGAGTTCTGGGTTGATATGTATGATAATGTTAGAGATAAAGTTAGGGAGTCACATCGGCTGCATAAGGGATTAGTTAATTAGCTCATATTAATTCATGTTTCTGGTTACAAATGTATTGTAGATTAATATGAGCAGGAGGTATGCACCTCCTGTTCTACTGTATATAAGACTTGTATTCTGGTTCTAATAAAGAGTCCATGTTCAGCAACTAAACGAGTATCGTCTTGTTTTGTGCTTATGAGCGGTTGGAATATATGATATCTATTAGGGTTGTCCCGATACCACTTTTTTAGGACCGAGTACGAGTACCGATACTTTTTTTCAAGTAGTCGCCGATACCGAATACCGATACTTTTTTTTAAATGTGTCCCCAAATGCAGCGATGTCCCCCCACATATGCAGCCATTGTCTCCCCCCATGCAGCCATTGTCTCCCCCCATGCAGCCATTGTCACCCCCCATGCAGCCATTGTCTCCCCCCATGCAGCAATGTATCCCCCCATCCAGCCATTGTCACCCCCCATCCAGCAATGTATTTCCCCATGCAGCCATTGTCACCCCCCATGCAGCCATTGTCACCCCCCATCCAGCCATTGTCTCCCCCCATCCAGCGTCTCCCCCCATGCAGCCATTGTCTCCCCCCATCCAGCCATTGTCACCCCCCATCCAGCCATTGTCACCCCCCATGCAGCCATTGTCACCCCCCATGCAGCCATTGTCTCCCCCCATCCAGCGTCTCCCCCCATGCAGCCATTGTCACCCCCCCATCCAGCCATTGTCACCCCCCATCCAGCAATGTATTCCCCCATGCAGCCATTGTCACCCCCCATGCAGCCATTGTCACCCCCCATCCAGCCATTGTCTCCCCCCATCCAGCGTCTCCCCCATGCAGCCATTGTCTCCCCCCATCCAGCCATTGCCACCCCCCATCCAGCCATTGTCACCCCCCATGCAGCCATTGTCACCCCCCATGCAGCCATTGTCTCCCCCATCCAGCGTCTCCCCCCATGCAGCCATTGTCACCCCCCCATCCAGCCATTGTCACCCCCCATCCAGCCATTGTCACCCCCCATCCAGCCATTGTCACCCCCCATCCAGCCATTGTCACCCCCCATCCAGCCATGTCTCCCCCCATGCAGCCATTGTCTCCCCCCATCCAGCGTCTCCCCCCATGCAGCCATTGTCTCCCCCCATGCAGCCATTGTCTCCCCCCATCCAGCGTCTCCCCCCATGTATTCAGCGTCTCCCCCCATGTATCCAGCGTCTCCCCCCCATGTATCCAGCGTCTCCCCCCATCCAGCGTCTCCCCCCATGTATCCAGCGTCTCCCCCCCATGTATCCAGCGTCTCCCCCCATCCAGCGTCTCCCCCCCATGTATCCAGCGTCTCCCCCCATCCAGCGTCTCCCCCCCATGTATCCAGCGTCTCCCCCCATGTATCCAGCATCTCCCCCCATCCAGCGTCTCCCCCCCATGTATCCAGCGTCTCCCCCCCATGTATCCAGCGTCTCCCCCCCATGTATCCATGTCCCACTTACCTGCATCCTCGCTGCCGCCGACTGTGTCATACGCCGGGAACATTACAACTTTGAATCGCTGTAATGATTGGCGCTGCGTATAGACACTCCCCCTCGCTCGGGATTGGACAGTTCACCCGAGCGAGGGGGAGTGTCTATGCGCGGCGCCAATCATTACAGCTATTCAAAGCTGTAATGTCCCCGGCGTATGACACAGTCGGCGGCAGCGGGGATGCGGCGAATGGCGGCGGGATGCGGCGTCACGGCGACGGCGGCGGAGGGGGAGGGAGGGGGGGGGAAGTATTCTATTTGGGTATCGGGGGTATTTGCGGGAGTACGAGTTCTCCCGCAAATACTCGGAATCGGTCCGGATACCGATACTAGTATCGGTATCGGGACAACCCTAATATCTATATTCAGACTGGGAGGAAGCGGTATATGACGAAAGCACTCAAGCGGAGTGTGGGACGTTTTGTTACAGTTAGAATCTGTTGTCGGTTCAGGGTGACTCAGTGATTGAGCTCCTGAAGACTCAGATGTCCCAGTTAAGAAAGATGATGACTGGGTCATCAAGCCAAGTCGCCAAAGTGGACACCGTCACCATCCCCAGGTTGTACAAAGAAGCAGGGCAGATAGATATCAAGACTAAAATAAAAAATGATCCACACTAGAAGAGGATGGAAGTCCAAGTCCAGTCAGAAAAGTCTGCTAGTTCAAATGCTTCCAACAAACCTCCACCTAAGTTGTTAAACCTCTTGTCTGTAGTACCTGCCTTAGTCAAAGGAATCTACACAAGAGCACTTCTGGACTCAGGTGCTCAGGTCACTTTGCTGACTAGAGACTTTTACGAAGGATATCTGTCATACATACCCCTGCGGAAGTTGGAAGATATTGAGATCCAGAGTATTCAAAGGGAGTATTACCCTTATGGTGGCTACCTGCAGATCAAGTTACTGCGTGATCCATTGAGGGTTGGACAGCCTCAAAAATTTTAGATACTGGCCATTGTGTGTCCTTGGTTGCCAGGATCCACAGGAAGTTCGCTAATCGTAGGGACCACACAGATCTGGTGAAATGGCTGTTAGCCCCTGTTCTCTCCAGATGTGATGCCTTGCCCTCGCTGCCAGCAGGAGGGTCATAAGTGTTTCCCTCTTCCACAGTGTAGAGAGAAGCTGATCTGCAGGAGACATAAACAGTCAAGTGGGAATTTGGGGCTAGTGAGCCTACCATGCCTGAACAAAGGGCACAGAACGGGTGAAGAGTTATGCACCATCTTAAGCTGACTGAAGCTTGCACCTCCAGGAGAGTGTGCCTGTCAGCTCCTGCGGGGCATTCCTCCCCCCTCCCTTTTTTCTTCAATGCTTAATATGAGCAGTGCTCCTATAGGACACAGGCTGCATATCTTGCTCCCTCCTCTGCACCCTCATTGGCAGGGGGAGAGAACCAAACAAGAACAAGAAGAACAGCTGCAAAGAATTGTGGGGTATATAGTCTCAAGCACAAATGGCCCTGCAGATTTCTATAGGGGCAGGAACTACAAGGTCCAACAGGCTCTGCAAGAAATAAACCAAGGACACCACCTTGTCTCCTGAGGGAGGTAGAGAAACCATGATGGAAGGGAAGAGACTGGACCCAGGGGACAGGTGTTGTCTCCTGGGTCAGTCCACCACGTTTGTTCCAGGCATCCATCGCCAGTCTGGGTTATCCAGCCAGAGAGGGGATCCCAGGTGCACATCCAGGTGCACTTGCACCGACGACGTGACGTGTTCCAGTGTGAGGTGACCAGTCGGGTTACCAGAAGAGCCAGCCTGTTCCAGAACATTCATTTAGGCCTTGATCACAGGAAAAAAAGGACACTGCATATAGACAGACTACTTCACTTTGTCTACACTTGCCAGAACCTGGGTCTCATTGACGCAGTTAAACAGTCAGTGTCTGCCTTGCTATCCAGATACTGTCAGCATACTGCAGCTAGACTTTACCAAGCAGGAGTTAAGTGGGACAGAAGTTACTGGTGCCATATGGGCGCGCACACACATACTCAGGGCTCTATATATGTAGTTTATATAGTTCGCCGGTGTCCTGCGATCGGGTCACGGAACGGCAGAAGAGGGGGATGCCTTTGTAAACAAAGCTCCTGGTTCTCGCTCTGTAACGAGCAATCGCGGGTGTCCATCGGTGATCACGCCCGCCGGGCACACGCGTCGGCACCAGGGGCGAGCGGGGGGGCCCGCGAACGAGCCCCTATTGGCTGAAATGGGAGATGACGTATAGCTATGTGATCTTGCGCAGCCGAGCCAACCTGCCGCCGTATAACTGCGGCGGCTGGTCGGCTAGTGGTTAATATTCATACCAGATCCAAAGGGCCTGCTAATGGACTGGGGGGGGGGCCCATGCCATTTTTTTTCAATGACTTTTATCTGTATTGCTGGGACCCGACAATTCATGAATAGCCGCGAGTAGTTTTAAATGACTTTTCTCCTTTAGAAATGACACTTTGTGCAGGGACAGTTCTAAACACGGGAAACATGCGCTACTTTACAGGCACACTATACACACCCCCAGGTATGATGTTTAAAGGAATATTTCACTTTTATTGTTTCACTTTAAGCATTATTAAAATCACTGCTCCCGAAAAAAACGCCCGTTTTTAATACTTTTTTTTTTCATTGATACATGTCCCCTGGGGCAGGACCCGGGTCCCCAGACACTTTTTAGGACAATAACTTGCATATTAACCTTCAAAATGAGCACTTTTGATTTTTAACGTTTGTATCCCATAGACTTTAACGGTGTTCGCGTGTTTGAATACATTTTTTGCCTGTTTGCATGTTCTGTTGTGAACCGAACTGGGGGAGGGTGTTCGGCCCATCCCTACCAGTGTTGCCAACCTACCAGATTAAAATTTACTGGCACGACACCCGAAATTTACTGGCGCAGCCATGTTTTTACTGGCATTTTACAAAAGTTACTCAAATACATTTTTAGGTGCGAATTTCAGTATTTTGGCTACAAACAATCACATCACCCCCTGCCTCCATCCCCCTCTGCCACCAACACCCCCTGCCTTCACCCCCCTTTGCGGTGCCACAATCTCCTCTGCCTCCAATCTCCCTCTGCCTCCAATCTACCCCTGCCTCCAATCTCCCCCTGCCTCCAATCTCCCCCAGGCCCCCTGCCTCCAATCATCCCCTGCCTCCATCGTCCCCTGCCTCCAACCCCTCTGCGGTGCCACCAACAACCCCTGTCTCCATCCCCCGCCCTCTGCGGTGCCACCAACACCCCCCTGCCTCCAATCACCTCCTGCCACTAACACCCCCTGCCTCCAATTTCCCCCTGCCTCCATTGCCCCCTGCCTCCATCCCCTTCTGCAGTGCCACCACAGCCACCATCACCCCCTGCCTCCAATTTCCCCCTGCCTCCATTGCCCCCTGCCTCCATCCCCCTCTGCAGTGCCACCACAGCCACCATCACCCCCTGCCTCCAATCACCCCCTGCCTCCAATCTCCATGCACAGTTCCAAGATGAACCAATCTCGGCTATTTTTACTGGCACATTTCCGCAACCACAGACATTTACGAACAGGGGAAAAGGTGCCAGTTTTTACGGACTGTCCGTAAAAATACGAACGATTGGCAACACTGCCACTTAGGCCCCGTACACACGGTCGGTTTGGTCCGATGAGAATGAACCGAAGTTCATTTTCATCGGACCAAACCGGCCGTGTGTATAGGCTATCGGTCTGTTTTCCTTCGGTCCAAAATTTTAAAACATGCTTCAAAACCGAACCGATGGACCGATGCCCCATCAGACCAAACCGATGGTTAGTACAGGAAAGCATCGGTTCAAAACCCGCGCATGCTCAGAATCAAGTCGACGCATGCTTGGAAGCATTGAACTTCGTTTTTTTTCAGCACGTCGTGTGTTTGACGTCACCGTGTTCTGACCCGATTGGATTTTGAACTGATGGTGTGTACACACATCAGACCATCAGGCCACTTCAGCGGTGAACCGATGAAAACGTTCTGTCGGACCATTCTCATCGGTTTTGTCCGACCGTGTGTACGGGGCCTAACACCCTCTGCCTCCAATCTCCCCCTGCCTCCATTGCCCCCTGCCTCCATCCCCCTCTGCGGTGCCACCGCAGCCACCATCACCCCCTGCCTCCAATCTTCAATGCGCAGTTCCAAGCTGAAACTGATCTCGAGTATTTTTACTGCCACATTTCCGCGAATTTCCGTAAATGTCCGTAAAAATACGGATGGTTGGCAACACTGATCCCTACAATACAGTAATGTT
Source organism: Rana temporaria (assembly GCF_905171775.1). Taxonomy (NCBI): domain Eukaryota; kingdom Metazoa; phylum Chordata; class Amphibia; order Anura; family Ranidae; genus Rana; species Rana temporaria. The sequence goes on along the minus strand of NC_053489.1, from coordinate 2,871,573 downwards.
GGCAGATTTCCTGATACATTCAGTTCTGACCAGTTTAAAAGCAACTTCTTACAGAATACCTAAACAAACAACTTTTTTCCTTACAGCTCCTGATTTTTGAGCGAATATTCTGGGCACTAGATAAAAAAAAAAAAAAACAAGAAAGCAACTCAAAGAACCAACCAAAGTATTATGATGGGATTGAGCCTCCTGAAGGGTTCTCTCATTCAATCAATTATAACCGTTCAGCAAAATGGTGGGACTGAGTGGACTGTATGAATAATGATCACTGAATCATTTACCCAAGTTACAATGTTCTGTGAACCGGAATTATTCAAAGTTCTGTTATGTGCCTCGTACACACGACCGGACTTTCAGAGAAATAAAGTCAAACAGGCTTTTTTTTTTTCTCGGAAAGTCCGGCCATGTGTAGCCTCCATCTGACTTTTTTTGTCGGACCTTAGATAGAGAACCTGCTCTCTTTCTTTCTGTTAGACTTCCGACGGACTCACGGCTGACTTTTGCACGGCCAAAAGTCCGACCTTGTGTACGAGGCATTAATTCTGATCTGCATTCACTCTAGAAAAGTAAGGATAAAAAAGAATATGGCAGTGATCACTTACCTGTGTATACCGATACAGACTAAGGACCTGGGCCAGCGCATGATTGGAATGGAAAGCACTCTCACCGATAAAACCGGCCACTTTTCCACGTCCCTTACAGTAATAGTTGGGAGCTTCCTTTTCTCCAGACAATATCTTTATGGCATATCGCAAAGTATTCTTTGGATCAGAACAAGTACTAAATAGATGATAGCCCAGGGTAACATTGGGCAGAAGGTCGGGGTTCTGGTTTATCTCATTGACAACTGAGATCATCGCCAAGATGCTATTGTACTCATCATAGATTAAGCTGCGGGATAGCGAGAGGGTTTAAAATTAAACAAAATGGTTACTTAGGAGATTACAGTTTGGCCGCATCCCACAAAACCAACACAAAAATGTTTGACAAAAAATAATAATGGTTTAATTTTAGTGTTGGATAAAAAAAATTAACTTTTTTTTGTTTACAAAGTATAAAACTGTAAAAATATACAGATAAAAGGATTGTTCTCAACAAACAGGGCCCATTTTCTTTTTAAATTTATTTGTAATTTTTTTTTTCATTACACCTGTGAGGGGCCCGATGGTCCCCAGGGCCCCTTACAGGCCCGGCTGGCCCCCTCACGTTTTTTTGTTTTTTTAAATTATTTATTTATTTATTGCATTACACCTGTAAGGGGTCTGGTGGTCCCCAGGGCCCCTTACTGGCCTGGCTGGTCCCCCTCCCATTTTTTTAATTTATTTATTATTTGCATTACACCTATTATTTGCATTACACCCCCCTCACATTCATTTTTATTTTTATTATTTATTTATTTATTTATTTATTTATTTATTTATTTATTATTTACATTACACCTGTAAGGGGCCTGGTGGTCCACAGGGCCCCTTACTGGCCCGGCTGGCCCCCCTCCCATTTATTTAAATTTGTATTATTATTTATTTATTTATTATTTGCATTACACCTGTAAGGGGCCTGGTGGTCCCCAGGGCCCATTACTGGCCTGGCTGGCCCCCCTCACATTTATTTTTATTTTTATTAATTATTTATTTATTATTTGCATTAAACCTGTAAGGGGCCCGGCTGGCCCCCCTCCCATTTATTTTTACAAATTATTTATTTATTTATTAATTATTTGCATTACACCTGTAAGGGGCCTGGTGGTCCCCAGGGCCCCTTACGGCCCCCCTCCCATTTATTTTTATTAATGATTTATTTATTTATTATTTGCATTACACCTGTAAGGGGCCTGGTGGTCCCCAGGGCCCCTTACAGGCCCGGCTGGCCCCCCTCCCATTTTTTTTGTTTGCATTACACCTGTAAGGGGCATGATGGTCCCCAGGGCCCCTTACAGGCCTGGCTGCCCCCCCTCCCATTTAAAAAAAAAATATGTATTGTTTTGCATTAAACCTATAAGGGTCCTGATGGTCCCCTATAATTGTTTTAAATGGTCCCCAGTGATGGCTGCCCTGTCAAACATCTGACAAGATTGTCATATACAATATCAATATACATTAAATAGTTGTCAGTACAGTAATCATAACTGGAGTGGAGACATTACAGATAACAGAGAGAAAAAGAAAACAGAGCGTCGGTTAGAAGTAAAATAAAGTAGGGGGAATTGAGACATGAAAAAAGGGGGGGGTGGACATAAGACACGGTTTGCTAAAGTAATAATGAGGCAAATTTGAGGTACAATTGAGATGGACAACCTGAGGTTGTCAGTTGTAGTAGTAGGGATAGAGGTACCAGTATGCAGTGTAGTTATCAGTAATTCCCCGTACACGCGGTCGGGATTTCTGACGGGAAAAAGTCAGCCGGGAATCCCGACGGGAAAGAAGAGAACCAGTCTCTATCTTTGCCGGCCGTTTCTGACCGTTTTCCTGTTGGAAAAAGTTTGATGGAGCATACACACGGTCGGGATTCCCAACCAAAAGCTCTCATCTGAATTTTTTTCGGCTGGGTAGGCTGAGATCTTGTGTTCCGTTGATCCAATACAAATCCCCCTAATCCTCCTGTTTCCCCTAATCATGCACAGAAAGGGTTCCATCACCAAAGCAAATAACAATGGGGACAATGGGCACCACTGCCTAGTCCCATTCCGTATCTCAAAATATTCTGATAGTCTGCCATTAACTTTAACTCTTGCTTTGGGATTTGCATACAGTGCCGTCACCATCATCCCATCATCCGCTCCCTCAGACCCATCTCCCTCAAAACCCCCGACCATAAACTCCCATCCCACCCTATCAAAGGCCCTTTCAGCGTCTATTGAAATGACTACACTCGGGATATGATTCAGTCCTTTATGCATCCAATGCAATACATGCAGGGTCCGAATAGTATTATTGTCAGGTCACCTGAGGCCAGGTGACAGATGCACACCGTTGGGGTCAGGAGTGCACCACTATGATAGTGAACCCTGTGGCTGACTGCTGCAGTTGGAACCCTGGGTGGTGCAGGAAGGCAGGTGCACTGGGGTACCAACACGGATCCCACAGAGAGCTAGAATGTAAGATTCCCCAGGGCACGGAGTCTAAGAGCCAGCTGGTGTTCACCAGAGCCTCTAGTGGTGAGGATGGACTTCGCTGCATCTGACTCCAGGTCGCGGCCCCCAGAGGCTATAGGAGGATAAGCTAAAGGTAGGGGCGACAAGCAGACAAGGATAAACGGTGAACAAGCCAAAGGTTAAGGGTCACAAGCAGGCAGAGATAGTCGAGAATGCACCAAAGGTCAGGGTCACAAGCAAGCGGAGATGGTCAGGAACACGCCAAGATCGGTAACAGAGACAAACGTAGCGCACGCAGCAAACAGGAAACCAAACACACAATATTGCAAGGCAGGCTTGGAGAACACGGTGTTAAATAGTGGTTCCTGTTGAGGCCGGGGTGGAGCCACGCTGAGGGAAGATTACTTAACCATGCAGGTGTGAGAGAGCAATCCCTAAGGCTGATTAGACATGTGCACAGCAAAAATTTTCATTTATTTCTGTTTCGTTTCTGTTCATTTATCGTGATTCGTAACGAGTCGTAATTTCGTAAGACGTTAGTTATCGTATTCGTACTCTTTAGTATTTTCGTAACACTCTTTTTTCCGTTTCCGTTTTTTTCTGTTAGTTTATTTTTTGTTGAATCGAGATTCGTATTTTCGTTATATTTTGTATTCTGCCGCGTTCGTATTTTTAAAATGATTTTATTCGTTCCTTCGTTTTTACGTTAGTTTAATTTTCGTTGTTTTGTTATTCGTATTTACATTATATTTTCCATCATGCCGCATTCGTATTTTCGTAAAGAAATATATTTTCGTTGCTTTATGATCATTCGTATTTTCGTGTCTAATTTCCTTTGATTGTAAAAACGTACTTTTGTAGATTTTATTGCATTCGTAATTCTGTTAGAATACATTTTACGTTTATTCGACACACTACTCGTCGTCATTTTGTAATTCGTACTTTACTGTGATTGACTTGACTGTCTTAGTTAGCACACACACCCTGTCTAGAATGAAGTCTGACGTAGAAGAAAACTAAAATATGTCAGATATTACAAATACTAATCTAGAAATTAGATGCACTGCAGTCTAACACAGAAAAAGACACAATGAGCCAGGAGGTAATGAGAAAGAAGCTCATTGGGGGAAGGAACAAACCTCTTCAGAGGAAAGGGACAGCGCTCAGTGGCTATTGGTCAATGTCCAGAAATATTTCAGTACTAACCAAAGCTAATTTACATTATTTTGTATTTCCGTTGTTTTCATTTCAGTTTTCCGAAGATCCGTAATTTATTTTTCGTTAGTTTTGATTTTCGTTTTTTAGTCTTTGTTCGGCATTTCGTTTTCTTTTCGGTCTTCGAATATTAGTAAGTTTGCATTTTCGTTCATTTTGTTTTTCGTAATTATTTTTTTTTTTTGGGTTCGGTATTTTCATTGTTTCTATGTTTTCGTTTCTTTCTTCTTTCGTATCTTCGATGTTTTCCATATTCGTTATTTTGAAAATATCGTTATTCGTTATTAATTGCGCTAAACCATTCGTTCATTCGTATGTTAACGAATCAACTAAAATAACGAAAAATTACGGAAAACGTATTCGTAACTTAAAAAATTGCACATGCCTAAGGCTGATACACAGACCAGGTAAGAGACAGACAGGTCATGAAAGTATTACTGCAAGGTCATGACAATTATGCCCTTCATGAACCCTGTTTGATCTGGGTGTATCAATTTAACTATATGTTCTTGGAGCCTTAAGGCCGAGATTTTTACCATGAGCTTAGTGTCTGAGTTAAGGAGGGAGATGGGTCTCTAATTGGCGCAGCACTGAGGGTCCTTCCCTGCCTTAGGTTTAACCGTCACATGGGCCAGCAATGCCTCCGGAGGTAATGGATTGGAAGCCAAGACAGAATTGAGATATCTACAAAGAGGAGAACTTTTTATAATACGTATTTGTGAAACCATCAGGTCACAGGCTTTTACCCCGTGGCAAAGCCACAATCACTCCACCTTACTCTTCAGTAGAGATTGCTTTTTCCATTTCCTCCAAGGCCGCAGACTAAATGGCCATTAACCAGGGCCGCCATCAGGAATTATGGGGCCCCTTACACAGCTTCAGGCATGGGCCCCCTGGAGCAGAGAACCGGGGGGGGGGGGTGCTGCCGTCTCAAATCAAATTGAGAAGCGGGGGGCTGTCGTGAATTGAGAAGCGGGGGGGTGGTGAATTTAGAAGCGGGGGGGGGGGCTGCCACAAAATGAGGTCAGGGGTCTTTGGGTGATGACGAACAAAAAAAAAAAGGGGGGTTGCCCTGGGTACCTCTGGGCCCCTTACAAAAAATAAAAATGAATAAAAATATATATAAAAAAATTATAAAAAAAGGGGGGTATCCATCCGGAGCCCTGGGGACCTCTGGGCCCTTTAATAAAAAGAAAAAATAAATAAAAATGTATAAATAAAAAAAACATGTTTTTTTATTAAAAAAAAGGGGGGGGTTGCCATCCGGGGCCCTGGGTACCTCCCGGGCCCTTTAATAAAAAGAAAAAAGAAAAAAAAAGAGAAAATAAATAAATAAAACATTTTTTTTATAAAAAAAAAAAGGGGTGCCATTCTGGCCCTGGGGACCTCCGGGCCCCTTACAAAAAAAAAGGGGTTGCCATCCGAGCCCCTTACAGATGTACTGCGTGTACCCCCCTGATGGCGGCCCTGCCTGTAACCATGAAGCCTCCAGATATTCCCAAATTATGTCCATCTTCCCGCCCTCCACCGCCCCCCCACCGCCGGTGGCTCTATGTTATATAGGGACAAATAGAAGCGGTGGAACTCCGCTAATATTGCTTGGGTGTCCACTATCTGCTTGTCGCCTGTCTTTATGATATGAACATGGCGTAGGTCCTCCTGTTTCTTTAATTGCCCCCTTATTCCCCTGTTCATAGAAACAACGTGCAAAATATCTATTTTTATTTTAATAAAAAAATATATATTTAGTCACAAACAACAAATAACCAACAACTGAATGTTCAGAGTAGACAGGGGAGTAAACAAATACATAAAAAAAATTCAAATTTCGATCACAGCATTATTTCCTTGGTCGGCATGTTGAATCCAAAGCTCTGGTACCCCTCCCCCCCCCCCCTGGGTACCACTGCAGAAAATAAGATATAGCTCCTAACAGCCCCACTATATAATCAACCGCCAACCCTCTATACTTACTCATCTACAATCTCCACCCTGTCCAGATCAAGTCCTGTCTTTATAACTATGACAATAACCGCAAAACAAGGCAAAAAGACAACAACAAAAAAAGGGGGCAGGAGAAATTTAAGGTAATAATTAGGGCTGTGGAAATTAACTATTAATGCCTCGATTAATCGTTAATTCTTTTGATCGATCAAAATTATTTTGATTGGTACTCGCCTCTCCACCGGCTTCTGGGTCTTCAGGGAGTTTCGTGGGAGATCCGGTGACGTTACGGACACCGGCGGGGCTTGCCATGTCCATCTGAAGGGCTCATTTGCTGTGCCTTCATATCTGCATGCCGGCGGGACCTTACTGTAACGGAATGGCCCATGACACCCAGAGACTTTTGTGCCAGCTTCACTAATGACTCTTGGGTCTAGGGTCATCTTATGTCCCCTTTGGGCATAGGATGACTGAGAACTGATATCTTGGATTACATGAGATGGGACATTATTGATAATTCATGTATTGCAGGAGATCTTGAAATATTACATGTTGTTCCTTATGAACAGGTCAATGGACTGTTGAGGTGTTAATTGAGTCGGGCTCCTAGGATATTTCATTGTTCATTGTGTGATGCTAATACTGTTTTGTGTCTATTGTACTAATTAAGTCTGTAAAGGTCAGATGTCTAACTTTGAGGTGTTAATTGAGTCTGGCTTCTGAAAGACCTTTCATTGTGGATGCTAATGACACTGTTTTGTGTGAAAAGTCTATTGATGATAAGATGTGGAATGTGACTTGTCAGCTGTAGTAATTACCTCCTCTAAATGGGGAGCCATGCTAAGAAACATGTCCGCTGGAAGCCTGTCCGTCGGACATGTTCAGGTCGTCTGTACTACTTACCGGACATGTCCGTTCGGCCGAAAACCCTGCGGATTTCGGTTTGATGGTGTGTACAACCATCAGACCGAAATCTCTGAGCGGACATGTCCGATGAAAACGTTTTCATCGGACATGTCCCCTCGTGTGTACGAGGCCTTAATCGAACACAAAATTTTTAATCAGTAACAGTCTTAGTAAAAATATAAGACTAATTCCAAAAGGGAGACCTCACGTGCACCCGCCCAGCGCAACAGGAGATATTAAGCTAAGAACTTCAAACCTCCACCCTAGTTATTCCAATCCTTGTCGGGGAGGGTTCTTCCCTCCTCTAAGGCCTCATACATACGACCATTTTCCTGGACAAAATCCATCAAGCTTGTCAAGATTCTCGACAAGCCTGATAAGGAACTCGTCGAGGAAAACGATGTTTCTTTTACGACAAGTTTCTCGGTCGCGTGTATGAGGCCTGAGGCTAGGAAGGCATTCCAGGATAACCAGGTCCTGGAGTAGAATTCCTGCTGATGGCGAGAACCAAGTCTTCTACTTTGCTAATCTCTTTAACATTACAAAGCCACATTCCAATCGTCGGGGATAAGGGTGATTTCCACTTCAAGGGGTTCATTTGTGGCATCTAAAAGATTTGCTGAGGGCTGTGAAATTCCTCGCTCTGCCTCGCTGTACTCTGAGGCAGGGGGAACTCTCTAAAAATTGGATTGAATCGAAGCAATAATATCACATTGAGAAATAAACCTGCCTCTATGGATATGGAGATGGTCGATGGTCCAGGACCTATCACCCTGATGACTGTTGCTCTTGAACTCCAATTGAGGCTGACCATCGCGAGACTATTAGCTTTTAGTTGATTACATGACCCAAATTTTCTATCATCCTGGGCATCCCAGTTGTATGTCAAACTGTCTCCACAGTACAGCGAGTTCCGGGATGTCTGTGATAAAAAAGAATTCAAATCGGTTACCTTATTATCACCCATACAAATGTCCCATTGAAATGCTGCCAAGGCCAGAAATACCTTTTTATTCTCTGTCAGAATCTGAATTAAAACCACCCAGAGATTTCCTTGAAGAAAATTAAAGATGGGCTTTACCAGACAACCAATGTGTCCTGTAGGGGCAATCCTGTTCTCTGTTAACTACTTCCCACCCAGCCACTGCATATATACGGCTGGGTGGGCGCTCTGTCCTTCTGAGTGGACGATCAGAAGGAGGGGTATCGCACGCGCGTGCCCGCTCAGCGGCGCGATTCCAATCTGACCATGTCACCTGGACACGGCGCATCTCAGATCGGCAGGAGGGCTCTGTGATTGGCCCTCCTGATCACATGACGGCCGTGTCCAATCGCAGCCGTCATGTTATGTAAATACAGAGCCGTTTGCTAGGCGATCGTCTCTCCTCTCCTCACACAGAAGTTGTCGGTGAGGAGAGGATCGCTTCAGCCGGCTGGTGATCAGAGAGTATGAACTGTTTTTTTACAGCTTTTTACACACTGATCACCGGCCCAGTGTAAACACACAAAGTCCCCACACAATCTCCCCAAAACACATGTCCCCACACAGTAAAAACACCTGTCCCCCACATATGCCCCAATGATTATCTGCACACATGTGTACATGATCATCTGCGCACATCTGTACATGATCATCTGCGTACACAGGGCCGCCATCAGGAATTTTGGGGCGCCTTACACAGTTTCAGGCATGGAGCAGAGAACCACTAATTGAGAAGCGGGGGAGGCTGCCGTGAATTGAGAAGCAGGGGGGGTGCCGCTGCTAATTAAGAAAATTGAGAAGCGGGGGGTGCTGTGAATTGAGAAGTGGGGGGGGTGCTGTGAATTGAAAAGTGGGGGGGGTGCTGTGAATTGAGAAGTGAGGGGGGGTGCTGTGAATTGAGAAGTGGGGGGGTGCTGTCGCCGCAAATTGAGGTCAGGGGACTTTGGGTGCTGACAAACAAAAAAAAAAAAATTAAAAAGGGGAGGGGTTGCCATCTGGGGGCCTGGGGACCTCTGGGCCCCTACAAAAAAATTTATTAAAAAAGGGGGTTGCCATCCTGGGCCCTGGGGACCTCTGGGCCCCTTACAAAAAATAAAAAGGGGGATTGCCATTTGGGCCCCTGTGGACCTCCGGTCTCCTTACAGGTGTACTGCCTGTACCCCCTGATGGCGGCCCTGTCTGTACATGATCATCAGCGTACATCTGTACATTATCATCTGCGCACATTTGTACATGATCATCTGCGTACATATGTACATGATCATCTGCGCACATCTGTACATGATCATCTGCGCACATCTGTACATGATCATCTGCGCACATCTGTGTACATATGTCCGTGATCACGCAAACCAATTATTATACACTTAATGGGGTAGATTCAGGAAGGTTTTACGGCGGCGCATCTCTAGATACGCCGCCGTAATTTCAAATCTGCGCCGGCGTATCGTTACGCCGATTCTCAAAGACAGATACGCAAAAAAAATAGGCTTCCTCCGCTGGCGTAACTTGAATGCAGCGGCGTAGAATTGTGTGCAATATTACGTTGGCCGCTAGGGGCGCTTCCGTTGTTTTCGGCGTAGAATATGCAAATTACCTAGATACGCCGATTCACAAACGTACGTACGGCCGGCGCAATTTATTTACGTTGTTTACGTTAGGCTTTTTCGCCGTAAGGTTGCTCCTGCTATTAGATGGCGCAGCCAATGTTAAGTATGGACGTCGTTCCCGCTTCGAAATTTGAATTTATTATGTCGTTTGCATAAGTCGTTCACGAATAGGGCGTAATTTACGTTCACGTCGAAAGCAATGACGTTTTGCGTCAGAATTTCGAGCATGCGCACTGGGTTTTTTTCACGAATGGCGCATGTGCCGTTCGTAAAAAACGTTAAATACGCAGGGTCAACCTAATTTTAATAAAACATGCCCCCTCAACATCATTTGAATAACGCGCGCTTACGCCGGCCCCATTTACGCTACGCCGCCGTAAGTTAGGAGGCAAGTGCTTTGTGAATACAGCACTTGCTTCTCAAACTTACGGCGGCGCTGCGTAAATACGATACGCTGCGCCGCCGTAAGAATGGGCGCAGCTACCTGAATGCAGCCAATGTGATTTTTTTTTACCAAAGACGTAGCAACATTTTGGCTTGAATTTATGACAAAATTCAATTTTACTGGATTTCTTTTAAGATAGAAAGAAGAAAATATAGGGTTTTTCGCTTATATCGCAAACAAATTAATAGAGTCATGAATAAATACCACCAAAAGAAAGCTCTGTTTATGTGAACAAAATGATAAAAATGTCATTTGGGTATAGTGTAGTATGACCGCGCAATTCCCATTGAAAGTGCGAGCCGCTTAAAGCTGAAAATTGGACTGGGAAGGAATGGGAGTGAAAGTGCCCCCCCCCCCCCGGTATTGGTGTGATTAAAAAGATGGACTCTACCTTTGTATTGATTACAGGGATTTGAGTAAAATCTTGATTAAAACCGTTATCCATTCACCTTAATTCTTGAAATGTTGGAAAGACTCGATCTCCCGGGGGGACATAGCCGTGTCTGCATTCGTTATGGGGGCAAATGGAAAAGACTTTTAGCGTTAGGGACCATTCTAGTCTTTTGGCCTTTGCAATGCTCCAGCAACTTTTCAACATTTCATCAATAACGTTCTGCTAGTATAAATATTGGTAAATTCCTGATCCAGAACTGCCTTTCATCGTAGATCATAAGCTCAATAATAACACGCAATGCCAAGCTGTGGTCTCCAAAGCGAGGAAAGTCCTTTCTTGTATAGAGAGGGATGGACTCCAGAGAGAGAGACATCATCTGTACAAATCATTAGTAAGACCTCATCTGGAATATGCAGTTCAGTTTTGGGCACCAGTTCTCAAAAAGGATATCGGGGAACTGGAGAAAGTGCAGAGAAGGGCAACCAAACTGATAAGAGGCATGGAGGAGCTCAGCTATGAGGAAAGATTAGAGGGACTGAATGTATTCTCTCTTCAGAAAAGGAGAATAAAGGGGGATATGATCCACATGTACAAATATATAAGGGGTCCATATAGTGAACTTGGTGTTGAGTTATTCACTTTACAGTCATCACAGAGGACAAGGGGGCGCTCTTTTCGAAAAGAGATTTCATCTCCAAGGTTTCTTCACAGTAAAGCCTCGTACACACGCTCGGTTTTCTCTGCAAGAACCAGCAAGAAAACTGCTGGCAGAGCTTTCTTGCCGAGTAAACCGAGCGTGTGTGCGAGGCTTTCAGGTTTCTCGTCAAGAAAACTGTCTAAAATCTCGAAGAGAAAAATAGAGAACTTGCTCTCTATTTTCTCGTTGTGATTCTCGGCAGTGTTTTGCTGCTGAGACACAGTGGCGGTTCGTCCATAGAAGGCGCTGGAGCGCCGCCCCCTCTGGCTCTCGCACCGCCACTGAGTCTAATAACATTGATGTTATTGTCGCCGCTGACGATGGTCTATTCAGATGGCCGAACCTTGAGCGCCGGCCACCTGAATAACGGCAGCTGGTTCGCTGTACGGAAGTGCCTATCAGAGCCAGCGGCTCTGATAGGCTTTCCGAGTACCACCCTCAGCATCCAGAAGCTTATCCAGGGAACGTATGGGGGGGTGCGTTCCTTGGATAAGACTGACAGGCGTCTCAGCCAATCAGGTTGACCGGTTCTGGCTACCGGTAACCTGATTGGCTGAAGCGTCATCGAGGGCGGGAGAAGACATCGAGGGACGTGGATGGCTGACTCCAGTAAAGGTAAGTGCCGGGCGGGGGGGGGAGGGGCATTTTACAGGGCACAGCAGCGACGAAGGGCACGGTGACATCAATGGGCACAGTGGCGACAATGGGCACAGTGGGGACAATTGGCACAGCGGCATTAATGGGCACAGTGTGGACAATTAAAGGGCACAGTGACATCAATGGGCACAATGCCGACAATGGGCACAGTGGCGACAATTAAAGGGCACAGTGGTGACAATTGGCACAGTGGCGACAATTGATGGCACAGTGGCTGCGTTTGATGGCATGGCACAGTGACTGCGTTTGATGGCATGGCACAGTGGTTTGAATTGATGACACAGTGGCTGCGTTTTTAATGGCATGGCACAGTGGTGCGAATTGATGGCACAGTGGCTGCGTTTGATGGCTTGGCACAGTGGTGCGAATTGATGGCACAGTGGCTGCGTTTGATGGCATGGCACAGTGGCTGCGTTTGATGGCATGGCATAGTGGCTGCATTTGATGGCATGGAACAGTGGTGACAATTGATGGCTCAGTGGCTGCGTTTGATGGCATGGTACAGTGACTGCATTTGATGGCATGGCACAGTGGTGACAATTGATGGCACAGTGGCTGCATTTGGCATGGCACAGTGGTGACAATTAATGGCACAGTGGCTGCATTTGACGGGCACAGTGAGGCTGCAATTTCTTTTTTCGTTTGCGCCCCCCAAAAATTTTGAGCACCAGCCGCCACTGCCGAGACACCCAAGCATGGAAACCCGCACATGCTCAAAATGACTTTGACGCATTTGCGGTAGCTTCCAAGGCATAGGTAGGGTGAAGCAAAATGGCGGTGACGGAATTGAATGTGACGAGCACATGCTCGTCGTAGTCGATGACGTCACTGTGTCCGTGCCATTCAAAAGAACCGCAGTTCTTTTGAATGGAATGTCTGTACATTCGCGCGGCAAGAGAATCTTGCCAGGAATCTCGTCAGGAAAAACAACGTTTTTTTTCCTGACGAGAATCTGTTCCACGTGTACAGAGCTGTGGAAATAGGGAATAGACTCCCTCCAGGGTCTTTTACCACTTCCGTACCGTAGGACGTCATATGACGTCCTGGAATTTAGTGGGGGATATCTGAATGATGGGGGAAGCTACAGGCATCATTCAGATATCCTTTTTTTCAGGCGGCGATTCTGCGCACCATAAGAATGATCATAGCGGCGATTCCACTGCTTGTTCGTTCTTATAGGCGGCGGGAGGGGATATTCCCCCTCCCGCTGCCATCCGGTGCTTCTCCGAGCTCTCCGGTGCCATTGGAGGCTCGGAGAATGAATCCATCGTCCAGAGATCTTGCTGTGGGCCAGGTACATAGACGACATCCTCCTCCTGTGGCATGGGGATGAAGAATCTCTCCATGACTTTATGGTCACTTTAAATGACAACGAGATGGGCATTATCCTCACTTATGATCTCAGCCACACCCTTATACATTTTCTCGACCTTGAGATTTCAGTGGACAATAATCAGTTGGTTACTAGAACATTTTTTAAGCCAACAGACAGAAACGGGTACATTCCCACGGACAGCTGTCATTACAGTTCTTGGCTGAAATCTATACCTTTCAGCCAGTTGCTCCGCATTAGAAGGAATTGTACAAACGCCTCTGATTTTGTCATACAAGCGGAATCCCTCAAGGCCAAATTTGTTGAGAAGGGGTACTCACCGGGAAAAGTGGATGAGGATATTGAGCGTGTTCGCAAGATCGATAGAGATTCCCTTACTGTAGAGAAACCAAAACGTCCCCCTGATACAAAATTCAAATGGGCATTTACTACTCAGTATTCTGTCCAGCATAAACGTATCAAAAGCATACTCAATCAGCATTGGAACGTTTTGAAAAGCGACTCCCTTTTGGGCCCGGTACTCCCTGATAGACCTGGAGTTGTATTTAGGGGGGCCATGGCACTCAGGAATAAGCTTGCCCCTAACGTATCAGACCCTCCTACCAAACCGTCCTTCTTTCCTGAGATGAAGGGATTCCATGCATGTAGGAGATGCAATGTCTGTCTTTTAAACGCGCTTACCAGCAGAAAGATTACCAGTTTTACATCTACAGTGACATCCAGTATTTACCATGTGAGGGATTTTGTAACCTGCGACACCCGCTATGTTGTCTATTTGCTTACTTGTCCGTGCAAAAAACAATACGTTGGCAGGACCATACGTACGTTCTCAATCAGGGTAAATGAACACATAGCTCGGATTAGATTGGGTAAAACCAATCACAGTGTGCCCAAACACTACCTGGAACATCATCATAAAAACCCAGAGGGGACAAGTTTCCAGATCATTGGCAAATTTACCCCCCATTGGAGGGGTGAGTCCAAGATCAGAGGCGTGTCCCAACTTGAGATGTTCTGGATATACCAGCTTCGCTGTTTTTTCCCTCATGGACTCAATATAGAGTGGGATATTAACGCCTTTATTAACAAATCCTAGTGATTGTATGACGTTTATGTCCTTCTCTTATTGTGCTTTCCTTAAATTGGGATTCTTGTTAGGCATTTTTATAAGCACATCACTATGGCCATTTTTTCCATTTCTCACATGTATTCAAAGTATAACATTGTTATTTTTATATGCAGGCATATTCATTATTATTTTTCAGGTATTTTGTTTATTGATTGTATATGTATTAATGTATATTTTTTGTTTACAATAGCAATGATGCCACACAGCCCTGTACACACTGTCTATACCATTATTGGATATTCCTAAATATTCCTAAATGTCACTCCCCTTGCATTCCAGGTCAGTGTCCATATTCCTCACTGATTCGTATGTGCGAGTCATTGGAATACTTGGAACGCATTGTGAGGGCGCAGCGTGATGACATTATGACGCTGACCTGGGTTTACAATACACTGACTCTTCCCTGTGATTGGCCCTTTTGCGTTCCAGGGTGGGACGCACGCGCACCGCGTATATTACACGTCAGTGTCCCTGCGGTTTCCGTAGGGACCCTCGTGTCCACCGTGGCTGCGCTTGCGCATATGTCAAGAGCCTGACCGCCCCCAGCCCCCAGATTGGCAGCAGTTGTAGGTGCTGTAGACCGACGCACCGGCTGCAGTATTGAGGACGGCTATGACGTTGCGTATGCCCCGCCTGGACACGCTCTGGGGACCAATGGACACTCAGATGTTCCACAGCCAACAGGTGGCTGTCCACTTACTACGTCCTTTGCTGACAGTAGTGGGCGGCACCTGAAGTCAGTGATTGTGATTGGCCAATTCCCCAGGCTTCTCTCAGCTGTTTGCAGGCACGCTGACATCATTGCTTATCCTACGTCCTTTGCTGACAGTAGTGGGCGGCACCCGAAGTCAGTGATTGTGATTGGCTAATTCCCCAGGCTTCTCTCAGCTGTTTGCAGACATGCTGACATCATTGCTTATCCTACGTCCTTTGCTGACAGTAGTGGGCGGCACCTGAAGTCAGTGATTGTGATTGGTTAATTCCTCTGGCTTCTCTCAGCTGTTTGCAGGCACGCTGTCATCATTGCTTAGTCTTATGTTATAAATAGATGGCGTTGGGCACTTGTATGGGTTATGCCCCAGTTGAAGAGCTCTGCCGCTCGAAACATGTCGGGTACATAGCTCATATGCTACTTGCTCATTACGCCATATTTTACTTGTGATCACTTGTACTCGTCTTTCACTGGGCTTGTACTTTTTTATCTATTTTATATATTTTTATCCAGTTTTTTGTCTATTTTGGCTTTTATTTTCTATGCCTAATAAAGGCTTGTTTTGGGATTAACCGCACTATGTGAGTACGTTTTCCCTTACATGGTTTCTACGTTTGGCCTGCATATCATACTCTTTCATCTGAGAACCACACCTGCACGAGCTGTCTCCTCTCATTGGATTGGACCCGTCCTGGCGGATTAAAGGCCGGCACATCAGACAGCTTCCCCACTGACATCACGGCTGCCTAGGAGCTCGTACATGCGTGTTTGACATACCGTCGCTGACGTGTATGTCCACACTTTCCGGTAAGAGTACCCATCTTTATACTTGTTTATTTGGATACTATTGTGGATTGCCGATGAGGTTCCAACTGCTTATTAAGAACATCTGAGTTCCATACCTGAGAAGATCACAACATCTTCCATTCCTCTACAGTCATTTGGTCTTTTCCATAAAGAACTTCTGACCAACTCCAAAAAAAGGAAATACATTGCATATATATATTTCTTTGGACTGTATAGGCCATTTTGACCTTGGACTATCACATTTACATTTTGGAGTTACACGTTTAAATTATATGGACTTCATCTGAGGTTCTTATTATCATTTATTTTTGTGTTCCCTCACTTATCACGGTGTGTTCACATTACACATTATCCAGCTAGATCTCACTTTCTAGCTGCCTTTCAGGTTATTTACCTGTCACATTACTTGGGGGTGTGTCCCCCTTTTTTTGTGTTTTTTTATTTTTTCTTTGATTTTTCACTGAATTTTGATTATTTACCATATTTTTTGATTCATTTCACTGAATATTCAGCGCTGCACTTTTTCTTTTTTATTCGGAGAATGAATCGGCTGGCGCCGGATGAAGAGCATAAAGATTTCCGGTGACAAGATGGTCACCAGTCATCTCTATGACTGTCGGAAGGCCCGGGCGCGATGTTATGACGTCACCCCTGGGTACCCGGAAGTAAACAAAGTCGCAATCGTGGCTAAAAGCATAAGATCTGTGAATTGTTTTCCTGATCTCATGCTTTCCAGCCTGGAGGAGAGATGTGAGGTCTTATTGACCCCGCCTCTCTCCATAAAGAGGACCTGTCACACACTATTCCTATTACATTCCTTGTAATAGGAATAAAAGTGATAAAAAAATGTAAAACATGTGTAAAAATTAAAAAAATAAATATATAAAAAAAAATGTAAAATGCCCCTGTCCCCGGTAGCTCGAGCTCAGAAGTGAACACACACGTAAGTCCCGCCCACCTATGTAAATGCTGTTCAAACCACAGATGTGAGGTATCGCCACGTGCGTTAGAGCAAGAACAATAATTCTAGCCCTAGACCTCCTCTGTAACTCTAAACTGGTAACATGTGTGATTTGAACACTGTTTTCATATGAGCCGCTCGGTTGTTATGCCGTAGGAGCGGGAGGGGACGTCCCCCCTCCCGCCGCCTCTCGCCGCTCTGACCGGGCCTTCCGTCCCACCGGGAGACCCGATCCTCGATCCGGAACCTCCGGTGTTTAGGCGCAGACTGAAACGAAGCCGTAAACGGCTTCGATTCAGTCTCCACAATGTAAACACGGAAACAATGTCATGACGTCACTTCCGTGTTTCTCGGCTGCCAATGGAGCCAGATTTAAAAAGATACACAGTATTCGGTGATCTGAATACTTTGAAGTGCAAAGGAGGGATTGGGTGATCAAAATGTAAAAAAAAAAAAACACAATTTTAATATTATAAAAATAAATAAAATAAATAAGATATTTTTTTTTAAAGCGTTTCCCTCCCCACGAGCTTGCGCAACAAAGAAAACGCATACGGAAGTCACGCCGGCATATGAAAACGGTGTTCAAATCACACATGTAATCGTTAGAGCGAGAGCAATAATTCTAGCACTAGACCTCCTCTGTAACTCTAACCTGGTAACCGTGAAACAAAGTTTAAAGCGTCGCCTATGGAGATTTTTAGGTACCGTAGTTTGTCGCCATTCCACGAGTGCGCGCAATTATAAAGCATGACATGTTTGGTATCTATTTACTGGGCGTAACATCATCTTTCAAAAAATTGGACTAACTTTACTTTTAATTTTTTTTTTAATTCATGAAATTAAATTTTTCCCAAAAATGTTCTTTTAAAACACCGCCGCACAAATACCGTCCGACATAAAGTAATCACCATCGCCATTTTATTCTCTAGAATCTCTGCTAAAATATATATATATATATATATATATATATATATATATATATATATATATATATATTTATGGTCGTTACCCTCTAACCGAGAGAGATGTGGATCACATAAACACGCGACAAGACTTACAACATAAATAGACCTGAAGTGTGCCTTGGTGGTCTGGTCAGTATGCCAAGAAAAGGGGGCATACCCAAGGTAAGTAATGGGTAGTTAATTGAAGAAGGACATGCTGAGAAGTGCCCTGAAAAAGGGAAGGGCGGGAGGGTGTCGAATGCGATTGAATGCGCAGACTCACGGATATGAGGTGAGCTGGGAAGAGTCGGCCCAGTGACGTGTAGTACTGCACACTGAACCGACAAAGAGCATGTGTGAGTGGGCTGCTTAAATACCCTCCGGGCTCCTCCCATAAACTCAGGCCACCATACTGGCCTTCTTATTTATGGTCGTTACCCTCTAACCGAGAGAGATGTGGATCACATAAACACGCGACAAGACTTACAACATAAATAGACCTGAAGTGTGCCTTGGTGGTCTGGTCAGTATGCCAAGAAAAGGGGGCAAAAGACTCAGATAGGGAAATAGTTTATATTGATTTCTTGTAATTATTGAGCTAGCTTGGTAAAGGCTTGTGCCATTCCTTCATGAGGATTTGGGATGTATGTGGCAAAACAAGGAGACTTCCATCAGCCTGGTATCTTGATTACGTAGTCTGGTACTCCCTGTTGGGAGGCAACTGAGGCTGCTCCAATTCGGAAAGAATGTCCAGAGAACTGACTGGGGTTTGAAGCACAAGTTACTTAGGAGGATTCTGACATGCTTGACACACTGGCTGACACTCAGGGAGCTGGTTTAGAAAGGGTAGCAACGAGCTACCCTCAGATTGGCTGGGTAGATGGAGCAGTAGTGGGTTGAGCACCGTCACTGGGCGTCAGGCTGAAACAGGTTGATGTCAACCCCAGGGGCCTGTTTGTTGCGTTTGCAGACTGTGAGAGTGTAGTGGTTCGAAAGCAAGTCGGGTGGCGTCGGAGCAGTGTGTGACTGCCGGAGCCGCTGACTAAATTCACTAGGTTGTAGGGAACCGTAGAAGGCCTGGTAGATGGCTGTTGGGTGACTAGACTGGGCAAAGCCCTAAACCGGGAACGAGTAAGGATTTTAAAAATGTCCCTAAAGAGGGGACTCTTGAAAGCTAGGCGCTTGCCACTGACTACAGTGCTTCTGTATGCCCTGTAGGAGGGATTTGACTGCATGGGCTCGAGAATACTGACGGTTTACTGGGGTCCTGCAGGGACAGGAAATGCTGGATGTCATCTAGATATGGCGAGATAGTATTGAGAAATGGTCAGCTGCATGTGGCAATACGATATGAAGGCTAGGATGTGTCCAACGTTGCCTATTGCTGCTCCGGGGCAAGGGGCCAAAAATTTGCGATTAGTGTTCCAAGCAGTGCGATAGGCCTTCAGTGTGTTGCGTGCCAAGGAGTGGTTAATAAGTTGGATTGCGTTGGCGAGATGCGACTTCAGTCCATCGTCAGCAATGTCCATGGTGGGACAGGGATAGTTGTTGGGTCGGCTCCAGGCTCTTGCTGGAAAAAAACATCCATTCCAAGGTTGGAATAGGAAAGCGCATCAGCTGCTTTTTGCATTTGCCTGGAAAAGGTCTACATAAGATATTAACTGGTGACGGAGTGACAGCTGCGCGAGCCTGCGCAGGAAGTGATGGGGAGTGACTTAGATCTATCTTAATTGATGATGTCGGCTGTGGCCTGATTGTCTGTGGTGAAGAACAGTGTCTGTCCTGTTCAAGTGTGGACCCAGACCTGGGCAGCTGCCACGATGGGGTGCAGCACGAGGCGTGATGAAGACTGGGTGAAGCAAAAATTTAAGAGAATTTCTGGGGGCCAAGTTTTGGAGAACCAGTGGCGGCCTAAAAATGGCTGCAAAAGCCTTTGGTGGCTCGGCTGACACTGCCGGGATGAAGATTGAAATGATGTTCTATCAGGTGGGGAAGTTGTCCCACATAGCTAAGTCTGCTACTGATGCTTGGTCTAGTTTGAGAACTTGGACTGGATCTTGCATTGGTGTGAGAAAATCAAGACAATACACAGGTGCTCAACAAGACGATATACATGCACTCGCAGGCCAACGTGCACTCGCAGGCCAACGTGCACTCGCTGGTGCTGGATGAAAACCTGAACTAACCGCAGGGAAAAAACTGAGAAAAGATGAGTGGCCCGCGTGCCACTGAAGATGAATGGCCAACTGGGTGCCACTGTGTGTTTGTGTGGCTGATTGTTTGTCACTGAGGTGTGTTTGCAAGTTTAGTTTGTATTCGGGTTTGCACGTAGGTGCGTGCCGCTACGTGTTTTATACTACTGCAGACAATATTGTGCGGTTGCAAGGGTGTCAGTGAGTGTCAGGTTGCTGGGACGATATTGTGTGGTGGCAGGGGCCTTGAGTATGAAGGTTTGATGGTATTGGTGGTTGCAAGGGTCTCAGTCTGGTTTGCTGAGACGATATTGTGTGGTTGCAAAGGTCTCGATGATTATGAGGTTTGTTTTGAGATGGCATGGTGTGGTTGCACAGGTCTCAACAAGTGAGGGGTTGCTGAGACGATCTTGCGTTTTGCAATGGTCTCAAATGAGTGTCGGCCGCTGAGACAACTTTGTATGGCTGCAAGGGTCTAAATGGGTGTCAGGTTGCGGAGACGATATTGCATTTGCAATGGTCTCAAATGAGTGTCAGGTTGCTAAGATGACTTTGTATGGCTGCAAAGGTCTGAACGGGTGTCAGGTTGCTGAGATGAGATTGTGTGGTTGCAAAGGTCTAGAAGGGTGTGAGGTAGCTGAGATGATATTACATTTAGCAAGGGTCTCAAATGAGTGTCAAGTTGCTGAGACAATATTCCCCTTTATTTTTTTTTATTTTTTTTATGAAAACGACTGTGAATGAAACGCTGGTAAACATGAGTTACCGCATCTGGCAGTGTTTACAAGCTGTTACAGGCATTGGCGTTTCGAATGCGTTTCGAATGCCTCTGAACATCCGTCTGAACCCATTTTTTTTTTTTTTACCAACAGCAGTGTACATGAGGCCAAAGATGATTTGTCTGGCTGCAAGGGTCTCAATGAATGCCAGGTTGCTGGGGCGAGACTGTATGGTCACAAAGGTCTTTGACGAGTGGGAGGTTGCTCAAGACAGTATTGCGTGGTTGCAAGGGTCTCGATGAGTGTGGCGCTGCTGAGACGGTATTGTGTTTGCAAGGGACTCAACAATGGTGTGAGGCTGCTGAGATGGTATTGCGTGGTTGCAAGAGTCTTGATGAGTGTGGGGCTGCTGAGACGGTATTGTGTTTGCAAGGGTCTGAACTATGGTGTGAGGCTGCTGAGACGGTATTCCGTGGTTGCAAGGGCCTTGATGAGTGTGGGGCTGCTGAGACGGTATTGCGTTTGCAAGGGTCTGAACTATGGTGTAAGGCTGCTGAGACGGTATTGTGTGGTTGCAAGGGTCTTGATGAGTGTAGGGCTGCTGAGACGGTATTGCGTTTGCATGGGTCTCAACAATGGTGTGAGGCTACTGAGATGGTATTGTGTGGTTGCAAGAGTCTTGATGAGTGTAGGGCTGCTGAGACGGTATTGCGTTTGCAAGGATCTCAACAATGGTGTGAGGCTGCTGAGACGATTTTGCATGGCTGCAATGATCTCAACAGGTGTCAGGTTGCTGTGCTGAGATTGTGTGGTGACAATTATTTTTTTCTGCTTTTTTTTTTTGCATATTTTTTTTTTTTTTTTTGCGTTTTGTAAGGGTCATGTGTTGCAAGGGTCTTAACAAGGGTGTCAGGCTGCTGAGACAATTTTGTGTGCTTGCAAGAGTCTCCATGAGTGTGGGGCTGCTGACACGGTATTGCGTTTGCAAGGGTCTCAACAAGGGTGTCAGGCTGCGGAGACAAATTTTGCGTGCTTGCAAGAGTCTCCATGAGTGTGGGGCTGCTGACACGGTATTGCGTTTGCAAGGGTCTCAACAAGGGTGTCAGGCTGCGGAGACAAATTTTGCGTGCTTGCAAGAGTCTCCATGAGTGTGGGGCTGCTGACACGGTATTGCGTTTGCAAGGGTCTCAACAAGGGTGTCAGGCTGCGGAGACAAATTTTGCGTGCTTGCAAGAGTCTCCATGAGTGTGGGGCTGCTGAGACGGTATTGCGTTTGCAAGGGTGTCAGGCTGCTGAGACAATTTTCTGTGCTTGCAAGAGTCTCCATGAGTGTGGGGCTGCTGAGACGGTATTGCGTTTGCAAGGGTCTCAACAAGGGTGTCAGGCTGCGAAGACGAATTTTGCGTCATTGCAACGGTCTCAACAGGTGTCAGGTTGCGGGGCTGAGATTGTGTGGTGGCAATTTTTATTTTTTTTCTGCACTTTTATATTTCTTTTTGCGTTTTTTTTTAATTTTTTTTTTTTTTTTTTGCGTTTTTTTTTTTTTTTTTCCGTTTTGTAAGGGTCATGTGTTGCAAGGGTCTTAACAAGGGTGTCGGCTGCTGAGACGATTTAGTGTGGTTGCAAGAGTCTCGATGAGTGTGGGGCTGCTAAGACGGTATTGCGTTTGCAAGGGTCTTAACAAGGGTGTCAGGCTGTGGAGACAAATTTTGCATCGTTGCAACGGTCTCAACAGGTGTCAGGTTGCTGGGCTGAGGTTACGTGGTGGCAATAGTTTTTTTTTTTTTATTATTATTTATTTATTTTTTGCGTTTTATATTTTTTTTCCTTTTTTTTTTTTTTTCGCATTTTGTAATGGTCATGTGTTGCAAGGGTCTCAGCAAGGGTATCAGACTGCTGAGATGATTTGCATGGTTGCAAGGTCTCAATCAATAAGAATTGGGTTACTGAGAAAGGATAAAAACACCTGGTTTGTTTGTACCTTAAGCAAGCAGTATAAGGTAGAAGGACAACGCCTGTTTTGACATAAAGAATGTGTAAATCTTACTTGCGACAGTGGGCCATGCGAGTGAGTTTGCGGCGGACTGTGGCTGGAGTGAAACATGTCGGGAATGTGTAGCGTGATGCCGTGCATGGGGCAAAACAACAAGGTTTGGTGTAGAAAATAGAACACGAGAAGTGCGTATCAATGCTTTGTAAGCTCCACTGCGGGAACAAGCAATTCCTAAGTTCCGCTGCGGGAACTAAAACACACGACATGGGGAAACAATGAATGACAACGGTAGAAAGTATGCAATGTATGTGATACAAAATGGTTGTAAAATGCATGAAATGAATCCGATACGAATTGATAGTAAGGAGTATTGAACGAATCTGATACGAATTGGTTGTAGAGTGTATGCTACCCCTTGCTTTGAAACCGAACACCTACCAACCACCCATCCCCCCAGGCTAATCAAGTGCAGAGAAGGCACCATGTGAGTCCAATTAGCACCTCAATCTGCCAAAGAACCCATACAAACACATGTCAATCTCCAAATGGATTTACAAATGAATCCTATGTTTGGCAGAAGGAAGTTGCAAATGTACTATGCCTGAGCCGAATGATGTTGGAACATGAGCAAAAGTAACTCAGAAGCAGATTTTTTCCCAAAAGGGATGCAGGATAGGAAGCATAACGAATTGTAAGATTGCACAAGATACGAAAAGGTTTGAATCCTACCTGCGAAGTAAGCGGGAACCGCCGGCAAAGACCATGAAGGGAGAAGCCGCAAAGCGCTTGCGATGTCGAATGCGATTGAATGCGCAGACTCACGGATATGAGGTGAGCTGGGAAGAGTCGGCCCAGTGACGTGTAGTACTGCACACTGAACCGACAAAGAGCATGTGTGAGTGGGCTGCTTAAATACCCTCCGGGCTCCTCCCATAAACTCAGGCCACCATACTGGCCTTCTTATTTATATATAATGTTTGGGGGTTCCAAGTAATTTTCTAGCAAAAAATATGGATTTTAACTTGTAGACACACAGGGGCAGATCCACAAAAGGATTACGCCGGCGTATCTATTGATACGCCGGCGTAATTTTAAATTTCCCGCGTCGTATCTTTGTTTTGTATCCACAAAACAAGATCCGACTGCATCTGGGATTGATCCGACAGGCATACGTCTTAGTACGCCGTCAGATCTTAAATGCAATTTTTCGGCGGCCGCTAGGTGGCGTTTCAGCGTCGAGTATGCAAATTAGCTATTTCCGACGATCCACGAACGTACGAGCGGCCGTCGCATTTTTTTACGTCGTTTCCGTTCGGCTTTTTCCGGCGTATAGTTAAAGCTGCTATATGGTGGTGTACTCAATGTTAAGTATGACCTTCGTATCCCGCCTCTAATTTAAAAAAATTGGCGTCGTTTGCGTAAGTCGTTTGTGAATAGGAATGTGACGTCATTTACTATGACGTCCTTGCGGCGTACTTTGACGCAATGCACCCTGGGATATTTTAAGGACGGCGCAACGTATTTGCATAGAACACGCCCCATCACTCCCATTTGAAATTGTGTGCCCTTACGCCGCAATAGATACACTACGCCGCAGGTATATATATATATATATATATATATAAAACACAAACAATTTTACTTACTGCTACGTCTGAGGTTCTGAAAGAAGGTAATACTATCTCATTGGCTGACCTCCACAACCACGGCATCCTGGCCCCTAGCCGCGATCCCAGGGACAAATGATTACCACCATCTTGCACCATTCAGCTCAATGACCCATATTACCAGATAGGGAAGGTACCCATACCGAGATAGGCCCCAACCCATACCACACCATATATTATATATACATACCTCCCAACAGTCCCTGATTCTGCGGGACAGTGCCGGATTCAGACTTATGTCTCGCAGTCCCACTCAGCTGAGCACATTTTATCCACACATTTTTGTCTTTTCCATCCCTTGGTGTTGCTCATTCCCAAGTTCCAAAGTTGGGAGGTATGCATATATATATACCAACCACCCATTCCGACCTTCAGGAACCAGAGACCCCTGCCACCAGTACCTGAAATAACAAAAAACAGAAAAACACAAACACGCATACCACACAACTGCCAAAAGGGAGGGATGGAAAACCACTCTGCTTGTGTGTTACCTCTTCCTAGTCTTGCGCCCAAATTCCAAGCTCCGTCCCTGCTAAAAGACACAGAATAAGCAGGCTAGCACCGCCCTGTGCCCAAAACGAACGATTCCCTCTTTCTGCACCCAACTTCCTGGTGCATCTTACACAGCGTCCTCCCAGTCATGTGGCCTCTCCACATAGGTTCCCTTTGCTTCGGGGCGTTTTGTATTAGTGGTACAGTGGAACCTCGGATTGCGAGTAACGCCGTTAACGAGCGTTTCGCAATACGAGCGCTGTATTTTTAAAAACCCTGACTCGGTTTGTGGGTGTTGTCTTGCATTGATTAAAACCACAGTGGTGTGCAGCACTGCGTTTGGCCTGAGGTGGGGGGGGTGCCGGAGCCGAAAGGGCGCCTATGGAAATTTTTCGGAAAGACTCGCAAATACTCAGTTCCCAAGCCTTTCTGAGGTTTTCCAAGGTCAGCCGAGCTGTCCTCGGGCCTTTCCGT
Organism: Rana temporaria; assembly: GCF_905171775.1. Taxonomy (NCBI): domain Eukaryota; kingdom Metazoa; phylum Chordata; class Amphibia; order Anura; family Ranidae; genus Rana; species Rana temporaria. Next base: position 2,846,206 of record NC_053489.1, on the reverse strand, counting down.
GTGTTTCTGAGGCTCTCCGGTGCCCCCCCCACCTCTGGCCACATGCGGTATTGCATGCCATTGAAGTCAATGCGGAACAAATTATTTTCGTTTCCATTGACTTCAATGGGGAAACTCACTTTAATATGCGAGTAACTTTGGATTATGAGCGTTCTCCTGAAACTGATTATACTCATAATCCGAGGTTCCACTGTATCTTACTTCCTGAACCTCCATGTAAGTGGATAATGCAATTGTATATATATATGTTAACTTGTCTATTCCCATAGTTATCTAGTCTACTAACCACTTGCTGACCGCTGCACGCCAATATACGTCGGCAAAATGGCAGCGGTAGGCAAATGGGCGTACCTGTACATCCCCTTTAAGAATTCGTGTGGCGGGCACACTCCCAGTGACCGTGGTTCCCATGGACTCGATGTCCGCCAGTGTCACAGAGCGGCAGAATGGGGGGATGCCTGTGTAAACAAGCATTTCCCTGTTGTGCCTAGTGACAGGACACTGATCGTCTACTTCCTGTCATCGAGAACAGTGATCAGTGTCGTGTCACAGTAGGCCCGGCCCCCCACAGTTAGAATCACTCCCTAGTAGACACTTAACCCCTTCCTCACCCCCTAGTGGTTAACCCCTTTCACTGCCAGTCACATTTACACAGTAATCAGTGCATTTTTATAGCTCTGATCGCTGTATAAATGACAATGGTCTCAAAATGGCGTCAAAAGTGTCCGATGTTAGTTGTGACATTAGTAATGACATTTTTTTATAAAAATGCTATAAAACTTTTCCATAGTTTGTAGACGTTATAACTTTTGCGCAAAGCAATCACTAAACGCTTATTGCATTTTTCTTTACCTAAAGTATGTAGAAGAATACGTATCGGCCTAAACTGAGGATTTTTTTTAATTATATATATATATATATATATATATATATATTAGGGTTGTCCCGATACCGATACCAGTATCGGTATCGGGACCGATACCGAGTATTTGCGGGAGTACTCGTACTCCTGCAAATACCCCCGATACTGAAATAGAATACTTGTTCTCCCCCCGCCGCCGCAAACCCGTCGCCGCAAACCGCAAAGGCGCCACCGTTAATCAGCGTGCGGGGAACATTACAGCTTTCGTTTGAATAGCTGTATCCCTGCCGCGTATAGACACTCCCCCTTGCGCGGGATTGGACGGATGATCTGTCCAATCCCGCGCATGGGGGAGTGTCTATATACGCGGCGGGGATAGAGCTATTCAAACGAAAGCTGTAATGTTCCCCGCACGCTGATTAACGGCGGCACGTGCGGCATCATCAAGGTATGTAGGACATGGCTGCATTATGTGGGGGACATGGCTGCATTATGTGGGGGACATGGCTGCATTATGTGGGGGACATGGCTGGAATATGTGGGGGACATGGCTGCATTATGTGGGGGACATGGCTGCATTATGTGGGGGACATGGCTGGAATATGTGGGGGACATGGCTGCATTATGTGGGGGACATGGCTGGAATATGTGGGGGACATGGCTGGAATATGTGGGGGACATGGCTGGAATATGTGGGGGACATGGCTGGAATATGTGGGGGACATGGCTGTAATATGTGGGGGACATGGCTGCATTATGTGGGGGACATGGCTGTAATATGTGGGGGACATGGCTGCATTATGTGGGGGACATGGCTGGAATATGTGGGGGACATGGCTGGAATATGTGGGGGATATGGCTGCATTATGTGGGGGACATGGCTGGAATATGCGGGGGACATGGCTGTTATATGTGGGGGACATGGCTGTAATATGTGGGGGACATGGCTGTAATATGTGGGGGACATGGCTGTAATATGTGGGGGACATGGCTGCATTATGTGGGGGACATGGCTGTAATATGTGGGGGACATGGCTGCATTATGTGGGGGACATGGCTGGAATATGTGGGGGACATGGCTGGAATATGTGAGGGACATGGCTGGAATATGTGGGAAACATGGCTGGAATATGTGGGGGACATGGCTGCATATGGGGGGGACATGGCTGCATATGTGGGGGGACATGGCTGCATTTGGGGACACATTTAAAAAAAGTATCGGTATTCGGTATCGGCGAGTACATAAAAAAAAGTATCGGTACTTGTACTCAGTCCTAAAAAAGTGGTATCGGGACAACCCTAATATATATTGGGGATATTTATTATAGCAAAAAGTAAAAAATATTGTTTGTTTTTTTCAAAATTGTCGCTCTATTTTTGTTTATAGTGCAAAAAATAAAAACTGCAAAGGTGATCAAATACCACCAAAAGAAAGCTCTATTTGTGGGAAAAAAAGGACGTCAATATTGTTTGTGAGCCACGTCGCACGACCGCGCAATTATCAGTTAAAGCGACGCAGTGCCGAATCGCAAAAAGTGTCCCGGTCATTGGGCAGCCAAATCCTCCAGGGGCTGAAGTGGTTAAGACTCTGATAAGCACAATGATATGAGGTTAGCTATGAAAACGAACACACTGCTTAGTAAAACAATATCGTATTTATTTCCCAAGAAAATAGGAACATGCTAACATGGAAACATTAACGTCAAATATACAAAGCATACAACAACAGAACATCACAGATACTTATCACATCCCCTAGACAGGATCTCATCAGATGGTATCAGAAAAAGCCACGAGGCTCAGGCAAAAGACAGGAGCAAAAAGGAACGATTTCCCTTCTGTGTGTACTTTTTGCACATTCATTCAGGTCCAATCGTAACCACCCCCACGAGCCTCCTGTCCAATGAGATTTGCCAAGAGGCAGTCCTTTCAATAGATTATATTACTGTCCGTCCTGACATATTTGGCCTCTAGGGGCAGCATTGTCCATGTATCATCTCTAGATGCCTGTTGATCCTTTGATCTTTGTCGCCCACTATCATCAATCATCCTGGCAGCCATGGCTCTCTTTGAAGATTGCTTGCAGAGTGCTAACCAATGATTTCCATCTTATCGCACTAGCTGGACAGGAGCCAGGCTTTGTTCCACAAAGCTTCGATGTGTAATTGGTTACATTCCAACTTGGGGCCATCTGCCTGTATCAACCAGGGAGTGAAATTCCAGAAATATGATATTAAACCACGTTGCCTTCCAACAGGGAGTCTATTCCACATTTTCACACCTCTTACTGTGAAGAAACCTTTCCGTATTTGGAGATGAAACCGCTTTTCCTATAGACTTAAAGAGCGCCCCTGTGTTTTCTGTGAATAACTCAACACCAAGTTCACTATATTGACCCCTTATATATTTGTACAGATGTACATGTCTCTGTGATGTACAGAAGAACGTGCTGCAGCGGCACCGACATTTACTAAGGAAAAAAGTGTTTAACCACTTCCCACCCGGCCTATAGCAGATTGACAGCCGGGAAGTGGTTCTGTTTTCCTGACTAGGTGTCATATGTCATCCAGTGGGATAACATGCCGGCGCGCCCCCGTGGGGGCGCGCATCGTGGCGATCACAAGTGCGGCATGTCAGTCTGACACGCTGCATCTCCGATCGTTATAAGGAGCCTCTTTCAGAGGCTTCTTACTACGTGATCAGATGTGACCAATCACAGCTGATCAGCGCGTGAACCAGGAAGTGCTGGTAAACATCATTCCTCGGTTCGCACTGACAGGGAGAGCCGATCAGCGGCTCTCCCTGTCAGAGGGGGGTAATCAGAACATTGATTATCAGCATAGCCCCCCTCAGTACTGCCAATCAGCTACCAATCAGTGTCCAGCAGTGCCCCATAATAAAGTCTGCCAGTGCCCACCACAGTGCCAATCAGTGCCCAGCAGTAACTCCTGTCAGTAACTAATCAGTACCTCATCATCAGTGCTGCCCAACAGTACCACCTATCAGTGCCAATCAGTGCCGCCTGTCAGTGCCCATCCCAGCCACCTGTCAGTGCCAATCAGTACCACCTATCAGTGCCCATAAGTACCGCATATCAGTGCCGCCTATTGGTGCCCATCAGTGCTGCATATCTGTGCCATCTATCTGTGCCCATCAATTCTACATATACCAGTGCCAACTCATCAGTGCCCCCTCACTTTTTTTTCCAAAATGTTGGTCTTTTTTTAGTTTGTTTAGCAAAAAATAAAAACTTTAGAGGTGATATAATACCACCAGAAGAAATCTATATTTGTGAGAAGAAAATACAAAAAAAATTGTTTGTGTGCAGTGTCACATGACCGCGCAATTGTCATTCAATGTGTGACAGCGCTGAAAGCTGAAAATTGTCCTGGGCAGGAAGGGAAGAAAGTGCCCCCCCGGTATTGAAGCGGTTAAAATTGCCGGCAAATTAAATTTTATTTCCGGTTTCTATCAAAAAAAGAAATCACAAAACACAAGGATCTGTGAGTTTTATCCCTTAACCACTTCCGGACCGCCGCATGTACATATACGTCGGCAGAATGGCACGGACAGGCACATGTAAGTACCTGTACGTGCTCTGCTTGACATTGGTCGGGGGTCCGATCGGGATCGGTCCCCCCCTGTACATGCGGCGGTCCCCGTGGCTTCAGGAGCGATCCGGGACGACGGCGTGGCTATTCGTTTCTAGCTGCCCCCTCCCGAGCGCTCCCCAGAGCTGAAGAATGGGGAGAGCCGTATGTAAACACGGCTTCCCCGTGCTTCACTGTGGCGGCTGCATCGATCGAGTCATCCCTTTTATAAGGAGACTCGATCGATGACGTCAGACCTACAGCCACACCCCCCTACAGTTGTAAACACACACTAGGTGAACCCCAACTCCTACAGCGCCCCCTGTGGTTAACTCCCAAACTGCAACTGTCATTTTCACAATAAACAATGCAATTTAAATGCATTTTTTGCTGTGAAAATGACAATGGTCCCAAAAATGTGTCAAAATTGTCCGAAGTGTTCGCCATAATGTCGCAGTCACGAAAAAAATCGCTGATCACCGCCATTAGTAGTAAAACATTTTTTTTATAAAAATGCAATAAAAATTTCCCCTATTTTGTAAACGCTATACATTTTGCGCAAACCAATCGATAAACGCTTATTGCGATTTTTTTTTACCAAAAATAGGTAGAAGAATACGTATCTGCCTAAACTGAGGAAAAAAAATTATATATGTTTTTGGGGGATATTTATTATAGCAAAAAGTAAAAAATATTGAATTTTTTTCAAAATTGTCGCTCTATTTTTGTTTATAGCGCAAAAAATAAAAACCGCAGAGGTGATCAAATAACACCAAAAGAAAGCTCTATTTGTGGGGAAAAAAGGACGGCAATTTTGTTTGGGAGCCACGTCGCACGACCGCGCAATTGTCTGTTAAAGCGACGCAGTGCCGAATTGTAAAAACCCCTTGGGTCATTTAGCAGCATATTGGTCCGGTCCTTAAGTGGTTAAAATAAGAAACAGAAATGACATTCTCAAAACAACATGGACAAATCTCCAAACCACTTGGCAATTGTTCACAACTGAATTGAATTTCTCATTCATTTCTTTAAATTGCAAATGTCTCAGTACACGTCTCAATGTCTCAGTACACGTCTCAATATCTCAGTACACATCTCAATGTCTCAGTACACGTCTCAATGTCTCAGTACACGTCTCAATGTCTCAGTACACGTCTCAATGTCTCAGTACATGTCTCAATGTCTCAGTACACGCCTCAATGTCTCAGTACACGTCTCAATGTCTCAGTACACGTCTCAATGTCTCAGCACATGTCTCAATGTCTCAGTAGACATCTCAATGTCTCAGTACATGTCTCAATGTCTCAGTACACGTCTCAATGTCTCAGTACATGTCTCAATGTCTCAGTACTAGACATGTGCATTCGTTTTCGTTAGAATGCATTTTCGTCCGAAAATCGGGTTTTTTCGTTAGCGATTTAACAAACGATAACGAAAGTGCAAGAAACGAAAACCGAAAGATCCGACATAAAAAATGCTTTATTTTCGTTTTTGTTGCGGTAAAAATTCGATATAGAGAGATTCGACATTATAGGGAAAAGATTCGACATCATAGAGAAAAGATTCGACATTATAGAGAATAGATTCAACATTATTACTAGTCATACAACATTAGAATTCTTGTAGGTGGAATATTCGAATGGAAATGTAAGATTCGACGTAAAGATGCGACGTTCCGTCAAATATTTTTTGACCATTAGACAGAAACCAACAAAGATTCGACGTTCCGGGGAATATTCTTTTGACCATTCGACAGAAACCAAGTATTATTAGATTTTCGGACGAAAGCTATTCACCAACGAAAAACGAAATAAATCAAAACGATTTTCGGGAGTAACTAAATAAATTTATTTTCCTAACGAAAACGAAAAAACGAAACAAAATATTCCAGTCTGCACATGTCTACTCAGTACACGTCTCAATGTGTCAGTACATGTCTCAATGTCTCAGTACATCTCTCAATGTCTCAGTACATGTCTCAATGTCTCAGTACATGTCTCAATGTCTCAGTACACGTCTCAATGTCTCAGTACACGTCTAAATGTCTCAGTACACGTCTCAATGTATCAGTACATGTCTCAATGTCTCAGTACACGTCTCAATGTCTCAGTACACGTCTCAATGTATCAGTACATGTCTCAATGTCTCAGTACACGTCTCAATGTCTCAGTACACGTCTCAATGTCTCAGTACATGTCTCAATGTCTCAGTACTAGACATGTGCATTCGTTTTCGTTAGAATGCATTTTCGTCCGAAAATCTGGTTTTTTCGTTATCGGTTTAACAAACGATAACGAAAGTGCAAGAAACGAAAACCGAAAGATCCGACATAAAAAATGCTTTATTTTCGTTTTTGTTGCGGTAAAAATTCGATATAGAGAGATTCGACATTATAGGGAAAAGATTCAACATCATAGAGAAAAGATTCGACATTATAGAGAATAGATTCAACATTATTACTAGTCATACAACATTAGAATTCTTGTAGGCGGAATATTCGAATGGAAATGTACGATTCGACGTAAAGATTCGACGTTCCGTCAAATATTTTTTGACCATTAGACAGAAACCAACAAAGATTCGACGTTCCGGGGAATATTCTTTTGACCATTCGACAGAAACCAAGTATTATTAGATTTTCGGACGAAAGCTATTCACCAACGAAAAACGAAATAAATCAAAACGATTTTCGGGAGTAACTAAATAAATTTATTTTCCTAACGAAAACGAAAAAACGAAACAAAATATTCCAGTCTGCACATGTCTACTCAGTACACGTCTCAATGTGTCAGTACATGTCTCAATGTCTCAGTACATCTCTCAATGTCTCAGTACATGTCTCAATGTCTCAGTACATGTCTCAATGTCTCAGTACACGTCTCAATGTCTCAGTACACGTCTAAATGTCTCAGTACACGTCTCAATGTATCAGTACATGTCTCAATGTCTCAGTACACGTCTCAATGTCTCAGTACACGTCTCAATGTATCAGTACATGTCTCAATGTCTCAGTACACGTCTCAATGTCTCAGTACACGTCTCAATGTCTCAGTACATGTCTCAATGTCTCAGTACTAGACATGTGCATTCGTTTTCGTTAGAATGCATTTTCGTCCGAAAATCTGGTTTTTTCGTTATCGGTTTAACAAACGATAACGAAAGTGCAAGAAACGAAAACCGAAAGATCCGACATAAAAAATGCTTTATTTTCGTTTTTGTTGCGGTAAAAATTCGATATAGAGAGATTCGACATTATAGGGAAAAGATTCAACATCATAGAGAAAAGATTCGACATTATAGAGAATAGATTCAACATTATTACTAGTCATACAACATTAGAATTCTTGTAGGCGGAATATTCGAATGGAAATGTACGATTCGACGTAAAGATTCGACGTTCCGTCAAATATTTTTTGACCATTAGACAGAAACCAACAAAGATTCGACGTTCCGGCGAATATTCTTTTGACCATTCGACAGAAATCAAGTATTATTAGATTTTCGGACGAAAGCTATTCCCCAACGAAAAACGAAATAAATCAAAATGATTTTCGGGAGTAACTAAATAAATGTATTTTCCTAACGAAAACAAAAAAACGAAACAAAATATTCCAGTCTGCACATGTCTACTCAGTACACGTCTCAATGTCTCAGTACATGTCTCAATGTCTCAGTACACATCTCAATGTCTCAGTACACGTCTCAATGTTTCAGTACATGTCTCAATGTCTCAGTACATGTCTCAATGTCTCAGTACACATCTCAATGTCTCAGTACATGTCTCAATGTCTCAGTACACGTCTCAATGTCTCAGTACACGTCTCAATGTCTCAGGACATGTCTCAATGTCTCAGTACACGTCTCAATGTCTCAGTACACGTCTCAATGTCTCAGTACACATCTCAATGTATCAGTACACGTCTCAATGTCTCAGTACACGTCTCAATGTCTCATTACACGTCTCAATGTCTCAGTACACGTCTCAATGTCTCAGTACACGTCTCAATGTCTCAGTACACGTCTCAATGTCTCATTACACGTCTCAATGTCTCAGTACACGTCTCAATGTATCAGTACATGTCTCAATGTCTCAGTACACGTCTCAATGTCTCAGTACACGTCTCAATGTCTCAGTACATGTCTCAATGTCTCAGTACTAGACATGTGCATTCGTTTTCGTTAGAATGCATTTTCGTCCGAAAATCGTGTTTTTTCGTTATCGGTTTAACAAACGATAACGAAAGTGCAAGAAACGAAAACCGAAAGATCCGACATAAAAAATGCTTTATTTTCGTTTTGTTGCGGTAAAAATTCGATATAGAGAGTTTCGACATTATAGGGAAAAGATTCAACATCATAGAGAAAAGATTCGACATTATAGAGAATAGATTCAACATTATTACTAGTCATACAACATTAGAATTCTTGTAGGCGGAATATTCGAATGGAAATGTACGATTCGACGTAAAGATTCGACGTTCCGTCAAATATTTTTTGACCATTAGACAGAAACCAACAAAGATTCGACGTTCCGGCGAATATTCTTTTGACCATTCGACAGAAACCAAGTATTATTAGATTTTCGGACGAAAGCTATTCCCCAACGAAAAACGAAATAAATCAAAACGATTTTCGGGAGTAACTAAATAAATGTATTTTCCTAACGAAAACAAAAAAACGAAACAAAATATTCCAGTCTGCACATGTCTACTCAGTACACGTCTTAATGTCTCAGTACATGTCTCAATGTCTCAGTACATCTCTCAATGTCTCAGTACATGTCTCAATGTCTCAGTACACGTCTCAATGTCTCAGTACACGTCTAAATGTCTCAGTACACGTCTTAATGTCTCAGTACACGTCTCAATGTATCAGTACATGTCTCAATGTCTCAGTACACATCTCAATGTCTCAGTACACGTCTCAATGTCTCAGTATACGTCTCAATGTCTCAGTACATGTCTCAATGTCTCAGTACACATCTCAATGTCTCAGTACATGTCTCAATGTCTCAGTACACATCTCAATGTCTCAGTACATGTCTCAATGTCTCAGTACACGTCTCAATGTCTCAGTACACGTCTCAATGTCTCAGTACACGTCTCAATGTCTCAGTACATGTCTCAATGTCTCAGTACACGTCTCAATGTCTCAGTACACGTCTCAATGTTTTAGTACATGTCTCAATGTCTCAATGTCTCAATGTCTCAGTACACATCTCAATGTCTCAGTACATGTCTCAATGTCTCAGTACACGTCTCAATGTCTCAGTACACGTCTCAATGTCTCAGTACACGTCTCAATGTCTCAGTACACGTCTCAATGTCTCAGTACACGTCTCAATGTCTCAGTACACGTCTCAATGTATCAGTACATGTCTCAATGTCTCAGTACATGTCTCAATGTCTCAGTACTAGACATGTGCATTCGTTTTCGTTAGAATGCATTTTCGTCCGAAAATCGTGTTTTTTTCGTTATCGGTTTAACAAACGATAACGAAAGTGCAAGAAACGAAAACCGAAAGATCCGACATAAAAAATGCTTTATTTTCGTTTTGTTGCGGTAAAAATTCGATATAGAGAGTTTCGACATTATAGGGAAAAGATTCAACATCATAGAGAAAAGATTCGACATTATAGAGAATAGATTCAACATTATTACTAGTCATACAACATTAGAATTCTTGTAGGCGGAATATTCGAATGGAAATGTACGATTCGACGTAAAGATTCGACGTTCCGTCAAATATTTTTTGACCATTAGACAGAAACCAACAAAGATTCGACGTTCCGGCGAATATTCTTTTGACCATTCGACAGAAACCAAGTATTATTAGATTTTCGGACGAAAGCTATTCCCCAACGAAAAACGAAATAAATCAAAACGATTTTCGGGAGTAACTAAATAAATGTATTTTCCTAACGAAAACAAAAAAACGAAACAAAATATTCCAGTCTGCACATGTCTACTCAGTACACGTCTTAATGTCTCAGTACATGTCTCAATGTCTCAGTACATCTCTCAATGTCTCAGTACATGTCTCAATGTCTCAGTACACGTCTCAATGTCTCAGTACACGTCTAAATGTCTCAGTACACGTCTTAATGTCTCAGTACACGTCTCAATGTATCAGTACATGTCTCAATGTCTCAGTACACATCTCAATGTCTCAGTACACGTCTCAATGTCTCAGTATACGTCTCAATGTCTCAGTACATGTCTCAATGTCTCAGTACACATCTCAATGTCTCAGTACATGTCTCAATGTCTCAGTACACATCTCAATGTCTCAGTACATGTCTCAATGTCTCAGTACACGTCTCAATGTCTCAGTACACGTCTCAATGTCTCAGTACACGTCTCAATGTCTCAGTACATGTCTCAATGTCTCAGTACACGTCTCAATGTCTCAGTACACGTCTCAATGTTTTAGTACATGTCTCAATGTCTCAATGTCTCAATGTCTCAGTACACATCTCAATGTCTCAGTACATGTCTCAATGTCTCAGTACACGTCTCAATGTCTCAGTACACGTCTCAATGTCTCAGTACACGTCTCAATGTCTCAGTACACGTCTCAATGTCTCATTACACGTCTCAATGTCTCAGTACACGTCTCAATGTATCAGTACATGTCTCAATGTCTCAGTACACGTCTCAATGTCTCAGTACACGTCTCAATGTCTCAGTACATGTCTCAATGTCTCAGTACTAGACATGTGCATTCGTTTTCGTTAGAATGCATTTTCGTCCAAAAATCGTGTTTTTTTCGTTATCGGTTTAACAAACGATAACGAAAGTGCAAGAAACGAAAACCGAAAGATCCGACATAAAAAATGCTTTATTTTCGTTTTTGTTGCGGTAAAAATTCGATATAGAGAGTTTCGACATTATAGGGAAAAGATTCAACATCATAGAGAAAAGATTCGACATTATAGAGAATAGATTCAACATTATTACTAGTCATACAACATTAGAATTCTTGTAGGCGGAATATTCGAATGGAAATGTACGATTCGACGTAAAGATTCGACGTTCCGTCAAATATTTTTTGACCATTAGACAGAAACCAACAAAGATTCGACGTTCCGGCGAATATTCTTTTGACCATTCGACAGAAACCAAGTATTATTAGATTTTCGGGCGAAAGCTATTCCCCAACGAAAAACGAAATAAATCAAAACGATTTTCGGGAGTAACTAAATAAATTTATTTTCCTAACGAAAACAAAAAAACGAAACAAAATATTCCAGTCTGCACATGTCTACTCAGTACACGTCTCAATGTCTCAGTACATGTCTCAATGTCTCAGTACATCTCTCAATGTCTCAGTACATGTCTCAATGTCTCAGTACACGTCTCAATGTATCAGTACATGTCTCAATGTCTCAGTACACATCTCAATGTCTCAGTACACGTCTCAATGTCTCAGTATACGTCTCAATGTCTCAGTACATGTCTCAATGTCTCAGTATACATCTCAATGTCTCAGTACATGTCTCAATGTCTCAGTACACATCTCAATGTCTCAGTACATGTCTCAATGTCTCAGTACACATCTCAATGTCTCAGTACACGTCTCAATGTCTCAGTACACGTGTCAATGTGTCAGTACATGTCTCAATGTCTCAGTACACGTCTCAATGTCTCAGTACACGTCTCAATGTTTTAGTACATGTCTCAATGTCTCAATGTCTCAATGTCTCAGTACACATCTCAATGTCTCAGTACATGTCTCAATGTCTCAGTACACGTGTCAATGTCTCAGTACATGTCTCAATGTCTCAGTACACGTCTCAATGTTTTAGTACATGTCTCAATGTCTCAATGTCTCAATGTCTCAGTACATGTCTCAATGTCTCAGTACACGTCTCAATGTCTCAGTACACATCTCAATGTCTCAGTACACGTCTCAATGTCTCAGTACACGTCTCAATGTCTCATTACACGTCTCAATGTCTCAGTACACGTCTCAATGTATCAGTACATGTCTCAATGTCTCAGTACACGTCTCAATGTCTCAGTACACGTCTCAATGTCTCAGTACATGTCTCAATGTCTCAGTACTAGACATGTGCATTCGTTTTCATTAGAATGCATTTTCGTCCGAAAATCGTGTTTCTTTCGTTATCGGTTTAACAAACGATAACGAAAGTGCAAGAAACGAAAACCGAAAGATCCTACATAAAAAATGCTTTATTTTCGTTTTTGTTGCGGTAAAAATTCGATATAGAGAGTTTCGACATTATAGGGAAAAGATTTAACATCATAGAGAAAAGATTCGACATTATAGAGAATAGATTCAACATTATTACTAGTCATACAACATTAGAATTCTTGTAGGCGGAATATTCGAATGGAAATGTACGATTCGACGTAAAGATTCGACGTTCCGTCAAATATTTTTTGACCATTAGACAGAAACCAACAAAGATTCGACGTTCCGGCGAATATTCTTTTGACCATTCGACAGAAACCAAGTATTATTAGATTTTCGGACGAAAGCTATTCCCCAACGAAAAACGAAATAAATCAAAACGATTTTCGGGAGTAACTAAATAAATGTATTTTCCTAACGAAAACAAAAAAACGAAACAAAATATTCCAGTCTGCACATGTCTACTCAGTACACGTCTTAATGTCTCAGTACATGTCTCAATGTCTCAGTACATCTCTCAATGTCTCAGTACATGTCTCAATGTCTCAGTACACGTCTCAATGTCTCAGTACACGTCTAAATGTCTCAGTACACGTCTCAATGTCTCAGTACACGTCTCAATGTATCAGTACATGTCTCAATGTCTCAGTACACATCTCAATGTCTCAGTACACGTCTCAATGTCTCAGTATACGTCTCAATGTCTCAGTACATGTCTCAATGTCTCAGTACACATCTCAATGTCTCAGTACATGTCTCAATGTCTCAGTACACATCTCAATGTCTCAGTACATGTCTCAATGTCTCAGTACACGTCTCAATGTCTCAGTACACGTCTCAATGTCTCAGTACACGTCTCAATGTCTCAGTACATGTCTCAATGTCTCAGTACACGTCTCAATGTCTCAGTACACGTCTCAATGTTTTAGTACATGTCTCAATGTCTCAATGTCTCAATGTCTCAGTACACATCTCAATGTCTCAGTACATGTCTCAATGTCTCAGTACACGTCTCAATGTCTCAGTACACGTCTCAATGTCTCAGTACACGTCTCAATGTCTCAGTACACGTCTCAATGTCTCATTACACGTCTCAATGTCTCAGTACACGTCTCAATGTATCAGTACATGTCTCAATGTCTCAGTACATGTCTCAATGTCTCAGTACTAGACATGTGCATTCGTTTTCGTTAGAATGCATTTTCGTCCGAAAATCGTGTTTTTTCGTTATCGGTTTAACAAACGATAACGAAAGTGCAAGAAACGAAAACCGAAAGATCCGACATAAAAAATGCTTTATTTTCGTTTTGTTGCGGTAAAAATTCGATATAGAGAGTTTCGACATTATAGGGAAAAGATTCAACATCATAGAGAAAAGATTCGACATTATAGAGAATAGATTCAACATTATTACTAGTCATACAACATTAGAATTCTTGTAGGCGGAATATTCGAATGGAAATGTACGATTCGACGTAAAGATTCGACGTTCCGTCAAATATTTTTTGACCATTAGACAGAAACCAACAAAGATTCGACGTTCCGGCGAATATTCTTTTGACCATTCGACAGAAACCAAGTATTATTAGATTTTCGGACGAAAGCTATTCCCCAACGAAAAACGAAATAAATCAAAACGATTTTCGGGAGTAACTAAATAAATGTATTTTCCTAACGAAAACAAAAAAACGAAACAAAATATTCCAGTCTGCACATGTCTACTCAGTACACGTCTTAATGTCTCAGTACATGTCTCAATGTCTCAGTACATCTCTCAATGTCTCAGTACATGTCTCAATGTCTCAGTACACGTCTCAATGTCTCAGTACACGTCTAAATGTCTCAGTACACGTCTTAATGTCTCAGTACACGTCTCAATGTATCAGTACATGTCTCAATGTCTCAGTACACATCTCAATGTCTCAGTACACGTCTCAATGTCTCAGTATACGTCTCAATGTCTCAGTACATGTCTCAATGTCTCAGTACACATCTCAATGTCTCAGTACATGTCTCAATGTCTCAGTACACATCTCAATGTCTCAGTACATGTCTCAATGTCTCAGTACACGTCTCAATGTCTCAGTACACGTCTCAATGTCTCAGTACACGTCTCAATGTCTCAGTACATGTCTCAATGTCTCAGTACACGTCTCAATGTCTCAGTACACGTCTCAATGTTTTAGTACATGTCTCAATGTCTCAATGTCTCAATGTCTCAGTACACATCTCAATGTCTCAGTACATGTCTCAATGTCTCAGTACACGTCTCAATGTCTCAGTACACGTCTCAATGTCTCAGTACACGTCTCAATGTCTCAGTACACGTCTCAATGTCTCATTACACGTCTCAATGTCTCAGTACACGTCTCAATGTATCAGTACATGTCTCAATGTCTCAGTACACGTCTCAATGTCTCAGTACACGTCTCAATGTCTCAGTACATGTCTCAATGTCTCAGTACTAGACATGTGCATTCGTTTTCGTTAGAATGCATTTTCGTCCAAAAATCGTGTTTTTTTCGTTATCGGTTTAACAAACGATAACGAAAGTGCAAGAAACGAAAACCGAAAGATCCGACATAAAAAATGCTTTATTTTCGTTTTTGTTGCGGTAAAAATTCGATATAGAGAGTTTCGACATTATAGGGAAAAGATTCAACATCATAGAGAAAAGATTCGACATTATAGAGAATAGATTCAACATTATTACTAGTCATACAACATTAGAATTCTTGTAGGCGGAATATTCGAATGGAAATGTACGATTCGACGTAAAGATTCGACGTTCCGTCAAATATTTTTTGACCATTAGACAGAAACCAACAAAGATTCGACGTTCCGGCGAATATTCTTTTGACCATTCGACAGAAACCAAGTATTATTAGATTTTCGGGCGAAAGCTATTCCCCAACGAAAAACGAAATAAATCAAAACGATTTTCGGGAGTAACTAAATAAATTTATTTTCCTAACGAAAACAAAAAAACGAAACAAAATATTCCAGTCTGCACATGTCTACTCAGTACACGTCTCAATGTCTCAGTACATGTCTCAATGTCTCAGTACATCTCTCAATGTCTCAGTACATGTCTCAATGTCTCAGTACACGTCTCAATGTATCAGTACATGTCTCAATGTCTCAGTACACATCTCAATGTCTCAGTACACGTCTCAATGTCTCAGTATACGTCTCAATGTCTCAGTACATGTCTCAATGTCTCAGTATACATCTCAATGTCTCAGTACATGTCTCAATGTCTCAGTACACATCTCAATGTCTCAGTACATGTCTCAATGTCTCAGTACACATCTCAATGTCTCAGTACACGTCTCAATGTCTCAGTACACGTGTCAATGTGTCAGTACATGTCTCAATGTCTCAGTACACGTCTCAATGTCTCAGTACACGTCTCAATGTTTTAGTACATGTCTCAATGTCTCAATGTCTCAATGTCTCAGTACACATCTCAATGTCTCAGTACATGTCTCAATGTCTCAGTACACGTGTCAATGTCTCAGTACATGTCTCAATGTCTCAGTACACGTCTCAATGTTTTAGTACATGTCTCAATGTCTCAATGTCTCAATGTCTCAGTACATGTCTCAATGTCTCAGTACACGTCTCAATGTCTCAGTACACATCTCAATGTCTCAGTACACGTCTCAATGTCTCAGTACACGTCTCAATGTCTCATTACACGTCTCAATGTCTCAGTACACGTCTCAATGTATCAGTACATGTCTCAATGTCTCAGTACACGTCTCAATGTCTCAGTACACGTCTCAATGTCTCAGTACATGTCTCAATGTCTCAGTACTAGACATGTGCATTCGTTTTCATTAGAATGCATTTTCGTCCGAAAATCGTGTTTTTTCGTTATCGGTTTAACAAACGATAACGAAAGTGCAAGAAACGAAAACCGAAAGATCCTACATAAAAAATGCTTTATTTTCGTTTTTGTTGCGGTAAAAATTCGATATAGAGAGTTTCGACATTATAGGGAAAAGATTTAACATCATAGAGAAAAGATTCGACATTATAGAGAATAGATTCAACATTATTACTAGTCATACAACATTAGAATTCTTGTAGGCGGAATATTCGAATGGAAATGTACGATTCGACGTAAAGATTCGACGTTCCGTCAAATATTTTTTGACCATTAGACAGAAACCAACAAAGATTCGACGTTCCGGCGAATATTCTTTTGACCATTCGACAGAAACCAAGTATTATTAGATTTTCGGACGAAAGCTATTCCCCAACGAAAAACAAAATAAATCAAACGGTTTTCGGGAGTAACTAAATAAATTTATTTTCCTAACGAAAACAAAAAAACGAAACAAAATATTCCAGTCTGCACATGTCTACTCAGTACACGTCTCAATGTCTCAGTACACGTCTCAATGTCTCAGTACATGTCTCAATGTATCAGTACACGTCTCAATGTATCAGTACACATCTCAATGTCTCAGTACACGTCTCAATGTCTCAGTATACGTCTCAATGTCTCAGTACATGTCTCAATGTCTCAGTACACATCTCAATGTCTCAGTACATGTCTCAATGTCTCAGTACACATCTCAATGTCTCAGTACATGTCTCAATGTCTCAGTACACGTCTCAATGTCTCAGTACACGTCTCAATGTCTCAGTACACGTGTCAATGTCTCAGTACACGTCTCAATGTCTCAGTACATGTCTCAATGTCTCAGTACACATCTCAATGTCTCAGTACATGTCTCAATGTCTCAGTACACGTCTCAATGTCTCAGTACACGTCTCAATGTCTCAGTACATGTCTCAATGTCTCAGTACATGTCTCAATGTCTCAGTACACATCTCAATGTCTCAGTACATGTCTCAATGTCTCAGTACACGTCTCAATGTCTCAGTACACGTCTCAATGTCTCAGTACACGTCTCAATGTCTCAGTACAAGTCTCAATGTCTCAGTACACGTCTCAATGTCTCAGTACACGTCTCAATGTCTCATTACACGTCTCAATGTCTCAGTACACGTCTCAATGTATCAGTACATGTCTCAATGTCTCAGTACACGTCTCAATGTCTCAGTACACGTCTCAATGTCTCAGTACATGTCTCAATGTCTCAGTACACGTGTCAATGTCTCAGTACACGTCTCAATGTCTCAGTACACGTCTCAATGTCTCAGTACACGTGTCAATGTCTCAGTACATGTCTCAGTACACGTCTCAATGTCTCAGTACACGTCTCAATGTATCAGTACATGTCTCAATGTCTCAGTACATGTCTCAATGTCTCAGTACACATCTCAATGTCTCAGTACACGTCTCAATGTTTCAGTACATGTCTCAATGTCTCAGTACATGTCTCAATGTCTCAGTACACATCTCAATGTCTCAGTACATGTCTCAATGTCTCAGTACACGTCTCAATGTCTCAGTACACGTCTCAATGTCTCAGTACATGTCTCAATGTCTCAGGACATGTCTCAATGTCTCAGTACACGTCTCAATGTCTCAGTACACGTCTCAATGTCTCAGTACACGTCACAATGTCTCAGTACACGTCTCAATGTCTCAGTACACGTCTCAATGTCTCAGTACACGTCTCAATGTCTCAGTACACGTCTCAATGTCTCAGTACACGTCTCAATGTCTCAGTACACGTCTCAATGTCTCATTACACGTCTCAATGTCTCAGTACACGTCTCAATGTATCAGTACATGTCTCAATGTCTCAGTACACGTCTCAATGTCTCAGTACACGTCTCAATGTCTCAGTACATGTCTCAATGTCTCAGTACTAGACATGTGCATTCGTTTTCGTTAGAATGCATTTTCGTCCGAAAATCGTGTTTTTTCGTTATCGGTTTAACAAACGATAACGAAAGTGCAAGAAACGAAAACCGAAAGATCCGACATAAAAAATGCTTTATTTTCGTTTTTGTTGCGGTAAAAATTCGATATAGAGAGTTTCGACATTATAGGGAAAAGATTCAACATCATAGAGAAAAGATTCGACATTATAGAGAATAGATTCAACATTATTACTAGTCATACAACATTAGAATTCTTGTAGGCGGAATATTCGAATGGAAATGTACGATTAGACGTAAAGATTCGACGTTCCGTCAAATATTTTTTGACCATTAGACAGAAACCAACAAAGATTCGACGTTCCGGCGAATATTCTTTTGACCAATCGACAGAAACCAAGTATTATTAGATTTTCGGACGAAAGCTATTCCCCAACGAAAAACGAAATAAATCAAAACGATTTTCGGGAGTAACTAAATAAATGTATTTTCCTAACGAAAACAAAAAAACGAAACAAAATATTCCAGTCTGCACATGTCTACTCAGTACACGTCTCAATGTCTCAGTACATGTCTCAATGTCTCAGTACATCTCTCAATGTCTCAGTACATGTCTCAATGTCTCAGTACACGTCTCAATGTCTCAGTACACGTCTAAATGTCTCAGTACACGTCTCAATGTCTCAGTACACGTCTCAATGTATCAGTACATGTCTCAATGTATCAGTACACATCTCAATGTCTCAGTACACGTCTCAATGTCTCAGTATACGTCTCAATGTCTCAGTACATGTCTCAATGTCTCAGTACACATCTCAATGTCTCAGTACATGTCTCAATGTCTCAGTACACATCTCAATGTCTCAGTACATGGCTCAATGTCTCAGTACACATCTCAATGTCTCAGTACACGTCTCAATGTCTCAGTACACGTCTCAATGTCTCAGTACATGTCTCAATGTCTCAGTACACATCTCAATGTCTCAGTACATGTCTCAATGTCTCAGTACACGTCTCAATGTCTCAGTACACGTCTCAATGTCTCAGTACATGTCTCAATGTCTCAGTACACATCTCAATGTCTCAGTACACGTCTCAATGTCTCAGTACACGTCTCAATGTCTCAGTACACGTCTCAATGTCTCATTACACGTCTCAATGTCTCAGTACACGTCTCAATGTATCAGTACATGTCTCAATGTCTCAGTACACGTCTCAATGTCTCAGTACACGTCTCAATGTCTCAGTACACGTCTCAATGTCTCAATACATGTCTCAATGTCTTAGTACATGTCTCAATGTCTCAGTACATGTCTCAATGTCTCAGTACATGTCTCAATGTCTCAGTACACATCTCAATGTCTCAGTACACGTCTCAATGTCTCAGTACATGTCTCAATTTCTCAGTACATGTCTCAATGTCTCAGTACATGTCTCAATGTCTCAGTACACGTCTCAATGTCTCAGTACATGTCTCAGTGTCTCAGTACATCTTTCAAATGATTAAGTACAAGTAGCCTACATTTAGCACAATTTCCAAATTAATAGATCTTGTTGATCTAAACTGATTGTCATTTCTTCTAATGGTTGTTCTCTCCAAATTGTGTCAGTGTTATTTCATTGTTTAAGTCATCACATGCACAACAGTCTGTTCAATTGTCAAAATTATTCAGGAACATAATACCACGAATCAGTAGTGTATTTAGGTTTTGTGCTGCCCTAGGCCTGACTAAACTTGTGCACCCCCAAATAAAATATGACCCAACCCTTCCTGTCAAGGCCACACCCCTTTCTGTTTAAGACCCGCCCTGACATTTTTGAGTGGGACACTGGTTCTTAGAGCCTGGGGGAGGGGGGAATGGACTCCCTTACAGTAATTTGCATAGATTTCCTCTCACCTCCTGTTTGGCTATGTTTAGTTACCTGACAGGTGCTGTCCATAACTATGAATGCTGCCAAACATGTATATATAGAGCTTGAACATGCAGAACCAGTACAATGTCTGAACATGGAGGCACCTGGCCAAGTAAATGAACAAGGGCAACTGTCGGCTCGAGGAAGAGGAAGAGGAAGAGGAGGAGGAGTAAGGGTGCGTGGTGGTGGAATAGGGGGAAACGGCCGAGGAGCACAAAGACACCATGCTGTCCCTGATGAAATTCGGGCCACAATTATAGACCAGAATATAACATACAATACAGTAAGAAAAAGGGTCAAAGAGCTGCAATTACAGTAGTGCCTCCCATGTAAATCTATCTAATACTGTAACATTTCAGTAAGTCTAGTCGTTGATAATTTGTCCCCTCCCCTTTCTGTCAAATACCCCCTGTAGTACCTCTGCATAGGGTACGTGTACCCCAGGTTTGAAACTACTGGAATTCTGGCCAGTAGTATATTGAACTTGTGTAGAGCATAGAACATTCCTATGTAACTGTCTGTAACTGTAGTGTATGACTCTTCTGTATGACTCATTTGATGTTTTATTTTTTTACTCTATTGTAGAGAACAATGGCATTGGAAGGAAATGAGACCTCTCACATACTCGTGTATGTGGATGAGGCTGGCTTCAATCTGGCCAAGGGCCGAAGACGTGGCCGTAATTGTATTGGCCACCGGGCCCCGGTGGATGTCCCAGACCAACGAGGGGGCAATATAACTATGTGTGCTGCCATTTCTGAGAATGGTGTGGCCACTCACATCCCCAGTCTTGGCCCATACAATACACAGAAGCTCCTCATCTTCTTGGACCGCCTTCATTTGGATTTGATCCCTGAAAATGAGAGGGGTCTCATAGGGCCTCACCTACCACAATATATAATTGTATGGGACAATGTGAATTTCCACCATGGCCCGCTTATCAGGGCCTGGTTCACTGCTCAACCATGGATGGATATGGTGTTCCTACCACCTTCCTCTCCTTTCCTCAATCAAATTGAGGAGTTTTTCTCCGCTTGGAGGTGGAGAGTGTATGAGCATCGGACTCAAGATCAGAGGTCCCTGCTCCATGCAATGGACGCTGCCTGTGAGGATATTACAGGAGATCAGTGTAGGGGGATGGTTTCGACATGCACGCCGTTTCTTCCCTCGTTGCATCGCAAGGGAGGATATACGCTGCGATGTTGACGAAAATCTGTGGCCAGACAGACAGCAGCGTGTGGATGGGCAGGAGGGTGAGGGCGGTGGCCAGGAGGGTAAGGACGGTGGGCAGGAGGGTGAGGACAGTGGGCAGGAGGGTGAGGACGGTGGCCAGGAGAGGGAGGGTGAGGACAGTGGCCAGGAGAGGGAGGGTAAGGACGATGCCCAGGAGAGGGAGGGTGAGGACAGTGGCCAGGAGAGGAAGGGTGAGGACGGTGGTCAGGAGAGGGAGGGTGAGGACGGTGCTCAGGAGAGGGATGGTGAGGACAGTGGTCAGGAGAGGGAGGGTGAGGACAGTGGCCAGGAGAGGGAGGGTGAGGACGGTGCCCAGGAGAGGGAGGGTTAGGACAGTGGCCAGGAGAGGGAGGGTGAGGACAGTGCCCAGGAGAGGGAGGGTGAGGACGGTGGCCAGGGGAAGGAGGGTGAGGACGGTGCCCAGGAGAGGGAGGGTGAGGACGGTGACCAGGAAAGGGAGGGTGAGGACAGCGACCAGTGAAAAGATGATACAATAGTTGTGAAACTCCAGCTTTATTTACAGCATTGTAGGCTAAATGTAATTTTCCTTGTTTTTTGTTTGTGTATTTATATTTCCATATATTATGCTGTATATATTTTCTTTTTACTCTGATGTATGGAAGTTACTTTGTGTGTGAATGATAATGGTTACAATACTGTAAAGTAATTTTTCATCGGCAGTATGAGTGCAATGTGTGATGTCAAACCTTGGAGGCGACTCTAACCCTTAAATCTTTTCTTTTTTTTTCAGTTTTATACACAATTGTATTCAATTAGCTAGACAAAAACTGTACAATAACCATTGTCAATGAAGGATTGGGCTAAGACTGAAAGGTGGACATGAGGGATATTTCAATGGTCCTCTGCCATAGAGACAAAACATCTAAACATTTTTACTTGCAGTGCTTACACAATGCCAAAGGAATGAAGCATATTGGGGGCACTGACTATTTGAATGAGAAAGAAATTTAGTTTTGACACATGAGTGAACTGTTTTGGGAAAGATATGAACTTTTGAAGGTGAACCATGGTGTTGTGCCAAACCATCCAGGGTATTTTGACAAAAGCACCAAGAGAGCTGAGAACGTCTGGTCTGTTTGAAGAAATGAGCCAAAGCATTTGAGAAGGATCTTTGCCATTTTGGGGGCACTGACTTTTTATACGGGAAAGAAATATGGTTTTGAAGCTTGAGTGAACAGTTTTGAGAGAGATATGAGCTTTTGCACGTGAGTTATAGTGTTGTGCTGAACTGTAAGGCCCCCGTACACACCATCGGATCCTACCGGCTGGAAATGGTCCGCCGGACCATTTTCAGTTTACAGATCCGATGCGTCCGGCTGCCGATTTCTGTCTGATGGTTGTACACACCATCAGACAGAAATCCGCACGTAAACAATACGCGGGGCGTGGCCACGCCGTCGCCGCGACGATGACGGTCGGTCGGACGGACGTGTCCGGTGAGTCTGTACAGACGACCGAACATGTCCGACGGACAGGTTTCCAGCGGACAGATTGGTTAGCATGCTAACCAATTTTGGTCCGCTGGAAACTGTCCGATCCGCCGGACATTTGTCCGCTCGGGCCTACACACGACCGGAACAGTCCGCTGGAACTGGTCCGTCGGACCAGTTCCAGCCGATAGATCCGGTCGTGTGTACGGGGCCTAAGACTGTTTTGCCAAATGATCTTAGAGTTTTGAGAATGTAATTTCTGTTTCAAGAAATGAGCCAAAACAATAGAGAAAAACTGTAATAGACCCTCCAGTACACCCCAGCACCCCTACATACATTTAGAGCTGGAGGTGCCGGAACTGCATTCCCCCACGTCCCTGCTGAAAAAAAAGCCCTGGTCATATTTGTAAAGCCAGACATGGGACTTTCACAGACATTCTCTGTTGGTTAATCAATCATTGTTATATAAAACACAATTAGCCGCAGTGAGAATTGGTTGAATGTCAGATTCACTGATTTATACACATATCCCAAAGTTTTCCCCAGGCTGGCTTATTGCTATTCTGTGAATAGTCTTTACTAATGTGCATTCGTTTTTGTCTGAATTTTGGGGATTTTCGTGTTTGTTTTAACAAAACGATAACGAATGTGCAGAATCGTAAATCAGAAAGATCAGACATAAAAAAATCGTTATTTTCGTTTCGTTGCGACAACAGTTCAATACAGATAGGAGATTTGATAAGACGGTGACAATAGCGATCTGTGTCTATCGAACCTGTGGTAGACTGTGCCTAACCTAACTCTATTAGTCCAAGATTAATCCATAGAGAGGAAAGATTCGACATTATAGAGACATGAAGATTCAACATTATAGACACCTGAAGATTCAACATTATGGAGAGAAAATATTTGACATAGAGAGAAAAGATTTGACATAGAGAGAAAATAATTGACATAGAGAGAAAAGATTTGACATAGAGAGAAAAGATTTGACATAGAGAGAAAAGATTCAACATTATAGAGAGAAAAGATTTGACATAGAGAGGAAAGATTTGACATAGAGAGAAAAGATTCAACATTATAGAGAGAAAAGATTTGACATAGAGAGGAAAGATTTGACATAGAGAGAAAAGATTTGACATAGAGAGAAAAGATTTGACATAGAGAGGAAAGATTTGACATAGAGAGAAAATAATTGACATAGAGAGAAAAGATTCGAGATAGAGAGAAAAGATTTGACATTATAGAGACGTGAAGGTTCAACATAGAGAGGAAAGATTTGACATTGAGAGAAAAGATTTGACATAGAGAGGAAAGATTTGACATAGAGAGAAAGATTTGACATAGAGAGAAAAGATTTGACATAGAGAGAAAAGATTTGACATAGAGAGAAAAGATTTGACATAGAGAGGAAAATTTGACATAGAGAGAAAAGATTTGACATAGAGAGAAAAGATTTGACATAGAGAGGAAATATTTGACATAGAGAGAAAAGAATTGACATAGAGAGAACAAATTTGACATAGAGAGAAAAGATTTGACATAGAGAGGAAAATTTGACATAGAGAGAAAAGATTTGACATAGAGAGAAAAGATTTGACATAGAGAGGAAATATTTGACATAGAGAGAAAAGATTTGACATTATAGAGAGAAAAGATTCGAGATAGAGAGAAAAGATTTGACATAGAGAGAAAAGATTTGACATAGAGAGAAAAAATTTGACATAGAGAGAAAAGATTTGACATTATAGAGAGAAAAGATTCGAGATAGAGAGAAAAGATTTGACATTATAGAGACGTGAAGGTTCGACATAGAGAGGAAAGATTTGACATAGAGAGAAAAGATTTGGGCGTCGTACAGTTTAGTTACTCTGTTGAATCTTCTTAGAACATTCGACAGACACCATAAGCCTTCAATGATAGATTCAAACTTAATTTTGATTTTCGAACGAATGCAATTTCTAGCAAAATTAAATAAAAAAAAAAAATGAATTTTGGCAGTAACTAAATAAATAAATTTCTCGGATGAAAATGAAATTCCGGAACAAAATATTTCAGTGTACGCATGTTTTACTTTACTGTGCTCTGCCCTGATAAGTAGAATATCAGACACACTCTCTATTACATGACAGCCCCCCTCCCCCTCCTGTCTCCTGACAATGATAGAACCATCTAGATTTTATAACTACATACATGACGTGATTATTTATCAGAAATCCCAGCATGGCCCGAAGACAACATATGATGGAAGACAAATGTAATCATTGTATATTGGTGCACCACAGACTGTAACCAAATCATGAGAATACATAAAACATCAGTAGAATCAGAATGTAAATGTTCATAAAATATCACAGTGACAATGAAGAATTATATTTTCTCTGAGTTATAGCGAGAGAGAGAGGAAAGGTGAGGAAAAGAGACTTACCGGTCACAAAAGTGATGCTGTGGCGGAATATCAAACCTAACAACATCATGCTCATACTCTACATTTTTGGCAGTTTCAATGTGAGCCGAGATCAATCCTCCGATAACGACGTCTCCCTCCCGGTAATATTCATACTCAAACATTGGCCTTGACATGTTAAGTCTACAAGGGGGTGCTGAGCTCCAGGTCAATACGACTCCATAGTAGGTGATGAAAAGGACGAGGATCAGCAGGTAACAGACACGGAGGAGAGGAGAACATTTCATGGCACACAGCAGATCCTCTCAGTCACCGGCAGATCTGCTGAGGAAGAGACACAATCACCAGAACTTTATACACATCGCCTGACACCGATTTACACTACAGAACAAAGAGCAGAAGAATAGCGACGTCACCTGAGACCAATTTACATCACAGAGCAGAAGAATAGGAACTCTGAAAATATAAAATCTATATCCGGCGGTGTGACTGATCTAATAAAGTCAGTTTATTCGTCTATTTGTATTTCCAGTACACTGTCAGTAGTTAGATAGAATTATTAATTTACAAGATACAATAGACTTCCCAAAGAAATATGTTTTTATAGGAAAATTACATTCTTTACATCACAGGATGGAATGTGAATGTCCAATAGGGGTGAATGGGTCATTCATATTTCATTTTTGGACCCCCCAATTCATCCTGCTAGAAAAAAATCAATAACAGAAATTGGTAAATCAGTAAAATGAGCTCCTATTGCGGGGATAAGCAATTAGCGGACCTCCAGCTGTTGCCAAACTACAAGTCCCATCATGCCTCTGCCTCTGGGTGTCATGCTTGATGCTGTCAGAGTCTCGCTATGCCTCATGGGACTTGTAGTTTGGCAACATCTGGAGGTCCGCTAATTGCTTATCCCTGTCCTATGGTGTTGAAGGAGTCTGGGGGGGACATGATGATTAAGTACCGTATATACTCGAGTATAAGCCAGGTTTTTCAGCACATTTTTTTGTGCTGAAAATGCCCCCCTCGGCTTATACTCGAGTTATCTTTTTGCGTCTGATCTCCCGGACGGCCGTAGGTCTCGTGGACCCCAAACTTGGTACACATATAGCTTCCTCTACAAGTGTGCAAAGTTTGTTGTCCGGGGGACCTACGACCGCACTGATTTTTCAAAGTCGGGCACCCCTTCTATAGACTCCCATGTTAAATGGTAATTTCTCTGGTAAATTTGGGAAACTGGTACCGGCCGGCCGTAGGTCCACTGGACCGGAAACTTGGCACACATATAGCCCCAGTTCTCCTCTACAAGTGTGCAAAGTGTATTGTCTATGGGACCTACGGCCGGAGAGCACCGATTTTTCAAAGCCGGGTACCCCTTCCATAGTTATAAAAAGAAAACTTATCAGCGCAATAATATAAAATACAATATGGACCAGCTGCTGAACACTAGGAATCAATTTAAAAGTCCCTGAAACAGAATATACAAAAGCTAGCACAGCGCTAGTAAAAAAAGTCCATCAGATAGTCGTCCCAGTGATTTTCATAAAGTGACTTGATGCAAACACATGCAGGTGATGAAAGTGGAATAATGGAACACCTCCACCAATATCAGAAATGGCCGCTCACCTCCCAGGGTGGACCCTCTGTTAGATAGGGTCAGATGCGCATTCCCTTAGGGATACAATCCGGGCAGAACAGTAACAGCAATAAATCCAAGAACCAGCGCTCATGTACACAGATATATGCCAGTGAGATGTGGGTCCATTCATAAAAAAAGAGGACATACCATAGTGCTCTCCGTAATAAAATTGACTATTTAATATAAAGAGTATCCGCTGAAGAAGTCTCGCCCTGAGGGACGCAACGTTCGGAAGGGAAAGGACCTGACGTCACCCGCAGCCGTCCACTACTATACACAATTCGCTGTACTTTCTGGCACTGGATTAGTGCCTTTGATTGTGAGTGATATTTTATTTATTTTTATATTAAATTGTCAATTTTATTACGGAGAGCACTATGGTATGTCCTCTTTTTTTATGAATGGACCCACATCCCACTGGCATATATTTGTGTACACGAGTGCTGGTTCTTGGATTTATTGCTGTTGCTGTTCTGCCCGGATTGTATCCCTAAGGGAATGCGCATCTGACCCTATCTAACAGAGGGTCCACCCAGGGAGGTGAGCGGCCATTTATGATATTGGTGGAGGTGTTCCATTATTCCACGTTCATCACCTGCATGTGTTTGCATCAAGTCACTTTATGAAAATCACTGGGATGACTATCTGATGGACTTTTTTTATTAGCGCTGCGCTATCTTTTGTATACCCCTTCCATAGACTCCCATGTTAAACGTAAGCCTAGTCATGGACACAGTGAGGCATGGGCACAGGAGAAACAGTGAGACATGGGCACAGTGAGGCACAGCGAGGCATGGACACAGTGAAGCATGAACACAGTGAGGCATGGGCACAGTGAGGCATGGGCACAGTGAGGCATGGGCACAGTGAGGCATGGACACAGTGAGCCATGGACACTGTTAGGCATGGGCACAGTGAGGCATGCAGATGGACACCCTAGGCTTATACTAGGGTCAATACGTTTTCCCAGTTTTTTGTGGTAAAATTAGGTGCCTCGGCTTATATTCGGGTCGGCTTATACTCGAGTATATACGGTATCTGTAGGGAATTACTGAACCCCATAGTACCCCATTGTATGGGATTGGAAGGTCATTTCTGCAGTATTTTTTAAAATGGGATGTAAAACTTCCGGTTCCAGCGCCATATGTGAGGGAGTGTGACTCGGCAGCTCCGGGCAGCTCGCACTAAAAGATGGGCACCGCATCGCCCGCGCACACCTTCCAACCCGCCACCACCACTGTCATCCTTCAGAGACATCCAGGCATGGATTGATACCTGGTTCACGGACCCTCCCCCACCAACTCCTCGCGAGGCTAATATGGTGGCCGTCACACAGCATCCCTGCAGCATGCCAGATGATCCAGGGCTAGTCCCACACCCCCTGCAGCTGCAGAAGAACAATATGCAGTGCTATCTCAGGCTGTTGCCTGTTGCCTTCTTACTGAACACGTCCAAGAAATTGTGATACACTACTGGAACTAATTGGCAGATTTCAGCAACCGATAGAGCAAGGGGTCAGGGATCACCTGTGACCTCTTTTAGACAGTGTTGCTGACAATAAGTAGAAGGGAACTTGATTTCCCCGGTGACCCAGTTGATGTGAGGATTGTAGGCCTTTAGCCAGGGAATGCCGAGGATGATAGGAAATAGAGGTGACAAGATGGCATCCAGGCACAGTAATTCTTGGTGGTGATCGGAAAAGGTGGCCGGCAATGGAACAGTTTTTCGTGTGACTGGACCTGATTTGATGGTGGTCCCATTGGCCAGATGTACAGATAGTCCCCGGGTCCTTGTTTCTAGTGGAATCTGGTGTTTAGATGCAAAGGACAAGTCCATAAAGCAGCTGCAGGCTTCGGAATCAATAATGGCGGACATCTGGATATTCCTTCCTGGGAGCTGTAACAGGATAGGAAGAGCGAGATGAGAAGACTGGTTGGTTAAAGCAGAAGTATGTGTAGACGAGATTGATTGGTAGTTTCGCCCAGATTGTGCTGTCAACGGAATTGGCGCTCTTCTGCAGTAAGGGAAGTATGGCGCAAGCCCAGTTGCATGGGCTCGGATGTATCAGGAGCTGGAGGGGCCTGGATAGGGAAGCTGAGAACTTTGAGTAACATCCAAGTTGTACGATATTATCCCGAGAATCTCTTGGATCGACATTCTCTCAGACGCCGATTCATCTGAATTGAGAGGTTGATAGGAGCGTCCAGAGAATGAGGTACCCCTACCCATGCTAGCTCATCCTTTAGGGGATCTGACAGGCCCATACGGAATTGGTAACAAAGAACAGCGTCGTTCCAATTTGTGTCAGAACTCCAACGCCTGAATTTATCCACATAGTCCTCAGCCACTCTGCCGCCTTACTGGAGGGAATGTAATTCTGCTTCAGCGGTGGCAGTTTTCTGGGGGTCCTTGTACAGTTGTGACATGGCATCAAAGAAGGTGGTGAGGTTTGTTAAGGATGCAGCTTTTTGTTCCTGGAGACGGTGTGCCCAGGCTTGGACCACACCCAGAAGCAGTGAAATTACAAAACCCACCTTGGTTGACTGCAGGTAAAAGTTACGTGGCTGCAAGGCAAAGTAAACTTCACAAGCGTTGCGGAGCGCTCTGTATTTGCTGCGTTTTCCAGAAAATCTTTCAGGCGTAGTTACCCTTGGTTCCGGTTGTAGCATGACCAGGGCAGGTGAGGAAGATGTACTGGTTGGAGTTGCACCTTGAGAACTGGCAGGGAATTACAGGGCTTGTACCTGTTCTTCCAGTCTTGACAGCTTGCGTCAGACCCGCCAGGTGTTGGCAAAGTACATTCACGGGGGAGGTTCCTCGCTCAGGCTCAGACATGGCTGTCTGACACTGTCACGTTCTCATGTACCTTGTAGATGAGCCGGATAATGCAGAGGAAGGCCTCCATTTCGTATCTGACTTGTGGCCCCTGATAGAGCAGACAGCGGGCCCGAGAGTGCAGAGTGGTATGAGTGCCTGGCTAGGTTAGCTGTCAGAAGAGATGCTTCGTCATTCCTGATGCCACGGGGATGATGACCAATAAAAATGAGAAGTCAGGGACAGTGGGCAGGCTGGAGACTGGATCAGCTGATATCAGGACAGCACACACCAGGATGTTGGAATTGGCACACAGCAGATCGGCCCCGAGGGATATGGAGCACAGACAGGTGCAGGAAAACTGGGTCATACACAGGCAGGAGATATCGGAACAGATGCAGAAGCCAAAGCAAGTTGGGGTACAGGCCCGGGTTGGTAACAGTCGGACAGCGTGGTAATCCAAGGAGAAGGCAGGATCAAGGTCAAGGACAAGCTGAGGTCGGGTGCAAGCAGAAGGAAGGAAGAGTCAAAGGCAAGCTAGGTCAAGACACAGGAACAGATCTCTGAAGCAGATTACAGGTAGCAAGGGTCACGGGAAAGCTGCAGATCAGACAGCACTGGTCCTGTTTACAAGTGCTGTTTGGTGCCGAGAATCATGCGTGCGGGCTCTCCCGCATGGGCACCAGTGCTTGCAAACGTGTAATAGCCTGGCCAGCAGAAGGATTTCCTCTGAAGTGCACTTCTTAACAAGGGCCATCAAGGAGTACCTGTGTGAGTATGGCACAATGACAGGCTCAGGACGGCTTGTTTTTTTCCCCACGCCAATGGCTGCTCATAAAGCCAATGGCAGCTCCTGGCTATCAAAGCAGCACTGTACTGTCACCATTTTAGGAGGCCACAAGGATGGTGAGCTGTGACAATGTATGCATCAGTGACACAATCCCTGTTGTGTTCCCGCTGGAGCAGACTCTGTGTGGCATTATGGACAGGGCACTTGAGGCAGAGCAGCAGAAGGAAGAGGAGGACTTTCTTTCCTCTCAGGACCCACTTTATGCAGACACCATTCTTGCCACACCACAGAACACACATTTTTGAGGTTTTGAAGGCATTGAAGCAGATCAAGACCTAGGTCAACCCTTAAAAGATGTTTTTCCATCCCCAAAACATTTGGGTGTAGTATGTGGTTGGAGGCAGTTCCAGATACTGTAATCCTTCCTCAGTGACCCTTCTCATGCCTCTGCAAACTTGCGGTGCATGGGCTCCCTCATTCTTCAAAGCCTGCAAAAGGACCTGAGAATATGTGGCATCAATGAGAAAGATCACTATTGGTTGGCAACCCTCCTTGACCACCGTTACAAGGGGAAAGTCTCAGAATTTAGCCCATCCCCACAGAGTGAAAAGAGGATAAAATCTCTTGAGGACACCTTAAAGAGGAATTTATGTCATATACATGGAAAATGTAGTTCTGAGGCTTCTGTTGTCCAAGAGAGGAGCAGTGGAGAAAAGGGCTGCCTCAGTGATGCTTTTCAAAAACATTTTAGTCCTTGGCATCCAAGGCTGGTAGTTTCCACATTAAATTGGCAACATCTGCATCATTTGGTGGGAGATTATCTAGGGACGAAAACAGACAAAGAGCTTTCCAGTTGACGATTCACTGGGTTACTGGGTCATGAGAATAGACCACTGGCCAGAACTTGACCAGTATGCAATTGAGCTGCTGGGCTGCCCTGTACCCAGCGTGTTTTCGGAACGGCATTCAGTGGTGCCGGAGGTTTTGTGACACATAAAAGAGCGTGTCTGTCCACAGACGGTGCGGACCGGCCGTCATTTATCAAAATGAATCAGTCCTGGATTAGCAGCAGCTATCAAGCCCCTGCTAATGTCACTGATTAAGTGCTTTCTGGATCTCAAATCTCTGAAAGACTGTCTAGGCTGCCTAGATTTGTGGGCATTGATTTCATCTGGAAGAATTTTTTTGGTGTAGGTTCCATGGGTACAATTAACAACTATGAACCAATTTTTCCACACCTGTTTGACAGGTGCATATCATTGAAATTTTGATAACAAGGCCAATTCCTACTTTCACCAATAGTACCTTTATAGGGTTACAGTGTAAAGGCACCACCGACACCCAAAGACCAAGTTTTCCACACCTGTTTGACAGGTGCATATCATTTAAATTTTTGACAGCAAGGTCAATTCTTGTTTTTACCAAGAGTACCTCTATAAGGTTACAGTGTAAAGGCACCAGCAACACCCAAAGACCAAGTTTTCTGCACTTGTTACTAGGGTAAGGTTGCACCAATACAGATACTAGTATCAGAACCAGTGTGGATACCGAGCATTTGCAGGAGTACTTGTACTCCTGCAAATGCTCTGATGTTTCAGCTGATACCTGGGCAGTCAGGGGTGATTGGTGCAGTGGTGGGGGAGTTACAAGCACTGATCTCCCTGTATGGATTTCAATAAAGCAGCTGACAGTTGCTTCTCCTCCTTTCCCTCTCTCTGCAGCTTTCACCTGCTTTATCGAAATCTATACAGGGGATCCGTGCTTGTAACTCCCCCAGCGCCACACCGATCACCCCTGACTGTCCCCTGTGTCCTCCTCTGTGTCCCCCTCTCCATGCTCCTCTGGTCCTCCTCCGGTCCCACGCCATTTCCTCTGTGCTTCTCCAGTCCCCCGCTATGTCCTCTGTGTTCCTCCAGTGCCCCACCATGTCCACCGTGCTTCTCCGGTCCCCCATCATGTCCTCCATGCTCATTCGGTCCCCCACCATGTCCTCTGTGCTCCTCTGGTCCCCCGCCATGTCCTCTGTGTTCTTCCAGTCCCCAACCATGTTCACCATGCTCCTCCGGTCCCCCACCATGTCCTCCGTGCTCCTTCAGTCCCCCACCATGTCCTTTGTGCTCCTCTGGTCCCCCTCCATGTCCTCTGTGTTCCTCCAGTCCCCCCACCATGTCCACCGTGCTCCTCCGGTCCCCCACCATGTCCTCTGTGCTCCTCTGGTCCCCCGCCATGTCCTCTGTGTTCCTCCAGTCCCCCACCATGTCAACCGTGCTCCTCCGGTCCCCCACCATGTCCTCCGTGCTCCTCCGGTCCCCCGCCATGTCCTCTGTGTTCCTCCAGTCCCCCACCATGTCCACCATGCTACTCCGGTCCTTTTACATGTCCGCCATGCTCCTCCGTTCCCTCTCTGTCCTCCTCCGGTTGCTTGTTCTTCTATCCAATGTTGGCAAAATAGACACCAGAATTTATCCCAAAAATCTGTAATCTTGTTCCCAGTGCACTACATGGACTCATCATACAGACTGGTTCCCCAAGCTGCTGTTTATAAAATAAAGAAAGCTTGAATGGAAAATGTTATTTGTTTGGCTTTATAAATGACATTATTGCTGCAGCAGGCTCTATACATGGTACAGATCTCCCACTACAGGCAAGGGGACTCCCCAGGCAGGGCCATCTTACAGTAATAGCATCATGGGTCCCTGGTCAAAGTAATGCTCGGGGGTCCCTAAAATGCCCCTCCCTGCTGGCTGTGAAATAATAGGTATCGTTCTGCACAGCACGGCACACCGCTGCCAGCCTGCCTCCCCTGTGTATCCATCACTCTCAGTGCCATCATGGGGCCCCCAATTTTGGGGCAGCTTGGGCTCAAGGACCAGCTGATTTGGGGAAAGTGCAGGGGCCCCTTTTGCAGCTGGGGCCCCTGGGACTATATTTAAAGGATTTTATTTTATTTTTTTTGGGTTATTTCTCATTTTGATGGTTTCACTTTAAGCATCACTAAATCACAGCTCTTTTAAAAATTATGTTTTTTACAACCTTTTTTCCATTGATACATGTCCCCCTGGGCCAGTATCCAGACCCCCATAACCATTGTATGCCCAATTACTTGCATATAATCCTTCAAAATGGCAACTTTTGATTTTTCCAGTTCGGATCCCATAGACTTCAATTGGGTTCATTATTCGGTTGTGAACATTTGCGATGTTTGAAAGTTCTGCTGTGAAACGAACAGGGGTCCTATCTTTAGAGGAGACTGTAAAATCTCGAATAATCCGTATGTGGAGAGTATTATACTTCTCATACATGTATATTTGTGCTATACACTAGCCGGTGTATGATAAACATACATTTGCTTCTTTTATTCTATGACATCATAGTGTACAGGGATGTTTCTGACAGGTCATTTAGCTTAGTAGATGTACAATTCACTCCTCAGAACGCCACTCACATTATTTTATTTATTTTATTGTTTTTCTTTGAAATAATCTGAAGTAATGTGTGGTGATCTGTATTATCTATTAGCACCTTATGGGGGCAAAAAGCATAAAATCAGCAATAACTGGATGCAGGGCCGATCCTGGGCAGGTGCACGGGGTTCAGCGCACCCAGGCGCCACAGAGGTGGGGGCGCTGAAGTGCCAGAGTGCTCCCCGTCCACCTCCTCCTCCTCTTCTTGTCTGTGTCCAGAGGCAGCTCTCTCCACCGGCAATTGACATGAGCGGATCAGAGGAGGAGAGACTGTGCCGCCGCCACCGCCACCGCTGTGTTTCCTGCCCAAGTCCATCCTCACTCCCTCCTCCTGTCAGAGGAGGAGATCGAAGCAGCTGGAGACCCACATGTAGCGCTACCCCCGAAGGAGCCGCTGGTTGTTGTTGGGATCGGCATATTAAGTTGCCTCTGCCACAGGCCAATTACTTGAATGAGCTAATTGAACAAATTGAGATTTGAGCGAATCCTCCCAGTAGATTAAGCATAGGTCACCGGATTACAGCAATAGTGTACCTGTCAACATTCCGGTCACCAGATCCCTGATCTGACCATCTCCTGTATTATATCTGCAGTCTCTGACTATCTCCTGTATTATATATGCAGTCTCTGACATTCTCATGTACTACGTCTGCGGTCTCTGACCATCTCCTGTATTATATCTGCAGACCATGTGGGGGCGCCAGAAATATTTCTGCACCCAGGCGTCAGTGACCCTAGGATCGGCCCTGACAGGATGTTCATCACCAATAGCAAACTAGGGCTGTAATGTACAGATTGACCATCACCGTACAATCCTATCACTTATTTGTAGAATGCTAGTTATAAATAAAGGGCCAGATCCTCAGAAGAATTACGCCGGCGTATCTATTGATACGCCGCGTAATTTCAAAGTTCCCGCGGCGTATCTTTGTTTTGTATCTACAAAACAAGTTACGACTGCATCTGGGCTCCATCCGACAGGCGTACGTCTTAGTACGCCGTCGGATCTTAGGTGCATTTTTCCGCTGGCCGCCAGGTGGCGTTTCCGTCGAATTCCGCGTCGAGTATGCAAATTAGCTAGATACGGCGATCCACGAACGTACGTCCGGCCGGCGCATTTTTTTAGGTCGTTTGCGTTCTGCTTTTTCCGGCGTATAGTTACCCCTGCTATATGAGGCGTAACCTATGTTAAGTATGGCCATTGTTCCCGCATCGAATTTTGAATTTTTTACATCGCTTGCGTAAGTCGTTCGCGAATAGGGATTTGCGTAGAATGACGTCACCGTCGTAAGCATTGGCTTGTCCTGGTTTAATTTCGAGCATGCGCACTGGGATACCCTTACGGACGGCGCATGCGCCGTTTAAAAAAAAGCGTAATTTACGTCGGGTCACGACGTATTTACATAGAACACGCCCCCATCACATCGATTTGAATTGCGCGCCCTTACGCCGCCAAAATTACACTACGCCGCCATAACTTACGGCGCAACTTCTTTGAGGATAGGGAAAATACGCTGTAAGTTACGGCGGCGTAGTGTATCAGAGATACACTACGCCGGCCGCAACAATGCGCCGCGCTACGAGGATCTGGCCCAAAGTATGTATAACTAAGTTTTATTATTAATAATTGGCTTTACTAGTCTTCTGCAATGTGTGAGATATTGTCATCATCTGGTAACCATCCTCCAGAATATCACCTATCAGGGGAATCCGACACGACACCGAGAATAAACAATGTTTTTCTGTATAAGACACAAGAAATACAACATTCTAAATGTGACTTCAGTGATCGGGGAAAGAATAGTAAATTCAGATTCCATCCCCCGAGAGATTCTACAGAAACTTCCATCCAATAGAAGAAACTCCGACTCTTCCCTGAAGAAGATCTCTAATAATACTTTACTGAAGAACTGCTTTCCAGTATCAGCAATGCCGAGAAATAAAAACGTATAAAGTTTTGTTGTTTCTTTTGCTGAATATTCAGTATATATTGTATTTTACATTCAGATGCAAGATCACAAAATAATTGTAATTAGCATGTAAAATATTAAGAAATATATATTATAATTAAAGATAAAATGTAAATGTTCAATAAAATATCAATACTTCTTCTAATAACAATCATTTTAATAAATACTGGCCCAGATTCAAGTAGAATTGCGCTATATTTGCGGGGGAGCAGGGCAACGATTTTGCCCTGCGCCCCCGCAAATATTTTGCGCTGCCCTCGATTCACGGAGCAGTAGCTCCGTAAATTGCGAGGGCGCGCGCCGGCAAAATTGCCCGGCGTAAGCGCGCGCAATGTAAATGATCCCGCCGGGGGCAGGAATCATTTAAATTAGGCGCGTTCCCGCGCCGATCGTAAAGCGCATGCGCCGTCGGGAAACTTTCCCGACGTGCATTGCGGCAAATGACGTCACAAGGACGTCATTTGCTTCAAAGTGAACGGGAATGGCGTCCAGCGGCATTCACGATTCACTTACGCAAACAACGTAATTTTCAAACATCGAGACGCGGGAACGACGTGTATACTTAGCATTGGCTGCCCCTGCTAATAGCATGGGCAGCCTTACGCGGAACCCGACGAACGTAAACGACGTAAACTGCGTACGCAGGGCGCGCGTACGGTTGTGAATCGGCGTTAGTATGCAATTTGCATACTCTACGCTGACCACTACGGGAACGCCACCTAGCGGCCTGCGTAAGAATGCAGCCTAAGATATGAGGGCATAAGAGCCTTATGCCACGCATATCTTAGGCTGCAGTCGGCGTAACAAGCTCTCTGAATCAGGAGAAGTCGTTACGCCTGCACAAGTAAGCAATTGCGCTGCGTAACTATGGTTACGCAGACGCAATTGCTCTCTGAATCTGGGCCACTATAAATAGTAGACATGTGCACACTGAAATATTTTGTTTCGAATTTCGTTTATTTTTTGTTAAAAAATGCATTCGTCCGAAAACCCGAATGAATTAAGGTCAAATCTGTCATTGAAGGCTTGTGGTGTCCGTTGAATGTTCTAAGAAGATGCGACGAAGCAGCTAAACTGTA
Source organism: Rana temporaria (assembly GCF_905171775.1). Lineage (NCBI taxonomy): Eukaryota > Metazoa > Chordata > Amphibia > Anura > Ranidae > Rana > Rana temporaria. The sequence goes on along the minus strand of NC_053489.1, from coordinate 2,809,030 downwards.
CGACGCTGCGATCATACATTTCCGGTCAAATGTTCCCCCCACAAGTAATAGAAGAATTCTAATGTTATATGACACTAGAAATAATTATATTTATTCATTATTATTACTAGTCAACCAACATTAGAATTCTTCTATAGCCTATGGGAGGAGCATTTGACCGGAAATGTACGTTTGCGACGATCGTATGTTTTTAGCTGCTTCTTCAAATCTTCATGTCTCTATAATGTCGAAACTTTTCTCTCTATAATGTTGAATCTTTTCTCTCTATAATTTCGAATCTTTTCTCTCTATAATGTCAAATCTTTTCTCTCTATAATGTCGAATCTTTTCTCTCTATAATGTCGAATCTTTTCTCTCTAATGTCGAATCTTTTCTCTCTATAATGTCAAATCTTTTCTCTCTATAATGTCAAATCTTTTCTCTCTATAATGTCCAATCTTTTCTCTCTATAATGTCCAATCTTTTCTCTCTATAATGTCAAATCTTTTCTCTCTATAATGTTGAATCTTTCCTCTCTATAATGTCGAATCTTTTCTCTCTATAATGTCGAATCTTTTCTCTCTTTAATGTCGAATCTTTTCTCTCTATAATGTCAAATCTTTTCTCTCTATAATGTGGAATCTTTCCTCTCTATAATGTCAAATCTTTTCTCTCTATAATGTTGAATCTTTTCTCTCTATAATGTCCAATCTTTTCTCTCTATAATGTCAAATCTTTTCTCTCTATAATGTCGAATCTTTTCTCTCTATAATGTCAGATCTTTCCTCTCTATAATGTCAAATCTTTTCTCTCTATAATGTCGAATCTTTTCTCTCTATAATATCGAATCTTTTCTCTCTATAATGTCGAATCTTTTCTCTCTATAATGTCGAATCTTTTCTCTCTATAATGTCGAATCTTTTCTCTCTTTAATGTCGAATCTTTTCTCTCTATAATGTTGGATCTTTTCTCTCTATAATGTGGAATCTTTCCTCTCTATAATGTCGGATCTTTTCTCTCTATAATGTCAAATCTTTTCTCTCTATAATGTCGAATCTTTTCTCTCTAATGTCGAATCTTTTCTCTCTATAATGTCAAATCTTTTCTCTCTATAATGTCGAACCTTTCCTCTCTATAATGTCAAATCTTTTCTCTCTATAATGTCAAATCTTTTCTCTCTATAATGTCGAATCTTTCCTCTCTATAATGTCAAATCTTTTCTCTCTATAATGTCGAATCTTTTCTCTCTATAATGTCGAATCTTTTCTCTCTATAATGTCGAATCTTTTCTCTCTATAATGTTGGATCTTTTCTCTCTATAATGTCGAATCTTTTCTCTCTATAATGTCGAATCTTTTCTCTCTAATGTCGAATCTTTTCTCTCTTTAATGTCAAATCTTTTCTCTCTATAATGTCGAATCTTTTCTCCCCCACCATGCCTCTGTGCTCCTTTGGTCCCCCGCCATGTCCTCTGTGTTCCTCAAGTCCACCACCATGTCCACCATGCTCCTCCGGTCCTTTGCCATGCCCGCCGTGCTCCTCCGTTCCCTCTCTGTCCTCCTCCGGTTCCTTGTTCTTCTATCCAATGTTGGCAAAATAGACACCAGAATTTATCCCAAAAATCTGTAATCTTGTTCCCAGTGCACTACATTGTGGACTCATCATACAGACTGGCTCCCCAAGCTGCTGTTTATAAAATAAAGAAAGCTTGAATGGAAAATGTTATTTGTTTGGCTTTATAAATGTCATGACTATGGTATACCAGAATACACCCTGACCGCTAAGACCCTTTTACAGTTAATACCCCCACATTAACCCTTAATAAATAATGAGACCACCACTTAATGTTGGAGTAAAAAACTGGCCGTAGCAGCCTCCTTTATTTTAAATACTCTTTAAATAATAAATAACCAATAACATAACAACAAACCCGTAAAATTCCTGAGATAATACCTCTCCTAAATGGTGTTGGACTTTGCAGGACCCACTAACCACTAAACTTGTTCACACTTTAACTTTTTAACCTTGTAACTCTTTATTTGGCACTGCGGTGTCCTAACCTCTGGTCATAGGCCTCAAGCCGAAACTGGCTCAAAGACGACCGTTGACCGCAGTGCCCCCAATTCACCAACCTTCCAGCTACATTAGTAGACTGGGAACTAGAAACCCCTTCAGAAACCATCCACCACTGGGTACTGGTGTCCATCTTTGGGGTAATATCTTCTCCTGCAAAGTCCGAAAAACACCCGCCACTGCCACGACGATGTAATCCTCACCTGTAAAGAAACAAACACAAAAACAGCACCCAAACACATACCAAATTATCAAGTACCATCCGTCCATTTTTTCTACCTCAAAACTAGGGAGGGTGGGTGGGAACTTTGCTCTCCCACGCCTGTCTGCCCGGGAAACTGGATGGTGGGAGATATATATAATCTCCCCTCCCACCGCTCCTGCTCCTCCTCCCCCCCAGCTACCAGGGTTCTGTTAACCCTGTCATGCCGGCCCTACGCTTACTTGCAGTTGGCTCCGTGCCTCACTTTATTGCTGCAGCAGGCTCTATACATGGTACAGATGAGCGTAGTAAGCGAATGTCCAGTCAATGAATAAAGATTTTCAAATGCTTTATTTCCAGGCCCAACATGGCCAACATCAACTTCAAATAGGGAGAAAAGGTTGATGAAGCAAGAGAGAGAACTTTGCAGTATCAGGCCTGGATATGAACCGAGCAATCCTGCTCTCAGTAGTATCAATTGCAATCCGTCGCCACTCTAGCCAGAGTGGGTGAAGTGCCCCCGGACAGACTCCTGCTACGAGTCTGGCAGCCGAAGTGTCACTTTAGGTTTCTGGGAGGAAACAGGCCTCTGCCACAGGCCAATTACTTGAATGAGCTAAATGAACAAATTGAGATTTGAGCGAATCCTCCCAGTAGATTAAGCATAGGTCATCGGATGACAGCAATAGTGTACCTGTCAACATTCCGGTCACCAGATCCCTGATCTGACCATCTCCTGTATTATATCTGCAGTCTCTGACCATCTCCTGTATTATATCTGCAGTCTTTGACCATCTCCTGTACTATGTCTGCGGTCTCTGACCATCTCCTGTATTATATCCTCAGTCTCTGACCATCTCCTGTATCATGTCTGCAGTCTCTGACCATCTCCTGTATCATATCTGCAGTCTCTGACCATCTCCTGTATCATGTCTGCAGTTTCTGACCATCTCTTGTATTATGTATGCAGTCTCAGACCATGTGGGGGCGCCAGAAATATTTCTGCACCCAGGCGTCTGTGACCCTAGGATCAGCCCTGACAGGATGTTCATCACCAATAGCAAACTAGGGCTGTAATGTATATATTGACCATCACTGTACAATCCTATCACTTATTTGTAGAATGCTAGTTATAAATAAAGGGCCAGATCCACAGAAGAATTACGCCGGCGTATCTATTCATACGCCGCGTAATTTCAAAGTTCCCACGTCGTATCTTTGTTTTGTATCTACAAAACAAAGATACGACTGCATCTGGGCTCGATCCGACAGGCGTACGTCTTAGTACGCCGTCGGATCTTAGGTGCATTTTTCCGCTGGCCACTAGGTGGCGTTTCCGTCGAATTCCGCGTCGAGTATGCAAATTAGCTAGATACGGCGATCCACGAACCTACGTCCGGCCGGCGCATTTTTTTACATCGTTTGCGTTCGGCTTTTTCCGGCGTATAGTTACCTCTGCTATATGAGGCGTAACCTATGTTAAGTATGGCCGTCGTTCCCGCATCTAATTTTGAATTTTGTACGTCGCTTGCGTAAGTCGTTCGCGAATAGGGATTTGCGTAGAATGACGTCACCGTCATAAGCATTGGCTTGTTCCGGTTTAATTTCGAGCATGCGCACTGGGATACCCTTACGGACGGCGCATGCGCCGTTCCAAAAAAACGTCATTTACGTCGGGTCACGACGTATTTACATAGAACACGCCCCCATCACATCGATTTGAATTGCGCGCCCTTACGCCGCCAAAATTACACTACGCCGCCATAACTTACGGCGCAACTTCTTTGAGGATAGGGAAAATACGCTGTAAGTTACGGCGGCGTAGTGTATCAGAGATACACTACGCCGGCCGCAACAATGCGCCGCGCTACGAGGATCTGGCCCAAAGTATGTATAACTAAATTTTATTATTAATAATTGGCTTTACTAGTCTTCTGCAATGTGTGAGATATTGTCATCATCTGGTAACCATCCTCCAGAATATCACCTATCAGGGGAATCCGACACGACACCGAGAATAAACAATGTTTTTCTGTTTAAGACACAAGAAATACAACATTCTAAATGTGACTTCAGTGATCGGGGAAAGAATAGAAAATTCAGATTCCATCCCCCGAGAGATTCTACAGAAACTTCCATCCAATAGAAGAAACTCCGACTCTTCCCTGAAGAAGATCTCTAATAATACTTTACTGAAGAACTGCTTTCCAGTATCAGCAATGCCGAGAAATAAAAGTTATAACGTTTAGTCGTTACTTTTGCTGAATATTCAGTATATATTGTATTTTACATTCAGATGCAAGATCACAAAATAATTGTAATTAGCATGTAAAATATTAAGAAATATATATTATAATTAAAGATAAAATGTAAATGTTCAATAAAATATCAATACTTCTTCTAATAACAATCATTTTAATAAATACTGGCCCAGATTCAAGTAGAATTGCGCTATATTTGCGGGGGAGCAGGGCAACGATTTTGCCCTGCGCCCCCGCAAATATTTTGCGCTGCCCTCGATTCACGGAGCAGTAGCTCCGTAAATTGCGAGGGCGCGCGCCGGCAAAATTGCCCGGCGTAAGCGCGCGCAATGTAAATGATCCCGCCGGGGGCAGGAATCATTTAAATTAGGCGCGTTCCCGCGCCGATCGTAAAGCGAATGCGCCGTCGGGAAACTTTCCCGACGTGCTTTGCGGCAAATGACGTCGCAAGGACGTCATTTGCTTCAAAGTGAACGTGAATGGCGTCCAGCGCCATTCACGAATCACTTACGCAAACGACGTGAAATTCAAATTTCACGACGCGGGAACGGAGGGTATACTTTAGCATTGGCTGCCCCTACTATTAGAAGGGGCAGCCTTACGCTAAAGACGCCGTACGGAAACTCCGTAACTTGCGTACGCAGGGCCCGCGCAACATTGTGAATCGGCGTAAGTATGCAATTTGCATACTATACGCTGACCACAATGGGAGCGCCCCCTAGCGGTCAACGCAAGAATGCAGCCTAAAATCTGCGTGGCATAGAGCCTTATGCCATGCAGATTTTAGGCTGCAGTCGGCGTAACAAGTTCTCTGAATCAGGAGGACTTGTTACGCCGGCGCAAGTCAGCAATTGTGCTGCGTAACTATGGTTACGCAGGCGCAATTGCTTACTGAATCTGGGCCAATAATTTTAATAAATACTATAAATAGTAGACATGTGCACACTGAAATATTTTGTTTCGAATTTCGTTTATTTTTTGTTAAAAAATGCATTCGTCCGAAAACCCGAAATGAATTAAGGTCAAATCTGTCATTGAAGGCTTGTGGTGTCTGTCGAATGTTCTAAGAAGATGCGACGAAGCAGCTAAACTGTACGACGCCGCGATCGTGCATTTCCGGTCAAATGTTCCCCCCACAAGTAATAGAAGAATTCTAATGTTATATGACACTAGAAATTATTATACGTTTTCATTATTATTACTAGTCAACCAACATTAGAATTCTTCTATAGCCTATGGGAGGAGCATTTGACCGGAAATGTACGTTTGCGACGATCGTATGTTTTTAGCTGCTTCTTCAAATCTTCATGTCTCTATAATGTCGACTCTTTTCTCTCTATAATGTCGAAACTTTTCTCTCTATAATGTTGAATCTTTTCTCTCTATAATGTCAAATCTTTTCTCTCTATAATGTCGAATCTTTTCTCTCTATAATGTCGAATCTTTCCTCTCTATAATGTTGAATCTTTTCTCTCTATAATGTCAAATCTTTTCTCTCTATAATGTCGAATCTTTTCTCTCTATAATGTTGAATCTTTCCTCTCTATAATGTCGAATCTTTCCTCTCTATAATGTCAAATATTTTCTCTCTAATGTCAAATCTTTTCTCTCTATAATGTCAAATCTTTTCTCTCTATAATGTCGAATCTTTTCTCTCTATAATGTCGAATCTTTTCTCTCTATAATGTCAAATCTTTTCTCTCTATAATGTCAAATCTTTCCTCTCTATAATGTCGAATCTTTTCTCTCTCTAATGTCAAATCTTTTCTCTCTATAATGTCAAATCTTTTCTCTCTATAATGTCAAATCTTTTCTCTCTATAATGTCAAATCTTTCCTCTCTATAATGTCAAATCTTTTCTCTCTATAATGTCGACTCTTTTCTCTCTATAATGTCGAAACTTTTCTCTCTATAATGTCGAATCTTTTCTCTCTATAATGTTGAATCTTTTCTCTCTATAATGTCAGATCTTTTCTCTCTATAATGTCGAATCTTTTCTCTCTAATGTCAAATCTTTTCTCTCTATAATGTCGAATCTTTTCTCTCTATAATGTCAAATCTTTTCTCTCTATAATGTCGAATCTTTTCTCTCTAATGTCAAATCTTTTCTCTCTATAATGTCGAATCTTTTCTCTCTTTAATGTCGAATCTTTTCTCTCTAATGTCAAATCTTTTCTCTCTCTAATGTCGAATCTTTTCTCTCTATAATGTCAAATCTTTTCTCTCTATAATGTCAAATCTTTTCTCTCTATAATGTCGAATCTTTTCTCTCTATAATGTCGAATCTTTTCTCTCTATAATGTCAAATATTTTCTCTCTAATGTCAAATCTTTTCTCTCTATAATGTCGAATCTTTTCTCTCTATAATGTCGAATCTTTTCTCTCTATAATGTCGAATCTTTTCTCTCTATAATATCGAATCTTTCCTCTCTATAATGTCGAATCTTTTCTCTCTATAATGTCGAATCTTTTCTCTCTATAATGTCAAATCTTTTCTCTCTATAATATCAAATCTTTCCTCTCTATAATGTCAAATCTTTTCTCTCTATAATGTCGAATCTTTTCTCTCTAATGTCAAATCTTTTCTCTCTATAATGTCAAATCTTTTCTCTCTATAATGTCGAATCTTTCCTCTCTATAATGTCGAATCTTTTCTCTCTATAATGTCGAATCTTTTCTCTCTATAATGTCAAATCTTTTCTCTCTATAATATCAAATCTTTCCTCTCTATAATGTCAAATCTTTTCTCTCTATAATGTCGAATCTTTTCTCTCTAATGTCGAATCTTTTCTCTCTATAATGTTGAATCTTTTCTCTCTATAATGTTGAATCTTTTCTCTCTATAATGTAGAATCTTTTCTCTCTATAATGTCAAATCTTTTCTCTCTATAATGTCGAATCTTTTCTCTATAATGTCGTGTTGCCATGCCCGCCGTGCTCCTCCGTTCCCTCTCTGTCCTCCTCCGGTTCCTTGTTCTTCTATCCAATGTTGGCAAAATAGACACCAGAATTTATCCCAAAAATCTGTAATCTTGTTCCCAGTGCACTACATTGTGGACTCATCATACAGACTGGCTCCCCAAGCTGCTGTTTATAAAATAAAGAAAGCTTGAATGGAAAATGTTATTTGTTTGGCTTTATAAATGTCATTATTGCTGCAGCAGGCTCTATACATGGTACAGATGAGCGTAGTAAGCGAATGTCCAGTCAATGAAAAAAGATTTTCAAATGCTTTATTTCCAGGCACAACATGGCCAACATCAACTTCAAATAGGGAGAAAAGGTTGATGAAGCAAGAGAGAGAACTTTGCAGTATCAGGCCTGGATATGAACCGAGCAATCCTGCTCTCAGTAGTATCAATTGCAATCCGTCGCCACTCTAGCCAGAGTGGGTGAAGTGCCCCCGGACAGACTCCTGCTACGAGTCTGGCAGCCGAAGTGTCACTTTAGGTTTCTGGGAGGAAACAGGCCTCTGCCACAGGCCAATTACTTGAATGAGCTAAATGAACAAATTGAGATTTGAGCGAATCCTCCCAGTAGATTAAGCATAGGTCATCGGATGACAGCAATAGTGTACCTGTCAACATTCCGGTCACCAGATCCCTGATCTGACCATCTCCTGTATTATATCTGCAGTCTCTGACCATCTCCTGTATTATATCTGCAGTCTTTGACCATCTCCTGTACTATGTCTGCGGTCTCTGACCATCTCCTGTATTATATCCTCAGTCTCTGACCATCTCCTGTATCATGTCTGCAGTCTCTGACCATCTCCTGTATCATGTCTGCAGTTTCTGACCATCTCCTGTATCATGTCTGCAGTTTCTGACCATTTCTTGTATTATGTGTGCAGTCTCTGACCATGTGGGGGCGCCAGAAATATTTCTGCACCCAGGCGTCAGTGACCCTAGGATCAGCCCTGACAGGATGTTCATCACCAATAGCAAACTAGGGCTGTAATGTACAGATTGACCATCACTGTACAATCCTATCACTTATTTGTAGAATGCTAGTTATAAATAAAGGGCCAGATCCACAGAAGAATTACGCCGGCGTATCAATTGATACGCCGCGTAATTTCAAAGTTCCCACGTCGTATCTTTGTTTTGTATCTACAAAACAAGATACGACTGCATCTGGGCTCGATCCGACAGGCGTACGTCTTAGTACGCCGTCGGATCTTAGGTGCATTTTTCCGCTGGCCGCTAGGTGGCGTTTCCGTCAAATTCCGCGTTGAGTATGCAAATTAGCTAGATACGGCGATCCACGAACGTATGTCCGGCCGGCGCATTTTTTTACGTCGTTTGCGTAAGGCTTTTTACGGCGTATAGTTACCCCTGCTATATGAGGCGTATCCTATGTTAAGTATGGCCGTCGTTCACGCGTCGAATTTTGAATTTTTTACGTCGCTTGCGTAAGTCGTTCGCAAATAGGGATTTGCGTAGAATGACGTCACCGTCGTAAGCATTGGCTTGTTTTCCAGTTTAATTTCGAGCATGCGCACTGGGATACCCTTACGGACGGCGCATGCGCCGTTTAAAAAAAAGCGTAATTTACGTCGGGTCACGACGTATTTACATAGAACACGCCCCCATCACATCGATTTGAATTGCGCGCCCTTACGCCGCCAAAATTACACTACGCCGCCATAACTTACGGCGCAACTTCTTTGAGGATAGGGAAAATACGCTGTAAGTTACGGCGGCGTAGTGTATCAGAGAAACACTACGCCGGCCGCAACAATGCGCCGCGCTACGAGGATCTGGCCCAAAGTATGTATAACTAAGTTTTATTATTAATAATTGGCTTTACTAGTCTTCTGCAATGTGTGAGATATTGTCATCATCTGGTAACCATCCTCCAGAATATCACCTATCAGGGGAATCCAACACAACACCGAGAATAAACAATGTTTTTCTGTATAAGACACAAGAAATACAACATTCTAAATGTGACTTCAGTGATCGGGGAAAGAATAGAAAATTCAGATTCCATCCCCCGAGAGATTCTACAGAAACTTCCATCCAATAGAAGAAACTCCGACTCTTCCCTGAAGAAGATCTCTAATAATACTTTACTGAAGAACTGCTTTCCAGTATCAGCAATGCCGAGAAATAAAAACGTATAAAGTTTTGTTGTTTCTTTTGCTGAATATTCAGTATATATTGTATTTTACATTCAGATGCAAGATCACAAAATAATTGTAATTAGCATGTAAAATATTAAGAAATATATATTATAATTAAAGATAAAATGTAAATGTTCAATAAAATATCAATACTTCTTCTAATAACAATCATTTTAATAAATACTGGCCCAGATTCAAGTAGAATTGCGCTATATTTGCGGGGGAGCAGGGCAACGATTTTGCCCTGCGCCCCCGCAAATATTTTGCGCTGCCCTCGATTCACGGAGCAGTAGCTCCGTAAATTGCGAGGGCGCGCGCCGGCAAAATTGCCCGGCGTAAGCGCGCGCAATGTAAATGATCCCGCCGGGGGCAGGAATCATTTAAATTAGGCGCGTTCCCGCGCCGATCGTAAAGCGCATGCGCCGTCGGGAAACTTTCCCGACGTGCATTGCGGCAAATGACGTCGCAAGGACGTCATTTGCTTCAAAGTGAACGGGAATGGCGTCCAGCGCCATTCACGTATCACTTACGCAAACGGCGTGAAATTCAAATTTCACGACGCGGGAACGGAGGGTATACTTTAGCATTGGTTGCCCCTACTATTAGAAGGGGCAGCCTTACGCTAAAGACGCCGTACGGAAACTCCGTAACTTGCGTACGCAGGGCCCGCGCAACATTGTGAACCGGCGTAAGTATGCAATTTGCATACTATACGCTGACCACAATGGGAGCGCCCCCTAGCGGTCAACGCAAGAATGCAGCCTAAAATCTGCGTGGCATAGAGCCTTATGCCACGCAGATTTTAGGCTGCAGTCGGCGTAACGAGTTCTCTGAATCAGGAGGACTTGTTACGCCGGCGCAAGTCAGCAATTGTGCTGCGTAACTATGGTTACGCAGGCGCAATTGCTTACTGAATCTGGGCCAATAATTTTAATAAATACTATAAATAGTAGACATGTGCACACTGAAATATTTTGTTTCGGAATTTCGTTTATTTTTTGTTAAAAAATCCATGTGTCCGAAAATCCGAATGAATTAAGGTCAAATCTGTCATTGAAGGCTTGTGGTGTCCGTCGAATGTTCTAAGAAGATGCGACGAAGCAGCTAAAGTGTACGACGCCGCGATCGTGCATTTCCGGTCAAATGTTCCCCCCACAAGCTATAGAAGAATTCTAATGTTATATGACACTAGTAATAATTATATTTATTCATTATTATTACTAGTCAACCAACATTAGAATTCTTCTATAGCCTATGGGAGGAGCATTTCACCATAAATGTCCGTTTGCGACGATCGTATGTTTTTAGCTGCTTCTTCAAATCTTCATGGGCCAGATCCACGTAGCGGATCGTAATTTTAGTCCGACGTAGCGTATCGTATTAACGCTACGCTGCCGCAACTTTGAGAGGCAAGTGCTGTATTCACAAAGCACTTGCCTCTAAAGTTACGGCGGCGTAGCGTAAATCAGCCTGCGTAAGGGCGCGGAATTCAGATGTTAAAGATGTGGGCATGTTAATTTTACTTGACCCAACGTAAATTATTTTTTTTTCTGAACGGCGCATGCGCCGTCCGTGGGGGTATCCCAGTGCGCATGATCCAAATTAACCCGCAACAAGCCAATGCTTTCGACGTGAACGTCATTCTACGCAAAGCCCTATTCGCGAACGACTTACGCAAACGACGTAAAATTTGACGCGGGAACGACGTCCATACTTAACATAGGATACGCCTCATATAGCAGGGGTAACTTTACGCCGGAAAAAGCCTTACGGAAAAGACGTAAAAATATGCGCCGGCCTGATGTACGTTTGTAGATTTGCGTATCTAGCTAATTTGCATACTCAACGCGGAAATCGACGGAAGCGCCACCTAGCGGCCAGCAAAAATATGCACCTTAGATCCGATGGCGTACTAAGACGTACGCCTGTCAGATCTAGCCCTGCTTCAGGCGTATCTTGTTTTGTGGATACAAAACAAAGATACGCCGGAGCAACCTAGCAGTTACGCGGCGTATCAATAGATACGCCAGCGTAACTGCTTTGTGGATCTGGCCCCATGATTTTTGTATGGTCATGCTATGATTCCCATGTATGCAGATTTGTTTTCTAGTTGTGTTAATGCAGTCACCATGAGTTGGCCAGTCTCTTGGTGAAGCATAAACGAACATCCCTAAAAGAGCAAACAGATCTGCCATGCCCACTGTAATCCTCAGTGACCCCAAGGACTCTCATGGCTCTGGAAACTTGCGGTGCATGGGATCCCTTATTTTTCAAAGCCTGAAAAGGGAATCTGTGGCATCGAGGAGAGAGGTTATTATTGGTTGGCAACCCTCCTTGACGATGGTTGCAAGGGGAAAGTCTCTAAACAGATCTTGCCCTTGCAGAGGGAACACAAAATGAAATATCTTGAGGACACCTTAAAGAGGAGTTTATGTGACACCTTTATAGTAGACATGTGCGGTTCGTTTCATACAAATCAAAAATTCGTACGAATTTCCGAAAATTCGTACATTCGGAAGCATCCAAACTCCGAATTGCTATGCTTCCGAATATTACGAAATACGAAATTCCGTTGATGAATTTCGGATGCAAATTTCTTACAGAACGGGTCGAATGTCCGCTAATTTTTCGTAACAATTACGAACATTCGTTATGATGAATAAGCAAGCCCAGGAAGTCAGCACAGGGATGGTGGGAGCCCCTCACAATGAACACAGCACAGGGATGGTGGGAGCCCCTCATAATGAGCACAGCACAGGGATGGTGGGAGCCCCTCATAATGAACACAGCACAGGGGTGGTGGGAGCCCCTCATAACGAACACAGCACAGGGATGGTGGGAGCCCCTCATAATGAGCACAGCACAGGGATGGTGGGAGCCCCTCATAATGAGCACAGCACAAGGATGGTGGGAGCCCCTCAAAATGAGCACAGCACAGGGATGGTGGGAGCCCCTTATAATGAGCACAGCACAGGGATGGTGGGAGCCCCTCATAATGAGCACAGCATAGGGATGGTGGGAGCCCCTCATAATGAGCCCAGCACAGGGATGGTGGGAGCCCCTTATAATGAGCACAGCAGGGGCACAGCCCCAGGAGGAAGTCAGCACAGCACAGGGATGGTGGGAGTCACTCATAATGAGCATAATGAGTCGACGACTGCCAGGGCTCTCACCTCTTGATTGGATAGATTTATAGCAGCACAGCCATTGGCTCCTGCTGCTGTCGATCAAATCCAATGATGCGGCGTCGGGGGTGGGGGTGAGTCCAGCATTCTGTGTCTATGGACACAAATGCTGGACTCGGGAGCACGCCCACACAGTAACCCCCAGGAGAGCGCTTCACCTAGGGGGTTTACCAATGCGGGGAGGAGCCATGAGCGCTGTTGGGGAACCCCAGAAGACTATATTTGGGGCCACTCTGTGAAAAAAGAACTGCAGAGTGGAGGTAAGTATGATATGTTTGTTATTTAAAAAAGGGGGTTTACAACCCCTTTAGGAAGTCACCATCGAAGGACGATTATTGCTTGTGATTTTTGGATATTATAAAAGAAACAGCCATTTGGATGGGTTTCTAAAAACTTGCTTTGCCACAGGTTCTCCAAATATAAATCATATGTTTCATCATAATTTTTTATGCATTATATCAGTGTACATGTAAGATAGGAAACAAGCTCAGATTAATATTTTTATAATGAAGCCATCAGTGGTGCCGGAGAATTTGTGACAGATAAAAGAACATGTCTGTCCACAGACTCCATTGACTGGCTGACATTTCTCAAAATAAATCAGTCCTGAATTAGCAGCAGCTTACAAGCCCCTGATGCCGATGCCGCTGATTAAATGTTTTTAAAAAGGGGAATCTGTGCAAGACTGTCTAGGCTGCCTAGCTTTGTGGGTGTTGATTTTATCTTGAAGTCATTTTTTGTTCTAGGTTTCATGGACACATTGATGCCTCGTATTCATGAACAGTTTTCCCGTCGGGAAAACTGCCATGACAGCTTTTGGCCTGGAAAACTGATTTTCTTTTTTCCTGCAGGGATTCCCTGCAGTATTTTTCCCAGCAGTTTTCCTATGGGAAACACTGCGGTGGAGCATACACACGGCCGGGATTCCCGGCCAAAGCTCTTTTGGCAGTTTTCCCGGCTGTGTGTAGGGCTCTCGGTTTTCCCCTTGGTTTTCCCAGCGGACTTTTTTACCACCGGGAAAACCGATCGTTTGTACAAGGCATTACACCCAAGAACCAATTTTTCTTCACCTGTTTGACAGCTGCATATACTTTTTTTACAGAAAGGCCAATTCTTGCTTTCATCAAGAGACCTATCAAGAGTACTTATATAGGGTTACAGAGTGAAGGCGCCACCGACACCCAAAGCTCAAATTTTCCATGCCAGTTACATCTATCAAAAGTCTGGGAAAAAGACATCTAGAAAAACATTGTTAATCTTGGCCTGAGTGTACTATAATTTTACTTTTTCACTTTAGGCTTGTTCTCTGTGGTGCAAAAATTTGTTATTTCCATCCAAAGTCTGCCAAAGAGACACCAGCATTTATCGAAGCAATCAAACAATAATAACAAGCCGTTGCAAGAAAGCTTGCAGGGAAAATCAACTTAAATGTCATTTTTTTAAATCCTTTATATATGTCAGTTTTGCTGCAGCAGTGTCAGGAAGGGCATGCCAACATACAAGATGGGGGCCGTAGAAGACGGCCAGTGACTCCTGTTCCTGTGAGAGCGCCTGTGCGTGCACGTGCGCGCACCGCGGCGTGCACCCCTTGATCGTTTGGCGCCAGACAGGCCTTTTAAACTGGGCCACTTCCCAGACTTTCCATTCTACAGCGTTTGGTGTATCCTGATCCTGGTATCCGATTCCTGTTTCTGTTACCCGACCCGGCATGTCTCTGACGCTCCTGCCTTCTACCTGCATCTGGCCTGGCTTGTTTGACCTTGCTCCTGCCTGCTGCTCCTGCTACCTCGCTGCCAGCCCAATACCGACCCGGCCTGCACCTTGACTCCGCTCCTGCCTCCGCTTTGGTTCCTGATGTGCCCGCCAGTGTATGACACGGCTTGCCTGCACCCGCTTCCTCTCCAGTTCAGTTGTGCACCCATCCATCCACAGCTTCTTCTGCCCTCCTGCCTGTGGTGCTCCCGCACAAAGCCGTTTCTGCTATCTGCTGACAGCTGCTCCTGCACCAGTGTCCTCCTGCGGTTTCTTCAGAGATTCCGGCCCAGTGACTTCATCAGCGATCCTGCCAGGCACTCGTGCGACTCTGCACTCTTGCACTTCCTGTCTGCTCTACCAGGGGCTCGCAGTCAGAGCTGTAAGAGAGGCCGTCCTCCACACATCAGGCTCTAACGCCAGGGACGTGACAAGCAGTTTCTATACATTGTACAGATGTGCCATTTTACAGGCAGACTAAGGGGACCCCCCAGGTACTATATTAAAAAAAAATGAAAAAAATGTTGTTCCACTTTAAGCATCATTAAATTACTGGTCCTTTAAAAAAATATAAAAAAAAAACAAGTCTTGCATTTGAGCAGAATCATGGGGGTCTGATAATGTTGAGTTAGATATAGATATATAAATATAGATGTTCACTTTAAGGATTGAAAATGCACCTTTGTTTGCTTCTTACAGATGTTCGGCTTCTTCATTTTGTCCTTGGGAATCAGACACAGGATGCTGATAAGGACTGTTTGGAATAGACGTTCTACTAAACCAGTTTGAACTGGCCAGAGACTCTTGGAAAATGTTTTTACATGATGTAACCACCCATTTAACTGTTCCCTTGCTACCAAGAAGATATTGACTTTGATTGGACTAAAACCATACGATCACACCTTTATCACGCCTAGAATACACTTGATACACACCCATATCTTATGAATATTCATACGTATAAATTGCATACCCCGTAGTTGTAAGCTCAGAAACACTTTCACTTTTACTCGCTTATATGCCGAGATCTGTGTTGTATTTCTCCATTGCAATGTTTGTATAATTAAAGCACCTACTTATCATCTGGATCTACTATCTCATCTGATCGTCTTGATTAATACCCCCAAATCGGATTTAACACATTGATACATGTCCCCCAGGGCAGTACCCAGGTCCCCATACACTTTTTATGGCCAATAACTTGCATATAAGCCTCAGAAATTGGGACTTTTGTTTTTTCAAGTTCGGGCCCCATAGACTTTAATAGGGTTTGCGGTTCGGGTTTGAACTTTTGCCATGCTTGAGAGTTCTGACGTTAACCAAACCAGGGGGTGTTCGGCCCAACTCTATTTGACACATCTGACTAGAGGATCTTGGAAATTGAAAAAATACCCTAATACGGGGCCCTTATGAGTAAGAGGATTAATTTCAAAACATATTAAGCTATCATAATTCTAATATTTATTAACTTCTTCAGAATAAAACCTATGATTGATCAATGAGCACCTGGAACCTGTTTTTAGCTTTGGAAGTTTTCATATCAGGATCTGGCAAGGTGTGGGGTAGGAGTTGTGACGGGAGGGGCTGTGGAACCTCGAATCCCTTGGAAAGGTTGGGAAACCCTTGTTTCAGCTCCCCATGCACCTCTTATGTCTAAGTCACTCTGTGTCCATCCTTTCACAGGGTGACTGAGAAAATATGTCTTGGATTACTTAAAATGGGACAGTAATATTTATCCTCAATATCTCCCAGGATAGATGTAAAGACTATTCTTGGTTTGTTTGATTCTGAACTCAACATGTTAGTTGAGAGAGCTGATCACATTGGCCTCTGTACAATGTAGGAGACGGGCCGACTCCTGCTGGAGCTCCTGCTATTGTGGGAAGGTGTCCTGTGTTTATACTTATGATAATGTATCATCTGCTGTGTGAAGCTCGGTGACAACAAGTCTGACCTGTAGTGAAATCCTGATTTATCATAACAATGACCTGTAGTGGTCAGAGGAACCTCTACACCCAGCAGGGGAATGATACCAGGGGTGTCCAGAGCGATAAATTTAACTCACCATTCACCGGAGAGGTAAGTATGTTTATACATAACAATGTTCATTCTCGATACACTAACAAAATACTAAAAATAACAGTAATAGAGATAATGCTATGACTACTTGTAGCCCAGTGTTCCTCCATACATATTAGTGGTGGATAAATGTTTTTATATTCAGGTCGGGTCTGAACAGAATTATGTAACATTTTGGGAAAAATATACAGCCAAGAAGTCCAGAACTTGAGGCCATTATAGCAAAAACCTCCACAGCCACCATGTATTTCCCACTGGTGCTCAGATAGGCCGGGATCATGGCAATCCAGACACTGCAGAACACCAGCATGCTGAAGGTGATGTACTTGGCCTCATTAAAACTGTCCGGTAATGTCCTGGCTAGAAAAGCGATAATGAAGCTCACAGCTGCCAGAAGTCCCATATATCCCAGGACAGAGTAGAAGCCGATAACTGAACCCTCATTACACTGAATGATGATCTTCCCCTGATGAGAGTGAGTGTCCCAATCCTGGAAGGGGGGCGAAATAGACAACCAAGTGACACAGATTAGGACTTGGACCAGTGAGAAGACACAAATGATAAAATTGGGAAGTTTGGCTCCCATCCATTTCCTCCAGGGACTCCCAGGTTTGGTGGCTTTAAAAGCAATACACACCATTATACTTTTGGCAAGTAGAGAAGAGACGGCAACCGAGAAGATGACACCAAAAGAGGTGACACGGAGCATGCAGGTCACATCTATTGGATGGCCGAGGAACAAGAAGACACAGAGGAAGCTCAGCATGATGGAGACCAGGAGAAGATAGCTCAGGTCCCGGTTATTGGCTTTAACAATGGGGGTGTCCTGGAAATTTATAAATATCCCCAATATTAAACCAGTCAGAAGACAACAGAGGATGGAGACAGCTGAAAATACTCCAACAATGGGATCATCAGTGTAGGAGAGAAATTCCATCAATTTAGGAACACAACGATCCTTCTTCTCATTTGGCCATTCATCATCAGGACATGTCATGCAGTTTTCACTGTCTGCAGGAAGAACAATATAAGCAACAATGAGCATCGGGGTCAGAACTACTGAGATAATGATTTGTCTTGTGTTGTCTCACAGCTAACAATGGGGTTTTCATCATTGTGGGAGAGATAATGGAAATGTAGGAAATTCCCTGAATATGTAACATTTAAATGTTAGATTCATTAATGATAGATAGATAGATAGATAGATAGATAGATAGATAGATAGATAGATAGATAGATAGTGTGATACATTTGCCTATATGTCTCAGTGTACTGCTCCCTGCTAGCCATGGGTAGAGGTAGAAAGGAATTTCATGTGTGATTCATTCCTCTGACAGGTTATTGACGTGCTAATGTCCCCTCACTATTCTAAACGTTAATTGATCTATTGTGTTGTGTAAAGAAGATCTGTGTTTACCCTTAAAAGATGAGTATTGTATCATCAGGCTAAATGATTAGAGAAGTAGTATGTTAATTATTCTGATTGCTTCAGTGTAGTAATTAACTCCAGTGATGTCTTTATCTAAAGAAACGTGTCTGCAGGGTCGGCTCCGACTTGTCTCCTATAATCTGTATGGGAAACCCCACTGTGTGAGGGAGGCGTTCCTAACAGGCTGTAACCACATATAAGCTGAGTTTTTGTGTCAATAAAGTGTCTTGGTTCCAGCATCCAGTCTTGACTCATGTGTGGGGAATCCTGTGATGTTCTTGTATGGAGAGGAGGGAATGCTTGACGGGGATATCATACCGATACCGTCACAAATTGGTTGGCAGCAGCGGGATCTTCCCTTCTACTCTCCTTCACACCCGGATTCCAAGCAGACACTGGAAGAACTACTGGAAGGATTGCTAGCAACAAAACCAAGCGGGTCATCATAGCGGAATCAATGGAGATAGACCAGGAGGACGGGATTGCAGCAACGCCAGCAGTACAAGAGATGGATACACCAGTGATTCAGGAGGAGGAATCGCCAGCCAACAAGCTAATGAGAGAGAAGCTAGCGTGGTTCGGCCCGAACCCAACGCCGGATGTGGTGCTGAAAGTGATGGACCTGTTAGCGGAGGAGGCTAAACAAATAAGGGACGCAGAACTACAGAAGGCTAAACAAATAAGAGACACAGAACTACAGAAGGCTAAACAAATAAGGGACGCAGAACTACAGGAGGCTAAAGAAATAAGAGACGCAGAGCTACAGGAGGCTAAAGAAATAAGAGACGCAGAGCTACAGAAGGCTAAACAAATAAGGGACGCAGAACTACAGAAGGATAAACAAATAAGGGACGCAGAACTACAGTTAAAACTGGCAGCAGTCCAACAAGCAGCCGCACCTTCTCCGAACAGTGAGTACAGCACAGCAGACGCAAGGAAGATTCCGTTTAGCGCTTTTAAAGCTTTTGATGAAAAGGACTGTGAAATTGATAACTACCTGGCGGATTTTGAGCGACAATGTAACCTGCACCGAATAGCTAGAAGAGAGTGGGTTGCAATATTGTCAGGCAAACTGTCAGGCAAAGCTTCTGATGCTTTCCGGACCGTGCCAGATCAGGATATCCATAGCTACGCCCGGGTTAAAGAAGTGCTCCTGGCTCGTTATGCAGTAACCCCAGAGTCCCACCGACAGAAGTTCAGGGACTCACGCAAAACCACGAAAGACTCTTACGCAGAATGGGCATGCCAGCTGTCCCTGTCGGCCTCTAACTGGGTTAACAGCAGCCAGGCCACCACCGCAGAGGACATTTTGCAACTAATGCTCCTGGAGCAATTTTACAATCACATCCAGACGGATGTCAAAGATTGGGTGAGAGATCGCAGGCCCATGACTCTACCAGAGGCCGTGAAGTTGGCGGATGAATATGCGGATACTCGCAAGACAAACCAGGTCACACCACGGGTACAACCTCCACGACCAACGGCGCCCTCACACCCACCAGCCGCTAGATACCAACCTCCTAACAGACCGGTGACATCTAGCCCTCGCTATCCACGCCAGGAGGACAACGAACAACGCTGCTTCCGGTGCAAACAGTTGGGTCACTTCAAGCAGAATTGCCCCATGAATGACAACACCAGGTCAAATTGGTCTCAACCTGGGTACCGCCCACCAGCAGCAGCCCATTGTGTAGACTCGGCTTGGGATCCCCAGGAGCGGGGTCGGGAAGAACCATTGGGCACCCCTTACGAAGCCCTCATGGTACAATCTGCTATTACGGACAACAGGGAACACCATTGTCAGCTG
The DNA here is from genome assembly GCF_905171775.1 of Rana temporaria. Classification (NCBI taxonomy): domain Eukaryota; kingdom Metazoa; phylum Chordata; class Amphibia; order Anura; family Ranidae; genus Rana; species Rana temporaria. The sequence continues at coordinate 2,789,135 of NC_053489.1, read as the reverse complement.
GTCATGGGCTCCAGCCCTGAGCCGGAGGGGCCCTGGAGGGAGCTGGGCAGAAAGAGGCACCGCCGGCCATCCTTCAAGAAGAAGAGGTCCTGGAAGTCATATAACCAGCGGACCTGGGAGGAGAAGAAGCGACTGGAGGAGAGGGAGTCGCAGCGGGCGTCCCAGATGCGGGCCGAGATGTTCGCCAAGGGCCCACCGGTGGCCCCTTACACCACCACCCAGTTCCTGATGATGAAGGACCACGTGGAGAGCCTGCAGGACATGAGCAAGCAGGATCTGATCCGTGAGTACATAGAGCTGGAGGAGTGCATAAGCCGCATGGAGGAGGAGAACAACCACCTGAGGTCACAGCAGGCTGACCCCCCCAGGCTCCATGAACTGGAGATGGAGCTGGAGAAGCTCCAAGAGGAGAACCGGCGGCTGCGGAGGGAGCAGGGGGTGGCTGACCTTATGGGGCTCTGAGTCCCCTCTCTCCCCCCCCCCCCCCGGACTCTGAGCACCAGTGCTACAACAAATATAACTTTTCCTTTTTATGAATCTCCTGTGATTGTCACTTCAGAGCCATAACCTGCCCCCTCCCATAGCGGGACACCTAGACGGCGGCGCACAGACCCATTCGCTGTCTTCACACTGACTTCTGGTGACTTTGCAGATCGCACAAAGACTTGGGGACTGACCGGCGTGTGATCTGACGACCCGGTGACATACCTGAGTCTGAAGCAGTTGTCAAGGGAGGTCAGTCATGCCAAACGGAGTTAACCTCGGACTAAAAACTCTGAACCCGTCAACCCTACTGGACCAGGGAAGGTCCAACCGGAGTTGCCGGAGCAGGGAGCAAAAGGGGGGCCATTGTGATACATTTGCCTATATGTCTCAGTGTACTGCTCCCTGCTAGCCATGGGTAGAGGTAGAAAGGAATTTCATGTGTGATTCATTCCTCTGACAGGTTATTGACGTGCTAATGTCCCCTCACTATTCTAAACGTTAATTGATCTATTGTGTTGTGTAAAGAAGATCTGTGTTTACCCTTAAAAGATGAGTATTGTATCATCAGGCTAAATGATTAGAGAAGTAGTATGTTAATTATTCTGATTGCTTCAGTGTAGTAATTAACTCCAGTGATGTCTTTATCTAAAGAAACGTGTCTGCAGGGTCGGCTCCGACTTGTCTCCTATAATCTGTATGGGAAACCCCACTGTGTGAGGGGGGCGTTCCTAACAGGCTGTAACCACATATAAGCTGAGTTTTTGTGTCAATAAAGTGTCTTGGTTCCAGCATCCAGTCTTGACTCATGTGTGGGGAATCCTGTGATGTTCTTGTATGGAGAGGAGGGAATGCTTGACGGGGATATCATACCGATACCGTCACAGATAGATAGATAGATAGATAGATAGATAACACACATTGCCCACAAATAGAACTTTCTTTTGGTGGTATTTGATCACCTCTGCAGTTTTTATTTTTTGCGCTATAAACAAAAAAAGAGCGACAATTTTGAAAAAAAAACTATATTTTTTACTTTTTGCTATAATAAATATCCCCAAAAAAGATATAAACATTTATTTTCCTCAGTTTAGGCTGATATGTATTCTTCTACATATTTTTGGTAAAAAAATCTCAATAAGCGTATATTGATTGGTTTGTGCAAAAAGTTATAGGGCCAGATTCTCAAAAGAGATACGCCGGCGTATCGCCTGATACGCCGTCGTATCTCTGAGTCCGCCCTTTGTATCTATGCGCCTGATTCATAGAATCAGTTACGCATAGATAACCATTAGATCCGACAGGCGTAAGGCTCTTACGCTGTCGGATCTTAAATGCAATTTTTTTTTCGCCGCTAGGTGTCGCCGACGTCGTTTTCCCGATCGAGTATGCAAATTAGCAAAATACACGAATTCCCGAACGTACGCCCGACGGACGCAGTGAAGTTACGACGTTTACGTAAGATTTGCGACGCGTAAAGTTGCCCCTGGGTATATGAGGCGCAGTCAATGTTAAGTATGGCCGTCGTTCCCACGTCGAAATTTGAAAATTTACATTGTTTGCGTAAGTCGTCCGTGAATGGCGCTGGACGCCATTTACGTTAACGTCAAAACCAATGACGTCCTTGCGACGTCATTTAGCGCAATGCACGTCAGGAAATTTTAGGGACGGCGCATGCGCAGTACGTTCGGCACGGGAACGCGCCTAATTTAAATGATCCATGCCCCCTACCCGTATCATTTGAATTAGGCGGGCTTGCGCCGGAGGATTTACGCTACGCCACCACAACTTTACAGGCAAGTGCTTTGTGAATCAAGCACTTCGCCGTAAAACTTGCGGCGGCGTAACGTAAATGAGATACGTTACGCCACCGCAAAGATGCGGCGATCTACAAGAATCTGGCCCATAGCGTCTACAAAATAGGGTATAGAATTATGACATTTTTATTATGCCAGTGTACATGTAAGATAGGAAACAAGCTCAGATTAATATTTTTATAATGATGCCATCAGTTCTGCTGGAAGATTTGTGACAGATAAAAGAGCATGTCTGTCCACAGACTCCATTGACCGGCTGACTTTTCTCAGAATAAATCAGTCCTGAATTAGCAGCAGCTATCAAGCCCCTGATGCCAATGTTCATGATTAAGTGTTTTTAAAAAGCAGAATCTGTGCAAGACTGTCTAGGCTGCCTAGCTTTGTGGGTGTTGATTTTATCTTGAAGAATTTTTTTGTTCTCAGTTTCATGAACACAATTAACACCGAAGAACCAATTTTTCTTCAGTATTGGGGGAGGGTAAGGAATAGGAGGAGAAGCCTGTATTTTTGAGAAGAGGGTGATGGGAACACAAGTGGGTAAGATAAGAAAGTAGAGAAGGTAGTCTAGATGGGGGTGGTCAGGAGGGGTAGTTGGGCAGGTTCAGGGAGGGAGCAGGGTAATGTCTTTTAGGAAAGAAGTGGGGTGAGATGGGGATAGAATAGGTCAGATATGATGGAGTGTTGGGGAGGAGGAGGAAGCGGAGGAGGAGTCTGTATTTATGAGATAAGGGTGATGGGAAGACATGTGGGTAAGACGTGGAAGTAGAGAAGGGAGTCTAGACGAGGATGGTCAGGAGGGGTAGGTGGGCAGGTTCAGGAAGGGTAATGTCTTTTAGGAAAGGGGTGGGGTGAGATGGGGATAGAAGAGGTCAGAGATGATGGAGTGTTGGGAAGGAGGAGGAAGAGGAGGAGTCTGTATTTATGAGACAAGGGTGATGGGAAGACATGTGGGTAAGACGTGGAAGTAGAGAAGGGAGTCTAGACGAGGATGGTCAGGAGGGGTAGGTGGGCAGGTTCAGGGAGGGTAATGTCTTTTAGGAAAGGGGTGGGGTGAGATGGGGATAGAAGATGTCAGAGATGATGGAGTGTTGGGAAGGATGAGGAAGAGGAGGAGGAGTCTGTATTTATGAGACAAGGATGATGGGAAGACGAGTGGGTAAGACAAGGATGTAGAGAAGGGAGTCTAGATGAGGGTTGTCAGGAGGGGTAGGTGGGCAGATTCAGGGAGGGTAATGTATTTTAGGAAATAGGTGGGGTGAGATGGGGATAGAAGAGGTCAGAGATGATGAAGTAATGGAGAGGAGGAGGAGCCTGTATTTATGAGAAGAGGGTGATGGGAACACAAGTGGGAAAGACAAGGAATTAGAGAAGAGAGTCTAGATGAGGGTGGTTATGAGGGGTAGGTGGGCAGATTCAGGGAGAGTAATGTCTTTTAGGAAAGGGTGGGGTTTTTTGGGGATAGAAGAGGTCAGAGATGATTAAGTGTTGGGGAGGAGGAGGAAGAGGAGGAGCCTGTTTTTATGAGAAGAGGGTGATGGGAAGGCAAGTTGGTAATACAAGGAGGTAGAGAAGGTAGTCTAGATGAGGGTGGTCATGAGGGGTAGGTGGGCAGATTCAGGGAGGGTAATGTCTTTAAGGAAAGGGGTGGGGTGAGATGGGGATAGAAGAGGTCAGAGATGATGGAGTGTTGGGGAGGAGGAGGAAGAGGAGGAGCCTGTATTTATGAGAAGAGGGTGATGGGAACACAAGTGGGTACGGCAAGGAAGTAGAGAAGATAGTCTAGATGAGGGTGGTCACACTGGTCAGGAGGGGTAGGTGAGCAGGTTCAGGAAGGGGTGAGAGGGTAAAGCCTTTTAGGTGGTGTAGGTATTAAAGTTTATTAGAGTGCATCAGAAGGTCCCTCCACCATTTACACAGCCCCGCCCTTAAAATAAAAAGACTTTGTTGGATGAAGGGGGAGGGGTATGTTCCCTGCATGATAATCTATTCACAGCAAAGCAGTAAAATCCTTGTGATGAAAATAATAACAAAATAGTAAACTTAAAGTATTCCATATTGACCTTTTTTGTGTCTGAAATATGGCAAGTAAAATATTTATTTTAATAAAACACAATATAAATTCCCTAACAATAATCTTTAATTTTCTCCTTTGCAGTTTGTTACAGTGGACCTGTCATCAGATATACTATATACTACTGTTAAAACATCTCTAAACACAAAAGGTGGATACGTTATTTTTTCCTTTTTTTTTTTTTTTTCCCCTGGTGATCACGCCAGTAAGTCTGGAATAGTAGCCCATTATGTGTCACTTACCTGAAACCAAAGCCTGCAATGTCAGCGCTGTCCCCTGTACAGGAAGTGTCCATTCTTCACCCCTCTTCCTTCTGGGGCCACGGGCTCCGGCTCTGTGACTGGCCGGAGTCGCCTAATGTCCCTCCCGCGGCACAGCGTGCCCTTTCTAAAGTGCGCATGCGCCGATACATCGGCGCATGCACAGAAGACGTCGGCATACGGGGACATTGGAAATATCTCCTAAACCGTGAAGGTTTAGGAGATATTTCCAGCACCTACAGGTAATCCTTAATATAGGCTTACCGTATTTGCCGGCGTATAAGACGACTGGGCATATAAGACGACCCCCTAATTTTCCAGGAAAAGTGTTGGTTTTGGCATATACTCGCCGTATAAGACTGCCCCCTTCCTACTAGTCTGTCTGGAAGCTGAGGGGTAGCCGGAACAACCGCTGACAGATACAGGCTTTTTTCAAATCTCACTGTGCCATTCCATTACATGCCTCACTGTGCCATTCCATTACATGCCTCACTGTGCCATTCCATTACATGCCCCACTGTGCCATTCCATTACATGCCCCACTGTGCCGTGCCATTACATGCCCCACTGTGCCATTCCATGCCCCCACTGTGCCATTCCATGCCTCCACTGTGCCATTCCATGCCTCCACTGTGCCATTCCATGCCCCACTGTACCATTCAATGCCTCCACTGTCCATCACATGCCTCCACTGTCCATCACATGCACCAACTGTCCATCACATGCCTCTACTGTGCCGGCCAAGACGATCTCCTTACCTTAATTTTTTGCTGCGGACATCCATGTTTCAGGCTGCGGGCATCTATGATTCAAAAGCCGCGCCTCCTCCTCAGACTGTTCCGTGATAGGCGGAACACTAATTTTCCCAGCGGGGCCTCTGTTCAGTTTTCCGCCTATCACGGACGTCCTCTCGTCCGAGGATGATAGGCGGAACACTGAACAGAGGCCCTGCTGGGAAAATGAGTGTTCTGCCTATCACAGAACAGTCTGAGGAAGAGGTGCGGCTTTTAAATCATGGATGCCCGCAGCCTGAAACATGGATGTCCGCAGCCTGACGGAGACAGATCCAGCGTATAAGACGACCCCCGACTTTGGATGCATTTTTTTTCATCCAAAAGGTCGTCTTATACGCCGGCAAATACGGTACCTGTAGGTGTAAGTGGTTGTACAGAGGTACCTTCTGCCCAGTCCAACAATAACTTACTAACAAATACAAACTCTACCGGAGATGTTGGTGATCTCTCCTTCTGGACACGAGACGCACTCATAGCAACATTTATGTATTGAAGATCCAAACTTTTTTCTGCTGCCGGGTAAACAGGGATCTGAACACCGACCTACTGGAACCTGAAATCACATATTATTATTATTATATAATTATTATTTTGTAAATGTCCATGATATGTCATCAGTCTATACAAACCATATGCTACAAATAGGAATCAGGTTCAGGTTTGCCTCTACCATGGGTAGAATTCTGAAGGTCTGCAATCCATTCAGGGGCAATATTTTGGGTGTTTTCATTCAATTGTAGGGTGTTTACTTCTATTGTAAACTATATTGCCAAAAGTATTGGGACGCCGGCCTTTACACGGACATGAGCTTTAACGGCATCCCAGTCTTAAGCCCTGTACACACGGCCAGGATTCTCGTCAGGAAAAAAAATGTAGTTTTTCATGATGAGATTCCTGGCAAGATTTTCTTGCCAGCCGAGTGTACAAACATAGGATTCAAAAGAACCGCCGTTCTTTTGAATGGCACCAACGCGGTGACATCATCGACTACGACAAGTGTGCGCTTGTCCCATTCGATGCCGTCACCGCCATCTTGCTTCACCCTACCTATGCCGTGGAAGCTACCGTGCATTCGTCAAAGTCATGTCATGCATGTGCGGGTTTCCATGGAGGCAGGTAAGTATACAGACGCTCGGGTTTCTCGGCAGGAAAACACTGCCGAGAATCACAATGAGAAAATAGGGAGCGGGTTCTCGTCGAGATTCTGGGCAGTTTTCCAGACGAGAAACCTCAAAGCCTCGTACACACGCTTGGTTTACTCAGCAAGAAAGCTCTGCCAGCAGTTTTCTTGCTTTTTTTTTTTCCTGGGAAACCGAGCATGTGTACGAGGCTTCAGTCCATAAGGTTCAATATTGACTTGGCCCCGCCCCTTTCCAGCTATAACAGCTTCAACTCTTCTGGGAAGGCCGTCCACAAGGTTTAGGAGGGTGTCTATGGGAATGTTTGACCGTTCTTCCAGAAACGCATTTGAGAGGTCAGGCACTGATGTTAAACGAGAAGGCCTTTCTTGCTCTAATTTATCCCAAAGATGTCCTATCAGGTTGAGTTCAGGACTCTGGGCAGGCCAGTCAAGGTTCTCCACCCCAAACTTGCTCATCCATGTCGTTATGCGTATCCGCAGCAGAGACCATTTTTATCTTGTAGAAGACCGCCCGCTGAAGAAGAGGGTACCGGGGCGATGGTAGCTAGCGGCTGCCATAACAATGGTATTCCTGCGGCGGGCGGTCTGTAAGCGGTTAAATTCCTTTTTAAATGTTTTCTTATCTATTTTCCCTTTTTTTTATGTTTTTGACACTGTCCTTTTAAAAAATAATTGGGTCACTTTTATTTCTATAACAAGGAATGTAAACATCCATTGTAATAGAAAAAAAGCATGACTGGTCCTTTTAACTACTTAAGATCATTGGGTGCAAGTGACGTTTGACGTCGCTTCCGCCAGTCAGAGCATGGCGGGAGGGGGGGGTCACCTCTCCCGCCCCTGATAAAAGTGATCTTGCAGCAAATCCGCTGCAGAGACCACTTTTATCTGAAAGCCGACTGCCCGCTGAAGAAGAGGATACCGTGGGTTATGGTAGCTAGCTTCTGCCATAACAATGATATCCTTCTTCAAAGAGCCGCAGTATAATGACGGCGCGCGGAAGGTCCGTAAGTGGTTAAATAAGGCTAAACTTCCCGAATTATGAACCTTCTAACCGAATGTTATAAACAGAAAACAATCCAGTCATTTCTTACTTTGCCTTTTTTCCAGAAGATGGAATCACTGATATTGAGATTTGTTTTGTACGCAAAGTCTGGACCTTTAATAATGGAAACTGTGGCATAAGAAACGTCTGATCTTCCGCGATAGATCCAGCTGTATAAGATAAGATCGGATGGAACTTCTTGCCTCTCATTAAAGTAGACCTCGCCTCCCGTTGGGTTGACGTAATGAAGATTTCTCACATATTTATGCAGCTTTTCATGGAAGACAGAAGAACACACATTACTATATACAGATAGAAGAGTTCTGTTAGGCCTCGTACACATGACCGAGTTTCTCGGCAAAAACCAGCAAGAAACTTGCTGGGAGATATTTTTTTGCCGAGGAAACCGGTCGTGTGTACATTTTTGTCGAGGAAACTGTCGAGAAACTCGACGAGCCAAAAAGAGAGCATGTTCTCTATTTCCTTGATGGGAATGGAGAAACTTGGCTTGTCGAGTTTCTCGACGGCTTCACAAGGAACTCGACGAGGAAAACGATGTGTTTCGCCCGTCGAGTTTCTCGGTCATGTGTACGAGGCCTTACATTGTTACATACTGTAGTAGGTGAGGTCGAAAAGAGACACAAGTCCATCAAGTCCAACCTCTGTGTGTGATTATATGTCACTATTACATTGTATATCCCTGTATGTTGTGGACGTTCAGGTGATTATCTAATCGTTTTTTTTTTTTAATTATCGATGCTCCCCACTGAGACCACCGCCTCAGAGAGAATAAGTTCAATGTTTGTAGACTTTCCCCATAGCTGAGATCCTCCAGACCCTTTATTTGCTTTGCTGCCCTTCTCTGAACTCCCTCCATTTTCAGTACATCCTTCCTGAGGACTGGTGCCCAGAATTGGACGGAATTGTCCAGGTGTGGCCAGACCAGAGCAGGAGAATTATTGTTTTATCTCTGGAGTTAATCCCCTTTTTAATGCCATATTCTGTTGGGTTTGCTTGCAGCAGATTGGCATTGCTTGGCATTGCTGAGCCTATTATCTACAAGGACCCCCAGGTCCTTTTCCATCCTAGATTCCCCCAGAGGTTCTCCCCCCCCAGTGTATAAATTGCATTCAGATTTTTGCCTCCCAAATGCATTATTTTACATTTTTCTACATTAAACCTCACCCCCCCCCCCCCCCCCCGATCAATTTGTTCAGATCTCTTTGCAAGGATTCCACATCCTGCAGAGAAGTTATTGCCCGCTTAGCTTCGTATCGTCCGCAAATACAGAGATTGAGCTGCTTACCCATCCTGGAGGTCATTTATGAGTAAATTAAATAGGATTGGTCCCAGCATAGAACCCTGGGGGACCCCACTACCCACCCCCAACCATTCCGAGTACTCCCCATTTATCACCACCTTCTGAACTCGCCCTTGTAGCCAGTTTTCAATCCATGCCAACGAACCTTACTTTCTACAGAAAAAGTTTATGGGGAACTGTGTCAAATGCTTTTGTAAAATCCAGATACACCACGTCTACGGGCCTTCCTTTATCTAGATACTCCACGTCTACGGGCCTTCCTTTATCTAGATACCCCACGTCTACGGGCCTTCCTTTATCTAGATACCCCATGTTTACGGGCCTTTCTTTATCCAGATACACCACGTCTACGGGCCTTCCTTTATCCAGATACACCACGTCTACGGGCCTTCCCTTATCTAGATACACCACGTCTACAGGCCTTCCTTTATCTAGATACACCATGTCTACGGGCCTTCCTTTATCTAGATACACCACGTCTACGGGCCTTCCTTTATCTAGATACACCACTTCTATGGGCCTTCCTTTATCTAGATACCCCACGTTTACGAGCCTTCCTTTATCTAGACACCACGTCTATGGGCCTTCCTTTATCTAGACACCACGTCTATGGGCCTTCCTTTATCCAGATACACCACGTCTACGGGCCTTCCTTTATCTAGATACACCATGTCTACAGGCCTTCCTTTATCCAGATACACCATGTCTACGGGCCTTCCTTTATCCAGATACACCACGTCTACGGGTCTTCCTTTATCTAGATACACCATGTCTACGGGCATTCCTTTATCTAGATACACCACGTCTACGGGCCTTCCTTTATCTAGATACACCACTTCTACGGGCCTTCCTTTATCTAGATACCCCACGTTTACGGGCCTTCCTTTATCTAGATACACCACGTCTATGGGCCTTCCTTTATCCAGATACAACACGTCTACAGCCTACCTTTATCTAGATACACCATGTCTACGGGCCTTCCTTTATCCAGATACACCATGTCTACGGGCCTTCCTTTATCCAGATACACCACTTCTATGGGCCTTCCTTTATCTAGATACCCCACGTTTACGGGCCTTCCTTTATCTAGATACACCACGTCTACGGGCCTTCCTTTATCTAGATACACCACGTCTACGGGCCTTCCTTTATCTAGATACATCACGTCTACGGGCCTTCCTTTATCTAGATACACCACGTCTACGGGCCTTCCTTTATTCAGATACACCACGTCTACGGACCTTCCTTTATCTAGATACACCACGTCTACGGGCCTTCCTTTATCCAGATACACCACATCTATGGACCTTCCTTTATCTAGATACATCACGTCTACGGGTCTTCCTTTATCTAGATACACCACGTCTACGGGCCTTCCGTTATCTAGATACATCACGTCTATGGGTCTTCCTTTATTCAGATACACCACATCTACGGGCCTTTCTTTATCTAGATACACCACGTCTATGGGCCTTCCTTTATCTAGATACACCACGTCTATGGGACTTTCCTTATCTAGATACACCACGTCTACGGGCCTTCCTTTATCTAGACACACCACGTCTATGGGCCTTCCTTTATCTAGATACACCACGTCTACGGACCTTCCTTTATTCAGATGGCAGCACACCTCCTCATAGAAGGTTAATAGATTGGTTTGGCAAGAATCTTCATGAATCCATGCTGATTACTGCTTATGATACCGTTCTTATTACTAAAATCTTGTATATAGTCCCTTATCATCCCCTCCAAGAGCTTACATACTATTGATGTTAGGCTAACTGGTCTGTAGTTCCCAGGGATGTATCTCGGCCCTTTTTTTAAATATCGGTGCTATGTTGGCTTTTCTCCAATCAGCTGGTACCATTCCAGTCAGTAGATTGTCCATAAAAATTAGAAACAACGTTCTGGCAATTACTTAACTGAGTTCCCTAAGGCAGGGTTTGACAAATTTGCTTTGAATCTAAGAGCCAGCTAAAAAATATCAGAGACTGCGAGCCAGGCCTTCTCGCCTGACCTCACAAGCTTCTGTAAAGAACAGTCAAAGATTCCAATAGACACCCTCCTAAACCTTGTGGACGGCCTTCCCAAAAGAGTTGAAGCTGTTATAGCTGCAAAGGGCAGGGCCAACGCAACATTGAACCCTACGGACTAAAACCCTGTACACACGGCCGGGATTCTCGTCAGAAAAAAACGTTGTTTTTCCTGACGAGTTTCCTAGCAAGATTCTCTTGCCGGCCGAGTGTACACACACCATTCAAAATGGCACAAATGTGGTGACGTCATCGACTACGACGAGGCTGCGCTTGTCACATTCGATGCCGTCGCCGCCATCTTGCTTCACCCTACCTTTGCCTTGGAAGCTATCGCGCATGCGTCAAAGTAATTTCGAGCATGCACGGGTTTCCATGGAGACAGGTAAGTACCTGTATACAGACGCTCGATTCTCTCGGCAGTAAAATAGAGAGCGGGTTCTCTATTTTTCTCGTTGAGATTCTGGGCAGTTTTCTTGACGAGACACCTTAAAGCCTCGTACACAAGCACGGTTTACTCGGCAAGAAACCTCTGCCAGCAGTTTTCTTAAGACTGGCATGCCATTAAAGTTCATGTGCATGTAAAGGCAGGCGTCCCAATACTTTTGGTAATATAGTGTACAGTTGAACCTTGGATTACGAGTATAATCCGTTCCAGGAGAATGCTCGTAATCCAAAGTACTCGCATATCAATGCAAGTTTTCCCATTGAAGTCAATGTAAACGAAAATAATTTGTTCCGCATTAACTTCAATGGCATGTAATACCGCGGCCAGAGGTGGGGGGCGCCGGAGAGCCTCGGAAACGGGCGAAAAGGCCCGAGGACACTTCGGCTGACCTCGGCAAACCTCGGAAAGACTTTGTTCCCAATATTTGCAGAGGTCAGCCGTGCTGTCCTTGGTCCTTTCCATACATTTCCGAAGGCGACAATCGGCTGTAATCGGCGACGTTCGGCTCTGCTCGGCTCTGGTGCCCCCTCCCCACCTCAGGCCAAACACGGTACTGCACACCGATTTGGCCTGAATCGTGCTCGTTTTGCAAGGCAACACTCGCAAACCGATTTTACGATTATTAAAAATACAGCGCTCGTATTGCGAAACGCTTGTTAACCACGTTACTCGCAATCCGAGGTTCCACTGTATAAATAAAGAAAAAAAGGTTGCGCTAATATATAGTGATACACAAATAAATAAATTAATAAATAGTGCAGACACAAAAATATGATTCTAAACAATTAAGTGAATAAAAGTAGTGCAAGCAACAAATAATCATAAACAATACCATACAATAGACAGCTGGATGTTCTTAAATGACCACTCTATACATGTGTGAATGTGAACATGTATACATGTAAATAAAGTCCCACTGTTGAGAGTCCAAAGGTGGTGATAAATAAGATGATGAAACGTGAAAATAACGTTGAGAGGTAGATCCACCATCACCAAGATGCAAGAAGAAAGCTGCTCCTCGAGGAGTACACCAGGAGAAAAAATGAACACCCTTACCAGATATGTGGGACCTCCTGTATTAGCAAGCTCATATAGGCCTGCAGCAGGGGAGGGCTGGCAGCCTTAGACCTAGGGGGCAAGTCCAGTCATTGAACCGCCGAATCAGCTCACCATCCATGGCCCATCTGTTTTTTCAATGCAGCCTCACCAGTGCCCATCATTGCAGCCAACTCTAGTGCCCATCATTGCAGCCTGATCACTGGGGCAGGTTACATGGGGTGTATGGGGGGGAGATGGGGATCAGCTAGGGGTGTCAGGGTCTCTCACCTTAGTGATCTCAGCTCAGCAGGTCCTTGCATGCCACGGCCTCCTGGGGGGGTAATGTTCCTGGTCCTGGGGTCAAGTTGCAGCCGTCGCTTAGCACTGCAGCCCTGCGTCCCGACTCCCTGGCATGCCCTGCCTCTGCCTGCTTCCAAGAATCCCGTCCCAGGGAGTTGTAATTTCCTCTGCGCTGCTCTGTTTCCCACCCACCGGGAGCTTGAGCGTGGACTACATCTCCTGGAACATGGGCATCCGCTCCATAGGGCAAGGGGGGGCAATTGACCCCCCCTGGAAAATCAAGAAGGTGTTGAAGAGTCTAGCGGCCGCGGGCTGTCTGAGCGGTCTTGACCCGGATGTCACACAGGCACAGCGAGCAGAGGGGACCTGCTGTGCCTGTGCCGTGCTGATGGCTGATCTGAGGTACTGAATGGGATGGGGGAGGGGGGTCCGTCTGTGTTGAAAGGGGGTCTGTGCTGAATAGAGGGGTCTGTGCGGAATGGGGGGGTCTGTGCTGAAGGGGGGGTCCATCTGTGCTGAATGGAGGGGTCTGTGAAGAATGGGGGAGTCTGTGCTGAAGGGGGGTCCATCTGTGCTGAATGGAGGGGTCTGTGCTAAAGGGGGGTCTGTAAATTCTCTAGGCTATATTTATATGGGCATGGAGTGAAGCTTATCTCAAGAGCTAGTTCACACTGCCAACTGACCGCGTTATCAGTAAAGCGCCACTAAAAAGCGTCAATTTACCATCGTTTTAGCTGTGCTATTCGGCCACTAGCGGGGCGCTTTTAACCCCCGTTAGCGTTTTAAAGCAGAAGTAAGCCCATCTATTTGATAGTTTAAAAAAACAGTTAAAATTCCCGGCATGCCGGAAATGCTAGATGTCACATTTGCTTGTGCTCTCAACCAAACTGTCAAACCATCCAATGGCTGGTTTCATAACTGATCACATGTGCATCATTGTGGCAGTTGCAGATTAAACAGAGGCCAAGATGGCAGCTGGCTGAAAACAATAGGAGGGTTTACTTCCACTTTAAGAAAGGGTTAAATGCGACTGTGTATCACCGCTGCTAAAGCGCCCTCCTCTGAAAAAATTTCAGCGGATGCCCATGTCCTGGAATGCAACAGATAGTGGTCGACCCCACTTCCAAGACCAGATTAAAAAATAAAATGGTAGCGGCCATTTTGAACATAAGTTAGGGTGGCCTGGGAGGCAATTTCCACCCTGCCCCCCAGCCCAGCCCTTCCCTGGCCTGCAGATATAACCCTCTGCAAGGTCTGTATGCTGCTCAGCTCCCTGCTTCCATCCTCTTTGCACCTTAAACGGCATCCCTCCCACTGAAGAAATCAAGAATTCACTGGCGGACTCGAACTTGTCAGGGGAGAGAACGGAAAATAAATGGACTTAATAATAAAAATTGTACAAGTAAAGTTCAAATGAACAGGAAAAAAAGCCGGCATAAAAAAGTAACGTTGGCCCGTGCTTCCGGGGTCACGTTGAACGTGGGGACGTCAGTTCGTGGCTCCGCCCTGACATGTTTCGTCATAAATGACGTTCTCAAAGGGCATGGGCGACGCACTGAACGTTTACCATAAATAGCTACGAACCAAGCCTCGTTCTCATACAGCAGCCATCATTCTGACAATAGACCAAGGCCCAGATTCCCAATGGAGATACGACGGCGTATCTCCAGATATGCCGTCATATTTCAGCGTTGTGCCGTCGTATCTATGCGACTGATTCTTAGAATCAGTTACGCATAGATATCCATTAGATCCGACAGGCGTAAGTCTCTTACGCCATCGGATCTTAACTGCAATTTTTTTGTAATCGCTAGGTGGCGCTTCCGTCGATTTCCCCGTCGAGTATGCAAATTAGCTAGATACGCGAATTCCCGAACGTACACGCGGCCGACGCAGTAAAGTTACGATGTTTACGTCAGGCTTTTTCCGACGTAAAGTTGCCCCTGCTATATGAGGGGCAACCAATGTTAAGTATGGCCGCCGTTCCTGCGTAGAATTTTGAAAAGTTCCGTCGTCCGTGAATGGGGCTGGACACGTTCATGATGAAACCAATGACGTCCTTGCAACGTCATTTGGAGCAATGCACACTGGGATATTTTAGGGACGGCGCATGCACAGTTCGTTCGGCGCGGGGACACGCTTCATTTAAATGATACACGCCCCCTACCCGCCGAATTTGAATTCCGCTGGGTGATTTACGTTACGCCACCACAACTTTACACGCAAGTGCTTTGTGAATAAAGCACTTGCCTGAAAAACTTGCGGCGGCGTAACGTAAATCAGATACGTTACGCCCGCCCAAATTTATGCCCATCTACGTGAATCTGCCCCCAAGCCTCATTCTGGGTAGTAAAATCGGGCAATGGGACAGAAAGGGTGACCACTCCTACTCCTCAGCCGGATATATATAAATAAAATAGGATAGTATCATATTAATATTAAAACATTATTACATTTTATCCAACTTACTCTGTGTTGGAATCCATGTTGTTCAGATGGATTGTTCTTCATGTCCATCCCATGTAGAGCGTGGGCCAGAACATACACAGCCCTGTGCGCATAGAAAGGTATAGATGTACTATAACCAGAAAAATCTGAAAAATCTTTTACTCCTGAACAGTTTTCTAGAAACATCACATGGATCCAGGGAAAAAATAAATTCTTCTTTTCGTTAGGAGAAAGGCACTTTAACAACACCATCCAGATATCCTCCAGTAGGGGGTCATGTAGGCAGCTGGAGAAGTTGACACCATGAGGATACACATTGATGTCCAGGTTATTATGTTGCGGCCATTGAAATACGAAGCTGCAGTTGATTAGCGCGAAGTCGCCCTCATACAGATTCGTTAGTTTATTCCACGATGGTGAGAGGATAAAGGTGACATTTTCTATAAAAGAGGGCAAAAAACGGGCCAGATAAAGAAAATAAATTGCGAAAGTTCTACACACGATGACAACGCGAGCCGATGAGTGCGCAATGACCCTCACTGCATCGTAAAATTCTGGAGTGAGTGGGATGATATAATCTATACAGATCCCGTGTTGGCTCATCATCTTACTCAGTTCTCGGGACTCCTCGTCTCCGCTGCCGTCCTCCGATGTTATCATTCCGACCCAGTTCCACCCAAAATGCTGCAAAAGTTTTATGATGGCTCCATGGTGGGCCCGACTGTCTGGTGTCATACGGAATAAAGTCGGATACATTTTTTCATCGCTCAGGCGAGTGTCAGTGACTCGATAAATCATCTGGGTGATATATTGGGAAATATTTTAATGGGATGTTATTATTCAAACAATAAAAAAAATAGAAATGTAATATAGAAATGGCATACAAAGTTTTTGTTATTATATATATTTATTTTGTCTGGTCTAATGAAATGAAGTACTTGTCAAGCCTCGTACACACGACCGAGAAACTCGCCGGGCGAAACACATCGTTTTGCTCGTCGAGTTCCTTGTTAGGCTGTCGAGGATCTCGGCGAGCCAAATTTCCCCATTCCCGTAGAGGAAAAAGAAGATATGCTCTCTTTTTGGCTCGACAGTTTCCTCATCGAAAAGTGTACACACGACCGGTTTCCGAGGCCTTAGATCATAGAGATCATAGAGATCATCGGTTTCCGAAGCCTTATATCATAGAGATCAATAACAGCACCCTATAAACTGTACTACACTATTGATCGCCTGGCGCCTCACTCCCCTTCCCTTCTTCCAGAATGTCTTGGTATGCTGACACCTTAACCACTTAAGCCCCGGCAGGGCCGATCCTAGGCAGGGTTCCACGGGGTGCTCCGCACCCAGGCGCCACAGAGGTGGGGGCGCCAAAGCTCCAAAGTGCTCCCCTCCCTCCTCCTTGTCTGTGTCCAGAGGCGGAGCGCATGTAGCGGGTGCTGCGGTTCCCCATCGCGCTTGCTCTCTCTGCTGGCAACTGACGAGCGCATACCTTCCCGCTGTCCCCGGAATCCGTGCTGGGTACCACTGCGGAGCCTAGTACCAGAACACATTCCGGTACTAGGCTCCACTAATTAATTCTGTCTGGTGCACATGGAGCAGTCTCCTGTCTGTCCCACCTCCTCTGTTTGTGTCGGCTCTTCTCCCATAGGCGCTGTGATGAGAGGCTTCTGGATTGGCCAGAGAAGCTACCAATCATCCCATGCACTCTCAGAAATGCTCTCCGAGTGCCACCCTCCAAGTAACCAAAGATGCCACATATGCCCCACCCCCTGTAATGTGCTTTTGCTCCCAGCACGCCCGAGCTACAGGGATCTATTGGACAAGTACTGATCTATGGGGACACCTGATGTGGTGGGCTCTGATGGGGACACCTGCTGTGGGGGTTCTCTGATGGGGGACACCTGCTGTGGGGGGGCTCTGATGGGGGACACCTGCTGGGGGGGCTCTGATGGGGGACACCTGCTGGGGGGCTCTGATGGGGGACACCTGCTGTGGGGGGCTCTGATAGGGGACACCTGCTGTGGGGGGCTCTGATGGTGGACACCTGCTGGGGGGCTCTGATGGGGG
This sequence comes from Rana temporaria, assembly GCF_905171775.1. Taxonomy (NCBI): domain Eukaryota; kingdom Metazoa; phylum Chordata; class Amphibia; order Anura; family Ranidae; genus Rana; species Rana temporaria. The sequence continues at coordinate 2,771,869 of NC_053489.1, read as the reverse complement.
ACAACTGCTGGGGGGGGACTCTGATGGGGGACACTAATGAAGAATTCTTAGGGGAGCAGCTCTGTGTTTGAGTCGTAGCCATAGAAACATTTGTAATGGGGAGGAGTTAGCCCGAGATACAGGGATCTATTGGACAAGTACTGATCTATGGGGACACCTGATGTGGGGGGCTCTGATGGGGACACCTGCTGTGGGGGTTCTCTGATGGGGGACACCTGCTGTGGGGGGCTCTAATGGGGGACACCTGTTGGGGGGGCTCTGATGGGGGACACCTGCTGGGGGGCTCTGATGGGGGACAACTGCTGGGGGGGGACTCTGATGGGGGACACTAATGAAGAATTCTTAGGGGAGCAGCTCTGTGTTTGAGTCGTAGCCATAGAAACATTTGTAATGGGGAGGAGTTAGTAAGATGACCATGCCCATGTGGGGGCGCCAGAAATATTTCTGCACCCAGGCGTCTGTGACCCTAGGATCGGCCCTGAGCCCCGGACCATTATGCAGGTAAAGTAGAAGAGGAAGAGGTACTCATGGATCCAATGACTATAGTATTGGCCACATCCCTGGGCAACATATAACAAAAGAAAGTCACGCCCCCTGGGTGGGACTTTACAGGCCAAACACAGTGTTGATATAAAAGGCACCTACTCAGCTGGGACAACGCCATAGTTCACCCCTGGACCCATCTGAGTGTTTTGGGTCCATTTAGACCCTAAAGGGGAATTAGGCAGCGACGAGTTCTCGGAACTGGGCAGGACGCTGTCCGGCTAGTTAAACACCGACAGGTCCTGGGCCCCTCTAGTTTCCACTCCTCTGGTAATGAGGGATGCTCGGACATTATTCCACCCCCACTCTTGAATTGAATTTAACGAATTAAAGGGGATCCACACCCAGTCCACTACGTGGTTTGAACTACAACCTGCACTACTCGTCGCCCGTGGCCCCTGATGACGGTTGTTAACCAGAAACGCGTTGGGCATACTTACATCACCCACTAGGAGAGTGCTTTTTTGTTTTGCTTTTTTCTCGCCATCTTTGGCACATGTATTGTTTTGGTGGCATTGTTTTTGTATTTTGTACATTTGTTGCTTTTATATGCACCCAGGTGCGCATTGTGTGCTTTTATCAAGTGCCAAGGTGTGTACGTCTTGTCCCATTAAAGATCATGTTTTATATCAACACTGTGTTTGGCCTGTAAAGTCCCACCCAGGGGGAATGACTTTCTTTTGTTATTATGCAGGTAAAGGACCTGGCCACTTTTTGCGATTCGGCACTGTGTCGCTTTAACTGACAATTGCGCGGTCGTGCGACGTGACTCCCAAACAAAATTGACGTTCTTTTTTTCGACACAAATAGAGCTTTCTTTCGGTGGTATTCGATCACCTCTGCAGTTTTTAATTTTTGCGCTATAAACAAAAATAGAGTGACAATTTGGAAAAAAATGCTATATTTTTTACTTTTTGCTATAATAAATATCCCCAAAAAAGATATAATTTTTTTTTTTCCCCAGTTTAGGCCGATACGTATTCTTCTACATATTTAAGCGTTTATTGGTTGGTTTGCGCAAAAGCTATAACGTTTACAAAATAGGGAATAGTTTTATGGCATTTTTATTAATATTTTTTTTTTTACTAGTAATGGCGGCGATCAGTGATTTTTTTTTCGTGACTGCGACATTATGGCGGACACATCGGACAGTTTTGACACATTTTTGCGACCATTGTAATTTTCACAGCGAAAAGTGCTATAAAAATGCACTGATTACTGTGAAAATTGCAATAGCAGTGAAGGGGTTAACCACTAAGGGGCGCTAAGGGGTTAAGTGTGCCCTAAGGGAGTGATCCTAACTGTAGGGGGGTGTGGCTGTAGGCGTGACATCACTGATCGTCATTCCCTATATCAGGGAACAGACCATCAGTGTCACTGCCACACAGAAGAACGGGGAAGGTTTGTTTACATTCACCTCTCCCTGTTCTTCAGCTTCTGTGACCGATCGCGGGACACCGGCAGCAATAGGGTCCTCGGGTCCTGCAGGCACGGTCACGGAGCTTCGGAGTGGGTCGTGTGCGCGCCTGACCCACGGCTGGGCTCTTAAAGGCGACATACCTGTACGTGCCTGTGCCCAGTCGTGCCATTCTGCCGACGTAAAAGAGGTCCTTTTACTGGAACTAAGGGACCAAGCCCAACCCCTGAAAAACAACCCAACGCCATAATCACCCCACCACCAAATGATTTGGAGGGGTGGCCCAACACTTTTGACAATATAGTGTGGTTGAGCCAGCTTGGGGTGGAGGAACATGTCCTGACCTCAACCTAAGAGAACACCTTTGTGATGAATTTGAGCCGAGTCTGCAAGCCAGGCCTTCTCGTCCAACATCAGTGCCTGATGAGCCAAATGTGCTTCTGGAAGAATGGTCAAACATTCCCATAGACACCCTCCTAAACCTTGTGGGCGGCCTTCCCAGAAGAGTTGAAGCTGTTAAGCTGCAAAGGGCGGGGCCAACTCAATATTAAACCCTACAGACTAAGACCAGAATGCCATTAAAGTTAATGTAAAGGCAGGTGTCCCAATACTTTTAACAATATATAGCCAGATTCAGAGAGGTTTACGCCGGCGTATCAGTAGATACGCCGTCGTAACTCTGAATCTGCGCCGTCGTACATTTAAGTGTATTCTCAAATTGAGATACACTTAAATGTAGCTAACATACGACTACCTACGCCGTCGTATCTTAGCTGTCTAGTTCCGCCGACCGCTAGGGGCGTGAACGCTGATTTACGCCTAGAATACGTAAATCAGCGAGATACGCCTATTCCCGAACGTACGCTTGCCCGTCGCAGTAAAGATACGCCGTTCACGTAAGGCGTTTTCAGGCATAAAGTTATTCCACCAAAAAGCTGGCCTAGCCAATGATAAGTATGGCCGTCGTTTCCGCGTCGAATTTTGAAAATTTTACGTCGTTTGCGTAAGTCGTCCGTGAATGGGGCTGGACGTAATTTACGTTCACGTCGAAAACCAATAAGTCCTTGCGGCGTACTTTGGAGCAATGCACACTGGCATACGTCCGTTCGTTAAAAACATCAATCACGTCGGGTCACGATTCATTAACATAAAACACGCCCCTCTGTTCCTCATTTGAATTAGGCGCGCTTAGGCCGGCCCATTTACGCTACGCCACCGTAACTTAGGAAGCAAGTGCTTTGTGAATACAGCACTCGCCTCTCTGACTTACGGCGGCATAGCGTATATGCGATACGCTACGCCTGCACAATGTTAAGCCAGTCTTTCTAAATCTGGCTAATAGTGTACATGTAAACAGATACAATTATTTATATACAAATTAAGTGCCAAATCTTTAATGTTAACATAAAGAATTCATTCAAATTCCATAATCCACTGTGGATAGTGGGATTTTAGTTCATAGGTCCAGCAGGTCTCACGAAATATGGAAATATGTCGCAATATAGGGAAGATGACTGCCAATTTGTGTACCAATGTTCTCCCCTCTCTCTAGGCTCATGTTCCTGCCTTCCTCAACCTCAGAACCAACATCTGAATCAAGTAATGGGCGTGCATCTTCAAGGAGAAATTAGCTGACGCCGTGTTCAAATAACTCAGCTGACTCCTCCATGCCTGATGCTGGGGCTATGGCAGGAATAGCCATGGACAAGGCTCGTTACAGAGCGAGAGCCGGGAGCTGTGTGTGTAACACTAAAGTATACAGTGTTAAACTTGCAGTAACACACTAAAGTATACAGTGTTAAACTTGCAGTAACGCACTAAAGTATACAGTGTTAAACTTGCAGTAACGCACTAAAGTATACAGTGTTAAACTTGCAGTAACGCACTAAAGTATACAGTGTTAAACTTGCAGTAACGCACTAAAGTATACAGTGTTAAACTTGCAGTAACACACTAAAGTATACAATGTTAAACTTGCAGTAACGCACTAAAGTATACGGTGTTAAACTTGCAGTAACGCACTAAAGTATACAGTGTTAAACTTGCAGTAACGCACTAAAGTATACAGTGTTAAACTTGCAGTAACGCACTAAAGTATACAGTGTTAAACTTGCAGTAACGCACTAAAGTATACAATGTTAAACTTGCAGTAACGCACTAAAGTATACGGTGTTAAACTTGCAGTAACGCACTAAAGTATACGGTGTTAAACTTGCAGTAACGCACCAAAGAATACGGTGTTAAACTTGCAGTAACGCACTAAAGTATACAGTGTTAAACTTGCAGTAACATACTAAAGTATACAGTGTTAAACTTGCAGTAAGGCACTGAAATATCCTGCGTTAAACACCAAATCTCAGAAAGAGGCTCGGTCAGGGCCATCTTAATGCAAGGGCACTCCTGGGCACTGCCCAGGGGCCTCAGGTACATGGGGGCCCCAAAATAATCTTGCATTACATCATACTTACCATGATGCTATTAAGACGGCTCTGGGCTCGGTCCTTAAGTTGTTAAAAGGTAAAGTGGAGGGACACGATTTGTAGATAATGATCACTGAATACATTCCCCAAGTTACAATGTTCTGTGTTCCTGAAAATTCCCATTTCTTTTAATTTTGACCCGCATTCAATATTCACACACAAAAAACTCCACCTAGACTACTGAGCCACCTATTGGCTCACTGGGCTGGATTTACTAAAGGCAAATAGACAGACAATTTTCCTTGCACTTGATTGGGTATAATATATCGCAGTGATCACTTACCTGTGTATATCGATACAGACTCAGTAACTGGGCCAGCGCATGATTTGTATAGACAGTACTGTCACCGATAAAACCGGCCACTTCTCCACGTCCCTTGCAGTAATAGTTGGGAGCTTCCTTTTCTCCAGATAATATTGTTGCAGCATATCCCATGGTTTTCATTGGATCATTACAAGTGTTAAATATACGATAGCCCAGGGTAATATTGGGCAGAAGATCGGGGTCCCGGTTAATCTCATTGACGGCAGTGATCATCGCCAAAATGCTATTGTATTCTTCGGTGTCAGGACTGCAGGATATCGAGAAGGTTCTCAAATTACACGAAATGGGGCATTTCTACTAAGCGGTTCAGCAAGATTAAAAAAACTCAAATGGGAAACGTGATCTAGCTACATCCTGTGACGGACTCCGGAACACCCTGTTGGGTATTTCCACCAAGAAGCTGATTCCCAAGTCCTGGAACACAAGACCAATGGCTCTGGCTATAGAAACCCCCCAGGGACCAGACAACACAAGTCTTGGAGTACACCAGGAAAAGAACTGCTTTATTTTTAGAGTGCAGACACTCACAGCAAGGCAGGCTCAGGACAGGCTCAGCTCAGTCAGGCAGCTCTTCTCAGCAGTGCTCCGCTGTCCGCTCGCTCCCCTCCTGCCTCCCTCTGAGCCACACTGAGTCTGAAGATGGCAGAGGTGGATGGAGACAGTTTTCCAGCCATGGAGGCGGCGCACTCTGAATCCTGTAGCGGCCGCGGCACGTTCTGAATCATCGGGCGGCCGTGGCACGCTCTGAATGCTGTAGAGGCCGCGGCACGCTCTGAATGATCGAGCGGCCGCGGTGCGCTCTGAATGCTGGAGCAGCCGCGGCGCGCTCTGAATGCTGGGGCAGCTGTGGCCTCAGACGTCACTGGTTGCTAGGCGCCGGCGATTCTAGCAACCAGTGCAGTCGAGTAAACGGCGTGCGGCATGCCACAGCCCCCCAGGCAAGTTGGGCCCCCGGGCAAGTGGGGCCCCCAGGCAACTTCCTAGCGTGCCCATGCAAAAAGACAACCCTGACAACTTGTGTTAGGAACTGTTCAAGATTATTGCCATAGGAGACAGCGTGTCTACACATGTGCAGACGTGGTGTCCAGCTGGGTGCCTTTCCCTGCATGGCTGTCCTCCTATAGAAGTCTCGATGTCTGCTAATTAACATTGCAACTACTAAAGGGTGTCCTGGCCCTAACCCTCTCTCCCACAGTTCTGTTCAAGAGACAATAAATCTCTTTGCATTCAAGAAGTGTCTGGCGCCCATGAATCAGAAGTCCCACCATGGCAGCCTGAAGACAAAATAATATGGAAGCCTCCGGTATTAAATGTCTATTGGTGAAACAAATACTGTATTCTAATTAGGATAAAATATATAAAACATAAACAGTATATTTGAACATTTTCGTAAAACTAGACCACGGAAATGAAGATAAGCCTGTAACGGAAGGGCCCGTGACACCCAGAGACTTTTGAAGGATGAGGGGTACTCCTGTGCCAGCTTCAGCAATGGCTCTTGGGTCTAGGGTCATCCTGTGTCCGATAGGGGCATAGGATGACTGAGGAATGATATCATGAATTACATGAGATGGGACATTACTGATAATTCATGTATTGCAGGAGATCTTGAAATATTACAAGTTGTTCCTTATGAACAGGTCAATAGACTGTTGAGGTGTTAATGGAGTCAGGCTCCTAAGATATTCAGTTTGTCCATTGTGTAATGCTAATACTGTTTTGTGTCTATTGTACTAATTAAGTCTGTAAAGGTCAGATGTCTAACTTTGAGTTGTTAATTGGGTCTTGCTTCTGAAAGACCTTTCATTGTGGATGCTAATGACACTGTTTTGTGTGAAAAGTCTATTGATGATAGAGGTGTTGTGAGTTAGCAGTCTAATGGTCAGATGTCTCTTTCAGGTGTAATGGATTAGCATGTCAATTACGTCTACAAAGGAATGTGCATTATGTAGCAGTGAATAGATTAGTGCGGAGTCGGGACGTCTGGGGGATGACTAATAATTAACTCAACTGAATGTCATTGGCTAAGAGAGTGTGTATTGAAGTGCATTGTGGGTGGAGTTGGTTCATTGTTCACTTGTAGGTAGATTCAGTAAGAGTTAGGCTGGCTTATCAGTAGATAAGCCGACCTAACTCAGAATCTACGCCGACTTATGTTTAAGTGTATTCTCAAACAGAGATACGCTTAAACATATCTAAGATAGGACGGCTTGCGCCGTCCTATCTTAGATTGCAATATTTCGGATGGCCGCTAGGTGGCGCTTCCATTGCGGTCGGCGTAGAATATGTAAATGAGTAGATACGCCGATTCACGAACGTACGCCCGGTCGACGCAGTACTTTTACGCCGTTTACGTTAGAGATAGGCCGCCTAAAGTTAGAGCTTAGCCCTACATGGAATAGTAATGTTAAGTATGGCCGCCGTTCCCACGTCGAAATTGAAAATTTTTACGTTGTTTGCGTAAGTCGTCAGTGAATCGGGATTTGCGTAGTTTACGTCCACGTCAAAATCAATAGGCCCGTGCGGCGTACTTAGCCGCATTGCGCACTGGGAAATGTAGGCGCCCGGCGCATGCGCAGTAAAAAAAAAAAAAAACGTAAGGTCAAGCCTTATTATCATAAAACAGGCCCCCCTTACACACATTTGAATTTGGCGCCCATACACCCGCCCGCTTTAGGCTACGCCGCCGTAACATAGCAGGCAAGTACATTGTGAATCATGTACTTGCCTCGCTAACTTACGGCGGCGTAGCTTAAATGCCTTAGGCTACGCCGCCGCAAAGTTGCGGCAACGTACGTGAATCTAGGCATTGGTTTCTAAAACTGTATATAACAAGCTGAGTGTACCATTAAAAGTAGTAATTCATTTTGGAACCAGTAACAGAGCTGTCTGTCTCGTTATTCTGGGAAATAGAATGGGTCCTGTCGGCTGGATTGTCGGATAAGCTGTCGTGGGGCGATGGAATGGAATATCGTAAACGGTGGTGACCGTTACAAGTTGTATATCCTTTTCTTTGTTACGTTATACAGAAAGGTGGTGGATAGAAACTTACAATTCACACACGGAAGATATGGAACGTATACCTTCCAGTTTCTCTATTTGTTCTACATAAGCTAACCCAGTTTTTCCGTCTTTGTGGGCGGAGACTAATCCTCCGATAACGACATCTCCATCCCGGGAATATTCATACTCAAACACTGGCTTTGTCACATTAAGTCTACAAGCAGGTGAAGGAGAGCTCCAGGTCAATATGACTCCATAGTAGGCGATGAGAAGGACGAGGATCAGCAGATAACGGAGGAGAGGAGAACATTTCATGGCACACAGCAGATCCTCTCAGTCTCTGAGCTTCATACACATCGACTGAGACTGAGATTTACACTACAGAACAAAGAACACAATGTATCAAATCTGTATCAGACAATGTAACTGATCTAATAATGTTGTTTTATTAAGACATACTTTCCTAAAAAGTATTGGGACGCCTGCCTTTCCACGCACACAAAGTTTAATTGGCATCCCAGTCTTAGTCCGTAGGGTTCAATATTGGGTTGGCCCACCATTTGCAGCTATAACAGCTTCACCTCTTCTGGGAAGGCTGTCCACAAGGTTTAGGAGTGTGTCTATGGGAATATTTGACCATTCTTCCAGAAGTGCATTTGTGAGGTCAGGCACTAATGTTGGACAGACAAATTTCTCACTGCTCCAGGTGAGCCCCGTGAGCAATCAAGGGCTGTTGAACTACCAAGGTGCTGGCAATGCTGATGATAGCAAATGGAGAAACGAAAACTGGATAGCCGCACTCCAAAATAACTTTAAAAAGTTGTCTTTATTTTTCAACTGTACAAACACAGTCACTGCAACCAACAGAAAACAGGATGGCCGACGCGTTTCGCACTTACAGTTAGTGCTTAGTCATGGCTAAAGGAAGGTTCACAGCATAATAAAATTTAAACTAAAAATCATACAAACATGTGACTATAGTCCGCCTATAGCAGCACGGAATAATTTAAAAAATGCCCGTTTTCATCCTCTGCCTCACCTCTTATATGCACCATGGCCGCATTATCAGAGATATGTCATTCACATCCATTTTTTACCAGTAAACTATATGCATCCCCTTAGAAGTGTCTTTGTGACATTCACCAGGCGGGCCCCTCCACCTTTCGGTTCTTACTTTGTTTCATTTTGAAACATACATTTATTGATACAATATTCATTACAAACTCCATGGATAACATGGGTTTTTCTCTCCCTCTTGTCCTATATACTTATTATCTAGAAACACCTTCTACATTCAATTTTTAATTTTCCCAGCCTGAGTATTGCATGCCAGACCAGTGCCTCACTAATCAATATTGATCGATATACCAATTTTAATGATCAGTGATGTATTACATGGATACGTTGGTTGTCTGTTCACATTGAATTTATGTCCTAATGGACATTGACACTGGCCAGGGTCTGGCGTGTATCAGGAAATCGGCCATCCCGTTACAACACTAAGTGGTGTTATATTTTATTTTTGTTTTTTTACACACTTATTTACTTTTTAAATGTAGACAATATATTGACCCGCCGGTCTCACACCTTATACACATTGTAGAATACTGGAGTTGGGTTGATCGCATTTTTGCGGCGCCTGACAACAGACTTTCATGCACGATCATGACTCACAAGTGTGCCATGATCATAATCAAAACCTTTGCATCACATAAAGCGTACTATATTAAATGCACATTCACATCTTCATGTTCTATAGGTTCATTTTTTATTCTGTTGATACAGACACTTATTCATTCAAGTGGCGTGTATAGATACCGCTACATTAGATATTTTTCACATTCTTTTTTCAATCACTTTCATGCAAGTTCCCATGCACTGGCATGGTTTACATCAAAATAATTGGCTTCACCAACATATTCACTGCAGGTTAAACTACATGTAATCATGTTTTTACACAAATATACAACATAGCACTTGCTGCACCTAACATGGGCACTTTGATGTATAGAATTTGAACAAAATCTGTGTCTAGTCTGCAATATGTATGATTTGTGGGTTAAATTGAGATCACATAGGTGTGTTTAGACACACACAGGTGTTTCTATTTTTATTCAAGTATGTTTAAATTGAGGGAGGTTTTACCCTTTCAGCTGATTGATATATTTTTTAATGATTCCGTGCTGCTATAGGCGGACTATAGTCACATGTTTGTATGATTTTTAGTTTAAATTTTATTATGCTGTGAACCTTTCTTTAGCCATGACTAAGCACTAACTGTAAGTGCGAAACGCGTCGGCCATCCTGTTTTCTGTTGGTTGCAGTGACTGTGTTTGTACAGTTGAAAAATAAAGACAACTTTTTTAAGTTATTTTGGAGTGCGGCTATCCAGTTTTCATTTCTCCATTTGCAGGCACTAATGTTGGACGAGAAGGCCTGGCTCCCAGTCTCCGCTCTAAATCATTCCAAAACAAGGTCCATAAAGACATGGATGAGCGAGTTTGGGGTGGAGGAACTTGACTGACCTGCACAGAGTCTTGACCTCAACCCGATAGAACACCTTTTGCGGTGGACCAGCTCAATATTAAACCCTACGGACCATCCTGGACCAGTCTTTTATCACCCAGACCACCTAACCAATTGCCTGGGGCCATTGGGCTTTGAAACTTTAATTGGCATCACAGTCTTTGTCTGTAGGGTTCAATATTGGGTTGGCCCACCATTTGCAGCTATAACAGCTTCAACTCTTCTGGGAAGGCTGTCTACGAGGTTTAGGAGTGTGTCTATGGGAATGTTTGACCATTCTTCCAGAAGCCTATTTGTAAGGTCAGGCACTAATGTTGGACGAGAAGGCCTGGCTCCCAGTCTCCGCTCTAAATCATTCCAAAACAAGGTCCATAAAGACATGGATGAGCGAGTTTGGGCTGGAGGAACTTGACTGACCTGCACAGAGTCTTGACCTCAACCTGATAGAACACCTTTTGCGGTGGACCAGCTCAATATTAAACCCTACGGACCATCCTGGACCAGTCTTTTATCACCCAGACCACCTAACCAATTGCCTGGGGCCATTGGGCTTTGAAACTTTAATTGGCATCACAGTCTTTGTCTGTAGGGTTCAATATTGGGTTGGCCCACCATTTGCAGCTATAACAGCTTCAACTCTTCTGGGAAGGCTGTCTACGAGGTTTAGGAGTGTGTCTATGGGAATGTTTGACCATTCTTCCAGAAGCCTATTTGTAAGGTCAGGCACTAATGTTGGACGAGAAGGCCTGGCTCCCAGTCTCCGCTCTAAATCATTCCAAAACAAGGTCCATAAAGACATGGATGAGCGAGTTTGGGCTGGAGGAACTTGACTGACCTGCACAGAGTCTTGACCTCAACCTGATAGAACACCTTTTGCGGTGGACCAGCTCAATATTAAACCCTACGGACCATCCTGGACCAGTCTTTTATCACCCAGACCACCTAACCAATTGCCTGGGGCCATTGGGCTTTGAAACTTTAATTGGCATCACAGTCTTTGTCTGTAGGGTTCAATATTGGGTTGGCCCACCATTTGCAGCTATAACAGCTTCAACTCTTCTGGGAAGGCTGTCTACGAGGTTTAGGAGTGTGTCTATGGGAATGTTTGACCATTCTTCCAGAAGCCTATTTGTAAGGTCAGGCACTAATGTTGGACGAGAAGGCCTGGCTCCCAGTCTCCGCTCTAAATCATTCCAAAACAAGGTCCATAAAGACATGGATGAGCGAGTTTGGGGTGGAGGAACTTGACTGGCCCGCACAGAGTCTTGACCTCAACCCGATAGAACACCTTTGGGGGTGGACCAGCTCAATATTAAACCCTACGGACCATCCTGGACCAGCCTTTTATCACCCAGACCACCTCACCAATTGCCTGGGGCCATTGGGCTTTGAAACCCATTGGGCTTTGAAACTTTAATTGGCATCACAGTCTTTGTCCGTAGGGTTCAATATTAAGTTGGCCCCGCCATTTGCAGCTATAACATCTTCAACTCTTCTTGGAAGGCTGTACACAAGGTTTAGGAGGGTGTCTATGGGAATGTTTGACCATTCTTCCAGAAGCGCATTTGTGAGGTCAGGCACTGATGTTGGACGGGAAGGCCTGGCTCCCAGTCTCTGCTCTAATTTATCCCAAAACGAGGTCCATAAAGACATGGATGAGCGAGTTAGGGGTGGAGGAACTTGACTGGCCTGCACAGAGTCTTGACCTCAACCCGATAGAACACCTTTGGGGGTGAACCAGCTCAATATTGAACCCTACAAACCATCCTGGACCAGTCCTTTATCACCCAGACCACCTCACCAATTGCCTAGGGCCATTGGGCTTTGAAACCCATTGGGCTTTGAAACTTTAATTGGCATCGCACTCTAATTCATACCCAAACAAGGTTCATAAAGACATGGATGAGCGCGTTTGGGGTGGAGGAACTTGACTGGCCTGCACAGAGTCTTGACCTCAACCCGATAGAACACCCTTGGGGGTGGACCAGCTCAATATTGAACCCTACGGACTAAGACTGGGATGCCATTAAAGCTTATGTGTGTGGAAGGTCAGGTATCCCAATACTTTTGGTAATATGTGTGTGGAAAGGCAGGTGTCCCAATACATTTTTAACCAGGTCACTGTGTGGCGGCGCAGGATCCCCTCCTTCTTGGGACCTTGTTTACCCCGATCATTGGCAGTGGTCATTCTCTGGAAATGATTGGCACATTTCATTAATCTTTTGATTCATTGGCAGGGGCGGACTGACCATTGAGTCATTCGGGCACTGCCCGAGGGCCCCATGCCACTAGGGGGCCCCATCAGGGTTGCCAGGCTCAGTAAAACCAGGGACAGTATGTAAAAATCTGTGTTTTTTTTAGATCTGTCCCTGATATGTCCGAAACTGACATGCTTTTAATGTGAATATCCCAAGATTTTAGCTGCCCTGCCTCTGCACTGCCTCCTGGCGTGGTGGCCATCTGTAAGCCAGAGGGGCCCCATAATCTTCTATTGCTTGGGGGCCCCATGAGTTGTCAGTCCGCCCCTGTTCATTGGTATACCCCCTGATGAAGCTACCAGGCGAAACATGTTGGGATAATATACGAATCTGAAACCTCTGCTGTAACTGTATAACTGCTTGTATGACCACTTACTTCACGAACTGCCGTGTACCAGTGAACAAATGGTTTCTGCTACGTTTTTAACTTGATTCACATTAAACGTATATCATTTTTTCTTAATACATGATTCTCATTATTATTTGTAAGCACCATAAAAATCCCTATGTCCTTCCCATTTGATTCATTTGTATATACCAGGGTTTCTCAACCAGGGTTCCTCCAATGGTTTCTAGGGGTTCCTTGAGCAATGACCAATTTTTGCCTCTCAGGTAAGTTCCCAGTGACACCAATGATCTTTTTACCTATCTGTAAGGGGGGGGGATTCTTCCCCAAGACCACACATGTAAGAAGCACTCTTCCACTGACCATCATACCAATGTATTATGAGTTCTAGATAGTATAGCCATTTTTAACAGCGGTTCCCTGAGACCGAAAGGTTATTTCAAGGGTCCCTCTGTGTTGAAAAGGTTGAGAAAGGCTGTCCAGAACTTCTTCCTATTTCCTATTTCATTAACAAAAAAAGGTAAATGAGTAAAATGAGTTATGTGGTGTTAAAAGAGAAAGAGTCTTGGGGTCATGCAGATTAAGATCTGTATTCGTTCGAAATTATTGAACCCCATAGCACCAGTGGCGTAGCGTGGGGGGGGCAGGTAGATTGCGGTAGATCCTGGAGTCCCGCCTTTGCCCAATCACAGGGTGCAGGAGACTGAACATGGGTGGAGGCGGGACTCCAGGATCTACCTTGATTGTGGACAGGACAGCACCGCCACCGCCCATTACCCCATACGCCCAATCACAGGGCGCCTGAGACTGAACAGAGCCGGACTGGTACATGGCGGGGATTATCGCAGAGCAGAGGCTGCAGAGTGAAGCAGGTGCCATGCCAAACATGGCGAGTCAGCAGCTCCATCCTGGATTACTCAAGCAAGGTACCCGGGGATCGGGAAGAGCCTGGAGGGCAGCCGCTGACACTCTTTCAGGCAGGCTGAGTCAATGCTGTGGAGGAAGGAGAGCACGGAGCCGGGAATAGAGCGCAGGCAGCAGGGGGTGGAGCCTCCACCATGGAGGTCAGAGGAATGCAAGAGAGGGAAAGTCACAGCCTGGAGGAGAAGAGAGGAATGGAGAGGAGAGGGGGAGCAGCCTGGGGAAGAGATGGAGGGAAGAGAGGATGGACATGATCTGGGGAGATAGAGCAGAGAAAGAGAGAGTAGAAGAGCAGCTAGAGTTATGCAGTGGTTAGTGTAGACTAGTGGTTAGTGTAGAGTAGTGGTTAGTATAAGAATCAGGCTGGTCAATACTATTGTAGTAAGGGAAGGGACAGGACTTGGGGAGAGCTAGAAGTCTACAGGTTAGGGGGGCACAAATGGCTTGACTTGCCCCAGGCACTGACAACCCACGCTACGCCACTGCATAGCACTCCATTGTCCATGATTGGTAGATCATTTCTACAGTCCTTCTAGCTGTCTAAAAATGTCACTGCCTGTGAAAGCACCAAGCTTCCCTCTCCACTCCCTGCATGTCCCGGACCACCCACACCACATACATGTGTGGAGACATGCAGCTAACAGCTGGCCCCTTGCACACCGTTCCCGCCTCTCCACACCTCCTCTGTACGAGGCACCAGGCCTCAGAACCTCTGCTGCGGCCAGTGAATGGATTCCCTCATACCAGGCACAGACCTCCTTCCCCTAGGCATCAGGGTCTGGCAATTCAGAAAGGATCAAGCACTCACCCTGAGAAAACCCAATGGCCCCAGGTAATTGGTGAGGTGGTCTGGGTGATAAAAGGCTGGTCCAGGATGGTCCATGGAGGCAGGTCCTCACGCAGGGATACGCTGGGTCCGGACAGAGCGAAGATCAGAAGGTTCAGGCAGAGCTGGACAAGGAGTGGCACAAGGTGGCTCCAGGAGTTCCTCACAGGCCCAGGGAGCCTTCAGGGGACTAGCAGCAAGAAACTGACTACTGCCCACTGGCTCAGATATACTGTATATCTGAGCAGGGGCATAATCCTGTGCATTGGATTGCTCAGGCAACAGACTCCACCCCCTTCGCATGCAGCCACATCAGGCGCTATCTGTCTTTGGCAGGGCACAACCTTGGAAAAAGGGTGCTCTGCCAGAGACAAAGAGCTGGCCTCCAGTTGTGCTCCTGATATGGCTTCAAGGGAATGGGGCAGAACCTGTTGACTGAACAATCCAATGTTAAGCCCACCTGAAGGCTACCTGTGTGTATGTGGACCCAAGATTAAGGTTGGGACTCCCAGAGCTGCCTCGTGCCTCTTTTTGTACAGCTGCCTCTTTGTCTGCACCTTCTGCTCTCCTCTCTTTCTGGACCCAGGATATGCTTGCCTAGGAACCATCCTGGACCAGACTTTCCCCACCCAGACCACCTTACCAGCTGCCCAGAACCCTCTGGCTTCCTCAGTGTGAGTGTTTAAACCTTCTTGTATTGCCCTTTGCTGTACCATATTGCTGTCCTGTGGCCTTGCTCCCTTTGCAGTACAATATCGCTGTCAGGGCTGGGCTCAGCCCTTTCTTCTCTGAGCTGGCCACTCAGCTGTTGACTAATTGCCAGCTACTATCTCTCCACAGTGACTCACCCGTTGATGATCCTGCTTGTCAGTCCTGCCTACTTAAGCCTTCCAGCTCAGATGATCTCTGCCTTCACCTTGGTCAACATCACAGAGACTCTCGTGCTCCTGTTGAAGACTTGCTTGGCTGACGTTCCTCCTGGCTCCAGATCCTGCTTGCTGTTCTACTACGTTTATCTCTGGCTCTCTGACATTTGGGTTGACTGACGATCCAATCCGGTTCCTGAACTCTGGCTATGTTTTGACTACGCTTACTCTGTTTATCTTTTTATTATTATTATTAAACACGTGTGATTTAACTGTACTTCTGTCTCGGTCTGATTCTTGGTTTCTGACAATCGCCACTCCATGAACTGTTAACCCTTGCCATATCATATGACTGCCCAGACAATCATCTTCCCTTACTGTGCCATTTTCCTGCCCTGTGGACTATCCCCCTTTGCTATGCCATATTAAAGTGGTTGTAAACCCTTACAGACCACTCATGACCTACAAGTAAGCCTAGATTAAGGTTTCGGAGATATTTACAATTTCCTTCGTACGACGTTGTTTTCCGCGCATGTGCTTGCGTATTCGGCGCATGCGCACTCTACAAAGGGCACGCTGGTGACGTCATGTGACTCCAGCCAGTCACAGAGCTGGCGTTCACAGCCCCTAAATTGGAAGAGGAGTGAAGAATGGACGCTTCCAGCCAGCGAGGAAATCAGGGACATCGCAGGCTTCGGTTTCAGGTATGTGACACATAATGCATAGTAGCCCATTATGCTTTACCTTTGCAGGGAAACAAAGAGGAAGTAAAACCCATCAGGGTTTCCTTACTTTTTAACACTTCATGGACTGTTAATCCTTGCTGTGCCATATTACTGCAATAAAGATAATTTCCCCTTGCTGTGCCATATTTATACTTCGTGGACAGTGTACCCTTGCCCTGATCCATTTTTGCCCTCTTGATATTTCTCTGTGCTGTGCCCTATTGCCTCCCTTCCTGTGAACCCAAGTTCGTGTATGTGTAGCGGTATCCCCGTAGGGGCTGCTGATGTGGCCCACCTGTCACCCTACCAGCCTGGCATTCACTTCCCAGACACTTCAAGACAATGAACAGTCTGTTGGCTTTGTTTTTTTTTATTTTATTGAGGGAATTTAACTTGGATGGGGTATGGGAAATTTGGGATGCCCAGTAGAATAACAGCAACATTGCTAGGGACAACTATATACACTCTCTGTACACTCCTTCATACTCCTCTTGCTTGCATACTATTTCTCTCTCTCGCTTTAGGAGCAGATAGCACATGGTTAGGATTGACACTGGCTCAGCCAGGCCTCGGGAACTGTCCTTTGCAGGCAAGGACCACTGGTCCCAATTGTGTAGTGGAAAATGTGTAAGTCCTGTTAGTGCTAGCTGTCCTGGTGGACTACTGCTCCCAGTCAGTCCTCTTCAGGCTCTGCCAGCCCTCCTGGCTGCAGCTGCCCGACTTCACTGCCCATGGATCCTGACCTTAAAACATATAGTCAGGGACAGAGGGCTGATACCGTTTTCCGACCTGAGGGCCCAGTATTCCATTCCCCAATCTTGGGAGTTTAGGTACTGGCAGTTGAGACATGCCTTTGGAGCTCAATTCCCGGAACATGTAGTTCTGGAATCGGACTCGGTGGAGCGTCTCTTGACTTCCAGAGCCATGGGAAGGCCCCTTTCTTCCCTATATCTTTACCTGACCGTGGCTTATGACGCCAAGCCGACCCAATCCCTTGACAAATGGAAGTTAGACTTGCCGGCCCTTGATGATGAAACATGGGAGGAGTGCGTGGCTACGTTCATCCCATCGATGATTGCGGCAAAGGACAGATTCATACAACTTAAGTTCCTCCACAGGGCCTATTACACCCCACAGAGGCTAGCACGAATATTCCCCCATAGAGACCCTGTGTGTCCCAGGTGTAGAGTGGAGGAGGGGTAATTCTGGCACATGGTCTGGTCCTACCCTAAAATTCAACCCTATTGGCAGGAGGTTGCTGATGCGCTTATGGAGGTGTGTGGGTCACGGGTCCCGTTTGAGCCCCTGACTCTCCTACTTAGTCATTTGGAGGAGGTTCAGGGGGATAGATATGTTAAGCTCTGCTTGACATTTTCGCTGTTCTACGCTAGGAGGGAGATCCTTCTTAGGTGGAAGCTGGCAGAACCGCCCACTAAGGCATCCTGGTGTCATTCAATACACTATGTTCTCCCATTCTACAGGCTCACTTATTAGAGTAGGCAGTGCCCGGCAAAGTTTGACAAAGTCTGGTCGGGATGGATAGATGCTAATGGCTGATATACACTGTACTGATAAGGGGAGGACGATTAAGCTTGTGCATGGTATATTTCAGTTTAGCCCCCCCTTTTCCCTTGCAACATCCCCCCCTTTTTTTTTTCCCCTTCCCCTCTCCCCCTCCAGTTGCAGGGGTAATTCACAAGGCTAGGGATTTTTACTCTCTTAGCCAATTGGAATCTCAGCCTATTGATAGGGATAAGGCGTGTAGACTCTGCAATGACATACCCAATCCGGGACTGGGTTCCCGATTCTAGGTGGATTTGTGCTGTTTTTTTTTTTTGTGTAATAGGTACCATTTCCGTGTTTTCTGTTTGACATTGTAATGCTGATTTGTATTTCAATAAACATCTCTGTTAACTTCACTGCCCATGACATTGCAATCCTCTTTACTGGCTCCACACCCAGCTCTGATTATTTCCTCTCAGTCCTCCCAACTGCACGTGTCACTCACCAGTTGGGAGGACTGAGAGTGACACGTCCAGTTATTCCCTCCTGAAGACTTCCCCGGAAGCACTAGCTCCTGCTGTCCTCTCTGACTCCTCCTGTACCTCCTGTCCGGATCCTTTATGTTTTCTTGAAGAGCTCCATCCTGCTCCCGAGTCCCAGGCCCAAGGTCACCCCCCAGACTAGGGAGGCCCCCTATAGGCCACGACATTCTAGTACTCATCTCCAGTCCTTCCACCCAACTACTCCTCCCCAGCTGGGCTGGCCCTGTGTCACGTACCTGGTTGGAGGCCGAAATGCTGAGAGGGCTCCCCTTGCGGCTCAGTGCAGTACACCTCTGAGGTTGGGTACAGAGGGTGTAGTGCCCAGAGAAGCACAGGTTGCCAGATGGGTCCAGGAGAGAAGAGCTGGCGAGTGCCTGAAGAATAATGGAGAATACAGGAAACACCGCTGGGCTGCAGTCTCTGGGAATCCTCGGTAACACTTGGCCAGGTGTGCACAAGGAGCAACAGTGGAAGCCGGCTGGGGATCAAACACTGTGGATCCATGCAGGAGATGCAGGTTGCAGGAACGGAGACAAGCCAAAGGTCTGGTGTTGGAAAACAGGCAGGAACAGATAACTGAAGCAAAGTCCATGAAACAAGCCGGGATCAGGCACTGGAGAAGGTCACAAGTCAGTAAAGAAAGCCAGGGGGTCAAACCAGGAGAGCGGATCAGACAGGTCAGGAACAAGCCGGGTCACAACAGGAAATCCAAACAGCAGTAGTACAGAGGCTCAGGAACTCAGGAAGGCTGACGACAATCCAGCAATTTGGATCAGACAGTGGCAGCCTTTTATAGGCCAGCTGGAGGATCCACCTGTCACATGATGTGCCCATGGCGGCCATTTCTTCTACTGGCAAGATTGCCAGTACTTCTTCTACGGCCATTTCCCTGACACCCTGGGTATTTCAAGGAGGCCTGCCCTCTGCCAATCCTAGTTGGGGATTGGTCAGGGCTCCCTGAGAGCCTTCTGCTAGAATCCTCCAGAACAAAAAGGGAGGTGACAGTGGAGTGATGCTGTCTGTGAGTCACAGCTACTGCTCTGAGCCACTCCCAGCCCACACAGATGCTAGGCCTGCCTAAATTTGCCCATACTACAAAAATCCTCAGTTTCTAACACCTACTTAGGTAGAGGGTGCTCCAATCATTTTTCATATCATCTCCCCCCCCCCTGGCCCATATGCATACAATAGTCCCACCCTCTCCTCCCTGTACAAAATCTTCCTACAACCCCCCTCATTTACATGCGCAATACTGTCCTCAGTGTACACGCTCGCTCTGGCTGGGACTGAGGACAGGTCTGTGCTGTGTGTGGCTGGGACTGAGGACAGACCTGTGCTGTGTGTGGATGAGACTGCAGACATAGTACAGGAGATGATCAGAGACTGCAGACATAGTACAGGAGATGATCAGAGACTGCAGACATAGTACAGGAGATGGTCAGAGACTGCAGACATGATATAAGAGATGGTCAGAGACTGCAGACATGGTACAGGAGATGGTCAGAGACTGCAGACATACTACAGGAGATAATCAGAGACTGCAGATATACTACAGAAGATGATCAGAGACTACAGACATGGTACAGGAGATGGTCAGAGACTGCAGACATACTACAGGAGATAATCAGAGACTGCAGACATACTACAGGAGATGATCAGAGACTGCAGACATAGTACAGGAGGTGGTCAGAGACTGCAGACATACTACAGGAGCAGATCAGAGACTGCAGACATGGTACAGGAGATGGTCAGAGACTGCAGACATGGTACAAGAGACTGTAAGAGACTGCATACATGTGGGGGTGACAGAGAGAGACAGAGGGGGAGACAGAGATAGACAGTGGGGGTGACAGAGATAGACAGAAGGGGTGACAGAGAGAGACAGAGGGGGTGACAGAGAGAGAGAGAGGGGTGACAGAGAGAGACAGAGGGGTGACAGAGATAGACAGAGGGGTGACAGAGATAGACAGAGGGGGTGACAGAGAGAGACAGAGGGGTGACAGAGATAGACAGAGGGGTGACAGAGAGAGACAGAGGGGGTGACAGAGAGAGAGAGGGGTGACAGAGAGGGGTGATTGGGGGTAAGAGTGAGAGGGGGGTCAGAGAGAGAGACCCCTAGACCTGTCTGCAGTCCCTCTAGTGTCCCTATGTCCCCAGTGGTGTGTGTAATGCTCAGTATGGTAACTTGCATTCCAGTAGGATATCCATGATGGCCAGCAGCTGGCAAGACCCATTTTTATTCTGGGTGAGGACTGGAGGTGCTTTGTTGCTTCATCAGATCTATGATGTGACATGATCAGGGCCGTTTGAAGGAATTTGGGGGCCCCAAGCAAAATGGACATAGAGGCCCCCCCAACACGCACGCACGCACACAAAGCCTACAGGAACCGGTGGGCGGCCTCCTACTGGCGGCTCTGGACTGTGAGGGAGGGAGGAGGAGGGGAGAGGGAGGAGGAGGGGATAGGGAGCCAGGCAGGACACACTCGTGTATTTAGGTTTTGTGCTGCCCTAGGCCTGGTGAAACTCGCGCACCCCTTCCTTTTTAAGACTCGTCCTGTCATGAGGACAGAGGGACAGGGTGGGAGGGGGACAAGGTGGGATGAGCACAGGGGGACAGGGTGGGGTGAGCACAGGGGGACAGGGTGGGATGGGGACAGGGTGGGATGAGCACAGGGTGGGATGAGCACAGGGTGGGGATGAGGACAGGGTGGGGACAGGGTGGGATGGGGACATGGTGGGATGAGGACAGGGTGGGATGGGGACAGGGTGGGATGGGGACAGGGTGGGATGGGGACAGGGTGGGATGGGGACAGGGTGGGATGGGGACAGGGTGGGATGGGACAGGGTGGGATGAGGACAGGGTGGGATGGGGACAGGGTGGGATGGGGACAGGGTGGGATGAGCACAGGGTGGGGATGAGGACAGGGTGGGGACAGGGTGGGATGGGGACATGGTGGGATGAGGACAGGGTGGGATGGGGACAGGGTGGGATGAGCACAGGGTGGGATGAGCACAGGGTGGGGATGAGGACAGGGTGGGGACAGGGTGGGATGGGGACATGGTGGGATGAGGACAGGGTGGGATGGGGACAGGGTGGGATGAGGACAGGGTGGGATGAGGACAGGGTGGGATGGGACAGGGTGGGATGGGGACAGGGTGGGATGGGGACAGGGTGGGATGAGGACAGGGTGGGATGAGGACAGGGTGGGATGGGGACAGGGTGGGATGGGGACAGGGTGGGATGAGGACAGGGTGGAATGAGCACAGGGTGGGAAGGGGACAGGGTGGGATGGGACAGGGTGGGATGAGGACAGGGTGGGATGGGGACAGGGTGGGATGAGGACAGGGTGGAATGAGCACAGGGTGGGAAGGGGACAGGGTGGGATGGGACAGGGTGGGATGGGACAGGGTGGGATGAGGACAGGGTGGGATGGGGACAGGGTGGGATGGGACAGGGTGGGATGAGGACAGGGTGGGATGGGGACAGGGTGGGATGGGACAGGGTGGGATGAGGACAGGGTGGGATGGGGACAGGGTGGGATGGGGACAGGGTGGGATGAGGACAGGGTGGGATGGGCACAGGGTGGGATGGGGACATGGTGGGATGAGGACAGGGTGGGATGGGCACAGGGTGGGGATGAGGACAGGGTGGGGACAGGGTGGGATGGGGACATGGTGGGATGAGGACAGGGTGGGATGGGGACAGGGTGGGATGAGCACAGGGTGGGATGAGCACAGGGTGGGGATGAGGACAGGGTGGGGACAGGGTGGGATGGGGACATGGTGGGATGAGGACAGGGTGGGATGGGGACAGGGTGGGATGAGGACAGGGTGGGATGGGGACAGGGTGGGATGAGGACAGGGTGGGATGGGACAGGGTGGGATGGGGACAGGGTGGGATGAGGACAGGGTGGGATGAGGACAGGGTGGGATGGGGACAGGGTGGGATGGGGACAGGGTGGGATGAGGACAGGGTGGAATGAGCACAGGGTGGGAAGGGGACAGGGTGGGATGGGACAGGGTGGGATGAGGACAGGGTGGGATGGGGACAGGGTGGAATGAGCACAGGGTGGAATGAGCACAGGGTGGGAAGGGGACAGGGTGGAATGGGACAGGGTGGGATGAGGACAGGGTGGGATGGGGACAGGGTGGGATGGGACAGGGTGGGATGAGGACAGGGTGGGATGGGGACAGGGTGGGATGGGACAGGGTGGGATGAGGACAGGGTGGGATGAGGACAGGGTGGGATGGGGACAGGGTGGGATGGGGACAGGGTGGGATGAGGACAGGGTGGGATGGGCACAGGGTGGGATGGGGACATGGTGGGATGAGGACAGGGTGGGATGGGCACAGGGTGGGGATGAGGACAGGGTGGGGACAGGGTGGGATGGGGACATGGTGGGATGAGGACAGGGTGGGATGGGGACAGGGTGGGATGAGCACAGGGTGGGATGAGCACAGGGTGGGGATGAGGACAGGGTGGGGACAGGGTGGGATGGGGACATGGTGGGATGAGGACAGGGTGGGATGGGGACAGGGTGGGATGAGGACAGGGTGGGATGGGGACAGGGTGGGATGAGTACAGGGTGGGATGGGACAGGGTGGGATGGGGACAGGGTGGGATGGGGACAGGGTGGGATGAGGACAGGGTGGGATGAGGACAGGGTGGGATGGGGACAGGGTGGGATGGGGACAGGGTGGGATGAGGACAGGGTGGAATGAGCACAGGGTGGGAAGGGGACAGGGTGGGATGGGACAGGGTGGGATGAGGACAGGGTGGGATGGGGACAGGGTGGGATGAGGACAGGGTGGAATGAGCACAGGGTGGGAAGGGGACAGGGTGGGATGGGACAGGGTGGGATGAGGACAGGGTGGGATGGGGACAGGGTGGGATGGGACAGGGTGGGATGAGGACAGGGTGGGATGGGGACAGGGTGGGATGGGGACATGGTGGGATGAGGACAGGGTGGGATGAGCACAGGGTGGGGATGAGGACAGGGTGGGGACAGGGTGGGATGGGGACATGGTGGGATGAGGACAGGGTGGGATGGGGACAGGGTGGGATGAGGACAGGGTGGGATGGGGACAGGGTGGGATGAGGACAGGGTGGGATGGGACAGGGTGGGATGGGGACAGGGTGGGATGGGGACAGGGTGGGATGAGGACAGGGTGGGATGAGGACAGGGTGGGATGAGGACAGGGTGGAATGAGCACAGGGTGGGAAGGGGACAGGGTGGGGACAGGGTGGGAAGGGGACAGGGTGGGATGGGACAGGGTGGGATGAGGACAGGGTGGGATGGGGACAGGGTGGGATGAGGACAGGGTGGAATGAGCACAGGGTGGGAAGGGGACAGGGTGGGATGGGACAGGGTGGGATGAGCACAGGGTGGGGATGAGGACAGGGTGGGGACAGGGTGGGATGGGGACATGGTGGGATGAGGACAGGGTGGGATGAGGACAGGGTGGGATGGGGACAGGGTGGGATGAGGACAGGGTGGGATGAGGACAGGGTGGGATGGGGACAGGGTGGGATGAGGACAGGGTGGAATGAGCACAGGGTGGGAAGGGGACAGGGTGGGATGGGACAGGGTGGGATGAGGACAGGGTGGGATGGGGACAGGGTGGGATGAGGACAGGGTGGAATGAGCACAGGGTGGGAAGGGGACAGGGTGGGATGGGACAGGGTGGGATGAGGACAGGGTGGGATGGGGACAGGGTGGGATGGGACAGGGTGGGATGAGGACAGGGTGGGATGGGGACAGGGTGGGATGGGGACATGGTGGGATGAGGACAGGGTGGGATGGGCACAGGGTGGGGATGAGGACAGGGTGGGGACAGGGTGGGATGGGGACATGGTGGGATGAGGACAGGGTGGGATGGGGACAGGGTGGGATGAGCACAGGGTGGGATGAGCACAGGGTGGGGATGAGGACAGGGTGGGGACAGGGTGGGATGGGGACATGGTGGGATGAGGACAGGGTGGGATGAGGACAGGGTGGGATGGGGACAGGGTGGGATGAGGACAGGGTGGGATGGGGACAGGGTGGGATGGGGACATGGTGGGATGAGGACAGGGTGGGATGAGGACAGGGTGGGATGGGGACAGGGTGGGATGAGGACAGGGTGGGATGAGGACAGGGTGGGATGGGCACAGGGTGGGGATGAGGACAGGGTGGGGACAGGGTGGGATGGGGACATGGTGGGATGAGGACAGGGTGGGATGGGGACAGGGTGGGATGAGCACAGGGTGGGATGAGCACAGGGTGGGGATGAGGACAGGGTGGGGACAGGGTGGGATGGGGACATGGTGGGATGAGGACAGGGTGGGATGGGCACAGGGTGGGATGGGGACATGGTGGGATGAGGACAGGGTGGGATGGGCACAGGGTGGGGATGAGGACAGGGTGGGGACAGGGTGGGATGGGGACATGGTGGGATGAGGACAGGGTGGGATGGGGACAGGGTGGGATGAGCACAGGGTGGGATGAGCACAGGGTGGGGATGAGGACAGGGTGGGGACAGGGTGGGATGGGGACATGGTGGGATGAGGACAGGGTGGGATGGGGACAGGGTGGGATGAGGACAGGGTGGGATGGGGACAGGGTGGGATGAGGACAGGGTGGGATGGGACAGGGTGGGATGGGGACAGGGTGGGATGGGGACAGGGTGGGATGAGGACAGGGTGGGATGAGGACAGGGTGGGATGGGGACAGGGTGGGATGGGGACAGGGTGGGATGAGGACAGGGTGGAATGAGCACAGGGTGGGAAGGGGACAGGGTGGGATGGGACAGGGTGGGATGAGGACAGGGTGGGATGGGGACAGGGTGGGATGAGGACAGGGTGGAATGAGCACAGGGTGGGAAGGGGACAGGGTGGGATGGGACAGGGTGGGATGAGGACAGGGTGGGATGGGGACAGGGTGGGATGGGACAGGGTGGGATGAGGACAGGGTGGGATGGGGACAGGGTGGGATGGGGACATGGTGGGATGAGGACAGGGTGGGATGAGCACAGGGTGGGGATGAGGACAGGGTGGGGACAGGGTGGGATGGGGACATGGTGGGATGAGGACAGGGTGGGATGGGGACAGGGTGGGATGAGGACAGGGTGGGATGGGGACAGGGTGGGATGAGGACAGGGTGGGATGGGACAGGGTGGGATGGGGACAGGGTGGGATGGGGACAGGGTGGGATGAGGACAGGGTGGGATGAGGACAGGGTGGGATGAGGACAGGGTGGAATGAGCACAGGGTGGGAAGGGGACAGGGTGGGGACAGGGTGGGAAGGGGACAGGGTGGGATGGGACAGGGTGGGATGAGGACAGGGTGGGATGGGGACAGGGTGGGATGAGGACAGGGTGGGATGGGACAGGGTGGGATGGGACAGGGTGGGATGAGGACAGGGTGGGATGAGGACAGGGTGGGATGGGGACAGGGTGGGATGAGGACAGGGTGGAATGAGCACAGGGTGGGAAGGGGACAGGGTGGGATGGGACAGGGTGGGATGAGGACAGGGTGGGATGGGGACAGGGTGGGATGAGGACAGGGTGGAATGAGCACAGGGTGGGAAGGGGACAGGGTGGGATGGGACAGGGTGGGATGAGCACAGGGTGGGGATGAGGACAGGGTGGGGACAGGGTGGGATGGGGACATGGTGGGATGAGGACAGGGTGGGATGAGGACAGGGTGGGATGGGGACAGGGTGGGATGAGGACAGGGTGGGATGAGGACAGGGTGGGAAGGGGACAGGGTGGGATGAGGACAGGGTGGGAAGGGGACAGGGTGGGATGGGACAGGGTGGGATGAGGACAGGGTGGGATGGGGACAGGGTGGGATGAGGACAGGGTGGGATGAGGACAGGGTGGGAAGGGGACAGGGTGGGATGGGACAGGGTGGGATGAGGACAGGGTGGGATGGGGACAGGGTGGGATGGGACAGGGTGGGATGAGGACAGGGTGGGAAGGGGACAGGGTGGGATGGGACAGGGTGGGATGAGGACAGGGTGGGAAGGGGACAGGGTGGGATGAGGACAGGGTGGGATGGGGACAGGGGAACAGAGCATCTTAATTTGGGGGGGGGGGACAGGGTGGGATGAGGACAGGGTGGGATGAGGACAGGGTGGGATGGGGACAGGGTGGGATGGGACAGGGTGGGATGAGGACAGGGTGGGAAGGGGACAGGGTGGGATGAGGACAGGGTGGGATGGGGACAGGGGAACAGAGCATCTTAATTTGGGGGGGGGGAGAGGGTGGTATGGGGATATGTGCTGGGGAGTGATTTGAGAGGGAAGATGATATGTGCTAGTGTGGGGGGGGGGAATCGGACCCCCCCCCCCCACACACACACACACTAGCACATATCATCTTCCCTCTCAAATCACTTCCTAGCACATATCACCATACCACCCTCTCCCCCCACATCACTTCAATAGTTCACCTCAAATCTGCTTAAGGGGGGCCCCTTACCTCCTGCTTACTGTGCAGCACTCGTGTCTCTCCTCGGCTCCTCCTCCTGGCTGTGTACACATTGAGCCATGAGGGGGGGAGGAGCCGAAGTGTGACTGTAATGTATTGCAGTCAGTGGAGAGAGAGGGATGGCTGCACTGTCCCCGGTGACCGCGCCACTTTGCGAGGGGCGGAGAAACGGACCCCACCCCCCGCGAGCCCCCCTCCTCCCGCACGGAGAGCCGCACAGCTGAATCCTGGAGTTCAGTGCAACTGCACGCTTCGGCACTGAACTCCAGGATTCAGCTGTGCGGCTCTCCGTGCGGGAGGAGGGGGGCTCGCGGGGAGCCTGTGAACATAGCAGCAGGCAGACAGGCGAGCCAGCTTGGGGGCCCCCCTCTAGCTCGGGGCCCCAAGCAATTGCTTGCCTTGCCTGTCCTGTTGCGACGGGCCTGGACATGATGTGTCCCTGGCTACTTGCATTTCTTGCCCGTCCTTGTTCTCTGAGCCCCCGATGAGCTTGTCCTCCAGGCGGTGAGGAGATTTAAGGAGTCCAGGGGTTCCAGGCTCTGGGAGGCCCCCGGGGACGCTATGCACGCTGTTCCTGACTTCTTGCTGCTGTCCTTTCCTGTGGCCTCTGTCTCCTGGGCCACTATGGAGACCGGGTGATGTCATCCCGCCCGCCGCTTGTGGCCTTCGCTGTCCATCTCCTCGCACCAGCTGTCATCGGTCCTGCTAAACTGTGTAGAGGTGCAAGCAGGGCGGCGCTAGGATAAGGACCGAGTGGGGAACCCCTGATCCGATCCCTGATTCCAGGTGGGGGCACTTGACCCCCCTTGCCCCTACCTGCAGGTACCCATGAACCAGACCAATCCTTTAATTTTTTTGCATTTCCAGATAGCCCGTGCCTCATATGCACACTTTTTACTGTCCAAATTTCCGTAGAAGTATAACCTTCCATGGACCATGGTGACATACTTGCTCACATCTACCACCTCATTCCTGAACACCAAAATATTCCTTACATCCAATAGACTTTCCTTTACACATTTCACCAATAACCACAAATCCTGCACCCCCCCCCCCACGCACCAGCTTACATGACCCATACCTTTACCAAAACCATTTCATTTGTTAGGTTATTCACCCTAGTCAACCCTTCCAGCAACCTTCCCAAACTTGTCCACACCCATCATTGCTATAGAAGGTACACAGATAAAAAATAGGGGGCAACTTAGTGTGCACATCCACATGGTGACACAGGCATCCCGAGGCATGGTATGACCAAAGGACAAGTAAGGTTCTTGCACCGGTAGATGATGATGACTAGTAGTAGGAAACTCTTGGTGGAGCTGTCCTGTTAGAGTAGAAAATGGATTTGTAGAGGACCTGGGAATGGATGAACGGGGGAAGGAGTGTAGCTACCGGATACAATCAGAACTCAGGATTAAGGAGGTAAACAGTGTGTGGCTAATCTCAAGTCAATTCTAAACAAGAAATACTATTGAGGAAGACCCTCGTGAACGAGAGACTCGCTTGAGAAAGACGAAGGAGAGGAAGGGAAATAGGGTGGGAAAAAGTATGACTGAAGACAGACCTGTGTTGTGTGTGGATGAGACTGAGGACAGACCTGGGACTGAGGACAGACCTGGGACTGAGGACAGACCTGTGCTGTGTGTGGCTGAGACTGACGACAGACCTGTGCTGTGTGTGGCTGAGACTGAGGACAGACCTGTGCTGTGTGTGGCTGGGACTGAGGACAGACCTGTGCTGTGTGTGGCTGAGACTGAGGACAGACCTGTGCTGTGTGTGGCTGAGACTGACGACAGACCTGTGCTGTGTGTGGCTGGGACTGAGGACAGACCTGTGCTGTGTGTGGCTGAGACTGAGGACAGACCTGGTACTGAGGACAGATCTGTGCTGTGTGTGGATGGGACTGAGGACAGACCTGTGCTGTGTGTGGCTGAGACTGAGGACAGACCTGGGACTGAGGACAGACCTGTCCTGTGTGTGGCTGAGACTGAGGACAGACCTGGGACTGAGGACAAACCTGTGCTGTGTGTGGCTGAGACTGAGGACAGACCTGGGACTGAGGACAAATCTGTGCTGTGTGTGGCTGGGACTGAGGACAGACCTGGGACTGAGGAAAGACCTGTCCTGTGTGTGTGACTGAGACTGAGGACAGACCTGTGCTGTGTGTGGCTGGGACTGAGGACAGACCTGTGCTGTGTGTGGATGAGACTGAGGACAGACCTGTGTTGTGTGTAGATGAGACTGAGGACAGACCTGTGCTGTGTGTAGATGAGACTGAGGACAGACCTGTGCTGTGTGTGGATGAGACTGAGGACAGACCTGTGCTGTGTGTGGCTGGGACTGAGGACAGGTCTGTGCTGTGTGTGGCTGGGACTAAGGACAGACCTGTGCTGTGTGTGGATGAGACAATCTCCTGAGGGACTCCGTGTATGGGTCCTTGAGGCAATATCCAGACTCCTCCCCCCAGCTGAACGCTACAAGCGTCTATGTGAGAGGGAGAATTTTTGGATATTTACCCTCGACAGCCTTTCGCCCGGAGGCCTAAACGAGGGTATAGAGATCAATATTCTATTATGAATGTATCTTGCTGGTGTAGTATAATACGAACACAATTTTCCCCTTCTCTTTGTGCTTTAATATTTGTGATGGAAAAAAGATACAATAGTCCCTTGATATAGGATAGTTGTAGTGCATATGTATCCATGCCTCTATTCATGCACACATAAGTATGTGCATTGTTATACCTCCTAATCTAGAGTGTGATTATAGTTCTTTATCAATATAATATAGCTGGTAATATATACAGTCCATCAGAATATACTTGATTTAGATATGGTTTTAACAGTGACTATAGGTGACTTCAACACCATAGTTCCTTTTCCCCCCTCCCCCCCCCCCCATTTTTAACAACATATATTATTTAATATATTGGAAATGTTTTTGTAAAAAATACATTTTTTAATATATATATTTTTTAATAATATTTTTAATGTTTTTTGATATTGAGGTTTAATAATATTTTAATATATATATATTTTTTATTAATTTTTTCCTCCTATATATATATATAAATCCCTATATGTAGTCCTTAGTCAGGCAATATATACGTTATACGTCTATATGCTGTGTGTATGAGGGAGGTTAATACAGTGGTAGTTTTTTGTGCAGCAATTTTGTTTTTTCTTGTGTTTATGATTACATGTTTATTATTATCTACCCATAATTCTTGTTCGGGTATATTCACTTGCTATTGAGTTGATTTTATTAGACACTATTACTGTATGTGTATAGAGCTTCCATCTTTATGATTATTTAGGCAAACCCCCGCTGCTTGTGGCTCTAATTAATTGATATTTGTATATAAATGTATTTTATTACATTTTTTAACGGGATCCCTGTATATAAGTCTCGTGGGGGGCATTAGATGTTCCATAATCAAGATCTGGCCAATTGGAGTATTCAGGGCGGTCTTTCCTTCATTTATATTGCGCTCCGGAAAGATGGCCACCACTATGCCTGAAGAAGAGACTTGAAAGCCTCGAACGCGTGCACCTCCCGCGCCCGGATGTGAAGTCGGCAGCAACAGCAGCACACAGTGGAGACCTGTACCGCGCACTTCAGTTCCGAGGGCGCTTTCGGTTCCCATCGCCGCTGCAGTACGGACAGGACACTGCATGCCAGCATGAGGACATCTCGTCTTCTCCGGGACCCCCGCGGATGAACCCTTTACAATTGACTATGCTTTTACCTACATCAGACATGTGAGTAGGTTATCTATATGTTTTAAATACATTTCCAATATTAAATACACTTGCTACGCTCAGAAGGCGCTGCTTTGTGTCTCCTTTCTGGATGAGACTGAGGACAGGCCTGTGCTGTGTGTGGCTGGGACTGAGGACAGACCTGTGCTGTGTGTGGATGAGACTGAGCACAGACCTGTGTTGTGTGTGGATGAGACTGAGGACAGGCCTGTGCTGTGTGTGGCTGGGACTGAGGACAGACCTGTGCTGTGTGTGGATGAGACTGGGGACAGACCTGTGCTGTGTGTGGCTGGGACTGAGGACAGACCTGTGCTGTGTGTGGCTGGGACTAAGGACAGACCTGTGCTGTGTGTGGATGAAACTGAGGACAGACCTGTGCTATGTGTGGCTGGGACTGAGGACAGACCTGTGCTGTGTGTAGATGAGATGGACCTTTGCTGCAATATACACTCACATACACATATATACTGTATATATACAAGCATACATACAAATACTGTAAATCTGCAATGTGTAATAATGAGTCCAGCTCCTCACCGCTGATGCTGGACGCTGTTTGGGGATTTCTCTAAAACAAAAGAATGTAGACAAGAAAATGATCAGAACATACTGACTGGTCACAGCAATAAAATACATCATATATTTTATCATCTCTCATTTTTAGCCTGTCAATGGCGATGTGTAGAGAGAAGAGTCCTCCGATCATCACATCTCCTGGCTGGTAAAACTCGTATTCAAACCACATCTGCAGAGGAAGGAAGATGCAGGCAGGACCATGAATATCAAATCCTTGTAAGACGGAGACAATGCCAGAGAGGACAATGAGGAGCAGAACTTGGTCCAATACAGAGGACATCACCGACAGCTGTGTGCCTCCTCCGCACTGGAGCAATCATCTCCAGCACTTTATATACAAGATCTGAGATTCATTTACACTCTCAGAGAATTGTCTGAGGAAAACAGTAACATAATTCTCAACATCTAAAATAAAATCTTTAACTGAATAATAATATCAATCATCTGGATGTTTTGTGCTGAAGGTTTTACCAGTTTTTGGCGTACATCATTGAATATCTCTGTGAAAGTTATCAGAGATGGTATAAAGGCCAAAGGACTAAGGATCGGAGACGGTATAAAGGCCAAAGGACTAAGGATCAGAGATGGTATAAAGGCCAAAGGAATAAGGATCAGAGATGGTATAAAGGCCAAGGACTAAGGATCAGAGACGGTATAAAGGCCAAAGGACTAAGGATCAGAGACGGTGTAAAGGCCAAAGGACTACGGATCAGAGACGGTGTAAAGGCCAAAGGACTAAGGATCAGAGACGGTATAAAGGCCAAAGGACTAAGGATCAGAGATGGTATAAAGGCCAAGGACTAAGGATCAGAGACGGTATAAAGGCCAAAGGACTAAGGATCAGAGACGGTGTAAAGGCCAAAGGAATAAGGATCAGAGACGTATAAAGTCCAAGGACTAAGGATCGGAGACGGTGTAAAGGACAAAGGACTAAGGATCGTAGACGGTCTAAAGGCCAAAGGACTAAGGATCGGAGACGGTGTAAAGGCCAAAGGACTAAGGATCAGAGACGGTATTAAGGCCAAAGGACTAAGGATCGGAGACGGTGTAAAGGCCAAAGGACTAAGGATCAGAGACGGTGTAAAGGCCAAAGGACTAAGGATCAGAGACGGTGTAAAGGCCAAGGACTAAGGATCAGAGACAGTATAAAGGCCAAAGGACTAAGGATCAGAGACGGTGTAAAGGCCAAAGGACTAAGGATCAGAGACGGTGTAAAGGCCAAGGACTAAGGATCAGAGACGGTGTAAAGGCCAAAGGACTAAGGCTGGATTTACATACACAAGGCGCAATAAAACATGAGTTTTAATAACCCTACCCATTTGAACCATGCTGTGATGCCCTTCATTTCAAACGTTACCCCAACCCATATCATTAATTTGTTCCTTCTGCTTCTTTACTGGTCTTCCATAATACTTCTCAGCAATTCTACTTTCAGCATGGGCACTACGCCTAAATTTAGTGGGGAAGGGAGAGTTACCTTGCTCCCTTCCGGTGTTTGTTTAAATTTGGGACCTCTGTCATTCTGGAAACGTCCACTGGGTCAGTCTGCGGTTGGGGAGTGCAGTGCCACCCCTGGCCGGCAGCTGGCGCCAGAGGGGTTCTGGCGGAGCGGATCTTCTCCCAGCAGCCAATTAGAGGATGTTTTCCCTCACGGAGCATGCTGGGGGAGGATATATCTGTGAGAGAGGTCATGTGTTAGGGCTCTCTTTTCGCGGGGTCCCCGTTCCAGGTGCGGTATCCACCTTCAGGGTACGCGCATCCATGGACCCCGCCAGCGTGGCCCACCTGGCCAGAGTTGAACTTTGCAGCGAACCTCATCCTGATGAGAGAAGGGACCTCAGCGTTCCACTGGGTTCCAAGACCTATTGACAGAATCCCAGTCTGGGATCGGGTGTCCGGACCACTGACAGGTATGCTCGCTGTCATCTGGGGACCATCTATAGAAGAGTCTGCTGGGAGGGTTCTCTTTCCTTATTCACTCAAGTCCTCTATTGAAATTGGCCCGTGGCAGGGGCCCTAGAGACAGGTCTGTGTGAGAGACCTGTTCCTCCCAGTAGCATCCAGAGTGACGCTCCGGCTCCCAGGCCTAACATAGGGGTCTGTCCGGGGGCACTTCACCCACTCCGAGAATCTATTCCAATTCCAATTCCAAAGTCATAAAGTTGGCCCTTGAAAATACACTATATTACCAAAAGTATTGGGACGCCTGCCTTTACACGCACTTGAACTTTAATGGCATCCCAGTCTTTGTTCGTAGGGTTCAATATTGAGTTGGCCCACCTATAACAGCTTCAACTCTTCTGGGAAGGCCTTCCACAAGGTTTAGGAGTGTGTCTATGGGAATGTTTGACCATTCTTCCAGAAGTGCATTTGTGAGGTCAGGCACTGATGTGGACAAGAAGGCCCTTGCTCTAATTCATCCCAAGGGGGTTCCATCGGGTTGAGGTCAGAACTCTGTGCAGTCAAGTTCTTCACCCCAAACTCACTCTTCCATGTCTTTATGGACCTTGCTTTGTGAACTGGTCCAAATCATTTGGTAGAGGGGGGATTATGGTGTAGATTTTTTTCAATGGTTGGGCTTGGCCCCTTAGTATTAGTGAAGGGAACTCTTAAGTCTCGTACACATGATCGGATTATCCAAATGGAATTGTGTGATGACAGGCTGCTCCAGCGGACACAGTCTCAAAATTGAAGTCTCCCAGACATATTTCCATTAGACGTTAAGAGGTACTGGGGGGTTGCTGAGGCCAAAGGGCATTTGGTAAACTCCAATGGAAGGAAACCAAACCATTTCTTGTAGAGGTGCCAGCAGTAACTTCTGTTTGGGGGGTGTGCAGACTGCCCCTACCTGTATTGGTTGTTACTTGGCTGCCTTCTGTTGGGACTCAATGGCCTGGAGCACTCTAATGCCTCGTACACAACCATTGGTTTTTCCAGTGGGAAAACTGCCATGTTTTCTTTTGGCCGGGAAAACCGGCCTTGTGTATGCTTCATAGCAGGTTTCCCAACAGGAAAACTGCAGTAAAAACATTAGAACTTGTTTTATTTTTCCTGTTGCGGAGGCTTTTTTCTCACAGTTTTTCTATGGGGAAACACTGTGAGGGAGCATACACATGGCATTCCAGTCTGGAAAACCGTCCGTGTGTACAGGGGGAAAATGGCCGAGCCGGTTCTCGGTTTTCCCCATGGTTTTCCCGGCGGTGTGTATGAGGCATCAGCCATACCGCTCACAAGCCAGAGTTGGGGGCCCGCCTGTCAGAGCGTTCATATCATGCCTAGGGTTGCCACCTCATCCCTTTAAAACAGAACACATATGAATTACACAGGTTCTGAGGCTAATTTAATGCAGGTAAGGCACCAAATGAGTCTAATTACCACCTTAATTAGCCACAGAACCTGTGTAATTCATATGTGTTCTGTTTTAAAGGGATGAGGTGGCAACCCTATTCATGCCCAACATAACAGGCACTTCCGGGTTAAAGGGTCACTAAAGGAATTTTTTTGTTATCTAAATTGCTTCCTTTACCTTACTGCAGTACTGGTTTCATGTCCTCATTGTTCGTTTTTGCTTTGAAGTAGCTGTAATTCTGCTGTGATCTCCACACTTCCTGGTCGTCTGTTTCCTTATAACCATGGTACTGGGAGCTTTCTCACGGTGGTCTAAGCTGTCATTACTGTGTGTCTAAAACTTCCCAGAACCAATCAGATTCATTTTAAAAACAAAACACTGCCCTGGATTTGTTTGTTTTTGTTCTGTGTGTCTCTTTAGTTCACAGAAACATAAAGCCAGTTTAAAAGTGAAAGTGAAACTAGAGACACATTATATGATTGATTTTTATCTACTTTTAATCATTTTTAAAAGGAATCAGTTAACTTTTATGTCTCGATACCCTGTAAACAGTCATTTCAGCAAATTTTTTTTTTTCTTTAGTGACCCTTTAACCACTTACCCCCAGGACCATATTGCTGGTCAAAGACCAGAGCACTTTTTGCAATTCGGGACTGCGTCGCTTAAACTGACAATTGCACGGTCGTGCGACGTGGCTCCCAAACAAAATTGGCGTCCTTTTTTTCCCACAAATAGAGCTTTCTTTTGGTGGTATTTGATCACCTCTGCGGTTTTTATTTTTTGCGCTATAAACAAAAATAGAGCGACAATTTTGAAAAAAAATAATATTTTTTACTTTTTGCTATAATAAATATCCCCCAAAAATATATAAAAAAACATTTTTTTTTCCTCAGTTTAGGCCGAGACGTATTCTTCTACGTATTTTTTGTAAAAAAAAATCGCAATAAGCGTTTATTGATTGGTTTGCGCAAAAGTTATAGCGTTTACAAAATAGGGGGTATTTTTATGTCATTTTTATTAATATATTTTTTTTACTAGTAATGGCGGCGATCAGCGATTTTTTTCGGTACTGCGACATTAAGGCGGACACTGTGGACACTCTTGACACATTTTTGGGATCAGTGGCATTTTTATAGCGATCAGTGCTATAAAAATGCATTGGATTACTATAAAAATGCCACTGGCAGTGAAGGGGTTAACACTAGGGGGCGGGGAAGGGGTTGAGTATGTCCCTGGGTGTGTTCTTACTGTGGGGGGGTGGCCTCGCTAGGGGAAACACTGATCCTCTGTTCATACATTGTATGAACAGAAGATCAGCATTTCCCCTGCTGACAGGACCGAGAGCTGTGTGTTTACACACACAGCTCCCGGTCCCCGCTCTGTAACGAGCGATTACGTGTGCCCGGCGGCGATCGCGCCCACCGGGCACACGCACGGGAGTCGGGGGCGAGCGGGGGGGCGCGCGCGCGCCTCCGGCGGCGCGCACGCGCCCCTACTGGCCGCTCGAAGAGCTGACGTTATACTACGTGCTCTCGCCCAGGAGAGCCGACCTGCCGCCGTAGAATGACGGCGGCTGGTCGGCAAGTAGTTAACTTGACTGCGGGTCACCACTACTCCCACTCGCTCCATTAACTG
Source organism: Rana temporaria (assembly GCF_905171775.1). NCBI lineage: Eukaryota > Metazoa > Chordata > Amphibia > Anura > Ranidae > Rana > Rana temporaria. The sequence continues at coordinate 2,735,792 of NC_053489.1, read as the reverse complement.
GTTGTCAACTTAAATCTCTGGCCAGGTGATGCCTTCCACCAGAACAGGCAGAGTATTTGCTGCTTAAAGTGAAAGACAGCAGGGTTCCAGGTGCTTCCGCGCACCAAATCTTTGTATGTAGAAGTCATATTCCATAATGAAGACCTCTGACCCTGTGTCAATCAGGCATGAGACCCCTTGTCCATTGACCATATTGATCTTCTAGGTGGGACACAATTGTTTCTATGCTGCCCCCCCCCCCCTCTGGCAGCAACAGCACCACCTTGCGGGCATCCTTCTGTGGTGTCCCAGTACAGGTATTTGCTGTAGGCCCTGTCAGATTGAGGCCCTCGGCTTGTGGGGTCTCCCCTGCAGGGACTCAGCTAGTCATGATGTGATTTATACTGTTATGGTTGATAATACGTTTATTAGGTGTGTATAGCTTTAAGGGGTTTAGTCAGCCATCTCATGTTCAGTCAGAGTGTATTACCATCTCATGTTCAGTCAGAGTGTATTAGAGTCGGGAGGACTAAATGCTAGACAAGACCTTATTGTGTTGTGTTATACTACAGGTCAGTCTCTATGATCCACAGCTCTCAACCAATAGGCTTCAGTCTGATCAGGCCCTTTTAAGGGATTGTACTTCCTGTTTAAGCCAGTCTAGTGCTTCACACAGTTCCTGGCAGAGCAGAGCAAAACACAGTCAGAGAAGAAGCAGTGCAGGCCCGAAGCCTCCAGTTCAGGAGAAAATACGGCAAAGAGTGGAGTATCCCTAAACATTACAGAACCAGTACTTCAGCTCATTTATCGGATCAATCCGTTATTCCGGCGAAAAGCCTCAAGTCTACAGACACTTCAGTAAGTGTATCTATTTTTCAGCCTAGTTAAGCATAGGCCCTGAATTACTAATCCGGCTTTCGCAGCCGAGTATATTTATATATGATCAGCTAAGCTCAAGCATTATCAGCCGTGTGATCCAGAGACTGCCTGCAGAACATTTTGACACTCTGTTTAAACGCTGTGAAGATTTTGACACCTGCCTTCATGCCAGTAAAGCCTTCGTTGTTTTAACCCCTGTTGTGGACTGTGTTATTGCCATCCTAACTAGCGGGGATACGGAGGCCCCCGGAGCTGTAGTTTCCCGGGGTATTCCAAGACTACAGTGGCGTCACGTGACAGAGAGGGTTAATACCATCTGGCCCTCACTAAGGGTTAATACCACCTGACCCTGGGCTCCTAGCCCCAAGAACCAAGTAGCTAACCATCAAGCGCATGTGTGTGGCCGTGGGGCTCACCCTCCCCGGTCACCACACTTCTCTAAAGTGTTTCTAGCCAGCTCCCCCACTAGCCTGGTTGGGACCTGGTACAGCCATGCTGCACTCTCCAGCCTCACCTCCCATTCTACCAAGGGGTTGTTAAAGCCATTAAACTTGAGTTTCAGGGACAAAGCCAACATTAGTAGAGCAATGATGGAGCCCAGTTCTCCTTCTGCTGGAAGGGAGGAGGTAGTTCCTTGCTAAGAGAAGAGAAGATATAGTAGTTCCAGTGGAACCAGGTCTTATTATATGTTTCATGTTTGTTTTGAGCCACGAACGACTAGATCTTTCATGCAATTTGTGTCCATTCTTTTACCAAACCAGAGCGTGATGGAAGGAGGATTAGGGCCCTTCCATTTCAGGGGAATTCGGGTTCTGGTTGCATTTAAGAGGTGGAGAAGTAAAGATTTTTTATACATCTTAAGAGGAAAGAAGTAATGCAGGAGGAAACATGCAGGGCAGTCGGGAACACTAAAGTCTGTTTTATCTACCTGAATGGTTGTAAAAGTGGGCAGGACGAAAAATTTGTATGGTCATACTTACGGCCTCCTTGAGTCTCCAGCATAGGTCTTTCTGGGAGTTCTATACCAACTTGTAAGAATCTTGAATTATTGGGTGCATGTGCATGTGTTTTTCAGGGGTTGGGTTTGGCCCCTTAGTTCCAGTTAAGGCGTCAGCACACCAAGACATTTTAGACAATTTCATGCTCCCAACTTTGAGGGAACAGTTTGGGGACAGCTCCTTTCTGTTCCAACATGACTGCACACCAGCGCGCAAAAGAAGGTCCATAAAGACTTGCTTTCAGAAGGATGCTCTGCAGCAACGCTAAGCGTCACGAAACTGGCCGGTATACCGGGTCAGCAGACTGAAAGATATTATATTACCTCATTGCGCACTAGTATTAACCACTTGCCGACCAGCTCATGCTCATATATGTTGGCAAAGTGGCACGTTCCCGCAAAACATTGTATGGGTATGTTGTCCCCTTTAAGAGCCAACAGCGGCACCTGCTGCACTGCAAGGGACCCGATGCGTGTGGCCAGCAGGTGCGATCGCTGCCGGCCACCCGCAATCGCAGGCACGAGAGCCAGAACAGGGATTAGTGTGTGTAAACACACAAATCCCTGTTCTGTCAGGGGAGAGGAGATATATTGTTTGTTCCAGAACAGCCAGGGCCGGATTGGCCTACCGGGATACCAGGAAATTTCCCGGTAGGCCGTCTGCCCTGGGGCACTTTGAGCTGCGGCTGACTGCAGCGCTCCCCTCCCTTGCTCTCTCTCTCCTACGTGTCACATACACCAGGCATCTACCGTGGTGTGTGTGAGAGCTGTCTGGGTCTGTGTTTGGCTGTGCTGTAGGAAGGTCCCGCCCCTCTAGACTTGCTTGTGCAATAGTAGATGGAACACTGATTGAATTAGTGTTTCGCCTATCACGAGAGCCAGTCTAGGGGGGCGGGACCTTCCTAAAGCACAGCCAAACACAGACCCAGACAGCTCTGACACACACCACGGTAGATGCCTGGTGTATGTGATCCAGGCAAGTATGTATTGATGAGCTCAGTAAGGCTGCATTCATGGATAGTAAGGCTGGGCTGCATTCATGGACAGTAAGGCTGGGCTGCATTCATGGACAGTAAGGCTGGGCTGCATTCAGGGGCAGTAAGGCTGGGCTGCATTCATGGACAGTAAGGCTGGGCTGCATTCATGGACAGTAAGGCTGGGCTGCATTCATGGACAGTAAGGCTGGGCTGCATTCATGGACAGTAAGGCAGGGCTGCATTCATGGACAGTAAGGCTGCATTCATGGACAGTAAGGCTGGGCTGCATTCATGGACAGTAAGGCTGCATTCATGGACAGTGTAAGGCTTGCTAGAGTTCCCCCATAATATCAATGCATTGTAATACTTGCTAGAGTTCCCCCATAATATCAATGCTTGTAGAGATGTATCCTTTTACACAGAAGCTAGAAACAACCTTGCAAAATGTTATTATGTACAAGCAGAGAACAATAACAAGATAAGGCAATGCAGTAAAAACAAGGTTTAGTTGGTTACACAGAAAATAGATTGCTATGTTTTCATGCTCTCAGAACAGAGGGTTGCAAGTTGTATAAGTGTGACGTACTGTATTACTTGTATAACCTAATTACTTAAATACGATTGGCTGAACCAAGGGCATTCCTTTTCTTGTATGTTTTGAATAGGTGCCAAGCGCACGAAAAATAAATCCTAGTCTTTGATTCACCATATTGCTGTGTGTGTCTTGACTTGCCGATGCATCAGAGAGGATCCATACATCCAGAAGTCCTAAACCCCCGGGTCCAGTTGAACCACCAACCTCACAGACAGTAAGGCTGGGCTGCATTCATGGACAGTAAGGCTGCATTCACAGACAGTAATGCCCCGTACACACCATCACTTTGTGTGATGAAAAAAAACGACGTTTTGAAAAACGACACATAAAATTGAAGCATGCTTAAATTCTTTTGGGTCGTTTTTTACAAGACATACAGTAAAACAACGTTTTCCCCCACACACGGTCACTTCAAATGACCGTGTGTGGGGGAAAACATTGTTTTATGTCTTGTAAAAAACGACCAAAAAAAATTGAAGCATGCTTCAATTTTATGTGTCGTTTTTCAAAACGTCGTTTTTTACTTCACAGAAAATGTCGTTTTTTTTCATCACATAAAGTGATGGTGTGTATGCGGCATGAGGCTGGGCTGCATTTATGGACAGTAAGGCTGGGCTGCATTCATGGACAGTAAGGCTGGGCTGGATTCATGGACAGTAAGGCTGCATTCATGGACAGTAAGGCTGGGCTGCATTCATGGACAGTAAGGCTGGGCTGCATTCATGGACAGTAAGACTGGGCTGCATTCATGGACAGTAAGGCTGGGCTGCATTTATGGACAGTAAGGCAGGGCTGCATTTATGGACAGTAAGGCTGGACTGCATTCATGGACAGTAAGGCTGGGCTGCATTCATGGACAGTAAGGCTGGACTGCATTCATGGACAGTAAGGCTGCGCTGCATTTATGGACAGTAAGGCAGGGCTGCATTCATGGACAGTAAGGCTGCATTCATGGACAGTAAGGCTGCATTCATGGACAGTAAGGCTGTGCTGCATTCATGGACAGTAAGGCTGCATTCATGGTGGAAAGTGTAAGGCTTGCTAGAGTTCCCCCATAATATCAATGCATTGTAAGGCTTGCTAGAGTTCCCCCATAATATCAATGCCTGTAGAGATGTATCCTTTTGCACAGAAGCTAGAAACAACCTTGCAAAATGTTATTATGTACAAACAGAGAACAATAACAAGATAAGGCATGCGGTAAAAACAAGGTTTAGTTGGTTACACAGAAAATAGATTGCTATGTTTTCATGCTCTCAGAACAGAGGGTTGCAAGTTGTATAAGTGTGACGTACTGTATTACTTGTATAACCTAATTACTTAAATACGATTGGCTGAACCAAGGGCATTCCTTTTCTTGTATGTTTTGAATAGGTGCCAAGCGCACGAAAAATAAATCCTAGTCTTTGATTCACCATATTGCTGTGTGTGTCTTGACTTGCCGATGCATCAGAGAGGATCCATACATCCAGAAGTCCTAAACCCCCGGGTCCAGTTGAACCACCAACCTCACAGACAGTAAGGCTGGGCTGCATTCATGGACAGTAAGGCTGCATTCACAGACAGTAATGCCCCGTACACACCATCACTTTGTGTGATGAAAAAAAACGACGTTTTGAAAAACGACACATAAAATTGAAGCATGCTTAAATTTTTTTGGGTCGTTTTTTACAAGACATACAGTAAAACAACGTTTTCCCCCACACACGGTCACTTCAAATGACCGTGTGTGGGGGAAAACATTGTTTTATGTCTTGTAAAAAATGACCAAAAAAAATTGAAGCATGCTTCAATTTTATGTGTCGTTTTTCAAAACGTCGTTTTTTACTTCACAGAAAATGTCGTTTTTTTTCATCACATAAAGTGATGGTGTGTATGCGGCATGAGGCTGGGCTGCATTTATGGACAGTAAGGCTGGGCTGCATTCATGGACAGTAAGGCTGGGCTGGATTCATGGACAGTAAGGCTGCATTCATGGACAGTAAGGCTGGGCTGCATTCATGGACAGTAAGGCTGGGCTGCATTCATGGACAGTAAGACTGGGCTGCATTCATGGACAGTAAGGCTGGGCTACATTTATGGACAGTAAGGCAGGGCTGCATTTATGGACAGTAAGGCTGGACTGCATTCATGGACAGTAAGGCTGGGCTGCATTCATGGACAGTAAGGCTGGGCTGCATTCATGGACAGTAAGGCTGGACTGCATTCATGGACAGTAAGGCTGCGCTGCATTTATGGACAGTAAGGCAGGGCTGCATTCATGGACAGTAAGGCTGCATTCATGGACAGTAAGGTTGTGCTGCATTCATGGACAGTAAGGCTGCATTCATGGTGGAAAGTGTAAGGCTTGCTAGAGTTCCCCCATAATATCAATGCATTGTAAGGCTTGCTAGAGTTCCCCCATAATATCAATGCCTGTAGAGATGTATCCTTTTGCACAGAAGCTAGAAACAACCTTGCAAAATGTTATTATGTACAAACAGAGAACAATAACAAGATAAGGCATGCGGTAAAAACAAGGTTTAGTTGGTTACACAGAAAATAGATTGCTATGTTTTCATGCTCTCAGAACAGAGGGTTGCAAGTTGTATAAGTGTGACGTACTGTATTACTTGTATAACCTAATTACTTAAATATGATTGGCTGAACCAAGGGCGTTCCTTTTCTTGTATGTTTTGAATAGGTGCCAAGCGCACGATAAATAAATCCTAGTCTTTGATTCACCATATTGCTGTGTGTGTCTTGACTTGCCGATGCATCAGAGAGGATCCATACATCCAGAAGTCCTAAACCCCCGGGTCCAGTTGAACCACCGACCTCACAGACAGTAAGGCTGGGCTGCATTCATGGACAGTAAGGCTGCATTCACAGACAGTAATGCCCCGTACACACCATCACTTTGTGTGATGGAAAAAAACGACGTTTTGAAAAACGACACATAAAATTGAAGCATGCTTCAATTCTTTTTGGTCGTTTTTTACAAGACATACAGTAAAACAACGTTTTCCCCCACACACGGTCACTTTAAATGACCGTGTGTGGGGGAAAACGCTGTTTTATGTCTTGTAAAAAACGACCAAAAAAAATTGAAGCATGCTTCAATTTTATGTGTCGTTTTTCAAAACGTCGTTTTTTACTTCACAGAAAATGTCGTTTTTTTTCATCACATAAAGTGATGGTGTGTATGCGGCATGAGGCTGGGCTGCATTTATGGACAGTAAGGCTGGGCTGCATTCATGGACAGTAAGGCTGGGCTGGATTCATGGACAGTAAGGCTGCATTCATGGACAGTAAGGCTGGGCTGCATTCATGGACAGTAAGGCTGGGCTACATTTATGGACAGTAAGGCAGGGCTGCATTTATGGACAGTAAGGCAGGGCTGCATTCATGGACAGTAAGGCTGGGCTGCATTCATGGACAGTAAGACTGGGCTGCATTCATGGACAGTAAGGCTGGGCTACATTTATGGACAGTAAGGCAGGGCTGCATTTATGGACAGTAAGGCAGGGCTGCATTCATGGACAGTAAGGCTGGGCTGCATTCATGGACAGTAAGGCTGGGCTGCATTTATGGACAGTAAGGCTGGGCTGCATTTATGGACAGTAAGGCAGGGCTGCATTCATGGACAGTAAGGCTGGGCTGCATTCATGGACAGTAAGGCTGGGCTGCATTCATGGACAGTAAGGCTGGGCTGCATTCATGGACAGTAAGGCTGGGCTGCATTCATGGACAGTAAGGCTGCGCTGCATTTATGGACAGTAAGGCAGGGCTGCATTCATGGACAGTAAGGCTGCATTCATGGACAGTAAGGCTGCATTCATGGACAGTAAGGCTGCATTCATACGCTTAGTAAGGCTACATTCATATGCACAGTGAGGCTGCATTTATGGGCACAGTGAGGCTGCATTCATGGGCACAGTTAGGCTGCATTTGATGGACAGTGAGGCTACATTTGATGGGCACAGTGAGGCTGCATTCATGGGCACAGTTATGCTGCATTCATGGGCACTCACAAGCACAGTGAGGCTGCACTGATGGGCAGAATGAGGCTGCTTTCAAGGGCACAATGAGGCTGTATTCATGGGCACAGTGATGTTGCATTCATGGGCACAGGCTGCATTCATGGGCACAGGCTGCATTCATGGGCACAGTGAGGTTGCATTGATCTCTTGTACCATGTCTGCATTCTCTTACCATCTCTTGTACCATGTCTGCATTCTCTAACCATCTCCTGTACCATGTAAGCAGTCTCTGACCATCTCTTGTATTATGTCCCCAGTCTCTGACCATGTCTTGTATCATGTCTTCAGTCTCTGACCATCTCTTGTATCATGTCAGCAACCTCTAACCGTCTCTTGTCTTAAATCATGTCTGCAGGCTCTTAGGGAGTCTGGAGAGGAGTCAAGAGAGGGAGTGCTGCTGGGATGGGGGTCATGGGAGAAGTCAGACATGTGTGGACTGTGGAGAGGAGACTATAGGATACAACTAAGAGTAACTGTGAGGGGTTACCGTGTTCTGGCACCACCAACACCTGAGGCCCAATTTTACAGCAGAGTATAGAGTGCAGTGTACAAAATATAATATAGTGTATTGAAGTGGTTAAAGGGAGCCTATGACAGAATTAAGAAACAAAACGGCATGGGTTCCCCCATACATACCGGCCCTTTGGGTCTGGTATGGATTTTGAGAGAGACCTCATGCCATTTAAAAAAAAAGTGTGGAGTTCCCCTTAACCACTTGAGACCCGCGCTATTGACAAAAGACGTCAACAAGGCGGCTCTCAGGTGCCAACTGGACGTCTTTGGACGTCATTTGAAATGCATTACCCGCGCGCGCCACTGGGGGGCGGGTAACCACTGTGCCGCCGCATCACTGGGGAGCCGATGCGTGTACCTGGCGGCCGCGATGTCCGCCGGGTACACGCGATTTTCGGTGACACAGCCGGTAACAGCAGGGACGTGGAGCTCTGTGTGTAATGATGGGGTGTAAACACAGAGCTCCACGTGCTGTCAGAGGAGAGGAGACCGATCTGTGTCTCTTGTACATAGAGACACAGCATCGGTCACCTCCTCCAGTCACCCCCCTCCCCCCACACAGTTAGAACACACCCAGGCTACACATGTAACCCCTTCCTCACCCCCTAGTGTTAACCCCTTCCCTGCCAGTCACATTTATACAGTAATTAGTGCATTTTTATAGCACTGATCGCTGTATAAATGTGAATGGTCCCAAATTTGTGTCGAAAGTGTCCGATACGTCCGCCGCAATATCGCAGTCCCAATAAAAATCGTAGATCGCTGCCATTACTAGTAAAAAAAATATAATGAAAAAAAAATCATAATTATGTTCCCCATTTTGTAGGCGCTATAACTTTTGCGCAAACCAGTCGCTTATTGCGATTTTTTTTTTTTTTTTACAAAAATACGTCAAAAAATACGTATCGGCCTTAACTGAGAAAAAAAATAGTTTTTAAAAAAAAAAAATTGGGATATTTATTATAGCAACAAGTAAAACAAAATATATTTTTTTTAAATTGTCGCTCTTTTTTTGTTTAAAGCGCAAAAAATAAAAACCGCAGAGGTGATCAAATACCACCAAAATAAAGCTCTACTTGTGGGGAAAAAAGGACGTCAATTTTGTTTGGGAGCCACGTCGCACGACCGCGCAAATGTCAGTTAAAGCGACGCAGTGCCGGAAGCTGAAATTTCGCCTGGGAACGAAGGGGGTTTATGTGCCCAGTAAGCAAGTGGTTAATATCCATACCAGACCCGAAGGTGCGGCTGCAATGTATATTGTCGGGACAATACATTATAGCTGCAAGCAATTTTGATTTTTTTTTTTCCTTCAGAAATGGAATTTTGCTGCGGTACTGTTCTTAACATGAGAAATATGCGCTACTTTACAGGCAGACTAAGGGGACCCCCCAGGCACGATATTTAAAGGAATATTTCATTTTTATTGTTTCACTCCAAGCTTTCCTAGAATTAATGCTCCTATAAAAACAGCTGTTTAAAAAAAAATTTGCCATGATACATGTCCCCTGGGGCAGGACCCGGGTCCCCAAACACTTTTTATGGTGATAATTTGCATATACGCCATTAAAATTAGCATTATTGATTTTTCACTCTCATGCTCCATAGACTTTAACGGTATTTGCATGTTCGCACAAATTGTTTGCCTGTTCGCCCCTAGTTGGAAGACCCTTTATGTGATTTGCCATGGAAGGACCTGACTTGCTCCTTACTGACTCCACAAAGGAAGCTCACCTACTGCACCGAGAGTGGGATCGATTGCAGCTGGATAAAGGGGTGGTCTACTGAAGGGGCCCCTCTGATGATCTCGAAGAAAAACATAGAGAGACAGTATTAACCACCCTACACCACAACCATGACCACATATGGCCCGAGAGGGTTTTTCACCTGGTGAGGGATACATTTTACTGGTCCTGCATGCGGGCTGAAGTCGAGGGTTACTGCCACTTCTGCATCAAGTGCATCCAAAGGAAGACTTTGACTTGCCGAACTGCCCCAATGGGCCATCTTCAGAGCCAAGGACCCATGGAGCTTGTGTGCATTGACTTTCTGTGCTTGGAGCCTGACCTGAGTGGACAAGGGAATATCCTGGTAGTGACTGACCACTTCACTCAGTATGCCCAGTCATTTCCCACGAGAGACCAACAAGCATCAACGGTGGCCAAGATCTTAGTGGAGAAGTTCTTTGTGCACTATGGCCTGCCCCAACGTATACACTCTGATCAAGGGAGAGATTTCGAAAGCATCCTCATCAAGAGACTTTTAGACCTGTTAGGCATTAAGAAGTCCAGAACCACCCCATACCATCCTCAAGAGGATCCTCAGCTAGAGAGGTTCAACCAAACCCTCCTAGATATTCTTGGGACTTTGACTTCAGAACTAAAGCAGCACTGGAGCAAGCCTATAGCTACTATTGTGCATGTTTATAACAGCACTGCAAATGATGCCCCAGGATACTCGCCCTATCATCTGATGTTTGGACGGGAGGCCCGGCTGCCAGTAGACTTGACCTAATTCACGTCCTTGGCCTTTACATCAGCAACCCATAGGCGATATGTGGATCGCCTATGGGAAAGTTTGAAAACCGCCTATGACAATGCCCAAGCTGCTTCGGATGCCCGAGGACAGAGGAACAAAAGAAACTTTGACCTCAGGGTACAGGTACAGGACTTGCAACCAGGAGACAGAGTGCTGCTGAGGAATCTGAGTGTCCCTGGGAAGCACAAATTGGCATCGCAATAATCTGTTGCCTCTGTCAGAGATTGTTCATGTGTCTCCATGGCCAAATTCACAGTCCAGACCCACATCTCAGAGATCCCAACCAGTGACTAGATCTCAGTCTGTACCCCTTGATGTAGACTATGGGAACAGCGAAGATGAACAGATGGGAATAGACTGGTTGTTGCCATCTCAAATACCAGAGTCTGCTACCCCACTTCTTCTCCATCCAAGGTGACAGACATTGGGATTCTCAGACCAGAGACTCCTGAATTTGTGCCTCAGGATAAGCATCTGAGACTCTTCCAGATCTTCCAATCTTCAGCAGGATTCTCTTTCCTTTGATGAATACGAATCTGAAGCTGATATGCAGGAAGAAGAAAAGGCTGTGGATGAAGTAGAGACCAGTGTGCCTGTAACTCCAGAGCCTAAAGAACAGAGAGTGAGAAGAGCTATTGACCCAACCTAAGAGACTGACTTATGATACTCTAGATGAAAGCTCTGAGTAAGTTGTTTTAACTTCAAAAGGGACTTTTGAGGCACCTGGTTCTTCCACCACAGATTTGGTGGAGGACAACCCCAACTCACCCCCTGGCATTTGGGATATACCAATTCAGGTGGCCTGTAGACAGGACAACCTCCCCTACTATGCTAATTGGTAAGAGGTTCCTCTGCCAGGTTTTTATGCTGGTGTGAACTGTCTAGTTTCCTGTGCACACTAACTTGCTTTTTCCTCTATGTGTATATACAAAGCATGTAACAGGTCACAGACTCTTTACCTCCTTTGGAGGACCAAAGGTTCTTTGGTGAGGGGAGAGTGTTGGACGGGCAATGCAGCCAAAGACTTACATTAACACAGATGAGCAGACAGGGTAAAGTTCGAAATGTCTGCAGCTGTAGGGAGTTTCTTCCCCCCTCCTCCCCCTTTTCTCTTTACTGGCTGCATGTACACAGACTTTCCAGCCTGAAAGTTCCTGGAATGAGCTTTTCACCTCCCCCCCTTTTTTCCACGCACACACACAGGCTAGTCTTTCTTCCCCGTGTTACTATTAAAAAGCCAATTAAAGGCACAGTTAGAGGAGCCAATGAAGGAGACTTTAACAAGCAGCCGCTGAAAAGGAGTATGGAATATGAAGTCCTAGCACAAAGCTGCTCACTGACGTGATCAACCCACTGTGCATTCTGGGGAGGGGTACTTAAGGGGCAGACGCCGTTTAGCGGGGTTCATCTTCTGATCTCGACCTGAGGGCCCTCCTGGCCTCAGGGATGCTGAGCTGTTTTATAGCCTCGGGGCTGGCTGGCCCGAGGCCTAGCAACTGAGAATAGGCCCAGGAGTTTCTGGGGCCTACTAATCCAGGGATGGTCATTCGCTACCTTGTCTGTTTAAGGAAGCTCAACCAGTGGGATTCAATTGATGGACGTACCATGGCGGATGTACCTCACTGTTTTGCTGGTCCGACTGAAAGATTCTAAGCACCGTGAGTCGAGTAACTTTTGTTGGAACTGTGTCTAGTGTACAGTCGGTCACATGATCCTTTGGCAGAAGATCGTGGGACGGCCTGACGACACTTATCAAAGTCCGTGGCAGAGACTTTGTCGAGCTTCGCACCAGCTGCTAGGCTGGTGAGAGTAGGCCTATCTGGTGGTTGCTGAAACCCAGTGTGGAGCTGAGTTAATCCTCTGGAGCTAAGTGGTACCCGTGATCCGCAAAGTGCCTGAGTCTTTCCTTATCCCTCTACCCCTCTGTTGGAGAACTTTGTTAATAAAACCCTTGAAAGAGACTTTGTGTTTGGTGCGTACATTCTTGCGGACAACTCTTCAAGGAGAACCCCTGAAGCGAGTGTATGGAACAGTAAGGTAACGGCAGGCCCAAATCTAAACCAGCAGCTCCTTCGGGGGTAGTGCTACACAGGAAATGGGTGATGCAGGAACAAAATTTGGTATGTGCTCCAAGATTTCTCTGTGCGTTCCACGTCTCCAGCATCCAGAAATCTGGATAGATGAGACTTTATTTATATGGAGTGAAGTACCAGTACCAATATCGAAGTGCAGTACATATGTTTTTTTATTGTAGGTAGGTTCATGAAACATAAAAAAAAAAAGACCAACAAATGTGATTTTCATCTCGGTTATGGCCTTAGAAATGATTTCTATCTAGTCACATACACTTAATAGTCTATCTATTCTTCACACACCAAATACCGGTCAACATAACTTTGTTCTACACGGTTTCTAAAAGAAATTTATGACCTGGCCCTGACAAACATATTTTTTCTTGTATTTCTCTCAGGTTTTATGATAATGATATAACATTTAGGGAAAAATATACATCCTAATATTCCGACACTGGAGGCCAGTATGGCGAATATCTCCACAACCACCATGTATTTCCCTCTGGTGCTCAGATAGGCCGGGATCATGGAAATCCAGACACTGCAGAACACCAGCATGCTGAAGGTGATGTACTTGGCCTCATTAAAACTGTCCGGTAATGTCCTCACCATGAAAGCCAGAAGAAAACTCACAGCTGCCAGAAAGCCCATATAACCCAACATAGAGTAGAAGCCGATAACTGACCCTTCATTACACTGAATTATGATCTTCCCAGGGAAGGAGTCCATGTCATACTCTTGGTAGGGAGGAGACACTGACAGCCAAACAACACAGATCACAACTTGGACAGAGGAACAGATTACGACAACAGAATTAGACAACTTATCTCCCACCCACTTCCTCCAGTAGCTGCCGGGTTTGGAGGCTTTGAAGGCAACGCAGACTGTGATAGTCTTGGCCAGAACAGAAGAGACAGCGATGGAGAAGAAGACCCCGAATGATATTTGTCTCAGCATGCAGGTTATATCCACAGGACGTCCGAGGAAGAAGAAGACGCAGAGGAAGCTCAGCAAGATGGAGGTCAGGAGGATGAAGCTCACCGTCCGGTTATTGGCCTTCACAATTGGAGTGTCCCGGAGTAGAACAAACAACGTCAGTATATGGAGAGTTACAACAGAACATAATATAGAGATGACATAAAAAGCTTGATTTATGGTGTCCGTCTCGTAGGAGAGGTAGTCGTATGTTTTGGGAATACAGGACGTTTTTCTCTTATCCGACCATTTTTCATCAGGACATTTGTGGCAGATGGCACTGTCTGTGGGGGCAAAGAAAGGGCAGACATAGACATTTGTATTTATAAATTGAATACAATTATCAATAATTTAGCAAATATCAGGTATCTGTTATTTATTAATAAAATCTTGGTATTAACCACTTTTTTTACTAGTAATGGCGGTGATCAGCGATTTTTATCATGACTGCGACATTATGGCGGACACATCAAACACTGTTTGTCATTTTTACAGCGATTAGTGCCGCAAAAATACACAGGGTGCCGCAAAGAGGCCTTGCAGCTTACGCATGTGTTTGCAAATGCGTGCCAACTAAACCCCTGTTTTTAACAGACTGTTGGACAGATTAATCTGGTTGGTCAGCAGACTGGTTGCACAACTAGATTACAGAAGCCCTTCTACAGATTCCCAAGTACTACAATGGAATTTGGTTACCCAGGACCTTTGGCACCAGCTGGACTATAGGATCCATAAGGAGAGCGAGGACCTGAGTCGTTTGGACACCATCCACGTTTTATGCACTTTACCCCTGCAGGGGTGAGTGCCTCTGGTGAGTAGGGACCCAGGAGGGGGAGCACCGGACCCACTGCGTATAATTGCACTATCGCATACTGTGATCACCTACCTGCCTGGAAAGTCACATGGTTACCAATTACCATCTTTGATACACCTTTATGGACTGCTGTCACTTTATTTACTTTTCTACATCGGTTCATATACATGGACTGTTGTCCTTTATTTATGGATTATTAATGTAATATTTTTATTTTTATTTTTATTTTTCGGATATTTTTTGGACACTTTAAACTTTTAGCACTAGTGCTGCCTGTTATTACTTCATATCATTTTTATTCAACGTTGGTCACATATATTTTAATTTTTTGCACTAATTTATGTTATGTACTGTATTTGGTTATAGCAACACTCATGTTAGTTATCACACTCGCTTTACCACTGGTACATCACTTATCAACTTAAGGAGGCACTATATCTTAGACCCACTAGTCATACACTTTTTTGAGGTTTATATAGTTTGTTACATACCAACTTCTGGGTACTACCAGCCTTCATTTAGACAGCGCCACTACCCCCACACCATTGCTATTATTCTCTGTATCCCCTAGGGGATCACATTTTTGGGGGGGCTGCAGTCTTCTACCTTCATTTTCCTTTATTGGATTATATACTTTGTGTCTGGTTCTTACATACGTTCCTATTAACACTGCTACATATTTCCATTTAGTGTTTCCTAAGCGCGGTAATTTTATTTTATATTAAGTGCTATAAAAATGCACTCATTACTGTGAAAATGACACTGGCAGGGAAGGTGGGGTTGAAGGGGTTAAGTGTGCCCTAGGGAGTGATTCTTACTGTTAGGGGGCGTGGCTACACTTGACATGTCACTGATGACCGTTCCCAATCTCAGGGAACAGCCATCAGTGACAGTGTCACTAGGCAGAATAGGGGAATGCCTTGTTTATAGTCGTCGCGCGGTCCTTAAGCAGTTAATAGTAGTCCGTGTCCCTTGTGCTGATGTTTTTTTTATCATTTTTTTACTACACTTAGGGCTAGATTCAGCAATGATTTACGCCGGCGTATCTATAGATAGGCCGCGTAAATTCAAAGCTGCGCCGGCGTATCTTCTTTCTGTATTCAGAAAGCAAGATACGCCGAAATTAGGCATAGGCCCCGTACACACGAGAGGATCGATCTGCTGAAATTGATCCGCGGATCGGTTTCAGCGGATAGATCCGCTGGTGTGTACGATCCAGCGGATATTTATCCGCGGATATATTTCGGGCCGACGGATAAAAATTTCTTAGCATGCTAAGAAATCTATCCGCTGGAATCGGCTCCAGCGGATCGATCCGGTGGTCTGTACAGACTCACCGGATCGATCCGTCCGAACCCATCCCTCGCATGCGTCGTAATGATTCGACGCATGCGTGGATTTCCTTATATGACAGCGTCGCGCACGTCGCCGCGTCATCATCGCCGCGACGGCGCGACACGTCATCGCGATGGGAATTCGGCGCGGATTTCGATCCGATGGTGTGTACACTCCATCGGATCAAAATCCTCAGAGGATTTATCCGCGGAAACGGTCCGGAGGACCGTATCCGCGGATAAATCCTATCGTGTGTACTAGGCATAAGATCCGACTGGCGTAAGTCTCTTACGCCGTCGTATCTTAGGGTGCATAATTACGCTGGCTGCTAGGTGGCGCTTCCGTAGTTTTCGGCGTAGAATATGCAAATGACCTGATACGCCGATTCAAAAACGTACCTGCGCCCGGCGGAATTTTTTACGTCGTTTGCGTAAGGCTTTTTTCGGCGTAACGTTGCTCCTGCTTCTATGAGGCCTTGTACTCACGGCAGGACATGTCCGATGAAAACGGTCTGCAGACCGTTTCCATCGGACATGTCTGGCCGGGGACTGCCCGGGGACTTCTGTTCGATGGCTATACACACCATCGAACAGAGGTCCGCGCGTAAACAATATGCGGGGCGTGTCCGCGGTGTCGCCGCGTCGATGACGCGGTGTCGCCGCGACAATGACGCAGCGACGTGGGCGGCCCGCCTTTAAAATGCTTCCACGCATGCGTCGAAGTCATTCGACGCATGCGAGGGATGGCGGGCGGCAGGACATGTACGGTAGGTCTGTACAGACGACCGTACATGTCCGGGCGGACAGGTTTCCAGCGGACTGTTTTAAAGCAAGTCCTGGAAACAGTTGTCCGCTGGAAACCTGTCCGATCCGCCCGAAAATGGTCCGCTCGGGCCAACACACGGCCAAACATGTCTGCTGAAACTGGTCTGCGGACCAGTTTCAGCAGACATGTTTGGTCGTGAGTACGGGGCCTGAGGCGTACGCAATGTTAAGTATGGACGTCGTTCCCGCGTCAAATTTTTTATTTTTTACGTCGTTTGCGTAAGTCGTTCGCGAATAGGGCTGGACGTAATTTATGTTCACGTCGAAAGCAATGATGATTTGCCAGCGGAATTTCGAGCATGCGCACTGGGATTCTTTCACGAACGGCGCATGCGCCGTTCGTAAAAAAACATAAAATACGCGGGGTCAACAATAATTTAAATAAAACACGCCCACATCATCCACATTTGAATTAGGCGAGCTTACGCCGGCCCACATACGTTACGCTGCCGTAACTTAGGGGGCAAGTTCTTTCTGAATACGGAAATTGCGCCCTAATTTACGGCGGCGTAACGTATCTGAGATACGTTACGCCAGCAGAAGGATCAGCGGATCTTTCTGAATCCAGCCCTTAATGTTTAAAGTTAAAGAAGAAGTAAACCCAGTACGACTTTTCTTTTTTTTTCCCAATATATACATGCTGTAAAGTATTGCAAATACATTTAAATCAGCCAAAAACTAGGGCCCAGATTCACTCAATATTGCAGGACGATTGCTATGGAAACTAACACAGTGAGTGCACTTTCACAGGCTGCCTGTGCTATCTAGATTGCAAAGAGCTTACCGCATATATACTCGAGTATAAGCCGACCCGAATATAAGCCTTGGCACTTAATTTTACCACAAAAAACTGGGAAAACATATTGACTCGAGGTATAAGCCTAGGGTGAGAATGCAGCAGCCACTGTAAGCGCAAAAGAGGGTCAACAATGCCCATTTGCATGCCTCACTGTGCCCATTTGCACGCATCACTGTGCCCATTACAACCTCACTGTGCCCATTACTACCTCATTGTGCCCATTACTACCTCACTGTGCCCATTACTACCTCACTGTGCCCATCATCACTGTTCCCATTACCTCATTGTGCCCATTACCTCACTGTGCCTATCCTCACTGTGCCCATTACCTCACTGTGCCTATCCTCACTGTGCCCATTACCTTACTATGCCCATCCTCACTGTGCCTATTACCTCACTGTGCCCATCACCTCACTGTGCCCATCCTCACTGTGCCCATTACCTTACTATGCCCATCCTCACTGTGCCTATTACCTCACTGTGCCCATCACCTCACTGTGCCCATCCTCACTGTGCCCATTACCTCACTGTGCCCATTACAACCTCACTTTGCCAATTGCAGCCTACCTGAAATTCTTGACAGGCTGTGCTGCGGGCGTCCATTTGTTAAAACTCGCAGCTTCCTCCTGGTCCTGTCCCGTTCCGTGATAGGCGTTTGACACTGTGTTCCGTGTTCCGCCAATCACAGACGTTCTTTCATTCTCGGACTCAGTTTCCCAGCAGACACTGGGGCAGATTCAGATAGATCAGCGGATCTTTAGATCTGCGTAATCTATCTTATTTACGATCCGCCAGCCCAAGTTTTTGAGGCAAGTGCTGTATTCAGAAAGCACTTGCCTCGAAAGTTGCGCCGGCGGATCGTAAATCCCCCGGCGCAATTCAAATTCCTCGGCTTGGGTGGAGTTTACTATTTAAATCAGGCGCATCCCCGCGCCGATCGTACTGCGCATGCACCGCTGGCTAAATTTCCCAGCGTGCATTGCTCCAAATGACGTCGCTAGGACGTCATTGGTTTCGACGGGAACGTAAATTACGTCCATCCGTATTCGCGACCGACTTACGCAAACGACGTAAAAAATTCGAAACTCGGCGCGGGAACGACGGCCATACTTAAAATAGGATACGCCGCATATAGCAGGGGTAACTTTACGCTGGAAAAAGCCAAACGCAAACGACGTAAAAAAAAAAGCGAGGGGCGGGCGTTTGTTTCTGAATCGGCGGATCTCCTCATTTGCATATTCATTGCGTATACAAACAGAAGCGCCACCTAGCGGCCAGCGGGAGATTGCAGCCTAAGATCCAACGGTGTAAGTCACTTACACCTGGCGGATCTTAGGGAGATCTATGCGTAACTGATTCTATGAATCAGCCGCATAGATTCGACCGTCGGATCTCAGAGATACAACGGCGTATCAGGAGATACGCCGTCGTATCTCTATCTGAATCTGCCCCACTGGGGTAGATTCAGGTACAGCTGCGCGCTCCTTACGGAGGCGCAGTGTACCCTTTTTACCCTACGCCTACGCAAATTATTTGCGCTACGCTTCATTCATGAAGCAGTAGCCACGTAATTTGCGTGGGCGCTCTTCAAAAATGCCCGTCTAATGTAAATGATCCCGTAGGGGGCGGGAATCATTTAAATTAGGCGCGTTCCCGCGCCGAGCATTGAGCGCATGCTCCGTCGGGAAACTTTCCCGACGTGCATTGCGGTAAATGACGTCGCAAGGACGTCATTTGCTTCAAAGTGAACGTGAATGCCGTCTAGCGCCATTCACGATTCACTTACGCAAACTACGTAAATTTCAAACCTCGCGACGCGGGAACGACGGGTATCCTTAGCATTGGCTGCCCCTGCTTTTAGCATGTCCAGCCTTACGCGAAACCCGACGTATGCAAACGACGTAAACTGCGTATGCAGGGCTCGCGTAACGTTGTGAATCGGCGTTAGTATGCAATTTGCATACTATACGCTGACCACAACGGGAACGCCACCTAGCGGCCAACGTAAGAATGCAGCCTAAGATATGCGGGCATAAGAGCCTTATGCCACACATATCTTAGGCTGTAGTCGGCGTAACAAGCTCTCTGAATCAGGAGAACTCGTTACCCCGGGGCAAGTAAGCAATTGCGCTGCGTAACTATGGTTACGCAGACGCAATTGCTACCTGACTCTACCCCAGTGTGTTCAGTGTTCCGCCAATCACAGACGTTCTTTCATCCTCAGACAAGAGAAGGTCTGTGATAGGCAGAACACTGAACACAGTGTCAAACGCCTATCACGGAACGGGATGGGACCAGGAGGAAGCCGCGAGTTTTAAAAATTGGACGCCCAGAGTACACTGACTCGAGTATAAGCCGAGGGGGGTATTTTCAGCCCTAAAAAAAGGGCCGAAAAACTCGGCTTATATTCGAGTATATACGGTAATTTGTATTGGAGGGTTTACAACCACTTTAATAGTCATGTGTCTCTTTTCAACCTGATTGGCTATACGACTTACCGGTTAGGTTGGAAAATTCCCCATCGGAACACGGCACACAGCCATAGCAGCAGACGTGGATTCCTTCAATCTGAACTTTCCTGGATCCTGGAAGACACGGATCGCTGCACCGAGCTTGGGGAAACTGAAAGAAAAAATATCTTTAGGTGAAAACAGCACCAGAGCGGCTGTTACAGGAAGTAAGGCAGAGCAGCTCAGTTCTCCTCCCCCCTTCTCTTCAGTGTTTCCCCCGCTCGCTCCCACCCCTTCTCTTCAGTGTTTCCCTGCTCGCCCCCACCCCTTCTCTTCAGTGTTTCCCCGCTCGCCCCCGCCCTTTCTCTTCAGTGTTTCCCCGCTCGCCCCTTCTCTTCAATGTTTCCCTGCTCGCCCCGCCCCTTCTCTTCAGTGTTCCCCCACTCGCCCCCACCCCTTCTCTTCAGTGTTTCCCTGCTCGCCCCCACCCCTTCTCTTCAGTGTTTCCCCGCTCGCCCCACCCCTTCTCTTCAGTGTTCCCCCACTCGCTCCCACCCCTTCTCTTCAGTGTTTCCCTGCTCGCCCCCACCCCTTCTCTTCAGTGTTTCCCCGCTCGCCCCACCCCTTCTCTTCAGTGTTTCCCCGCTCGCCCCTTCTCTTCAATGTTTCCCTGCTCGCCCCGCCCCTTCTCTTCAGTGTTCCCCCACTCGCCCCCACCCCTTCTCTTCAGTGTTTCCCCCGCTCGCCCCCGTCCTTTCTCTTCAGTGTTCTCCCACTCGCCCCCACCCCTTCTCTTCAGTGTTTCCCTGCTCGCCCCCGCCCTTTCTCTTCAGTGTTTCCCTGCTCGCCCCGCCCTTTCTATTCAGTGTTCCCCCCGCTCGCCCCCGTCCTTTCTCTTCAGTGTTTCCCCGCTTGCCCCCACCCCTTCTCTTCAGTGTTTCCCCACTCACCCCGCCCTTTCTATTCAGTGTTCCCCCACTCACCCCTTCTCTTCAGTGTTTCCCCGCTCGCCCCCACCCCTTCTCTTCAGTGTTTCCCCGCTCGCCCCGCCCTTTCTATTCAGTGTTCCCCCACTCACCCCTTCTCTTCAGTGTTTCCCCGCTCGCCCCCACCCTTTCTCTTCAGTGTTCCCCCACTCGCCCCCACCCCTTCTCTTCAGTGTTCCCCCACTCGCCCCCGCCCTTCTCTTCAGTGTTCACCCACTCGCCCCGCCCCTTCTCTTCAGTGTTCCCCCGCTCGCCACCGCCCCTTCTCTTCAGTGTTTCCCTGCTAGCCCTCGCCCCTTCTCTTCAGTGTTCCCCCACTCACCCCTTCTCTTCAGTGTTTCCCCGCTCGCCCCCACCCTTTCTCTTCAGTGTTCCCCCGCTCGCCCCCGTCCTTTCTCTTCAGTGTTTCCCCGCTCGCCCCCCGCCCTTTCTCTTCAGTGTTTCCCCACTCGCCCCCACCCTTTCTCTTCAGTGTTCCCCCACTCGCCCCCGCCCTTCTCTTCAGTGTTCACCCACTCGCCCCGCCCCTTCTCTTCAGTGTTCCCCCGCTCGCCACCGCCCCTTCTCTTCAGTGTTTCCCTGTTATCCCCCGCCCCTTCTCTTCAGTGTTCCCCCCGCTCGCCCCCTTCCTTTCTCTTCAGTGTTTTCCCACTCGCCCCGCCCCTTCTCTTCAGTATTCCCCCGCTCGCCTCCGCCCCTTCTCTTCAGTGTTTCCCTTCTCGCCCCCGCCCCTTCTCTTCAGTGTTCACCACGCTCGTCCCTGCCCCTTCTCTTCAGTGTTTCCCTGCTCGCCCCGCCCCTTCTCTTCAGTGTTCCCCCGCTCGCGCAGCCCCTTCTCTTCAGTGTTTCCCCGCTCCCCCTGCCCCTTCTCTTCAGTCTTCCCCCCACTCCTCCGCCCCTTCTCTTCAGTATTCCCCCGCTCACCTCTGCCCCATCTCCGGTCAGCAGAACTAAGATGGAAGACACAGAACGGGCTGTGATTGTTCTCCTTCACCCTTCTCCTGGAGGGTGGATTGATAAAGCAGCAGCTGGACCGGAGCAGCTTACAGAGGAGGGGGGGGGGATTACAGGAATCAGTGTGTGTAACTTCTAGCAACCAATGGATGAGTAGTGATGGTGTGCAGGAACTTCTAGCAACCCAATACGTTGTGATGTGTGCAGTAACCTTTAGCAACCCAAATGTTTGCCCAGGGCCCAATCAATATTAACCAGATGCCGGCCGCGCTATAGACAAAATACGCCTACAGCACGCCCCCGCCCTTTCTCTTCAGTGTTCCCCCGATCGCCACCGCCCCTTCTCTTCAGTATTCTCCCACTCGCCCCCGCCCTTCTCTTCAGTGTTCCCCCGCTCGCCGCCGCCCCTTCTCTTCAGTGTTTCCCCGCTCCCCCCGCCCCTTCTCTTCAGTGTTCCCCATCGCTCACCCCCCGCCCTTTCTCTTCAGTGTTTCCCCGCTCGCCCTGCCCTTTCTATTCAGTGTTCCCCCTCTCGCCCTTTCTATTCAATGTTCCCCCGCTCGCCCCCGCCCCTTCTCTTCAGTGTTTCCCTGCTCGCCCCGCACCTTCTCTTCAGTGTTTCCCTGCTCGCCCCCCGCCCTTTCTCTTCAATGTTTCCCAGCTCGCCCCCGCCCTTTCTCTTCAGTGTTTCCCCACTCGCCCCCGCCCTTTCTCTTCAGTGTTCCCCCGATCGCCACCGCCCCTTCTCTTCAGTGTTTCCCCGC
Source organism: Rana temporaria (assembly GCF_905171775.1). Taxonomy (NCBI): domain Eukaryota; kingdom Metazoa; phylum Chordata; class Amphibia; order Anura; family Ranidae; genus Rana; species Rana temporaria. The sequence goes on along the minus strand of NC_053489.1, from coordinate 2,713,322 downwards.
TCGCCCCCACCCTTTCTCTTCAGTGTTCCCCCACTCGCCCCCGCCCTTCTCTTCAGTGTTCTCCCACTCGCCTCGCCCCTTCTCTTCAGTGTTCCCCCGCTCGCCGCAGCCCCTTCTCTTCAGTGTTTCCCCGCTCCCCCCCGCCCCTTCTCTTCAGTGTTCCCCATCGCTCGCCCCCGCCCTTTCTCTTCAGTGTTTCCCCGCTCGCCCCGCCCTTTCTATTCAGTGTTCCCCCTTTCGCCCTTTCTATCTAATGTTCCCCCGCTCGCCCCTGCCCCTTCTCTTCAGTGTTTCCCCGCTTGCCCCCGCCCTTTCTCTTCAGTGTTTCCCCGCTCGCCCCGCCCTTTCTATTCAGTGTTTCCCCCTCTCGCCCTTTCTCTTCAGTGTTTCCCCGCTCGCCCCCGCCAATTCTCTTCAGTATTCCCCCGCTCACCTCTGCCCCATCTCCGGTCAGCAGAACTAAGATGGAAGACACAGAACGGGCTGTGATTGTTCTCCTTCACCCTTCTCCTGGAGGGTGGATTGATAAAGCAGCAGCTGGACCGGAGCAGCTTACAGAGGAGGGGAAGGGATTACAGGAATCAGTGTGTGTAACTTCTAGCAACCAATGGGTGAGTAGTGATGGTGTGCAGGAACTTCTAGCAACCCAATAAGTTGTGATGTGTGCAGTAACCTTTAGCAACCCAAATGTTTGCCCAGGGCCCAATCAATATTAACCAGATGCCGGCCGCGCTATAGACAAAATACGCCTACAGCACGGTCGAGTTATTCTGGGAGAACGTCCCTGGGACGTCCTCACAGAATCTTTCTCCCGTGCGCCCCCTGGGGCGTGCTCCCGGAATCATCCGTGACCGCCGGGTCTAAAAAACCCAGCACATCACAGATCGCGGTAAATTCCCGCTGATAGCGGCCGTTTTCCACGTGATCGCTCCATCAAATGACGGTGTGCGAGGAGAGGGGGGAGGGATCGGATGGCAGCAACAGTGCTGTGGGCTGGATCTGTGACAATTGCAGTCACAGATCTAGTCATCCATCCCTCCATGCTCAGCCATCCCTCCCAATACTCTGCAATACCCTGTGCAATACTCCGCAATACCCTGTGCAATACTCCGCAATACCCTGTGCAATACTCCGCAATACCCTGTGCAATACTCCGCAATACCCTGTGCAATACTCCGCAATACCCTGTGCAATACTCCGCAATACCCTGTGCAATACTCCCTGTGACGGAATTAGAATGATATCCCCGTCAAACATTCCCTTCTTCCCATAACGAAGATCACCCAATATTCCACGTGGAGGAATATTCCTGGAATCGCCCAATAAGCCACACATGAGCCCAAGCTTACTGCTGGAACAAGACACTTTAATGGCAGCATGCTGCTGGTATATATGCAGTTTACAAGCTAAATCCTCAATCAAAGAACAATGAAATCTCCACCCCCCTTTCCACACACAGTGGGGGCTCTCATACAGATTATAGGCAGACACTTTGGCGCCGACTCTGAAGACACATTTCTTTAGATAATGACATCAGTGAAGGTAATTACTAGTTGTAACATAATACGTTATCTAGACAGCTTGGCCCCGCATATAGAAGAGGTAATTACCACAATGAAGCAATCAGAATAATTAACATGAGCCCCTTCTAATCACAGTAAACAGTAAACACAGGGCTTCTTCACACACCACACTAGATCAATTACCCTTTCATACACAGCATTACTAACAGGGAGAATTAACTGAAGCATATCCTTCACACTCCCCAATACCCTGTGCAATACTCCACAATATCCTGTGCAATACTCTGCAATACCCTGTGCAATACTCCGCAATACCCTGTGCAATACTCTGCAATAGAACAAAAACATACAGCGCACAAGGGTTAAGTGAATGTCACTTTATAGTCTGTAATATGTGGAAAAACATATATGCATGAAAAATTGAATTTTTTTTTTGAAATAGCCACTAATAGCACACAGGGAAAAAGAACATTAAAATTTTAAAAATACTAATAAAAATAGTCCGCATAACAAAGGCAGCAGTTCACGTGGAGATGGTAGAGTGAAGACACATACACTTCGGGGGAGATGTTAGGAGTGAATCCAAATAGTGTGCATACACTTGTAGGCAGAGGTAATACAATACCTCGACAAAAGCAGCCGCTTAAACGTCTCAATGCAGGGAGATGGAATCCATAGGTGGGAAGATGACAGCCACACTGGGATCAGATGTAGAAGTTATTTCATGCAGAGAGGATACTGCCGTTTAAATACCACAAGCTCTGAGGCTGATGGAAAGGAAACCTTCCTCGCAGACAGGGATCTCCAGCGGCAGGGGAAGTCCTGGAGGGGAGCCACCAAGCCGGTTCAGTGACGCAGCCGCGTCACACAGGAGCGAGGAGAGGGGGACGGAAGCCTGATAGAGTTCACTCAGAGAGAAGGAGGTGTCCGGACACCATCGATCCAGCGTCAGGTGACTCCAGGCACCAATCAGTGTGGGCAGAAAACGAGCAGTAGAGGTGCTGGCGCTAGTGTCACTAGGAGGATTTCCCGAGTGTCGGCACTACACATCAGCTGCAGTGTGCTTGCTGCAAATGTATAGGGGCATCAAAGATTGTAATGGTGAGCCGTGACTGACATGTTTCGCGTGCCAGGACGCTTTATCAAAGTCACGGACAGGCTCCACCATCTAGTTAATAAAGGGGAAGGAATAATCCCATTGGACAATAGCATGAGGAGGGGGAGGGTTCATGGTCTTAACCCTACCATCACCACCACTTTAATAAAAACGTCTAAATACATATAGTATAATATATATAATATATAAAACATGATGTATATGTATATAATAATCTCTCTCATGGAAGAATATATATACAAACATAGAAGATAGTCTGACACACCTTCAATACAACAATAATAATAGTAATAATAATGGGAAAATATATAAATGAAGAAAATGAAAAAGAATGATAATAATGATGGTGAAAATAAAAATAAATATAAAACACTATACATACATACATTCACTCCATATATACCGCCTATACCACTTGAAATAAAATAAAATAAAATAAAATAAAATGTAATGAAATAGAATAAAATGAATTAAATAAAATAAGAATAAAAATAAAAATAATAATAATAATAATAATAATAATAATAATAAAAATAAAAATAAAAATAAAAATAAAATAAAAATAAAAATAAAAATAGAAATTAGAATAAAATAAAATAAAAATAAAAATAAAGATAAAGATAATATAAAAATAAATAAAAATAAAAATAAATAAAATGATGTGTGTGCCCAGTGCACTAGGTTAATTAGTGATGCTGAGAATATCCAACTCCTCGTTAAGGCCACCGGGCGACAAGGTGCCCAGCCGAAAGATCCAGAAAGTTTCCCTCTTGCATAGGAGGGAAAATCTTTCGTTCTCAGTCAAAGAACCCAACGGAATGGACTCAATAGCAAAAACCTCCAAACACTTAAAATCTTTATTGTGGACATGCAAAAAATGTCTAGGGACACTATGCTTATCACAGCCCTTTTTGATCAGGCGTCTGTGTTCACCGATGCGTATGCGTAGGGTACGGATCGTCCGTCCTACGTATAATAAATTGCATGGACAGCGTAGTATGTAAACGATATATTCCGTAGAGCAAGTAAGGAATTGGCTGATCGGGAACACACAATCTTTGGTTTTAATAGTATCAGGACCACCTTTAGGAATAGACTGACAAGTAAGGCAACCCCTTTTACCGCATCTAAAAATGCCAGTTTTATTATTAAAGTAAGCCCGAATATCTAATGGGCGGGTGGGGTTGTTCTTGGATACTTTACTGGGTGCAGTGATGTTCCGGATGGTCCGGGACCTTCTAAAGGTAATCTCAGGTTTAGATGGAAGAGTAGGAGACAAATATTGGTCAAGATGAAGAATATTGAAGTGTTTATTGATAATATTTATTATATTTTTATGTTTAGTGTTAAATGTCGAAATAAACCTTACATTATTCTCAACTTTATCCTTACTAACCTTATTCATTTTATTGATGGTGATACTAGCATTAAAAGCATCTTCTAATAAATCTGGAGGGTACCCCTTCTCTCTAAATTTTGTCTTCATAATAAGGCCCTGGGTCATGTAGTCCTCAGTTTTAGAACAGTTTCTGCGCAACCTATTGAATTGGCCATACGGGATATTGGATTTCCAAGACGAGTGGTGACAACTGTTAAAGTGTAAATATGAATTGCCACTAGTAGGTTTAATATGATTGCTAGTGGTAATTACTTTCTGATCATGTGACAAAACCAGTTCCAAAAAAATTAAATTGTCCTCGTCATAGACATGTGTAAACGTTAGGCCAAGCGCATTGTCATTACAATGGCTTACGAATGAGGAGAACAAGTCAGCACCACCACTCCAAATAAGGACAACATCGTCTATATAACGACCATAAAAAACAATGTGTTCCAAAAATGGATTATTGTTCCAAATCTGCAAAGTTTCCCAATAACCCATAGTCAGATTAGCATACACCGGTGCAAAATTTGCCCCCATTGCGGTCCCCTTCCTTTGTAAAAAGAACTGATCACAAAAAGAAAAATAGTTGTGGGTAAGACAGAATTCTATACCTCTACTTATAAACTCAGACTGGAAAGAGTTGATGTCGTTGTTCTTACTTAGGAAGTATTGTACTGCCGCTAGTCCAATATTATGGGGTATCGACGTGTATAGAGAGGCCACGTCAAGTGATGCCCAAGCATAGCTCTCTTCCCAAGAGTAATTCTCGAGGGTCTTAATGATCTCACTAGAATCTTTAATGTATGAGGGTAATTCACAAACAATGGGCTGTAAGGCATGGTCTATATAAGTAGATAAACCACTGGTAAGGCTATTGGTACTAGCAACGATCGGGCGACCAGGTGGATTCACCAAAGATTTGTGGACCTTCGGGAGATGGTAAAAATGTGGGGTGCTGGGAATTTTGGGCAACAAAAATGCCTTCTCTCTCTTATTGATGACGCCCTTGCTAAAAGCCGCATCAACAAGAGTGACTAGTTCTGCTTGGTAGTCGGAAAAAGGATCTGCAATTAATTTTTGGTAGGTGTCACCATCTGATAACAAGCGATATGCTTCTCTCAGGTATTCAGTCCTGTCCTGCACGACAAGGCTGCCCCCCTTGTCAGCTTGTTTGACTACAATATTTTTGTTGGCCTTAAGATTTTTTAGTGCCTGGTGTTCGTCATGACTTAAATTGGGGGTCCCTGACTTAGAAGGGTTGTCACATAATTTAGAAAAATCCTTGTACACCGCTTGGTAAAAAGTCTCGATGTAGGGCCCTTTAGATTGAGTAGGGTTGAAAACGGACTGAGGCCTAAAATTTGTGTGGACTATGTCAGGGTCTAAGTAAGGACAGAAAGTTTGACTCTCAACGTTACCCTCAATCCACAACTCCTCTAGGATTTGTAATAATCCAGCGGGGTCGTGTTCCTTGACTAGATCCTCACTTTTACCCGTTGTGGCACTATCGGAATCCACAACCGTATCGGTGTTGGTAGTGTCACATTTGGCGAAAAATCTTTTAAGGGTGAGGAGTCAGACAAATTTGTTGAGATCTTTAAAAAGTCCAAATTTATTGGGTCCAGTAGAAGGGCAAAAACTTAACCCTTTACGTAGAAGGGTGAGTTCAACCGGAGATAACGTATGACTAGAAAGATTAAAAATTTTGATAGTACTCTCTTTTAATTCAAATCTATCTTTTCTTTTTTGTTCAATCTTGGATCTAGATCCTCCTCTTCTACCTCTTCGAGTTTTCTTTTTTCTTTTTGTAGTGAAGTTCCCCTTGGAGGTAGGTCTAAAAAACCTTCATCAATACTATTTACAGAAGCGGGCGGCCCATTGACCCTAGGGCGAGCCCCTTCTTTGATGTAAACATCTAGATCTTTAGATAGGGGGCTATATTTATTTGAGGTACTAACCGAGAAACATATCGGTAGCTGTGAATATGACATGTTACACTCAGAATTGGCAGTGGCATCCACTGCTGGTGGGCTAGGATTACCCTCATACATTAAAGATTCTAGTGAGATCATTAAGACCCTCGAGAATTACTCTTGGGAAGAGAGCTATGCTTGGGCATCACTTGACGTGGCCTCTCTATACACGTCGATACCCCATAATATTGGACTAGCGGCAGTACAATACTTCCTAAGTAAGAACAACGACATCAACTCTTTCCAGTCTGAGTTTATAAGTAGAGGTATAGAATTCTGTCTTACCCACAACTATTTTTCTTTTTGTGATCAGTTCTTTTTACAAAGGAAGGGGACCGCAATGGGGGCAAATTTTGCACCGGTGTATGCTAATCTGACTATGGGTTATTGGGAAACTTTGCAGATTTGGAACAATAATCCATTTTTGGAACACATCGTTTTTTATGGTCGTTATATAGACGATGTAGTCCTTATTTGGAGTGGTGGTGCTGACTTGTTCTCCTCATTCGTAAGCCATTGTAATGACAATGCGCTTGGCCTAACGTTTACACATGTCTATGACGAGGACAATTTAATTTTTTTGGACCTGGTTTTGTCACATGATCAGAAAGTAATTACCACTAGCAATCATATTAAACCTACTAGTGGCAATTCATATTTACACTTTAACAGTTGTCACCACTCGTCTTGGAAATCCAATATCCCGTATGGCCAATTCAATAGGTTGCGCAGAAACTGTTCTAAAACTGAGGACTACATGACCCAGGGCCTTATTATGAAGACAAAATTTAGAGAGAAGGGGTACCCTCCAGATTTATTAGAAGATGCTTTTAATGCTAGTATCACCATCAATAAAATGAATAAGGTTAGTAAGGATAAAGTTGAGAATAATGTAAGGTTTATTTCGACATTTAACACTAAACATAAAAATATAATAAATATTATCAATAAACACTTCAATATTCTTCATCTTGACCAATATTTGTCTCCTACTCTTCCATCTAAACCTGAGATTACCTTTAGAAGGTCCCGGACCATCCGGAACATCACTGCACCCAGTTAAGTATCCAAGAACAACCCCACCCGCCCATTAGATATTCGGGCTTACTTTAATAATAAAACCGGCATTTTTAGATGCGGTAAAAGGGGTTGCCTTACTTGTCAGTCTATTCCTAAAGGTGGTCCTGATACTATTAAAACCAAAGATTGTGTGTTCCCGATCAGCCAATTCCTTACTTGCTCTACGGAATATATCGTTTACATACTACGCTGTCCATGCAATTTATTATACGTAGGACGGACGATCCGTACCCTACGCATACGCATCGGTGAACACAGACGCCTGATCAAAAAGGGCTGTGATAAGCATAGTGTCCCTAGACATTTTTTGCATGTCCACAATAAAGATTTTAAGTGTTTGGAGGTTTTTGCTATTGAGTCCATTCCGTTGGGTTCTTTGACTGAGAACGAAAGATTTTCCCTCCTATGCAAGAGGGAAACTTTCTGGATCTTTCGGCTGGGCACCTTGTCGCCCGGTGGCCTTAACGAGGAGTTGGATATTCTCAGCATCACTAATTAACCTAGTGCACTGGGCACACACATCATTTTATTTATTTTTATTTTTATTTTTTACTTTTATTTTTATTTTTATTTATTTTTATATTATCTTTATTTTTATTTTTATTTTTATTTTTATTTTTATTTTATTTTATTCTAATTTCTATTTTTATTTTTATTTTATTTTTATTTTTATTTTTATTTTTATTATTATTATTATTTTTATTTTTATTCTTATTTTATTTAATTCATTTTATTCTATTTCATTACATTTTATTTTATTTTATTTTATTTTATTTCAAGTGGTATAGGCGGTATATATGGAGTGAATGTATGTATGTATAGTGTTTTATATTTATTTTTATTTTCACCATCATTATTATCATTCTTTTTCATTTTCTTCATTTATATATTTTCCCATTATTATTACTATTATTATTGTTGTATTGAAGGTGTGTCAGACTATCTTCTATGTTTGTATATATATTCTTCCATGAGAGAGATTATTATATACATATACATCATGTTTTATATATTATATATATTATACTATATGTATTTAGACGTTTTTATTAAAGTGGTGGTGATGGTAGGGTTAAGACCATGAACCCTCCCCCTCCTCATGCTATTGTCCAATGGGATTATTCCTTCCCCTTTATTAACTAGATGGTGGAGCCTGTCCGTGACTTTGATAAAGCGTCCTGGCACGCGAAACATGTCAGTCACGGCTCACCATTACAATCTTTGATGCCCCTATACATTTGCAGCAAGCACACTGCAGCTGATGTGTAGTGCCGACACTCGGGAAATCCTCCTAGTGACACTAGCGCCAGCACCTCTACTGCTCGTTTTCTGCCCACACTGATTGGTGCCTGGAGTCACCTGACGCTGGATCGATGGTGTCCGGACACCTCCTTCTCTCTGAGTGAACTCTATCAGGCTTCCGTCCCCCTCTCCTCGCTCCTGTGTGACGCGGCTGCGTCACTGAACCGGCTTGGTGGCTCCCCTCCAGGACTTCCCCTGCCGCTGGAGATCCCTGTCTGCGAGGAAGGTTTCCTTTCCATCAGCCTCAGAGCTTGTGGTGTTTAAACGGCAGTATCCTCTCTGCATGAAATAACTTCTACATCTGATCCCAGTGTGGCTGTCATCTTCCCACCTATGGATTCCATCTCCCTGCATTGAGACGTTTAAGCGGCTGCTTTTGTCGAGGTATTGTATTACCTCTGCCTACAAGTGTATGCACACTATTTGGATTCACTCCTAACATCTCCCCCGAAGTGTATGTGTCTTCACTCTACCATCTCCACGTGAACTGCTGCCTTTGTTATGCGGACTATTTTTATTAGTATTTTTAAAATTTTAATGTTCTTTTTCCCTGTGTGCTATTAGTGGCTATTTCAAAAAAAAAAACATTTTTTCATGCATATATGTTTTTCCACATATTACAGACTATAAAGTGACATTCACTTAACCCTTGTGCGCTGTATGTTTTTGTTCTTTTGCTTTTTGCCCATGTCTCCTTAGTGGTTGACAGCTGCACGGGTTTATGTTTTAGTGAAACTTCTTAAACCACTGACAATACTGTGGTTTACCGTTCCTATGGTGTAGCGCTTCTTACGGGTGTTTCTTTGAATACTCTGCAATACCCTGTGCAATACTCCGCAATACCCTGTGCAATACTCCGCAATACCCTGTGCAATACTCCGCAATACCCTGTGCAATACTCCGCAATACCCTGTGCCAAACTCCGCAATACCCTGTGCAATACTCCGCAATACCCTGTGCAATACTACGCAATACTCTGTGCAATACCCTGCCAATACTTTGCAATACTCCAATACCCTGCAATACTCTGCAATACTCCAATACCCTGAAATACTCTGCAATATCCTGTGCAAAAATCTGCAATACCCTGTGCAATACTCTGCAATACTCTGTGCAATACTCCGCAATACCCTGTGCAATACTCCACAATACCCTTGTAATTTTTATAGACTGTGTTAATGATAGTTCAAAAAGCAGTGAAATAGATCCCCTGCAGCCAAAAACAATAGCCCCCACGCAACAATAGATCCCCCGGTGACAACGCACCCCCTCAGCAACAAAATTTCCCATAACAACAGAACAATAGACCCCCTACAGTCAGCATTAATAGATCCTCCAGCAGCCCGCAACAATAGACCCCTCCTGCAACAGTAGATGCCTCTCAGAAACAATTGACCCCTCAGCAACATAAGACCCCCCCATAAATAATAGACCTCTCCCTCAACAATAATTCTCCTCCAAGAAACAATAGATCCTCCAACAGCCAGCATCAATGGACCCTCCGGCACGTCTTGCCATTAGATACATTCCGTGGCGGAAGTGCTGGAACTGCATCCCCCCCGCGTTCCCGCTGAAAGAAGCCCCCCGATTATACTACAAAGGAAAAGAAAGGATGCGAGTCCAAAATACAACAAACACAAAACAATGGAAATGTCTTACTTTGCCCCGTTTCCAGTGGTGAGCTATTTCAGGGTCTCTTACGTTTTTCTTTTCAAAAATATCGCTGAATGAAAAAAGCGAAATGTAGGCTTTCCAATTTTCTATCTCGCGATCAAAAAATACCATGTTTCCCAACATGAGGTCGTAGGACAATTCTCCTCTCTCATTGAAGCCCACCTTCTGGCGGTTCTGCAGGTTCTTGATCTGAACGCTCCGGACGTATCTGTGCAACTTTTAAAGGAAAAATAAATTCTTAGTCGAGATTTTTGAAAGAAAATTATTTTCGAAATTCGACCCATGTATGGGGGCCGGCCTAGGAGTCCTGTGGTCAGGAGTAACATAATAACCTTCACAAATGGGTGGTTTGTGTGCTCCCTCGTATATTGTTGTTTGGTGGACTATACCCCTATTGGTGGCCTCAGTGCTCCTCAGTGATGTGCTCCCAGGGCCGCCATCAGAAATGATGGGGCCCCTTACACAGCTTCAGGCATGGGCACCCTGGAGCAGAGAACCGGGGAGGGGTGGGTGCTGCCGGCCTCAAATTGCCACGAATTGAGAAGCGGGGGGGGTGCCGCCGCTAATTGAGAAGCGGGGGGTGCCACGAATTGGGGGGGGGGGGGGTTGCCCTGGGCCCCTTACAAAAAAAATAAAAGAAATACAAAAAATATTTATAAAAAAAGGGGGGTAGCCATCCGGGGGGCCCTGGGGACCTCTGGGCCCTTTAATAAAAAGAAATAAAAAAATATATATAATTTGTTATTCATTTGTTTATTTTAAAAAGGGGGGGTTGCCATCTCCCCCACTGTATTGTCCACATCTCCCCTCATCTCCCCCACTGTAATGTCCACATCTCCCCTCATCTCCCCCACTGTAATGTCCACATCTCCCCTCATCTCCCCCACTGTAATGTCCACATCTCCCCTCATCTCCCCCACTGTAATGTCCACATCCCCCCACTGTAATGTCCACATCTCCCCCACTGTAATGTCCACATCTCCCCCACTGTAATGTCCACATCTCCCCTCATCTCCCCCACTGTAATGTCCACATCTCCCCCACTGTAATGTCCACATCTCCTCCCCACTGTAATGTCCACATCTCCTCCCCACTGTAATGTCCACATCTCCTCCCCACTGTAATGTCCACATCTCCCCCACTGTAATGTCCACATCTCCTCCCCACTGTAATGTCCACATCTCCCCCACTGTAATGTCCACATCTCCTCCCCACTGTAATGTCCACATCTCCCCCACTGTAATGTCCACATCTCCCCCACTGTAATGTCCACATCTCCCCTCATCTCCCCCACTGTAATGTCCATATCATCTCCCCCACTGTAATGTCCACATCTCCCCCCACTGTAATGTCCACATCTCCCCTCATCTCCCCCACTGTAATGTCCACATCATCTCCCCCACTGTAATGTTCACATCTCCCCACTGTAATGTCCACATCTCCTCCCCACTGTAATGTCCACATCTCCCCCACTGTAATGTCCACATCTCCCCCACTGTAATGTGCACATCTCCTCCCCACCGTGTGTACAGGGCTTAGGAGCGGCAAGGATGTGGAATTCCCTTCCATAGGCGGTGGTCTCAACAATGTTTTTTCTGATGAGATTCTTGGCAAGATTCTCTTGCCGGCTGAGTGCACACACGGGCCATTCAATAGAACCGCCGTTTTTTTGAATGGCACGAACGCGGTGACATCATCGAGTACGATGAGCATGCGTTTGTCACATTCGATGCCGTCGCCGCCATCTTGCTTCACCCTACCTATTCCTTTTCCTTGGAAGCTACTGCGCATGTGTCAAAGTCATTTCGAGCATGCGCAGGTTTCCATGGACTCTCGGTTCATATCGTTCCTCGGATTAATGCCACGGATTGGATAATTTTTTGGGTCACCATTATATATAGTCCCCACTGTAATGTCCACATCATCTCCCCCACTGTAATGTCCACATCTCCCCTCATCTCCCTCACTGTAATGTCCACATCTCCCCTCATCTCCCCCACTGTAATGTCCACATTTCCCCTCCACTGTAATGTCCACATCCCCCCCATTGTAATGTTCACATCTCCCCTCATCTCCCCCACTGTAATGTCCACATCTCCCCTCATCTCCCCCACTGTAATGTCCACATCTCCCACTGTAATGTCCACATCTCTCCCACTGTAATGTCCACATCTCTCCCACTGTAATGTCCACATCTCCCCCCCCACTGTAATGTCCACATCTCTCCCACTGTAATGTCCACATCTCCCCCACTGTAATGTCCACATCTCCCCTCATCTCCCCCACTGTAATGCCCACATCTCCCCTCATGTCCCCTACTGTAATGTCCACATCTCCCCTTATCTCCCCCACTGTAATGTCCACATCATCTCCCCTCATCTCTCCCACTGTAATGCCCACATCTCCCCTCATGTCCTCTACTGTAATGTCCACATCTCCCCTTATCTCCCCCACTGTAATGTCCACATCATCTCCCCTCATCTCTCCCACTGTAATGTCCACATCTCCTCCCCACTGTAATGTCCACATCTCCCCCAACTGTAATGTCCACATCTCCCCTTATCTCCCCCACTGTAATGTCCACATCATCTCCCCTCATCTCTCCCACTGTAATGTCCACATCTCCCCTCATCTCCCCCACTGTAATGTCCTCATTTCCCCTACACTGTAATGTCCACATCTCCCCCCCATTGTAATGTTCACATCTTCCCTCATCTCCCCCACTGTAATGTCCACATCTCCCCCCCCCCATTGTAATGTCCACATCTCCCCTCATCTCCCCCACTGTAATGTCCACATCTCCCACTGTAATGTCCACATCTCTCCCACTGTAATGTCCACATCTCTCCCACTGTAATGTCCACATCTCCCCTCATCTCCCCCTCTGTAATGTCCACATCTCCCCTCATGTCCTCTACTGTAATGTCCACATCTCCCCTTATCTCCCCCACTGTAATGTCCACATCATCTCCCCTCATCTCTCCCACTGTAATGTCCACATCTCCTCCCCACTGTAATTTCCACATCTCCCCCAACTCTAATGTCCACATCTCCCCTCATCTCCCCCACTGTAATGTCCACATCTCCCCTCATCTCCCCCACTGTAATGTCCACATCTCCCCTCATCTCCCCCACTGTAATGTCCACATCTCCCCTCATCTCCCCCACTGTAATGTCCACATCTTCCCACACCTCCCCCACTGTAATGTCCACATCTCCCCTCATCTCCCCCACTGTAATGTCCACATCTCCCCTCATCTTCCCCACTGTAATGTCCACATCTCCCCTCATCTCCCCCACTGTAATGTCCACATCTCCCCTCATCTCCCCCACTGTAATGTCCACATCTCCCCTCATCTCCCCCACTGTAATGTCCACATCTCCCCTCATCTCTCCCACTGTAATGTCCACATCATCTCCCCCACTGCAATGTCCACATCTCTCCTCATCTCCCCCACTGCAATGTCCACATCTCCCCTCATCTCTCCCACTGTAATGTCCACATCTCCCCCACTGCAATGTCCACATCTCCCCTCATCTCCCCCACTGTAATGTCCACATCTCCCCACACCTCCCCCACTGTAATGTCCACATCTCCCCTCATCTCTCCCACTGTAATGTCCACATCTCCCCTCATCTCCCCCACTGTAATCTCCACATCATCTCCCCCACTGTAATGTCCACATCTCCCCTCATGTCTCCCACTGTAATGTCCACATCTCCTCCCCATTGCAATGTCCACATCTCCCCTCATCTCCCCCACTGTAATGTCCACATCTCCCCTCATGTCTCCCACTGTAATGTCCACATCTCCTCCCCATTGCAATGTCCACATCTCCCCTCATCTCCCCCACTGTAATGTCCACATCTCCCCTTATCTCTCCCACTGTAATGTCCACATCTTCCCTCATCTCTCCGACTGTATTGTCCACATCTCCCCTCATCTTCCCCACTGTAATGTCCACATCTCCCCTTATCTCTCCCACTGTAATGTCCACATCTCCCCTCATCTCTCCGACTGTATTGTCCACATCTCCCCTCATCTTCCCCACTGTAATGTCCACATCTCCCCTCATCTCCCCCACTGTAATGTCTACATCTCCCCTCATCTCCCCCACTGTAATGTCCACATCTCCCCTCATCTCCCCCACTGTAATGTCCACATCTCCCCTCATCTCTCCCACTGTAATGTCCACATCATCTCCCCCACTGCAATGTCCACATCTCCCCTCATCTCCCCCACTGCAATGTCCACATCTCCCCTCATCTCTCCCACTGTAATGTCCACATCTCCCCTCATCTCCCCCACTGCAATGTCCACATCTCCCCTCATCTCCCCCACTGTAATGTCCACATCTCCCCACACCTCCCCCACTGTAATGTCCACATCTCCCCTCATCTCTCCCACTGTAATGTCCACATCTCCCCTCATCTCCCCCACTGTAATCTCCACATCATCTCCCCCACTGTAATGTCCACATCTCCCCTCATGTCTCCCATTGTAATGTCCACATCTCCTCCCCATTGCAATGTCCACATCTCCCCACACCTCCCCCACTGTAATGTCCACATCTCCCCTCATCTCTCCCACTGTAATGTCCACATCTCCCCTCATCTCCCCCACTGTAATCTCCACATCATCTCCCCCACTGTAATGTCCACATCTGCCCTCATCTCCCCCACTGTAATGTCCACATCTCCCCACATCTCCCCCACTGTAATGTCCACATGTCTCCTACTGTAATGTCCACATCTCTCCTACTGTAATGTCCACATCCCCCCCACTGTAATGTCCACATCTCCCCTCATCTAGCTCACCCAGGCTGCCGCCGGGTGTACTAAGATGGCCACTGCTCTGGAGCCCTGCACGAGTGGCTGCCACTGGACACAACATCTAGTGGAACAGATAAATCAGGAACTTACTTTTTTCCTTAGCTCATCTTTTCCATAATTATTTCTATGTAATGTCATATCGTCTAAGGCGGTAGCCAGAGCGTATACCGCAGTGTAGATGAAATAAAATTTCCCATCGTGCTGCCTGGTAAAGCGGTATGCCATGGATTCCGGCCCAGTGCAGGTGAGGTTAGGACCAACACCGTTTACAAGTATATAATTTTTAGTTGGATTTGAAGAAAGACAATAAAACGTATATAGCCAAATATCTTCCAGTAATGGATCGTCTGGCCGATTGGATGGATGGACATTATTCATATAACTCTCTAATCCAGGAATGTAGAAGAGTCCATACATCATTATAATGCTGCAATTAAATGTTTCTTTTAAGCTGATCTCCCGATATCCAAGTACATTCCATGACTGACTGACGATGAATGTTATATTTTGTCGGAGAGCTTCCGATTCCTTGGAAAACCACATATATTCATACATAAAATGGCCACAGACTATGACCACGTCGGTAGTTGACTTCTCAACAACCATCACCCTCTTTCTGTTAATTTCCTCGTTGTTGGTCAGGTAAACGACAAACTCTATACAGATCCCGTGTCTGGTCATCTCCTTTCTCAGCCACAGCAATTCCATTTCTCCGGTGCCGTCGCTTGATGTGATGATTCCAACCCAATTCCATCCAAACACTTTCAATAACTTTATAACCAACTCATACCACCCCAAGCTACTCGGAAACGTGCGGTAAAAGTTCGGGAACTTTTGTCTGTCACTTAGGAGAGGGTCGGTGACTCGATGGGTGATCTGAAGAAAAAAAAAAAACATTAGAGGAGTCTGTCATTATCTTCACATATTTGGTAGATGACATCACCCGAGTATACTGTGGTGTCCCAGTGCAGGTATCTGCTGTAGGCCCTGTCAGATTGAGGCCCTCGGCTTGTGGGGTCTCCCCTGCAGGGACTCAGCTAGTTATGATGTGATTTATACTGTTATGGTTGATAATACGTTTATTAGGTGTGTATAGCTTTAAGAGGTTTTAGTCAGCCATCTCATGTTCAGTCAGAGTGTATTACCATCTCATGTTCAGTCAGAGTGTATTAGAGTCGGGAGGACTAAATGCTAGACAATACCTTATTGTGTTGTGTTATACTACAGGTCAGTCTCTATGATCCACAGCTCTCAACCAATAGGCTTCAGTCTAAATAGGCCCTTATAAGGGATTGTACTTCCTGTTTAAGCCAGTCTAGACTATACACAGTTCCTGGCAGAGCAGAGCAAAACACATTCAGAGAAGAAGTGCAGGCCAGAAGCCTCCAGTTCAGGAGAAAATACGGCAAAGAGTGGAGTATCCCTAAACATTACAGAACCAGTACTTCAGCTCATTTATCGGATCAATCCGTTATTCCGGCGAAAAGCCTCAAGTCTACAGACACTTCAGTAAGGGTATCTATTTTTCAGCCTAGTTAAGCATAGGCCCTGAATTACTAATCCGGCTTTTGCAGCCGAGTATATATATACAGTATGATCAGCTAAGCTCAAGCATTATCAGCCGTGTGATCCAGAGACTGCCTGCAGAACATTTTGACACTCTGTTTAAACGCTGCGAAGATTTTGACACCTGCCTTCATGCCAGTAAAGCCTTCGTTGTTTTAACCCCTGTTGTGGACTGTGTTATTACCATCCTAACTAGCGGGGATACGGAGGCCCCCAGAGCTGTAGTTTCCCGGGGTATTCCAAGACTACAGTGGCATCACGTGACAGAGAGGGTTAATACCATCTGGCCCTCACTAAGGGTTAATACCACCTGACCCTGGGCTCCTAGCCCCAAGAACCAAGTAGCTAACCATCAAGCGCATGTGTGTGGCCGTGGGGCTCACCCTCCCCGGTCACCACATCGTTTTCTGGCGTCACGAACAGGATACGGGTGTACGCCTTAACCATTTAGCCACTAAAGCAAGTCCTCCCCCCCCCAGAATCTGAACTGTGTCATTGAAAGTAATTTACTCAGCGAGGCGCATATACAAGTGGTGGGGGAGGTGAAGGAAAGACTGTTAGCTGCCATTATTAAGTGGAGAAAGTCTGTACCTGAAGGGGTTAAATTGTTTCCAGCATTTCCCGCGTGCTGGAGCGGTCGCAGCTCCGCCCAGTCAAGCCCCGGCGGTGACGCCTCTTCAGTGTGCAAGCCGGAACTAGAGAATCCACTCTGTGTTGCACGGAGGAAACAATTGCTTACCGAACAAAAAAAAAAAAAAGGGAAGTTGCCGGGCGCAGCCATAGCAACGTGTCCGGCAATAAAAGACAGCGCACTCAAAGACAGCGCACTCAAAGACAGCGCACTCAACGTCATCGTACTCAACGACAGTGCTCTCAAAGTTTCTTAAAGTGACAGCGCACTCAAAGTTTCTTAAAGTGACAGCGCACTCAAAGACATCGCACTCAAAGACAGCGCTCTCAAAGTTTCTTAAAGTGACAGCGCACTCAAACAAAGCTACAACATGTCAGCCCCAAGATCACCAGATGCAGGTGATATACCAGATCCTCTTGCGGCTCCTGCACAAGCTACCCCTCCGGCATCACCTCCAGTACGACGTCATGACAGTGGGGCCCCCCATTCTACCTGGGGAAGCCTGTGTTGCCTAACTACACGGGGGATCCCTTTTCCCTCAAGGATTTCCAGGAGAGCTTCCAAAGCATTTTCTCTCTCTACTCTCTCCCCCCTAACCAACAGGTGCTGTTGCTCATGGGACAGTTGCAGGGACCTGCACGTGAGGAAGTCCGTACCTGGCCCACTTCTGAGAAGACTACAGTAGATCAGATCTTCGAGGGATTACATCAGGTATTTGAGTCCCACTCACCCTCAGAGGTCCGCCTCAGGCTGTACGAGAGGCGACAAAAGCCGGGGGGAAACACTAAGGGCATATGCAGTAGCCTTGCAGAATGCCCTGGAGGCAGTCCAGAAACTGGACAATATCACCCCTGACCAGGGTAACAAACTATTGATGGATAGATTCATAGAAGGGGTCCAAAATAAATGGGACAAGGCGCAATTAAAGATGTTAGCTGTACAGAACCCCAATATATCTTTTTCTGCCTTTAAGCGCCTAGCCCTTCAAGTTATAGAGCAGGGGGCAAGCCCTGAGGAGCATCCTGACCCCGGCCTCCACTACAATTACTGAGATTCAAGAGGTTAGACAAGATATTGCCCAGCTTACCCAAGTGGTAAAGGAGTTGGCTAATCACACCACTCGGGTACTTAGAGAGCCTCCAGAGACTAAGAGACCTACTCCTGCCCCTCCTCCCCGTTCTAGCGGGCCTCGCTCGGGACCTTCTAGTAGGCCTTACTGTGATTTCTGTGACAAACCCGGTCATTGGAAGATGCAATGCTGGTCTTTAAACGGGCGTCCCCTGAGGTCGAGGACCGGCCCTCAGGAAAACGAATCACAGGTCCAGCAGAAGAGCCAATATACTCAGGACAGTCCTTATACATTGCATCCTGCCCCTATGTAAATGTTACCATAGATGGTGTCCAACTGCAGGCCCTGATTGATACAGGCTCGCAGGTGTCTACCATCTCTAAGGGCCTATTCTATAGGTACTGGAATGTCGATTCATTGTGTGAACCAGATGATATGGATTTTAGTGTCCTGGCAGGGGACGGGAAACCAATTCCCAGACATGGGTACTGGGAGCCCACTATTCAGCTGAGAGGTCACACACTTAGAGGTCAAGGTATAATTGTCACTAATGTCACGGTACCAGGGGCCACAGAGTTTATATTGGGGATGAATATAATGAGACATTGCTTCAGTGATATTTTGGATGCCTTGCATGCCTCTCTACCCCACATGTCTTCCTCAGGTCAGAGGACTGCGCAACACCATCTCAAAATTCTGAAAGCAGAACAGAAGTTTGCGAACCGGAGAGGAGAAATCGGTAAAGTTCGGATCCAAGACATGAGGCCCGTGACCCTGCAGCCGAACACGCGCTTACGCGCCCTGGTGTAAGGAATCAGGACTATCAGGCCTTACTGGAACCCATACAATCTGAAGATTTTCCTTTGGTCCGAGCTGCAAGGAGCCTAGTGACGGTGGTGAATGGACGGGTCCCAGTCCGCCTAGTTAATTTGTCCGGCGTAGCCACCACCCTACCAAAGTACACTCCAGTGGCCCAACTTGTTTTCTTGGACTCCAGTGACATACTCTCTTCACGGAAGGCGGCCCAACAGCTGAGTGCCCAAACCGTGTCAGAGGCTACCGAAAATTCTCCAGAACCTTGGTGGCGCCAACTGCAAATAGGAGGATCTCTCACCCCACCAGAACAAGTCGAAGGGGTCATCGAGGTGGTGAAGAAGTGCCAGAGTGCCTTCAGCAAACACCCAACCGATTTTGGAAAAACCTCCATGATTAAGCATCGAATCCTGACCGGCGATAAACCCCCCATCAAGGAAAGGCATCGGCCTGTGGCACCAGGCATGTACCAAACCGTCAAGAAACTGTTAACCGACATGAAGGAGGCAGATGTAATACAAGAGAGCCAGAGTCCCTGGGCAGCACCCATGGTGTTAGTTAAGAAGAAGGATGGGACCATCCGTTTCTGTGTTGATTACAGGAAATTGAACGACATCACCCATAAAGACGCATACCCTCTCCCCCGGATTGAGGAGTCACTCACCGCGCTGGGTTCTGCGGCCTACTTCTCTACATTGGATCTGACCAGCGGATACTGGCAGGTGCCCATGGCCGTCGAAGACAGGGAGAAAACAGCCTTTGTCTTTTCGAATTTAAAAGTATGCCCTTTGGGCTGTGCAATGCCCCAGCTACCTTTTAACGGCTGATGGAGAGATGTCTGGGACACCTTAACTTCCAGAGTGTCCTACTCTACCTGGATGACGTGATTGTGTATTCCAAATCCTATCAGGAACATTTGACTCACCTGTCCGACGTCTTCCAAGTACTGATCCAGCATGATCTGAAAGTCAAACCCTCCAAGTGCCACCTACTCAAGCCACAAGTACATTACCTGGGCCACGTCGTCAGTGCCGAAGGGGTCCAACCTGATCCAGCTAAAGTCGAAGTTGTCAAGAATTGGCCTATCCCACGCACCGTTAAAGATATTCGGAGCTTCTTAGGATTTGCAGGATATTACCGCCGCTTTATTCCTCATTTTGCACAAATTGCCGAGCCATTGACCTCTCTCCTGCGAGGCACGGCGAAGGGGAACTATAATGGCAAGCTGCCTGTTGAATGGGCCAAAGAGCAAGAGGTGGCCTTCCAGGCTCTAAAACATCTATTGACAGAGCCTCCCATCCTAGCCTATCCGGATTATACTCAGCCTTTCCGACTGTATACAGATGCCAGCTTCGAGGGACTCGGAGCAGTGTTGTCCCAGATGCAGGGAAAACAAGAGAGGGTGATAGCTTATGCCAGCCGGAATCTGCGAGAAGAATGATTCTAACTACAGTTCCTTCAAGTTAGAGCTCCTGGCCCTCGTGTGGGCAGTCACCGAAAAATTTAAGGACTATTTGTCAGCCACCTCATTCACGGTCTACACCGATAACAACCCCCTGGCTCACCTGAACACCGCTAAACTAGGTGCCCTTGAGCAAAGATGGGCCTCCAGACTGGCCAACTATGACTTCTCTATCAAGTACCGAAGTGGCAAGTCTAATATTAATGCGGATGTGCTATCACGCATGGCTCCTGGCGAAGATCCCCCAGTGGAGGACAAGTGGGAAGATGTGGAGATGCCTCCCTTCTATCAAAGATTCGTGAATCAGGATGTGGTCGTCACCCGCGAGGGGAGTGAATCTGGGTCTAAAGCAATCCAGGAAGACCTGTATACCTGGAGGACCCTACAGGAAGAAAGTCAGACTATGGGAGATCTGCAGGAGTATTTATTGACCAGAAGGGTACCTCCCCGGTTACGACGGGGCCAGAATGACTACGAATTGAAGCGATTGTGGCGTCAGAGAAAAAGACTATTTGTGCACAAAGGAATGGTGTACAGGAACTTCTTGGACCCAGTGTCGGGTGAAAGGCTACACCAAATTCTGATCCCTCGGAGAGATGCCGCCATGGTATTGAATGCCTACCACGACCAGTCAGGACACTTTGGGGTCCATAAAACAGAAGCCACCATCCGACGCCGGTTCTACTGGATTGGAATGAGGAGCGACGTTGAAAAGTGGTGCAGTGAGTGTGCAGTCTGCAATATCACCAAGAATGGTCGCAAGAATGCGCGAGCACCTCTCCATTCCATTCAGAGCGAGAGGCCCAACCAATTGGTCGCCTTGGATCATGTCAAGCTGTCACCTACCCGGTCCGGGTATTCATATGCTCTCACCATGGTGGATCACTATTCCAAGTGGGTAGTGGTCGTGCCAGTCAAAGACTTAACAGCCAAGACAACAGCCCAGATGTTCTACACCCATTGGGTACAGATACTTGGATGTCCTGAAACTGTCTTGTCCGACCGAGGTCCGGCCTTTGAGGCCCAACTGTTTCAAGAATTGTGCCAGTTCCATGCTTGTAAGAAACTCAGGACCAACTCAGGACCACTGCCTATCATCCGCAAGGGAATGGACTCTGTGAGAGGATCAACCAGGTGTTTATCCACATGCTGAGAGCGGCTTCTGTATCCCGACCTGAAGAGTGGCCTCAACTAATGCCTGAATTGTTGGAAATCTACAACAATACCATCCACTGTTCCACTGGTTATACTCCATTTTACCTCATGATGGGCCGACACGGTCAACTGCCTAAAGACAGGGTCTTTGGACTTCAAGCACCTTTCAACCACTCCCCCCAAGCCTCTTCGGAGTGGGTCTCGGAACATCAGAAAAGGATTCAGGAAGCCAGAGAGATAGTCAACAAAAAGATGGGCGAGGCACACTATAGGCAGCAACAGGACTACAACCGACATGCCTCTGCCCAGCCGTTGCAAGTTGGTGATAAAGTCTGGCTGAAGAAGCATCCTAGAACCCATAAGTTGGACTCCCTTTGGGAAACTGAACCATACACAGTGATTTCCATCCCTTATCCGGACTCTGATGTCTACTCAGTTCAAAAAGCCGGATATGCACCACAAGTTGTCCACTGAAACCGGATCAAGCTGTGTCACAAAGGGAACCTGCCTGTGTTGGTGCCTCCTTCTGCACCACCAAGTCTTCCACCTCCAGTTCAGCCAGCACAAGTGCGGCCCACCAAGCCAGTTGAGCCTGAGAGGCCACTCCTGATGTTCGAAGATGATCCTCTCTTCCCTTCTGACCAAAACGTCTTCTTTGGTTATGTGCCAATCAGTTCCATTCCACCAACCTCAGTCTTGGCACCAGAAGCTCCAGAGTTTACTCCAGCCATCCGCTCACCTGCTGCAGTCCCATCAGAACCTTCTAATGTGAGAGAAAGCTCCATAAGTGAAGAGCCATCACAGGCCCCCATTGTCCAAGATGAAGGTGCAGCTGTCAGTCCAGAAGAAGCAAGTGTTCAAGGAAAAAACAGTGCTCCAGAAAACTCAGAAATGGTGTTGCGTAGATCCACCAGACCTAATTTCGGATATCCCCCAGCAAGATATAGGGATTAATCTATTAATTATACATACAATATATGTAGATAGACTACATACACCTCAGTTAGTATACACCTCAAGTATACATCATTACTAACTAATATGCCACTAGTTACCTACTTACCTTATTTAGTGTATAGGAACATACCTGGTCAGTAAGTCTCCTATCCCTCACTTAAGCACTACAAAAAGAAAAGGGTATCCTCTAAGAAATGTCTAATTGTGTACTTCAGGCATAGAATAAAAATGTCTAGCAAATATTAAAGTGTGTTCTGGGGAGAAGAGCTAATAGCCTAAGGGCCCCAGTAGCCAAGGCATTGGGTAGAAAGCCTCCGGCAGCCCAATCCAAAACCTGCTCAGTCTTAAAAGTGTGATCTAACAATAATATACTGTTCAAAACTGAGTGATAACGTTTAACAGATATGTATTCTGTCTGGGACCCAGATAACCACTTACCCTGCATAAAATAATGATCTCACTTTATCTAATAAGCCTGCAAGGGACATTTATGTGTATAATGCCTCAGGACTTATCATATGATCCTGTTCGTATATGTTTATTTTTTCCCAAAGAACCTGGAACGGACATTGGCGTACAAATGCCTCAGGACTTCTAGTGGCCCCAAGGTCACCTCGTTTCCTCAATCTGTCAGTGCTTTAATCGTCGAGGACGACTTCTGTTTAGTGGTGGGGTTTGTGGTGTCCCAGTGCAGGTATCTGCTGTAGGCCCTGTCAGATTGAGGCCCTCGGCTTGTGGGGTCTCCCCTGCAGGGACTCAGCTAGTTATGATGTGATTTATACTGTTATGGTTGATAATACGTTTATTAGGTGTGTGTATAGCTTTAAGAGGTTTTAGTCAGCCATCTCATGTTCAGTCAGAGTGTATTACCATCTCATGTTCAGTCAGAGTGTATTAGAGTCGGGAGGACTAAATGCTAGACAATACCTTATTGTGTTGTGTTATACTACAGGTCAGTCTCTATGATCCACAGCTCTCAACCAATAGGCTTCAGTCTAAACAGGCCCTTAAAAGGGATTGTACTTCCTGTTTAAGCCAGTCTAGACTACACACAGTTCCTGGCAGAGCAGAGCAAAACACATTCAGAGAAGAAGTGCAGGCCAGAAGCCTCCAGGTCAGGAGAAAATACAGCAAAGAGTGGAGTATCCCTAAACATTACAGAACCAGTACTTCAGCTCATTTATCGGATCAATCCGTTATTCCGGCGAAAAGCCTCAAGTCTACAGACACTTCAGTAAGGGTATCTGTTTTTCAGCCTAGTTAAGCATAGGCCCTGAATTACAAATCCGGCTTTTGCAGCCGAGTATATATATACAGTATGATCAGCTAAGCTCAAGCATTATCAGCCGTGTGATCCAGAGACTGCCTGCAGAACATTTTGACACTCTGTTTAAACGCTGTGAAGATTTTGACACCTGCCTTCATGCCAGTAAAGCCTTCGTTGTTTTAACCCCTGTTGTGGACTGTGTTATTACCATCCTAACTAGCGGGGATACGGAGGCCCCCGGAGCTGTCGTTTCCCGGGGTATTCCAAGACTACAGTGGCGTCACGTGACAGAGAGGGTTAATACCATCTGGCCCTCACTAAGGGTTAATACCACCTGACCCTGGGCTCCTAGCCCCAAGAACCAAGTAGCTAACCATCAAGCGCATGTGTGTGGCCGTGGGGCTCACCCTCCCGGTCACCACAATACCCCGCCCCTTTGTTTAACCAATTGCTTACCGGGCACTTTATATCACTAGAGCGGTCACCGGCAGGAGGAAGGAGGTCCTGATTCCTCTATATAGATCTTTATATCACTAGAGGGGTCACCAGCAGGAGGTAGGAAGTCCTGATCCCTCTATATAGATCTTTATATCACTAGAGGGATCACCAGCAGGAGGAAAATGGTCCTGATTCCTCTATATAGATCTGTATATCACTAGAGGGGTCACCAGCAGGAGGAAGGAGGTCCTGATCCCTCTATATAGATCTTTATATCACTAGAGGGATCTTCATCAGGAGGAAGAAGGTCCTGATTCCTCTATATAGATCTTTATATCACTAGAGGGATCACCAGCAGGAGGAAGGAGGTCCTGATTCCTCTATATAGATCTTTATATCACTAGAGGGGTCACCAGCAGGAGGAAGGAGGTCCTGATTCCTCTATATAGATCTTTATATCACTAGAGGGATCACCAGCAGGAGGAAGGAGGTCATGATCCCTCTATATAGATCTTTATATCACTAGAGGGGTCACCAGCAGGAGGAAGGAGGTCATGATCCCTCTATATAGATCTTTATATCACAAGAGGGATCACCAGCAGGAGGAAGGAGGTCATGATCCCTCTATATAGATCTTTATATCACTAGAGGGATCACCAGCAGGAGGAAGAAGGTCCTGATTCCTCTATATAGATCTTTATATCACTAGAGGGGTCTTCATCAGGGGGAAGGAGGTCCTGATTCCTCTATATAGATCTTTATATCACTAGAGGGGTCACCAGAAGGAGGTCCTGATTCCTCTATATAGATCTTTTTATCACTAGAGGGGTCACCAGCAGGAGGAAGGGGGTCCTGATTCCTCTATATAGATCTTTATATCACTAGAGGGGGCACCAGCAGGAGGTAGGAAGTCATGATCCCTCTATATAGATCTTTATATCACTAGAGGGATCACCAGCAGGAGGAAGGAGGTCCTGATTCCTCTATATAGATCTTTATATCACTAGAGGGGTCACCAGCAGGAGGAAGGAGGTCCTGATTCCTCTATATACATCTTTATATCACTAGAGGGGTCACCAGAAGGAGGTCCTGATTCCTCTATATAGATCTTTATATCACTAGAGGGATCACCAGCAGGAGGAAGGAGGTCCTGATTCCTCTATATAGATCTTTATATCACTAGAGGGGTCACCAGAAGGAGGAAGGAGGTCCTGATCACTCTATATAGATCTTTATATCACTAGAGGGGTCACCAGCAGGAGGAAGGAGGTCCTGATTCCTCTATATAGATCTTCATATCACTAGAGGGGTCACCAGAAGGAGGTCCTGATTCCTCTATATAGATCTTTATATCACTAGAGGGGTCACCAGCAGGAGGAAGGAGGTCCTGATTCCTCTATATAGATCTTTATATCACTAGAGGGATCACCAGGAGGAAGGAGGTCCTGATACCTCTATATAGATCTTAATATCACTAGAGGGGTCACCAGCAGGAGGAAGGGGGTCCTGATCCCTCTATATAGATCTTTATATCACTAGAGGGGTCACCAGCAGGAGGAAGGGGGTCCTGATCCCTCTATATAGATCTTTATATCACTAGAGGGGTCACCAGCAGGAGGAAGGAGGTCCTGATTCCTCTATATAGATCTTTATATCACTAGATGGATCACCAGCAGGAGGAAGGAAGTCCTGATTCCTCTATATAGATCTTTATATCACTAGAGGGGTCACCAGCAGGAGGAAGGAAGTCCTGATCCCTCTATATAGATCTTTATATCACTAGAGGGGTCACCAGCAGGAGGAAGGAAGTCCTGATCCCTCTATATAGATCTTTATATCACTAGAGGGGTCACCAGCAGGAGGAAGGAAGTCCTGATCCCTCTATATAGATCTTTATATCACTAGAGGGGTCACCAGCAGGAGGAAGGAGGTCCTGATTCCTCTATATAGATCTTTATATCACTAGAGGGGTCACCAGCAGGAGGAAGGAAGTCCTGATTCCTCTATATAGATCTTTATATCACTAGAGGGGTCACCAGCAGGAGGAAGGAGGTCCTGATTCCTCTATATAGATCTTTATATCACTAGAGGGGTCACCAGCAGGAGGAAGGAAGTCCTGATCCCTCTATATAGATCTTTATATCACTAGAGGGGTCACCAGCAGGAGGAAGGAAGTCCTGATCCCTCTATATAGATCTTTATATCACTAGAGGGGTCACCAGCAGGAGGAAGGAAGTCCTGATCCCTCTATATAGATCTTTATATCACTAGAGGGGTCACCAGCAGGAGGAAGGAGGTCCTGATCACTCTATATAGATCTTTATATCACTAGAGGGGTCACCAGCAGGAGGAAGGAGGTCCTGATTCCTCTATATAGATCTTTATATCACTAGAGGGGTCACCAGCAGGAGGAAGGAGGTCCTGATTCCTCTATATAGATCTTTATATCACTAGAGGGGTCTTCATCAGGAGGAAGGAGGTCCTGATCCCTCTATATAGATCTTTATATCACTAGAGGGGTCACCGGCAGGAGGGAGGGGGTCCTGATCACTCTATATAGATCTTTATATCACTAGAGGGATCACCAGCAGGAGGAAGGAGGTCCTGATTCCTCAATATAGATCTGTATATCACTAGAGGGGTCACCAGCAGGAGGAAGGAAGTCCTGATTCCTCTATATAGATCTTTATATCACTAGAGGGATCACCAGCCACACACGGAGGTGGTGGGACGACTGCCCGGGATCGGCGATGACCCCAAACTAATGACGTTTGTCCCTAAGTACTCCTCCCAAGCATGCACAGCGGGACGATCAACTCCCTCTGATTGGCTGCTGAAGGGGAACACCCAAAACACCTTGACCTGACTGGCAGAGCTTTCTTGCCGAATATACCGAGCGTGTGTACGAGGCTTTCGGGTTTCTCGTCAAGAAAACTGCCCAGAATCTCAACGAGAAAAATAGAGAACCTGCTGGTGTATACTTACCTGTCGCCGTTGAAAACCCGCGCATGCTCGAAATGACTTTGACGCGGTAGCTTCCAAGGGCAGTGTAGGGTGTAGCAAGTTGGCGACGACGGCATCGAATGTGACGAGCGCATGCTCGTCGTACTCGATGACGTCACTGCGTTCGTGCCATTCACAAGAACGGCGGTTCTTTTGAATCGTGCATGTGTATTCTCGGCCGGCAAGAGAATCTTAAAGGAAAAATTTTGAGAACAACTGCGCTAAGATAATGGGTTGAGATTGATAAGCAGCAATTAAATTGTGTATAAACAAATTAAGAACAAGTGAAAAAAGGGGGGATAATTGCGCTAAACTCAATTGTGTACTTGTATCAAATAAACATGTGACCAAGTATGTGTGTAACAGGTGAATCTAAACTGGAGGTATAGATTCATCCATGGAATCAGGGGGGCGTGGCCACCTGTTCCTACTGAACACTAGTGTGTGTAAACCCAGTAATCAAATAACACTGGGATGTGTCAATCGTGACTGCAATAATTGCTATAGCAGAGTCAGGGGGCCGTGGCTGCCCGTCCCTCCTAAGCAGTGATGGGTGTGAGCCCAAAGTGCAATAACTTAAACAATATAACACAAATACTAAAAACCGTGATAGCAATATTTGCTAAAAATTGATAAACCACAGAATTAATGTTTTGTGAAAAAGTCCATAAAGTCCAAAATTGAAAAATTAGATAGATGATAAGTCCATTTGGCAGTGAAAACACCCGTGAAATTCCAGAAATGCTGTAACTAAGCACCAGATGTGAGTCCACCACCAATCATGCAGCTGCTTACCAGAAATCAAGGTCCTGCCGGACCACTATCAACATATCTCTCAACCAAAGATTTAAGGCAGTAGTAGATCCTCCACTTGCACTAGAACCCAGCCGTATCCAGCGATGGATATAGAAAACAACAAGACAGAGCTCCACATGGCATAAAATCCGGGTGATTTATTTAAAACAACATTAAATGAATATACAACTCACATTTGTAGATAAAAAAAACAGCAATTGGCCTGTAACGCCGGCCGGACGTGTCCAGGAACAACAGCCACTCGTTTGGAGAAATGAAGGGGATGGTGTCCACACGTCACTCACTCCACCCGACGCGTTTCGTGACAAGATCACTTCTTCTCGGGGTACGAGTGGCGTGGGACGCCACCCCTTATTTATAGACAAAACAATAATGATCAATAATCAAACAATTTCACTGACCAAGCCTCGCTCCGGGACCCACACGCGCACCGGAAGTGCATCGATCTACATCCGGATCACTAAGTTCACCGGAAATCGATACCCATAGGTTGTCCAGTAACTTTGCCCAAAAGGCGGACACCTATGACGCTCGTGACATCCACCACAGCGAGGCGTGGCAGGAACACCCCCTAAGGCAGGACTATAATGTCACTGCTCAAGGTTTCAATTTTTTAAAATTACAATATAGAAAAATAATCCGAGTGGTGAAATATCAATTGCTGCGCGTAATCACAATGTGTATCTCGCTGATCAGCATTGAAATCCTCACTCGGTCAGAAATTATAATTTCTTAAAGGGAATAAAATAAACAAATCTTAAACTAAATCATGACGCTGTGAACCAAGCCTCGTCATGAGTCATTGGCGCGTGCGCCCATACAACGCCTCAGACTGCTTGCGTTCCACACAAGACAGATCATGATTGGCTGGTAGGGCAGGCTCACCAATATCCTTATAGGTTAATAATGACATGACCTAGCAGCATCAGATATACGGCTGCTGACAGATGAACTTGGCAATAATAGATATAATAATAGATATACACCCCGCATGTTAGTAAATTTCATTGGCCTAATATATAGGCTAAAAATACAAATAATGTCTGAGTGGCATTAACATAAGATGACTATACTCAATCTTATTCGGATTGTGTACTTCTATAGACACAAGTCAAAATGAATCCATTAGAACGGTGACTCCTCTCACAAGGACACTATGGATATTTTTGACTTCCGTTCAAATAGGGTAGTCAATACAGTGGGGGTGTTTGATTCCACCCCAATACCCACCACTTCTGAAGTAAGTGGGCTCTTCATGAGATTGAAAAATCTCATGACATCAGAAATACATACCCAGTGGGACATTGTCTTTTTGGAGACTTATGTCAAGAGTGGGATGGTTCCTAGGAGCCTACGGTGGGAAGTTAGTCCACAGACAGATGAGTCTGACTTGACCAGTTGGGCCAAATATTTCAATGATGCAGGCACTTCCTTCTTGCGCTTTCTAGCGGAGAGGAAAAGAGACAAACTGATCAAGTTAGACTCAGAGATCAAGTCGGTTAAGGAATTGCTGATTCCCCACAAAAAGGAGGAGGAATATCAGGAATACTCCACTAGCCTACAAAAAAATCTTGAAAAAGAGGACAAAGATCAGAAAGTTAAAAAGAAAAAGAAATACAACCGCGACTTAGAAGATTATAAGTCGGGGTTGGTATTTAAATGGCAGAAAAAAATTGCCTCAGAGGCTGAAGATAGAGAGATAATGGACACCACTCCGCAGGTATCTGTTGCCCTTCCTGTGCCCTCACAACGCACTTTGGTTCCAAATAATAGGTTGGACCAACCTGGTACTTCCACATCTTCCCAGGCCCAGCAGAAACCTAGAGCTAACAAAAACTCTAAAAAGGATACAGTTCAATCTAACACTCCTATTAAAGGTCGACAGAAATTCAAAAGTCATAAACCAGAGCCTCAGTTCCAACACTACAGGACTGACTCTCCAGTAGGCCGAGATCAGGCACCTCCCTTTAGAAATTCCACACAAATGGATTTTAATCCTCAAAATAGAAGAGAGGGTATTCATGACTTTAACATCCCGACCCAGAATCGTTTCTTTCCCATATCAGAACCTATGGGGCCTTATGGGTTTGGACCCAGAGACGCTCCATATAATAATTGGGAAAGATTTTTTCCCCCACCCGGTTTTGGATCACTGGATAGGGGATATGGGAATTTCAGGCATGAAAGTATACAGGGGCCTCCACCATCCCGCTCTCCCTACAATTGGGGTTTTCCCAGGAGCCAGCATGGCCTACAGAACCAAGAGAGGGACCAGAGGGGGGAGGAGAGCCAAAGCATCCAAAGAGAAGAAGAGTGTAGGTATTGGCATTTATAACTTAAGCCAACAGACACTCACAGATTCTGAAAAAGAGTTGTTGGACAAGGGTTTGAAATTTGCTCCTCCGAGGAGTCTGAGCAAATTTCAAACCTTTATGGATGTTCACAAGTTCTCAAGAAAATTGAGCATTAAGAGACACTTCCTAACGAATCCTATTGTCGAAGGGCCTCAACGCGCTTCGGAATATAGGCATTCTAATTTATCCAATGCTTCCTTGTTCAATCCCGGGACCCTACCTGCTAGCATAAGGGTCTTTAGGGATGTTGTGCTTAAGGACCTGGATAAAATGAAGATTAGGAAGGCTAGACTGAACAAAGCTCTTGAGACAGGACTTGATTCGTTGTGTTCCAACAAGTCACTTGTCATCAGACCGGCTGATAAGGGGGGTGGCATCGTCGTCCTAGACAGATGCGATTACGTCGCTGAAATGCATCGCATCGTGGACGACGATGCCACCTATACCCCTTTAAGCCGTGATCCAGTAGTCAAATACAAACGCGACCTTGAGGTTATAGTAGAACAGGGCCTCCAGAAAGGGATATTAAACACAAAGGAGAGTCTGTTCCTGGTACCGGTGGCTCCTCGTACACCGGTAATATACTATCTCCCGAAAATCCATAAGAATCAAACTTGCCCCCCGGGACGTCCCATTGTCAGTGGGATTGATTCCATCACGTCCCGGGTGGGCAAGTACATTGATTTTTATTTGCAGCCTTTGGTGCGCAATATACCCTCCTTCATTGGAGATACGAAGCAGGTGATCAATCTGCTGTCGGGTTTATCCCCCAGAAATGGTGTGTGGATGGTCACGGCAGACGTGACATCCCTCTACACCATAATTCCCCATGACCTTGGCCTTGAGGCGGTGAGACTTTATCTAACCAGGGATGCAACCCTGGTCTCGGAACAGATCAAATTCATCATGACTCTGCTGCAATTTGCAGCGAGTCACAATTATTTTTGGTTCGATAATTGTTTTTTTCGCCAGGATCGAGGAGTGGCCATGGGGGCTAAGTATGCCCCCAGCCTGGCGAATCTCTTCATGGCCAAGTGGGAGGAGGATGTCGTCGATGGTTGCCGAAGACCTGAGGTAATACTTTGGGTTAGGTATATCGATGATGTCCTCCTCCTCTGGGATGGAGAGAGAGATGACTTAGATCTGTTCATGAGTTCCCTTAATGACAACACTAGAGGCATTAGATTCACTTTCTTTGCAAGCCAGACTCAGGTAAATTTTTTGGATCTGAATATTGGCATAGTGGGTGATAAGTTTGTCACCAGCACATTTTTTAAACCGACTGATAGGAACTCGTTCATTCCTCTGGACAGTTGCCATTATGGTCCATGGTTGAAAGCAGTCCCTCAAGGATAATATACCAGGATTAGACGCAACTGTACAGAGGTTGAAGTTTTTGATAGTCAGGCTGCTGTTTTGTCAAACAAATTCCTTGAGAAGGGTTATGATCCTCTGATATTGGATCAGGCGGTACAATCTGCCCGAGACATGAACAGGGAATCCCTGTTAAAGGTTCAAACCAAACAAGAGAGGAACGCCTTTTCTCTGCCGTTCATAACTACCTTCTCAGTACAACATCAAAACATCAAACGTTTAATTAGAAGGCACTGGCATATATTGCAAAGCGACCTTGTACTTGCACCTGTGTTACCAATAAGACCGTCTGTGGTGTTTCGAGGTGCCTCATCCTTGGGAGCCAGTGTGGCCCCAAGTGTTCAGGACCCCCCCAGTGAAACAAGAGTTTTCTGGCAAAACCTCACGGGTTATCACAGGTGTAAAAATTGCCAAGTGTGCCTTCTAAACAAATGTCGAGATCGGAAGATTTCTCATTTCTCCTCCACCAGTACTGGAAGAACCCATGAAGTAAAACCATTTATCACCTGCTCGAGTAAAGGGGTGATTTATTTGCTTCAATGTCCATGCGGGTTACAGTACGTGGGGAGGACTAAAAGAGAACTAAAAATTAGATTGAACGAGCATATAGCTAAGATAAGAAGTGGTTTTCCGAACCATTCGGTTTCAAGGCACTATGACCTGGTTCACCATAGAAACCCCGAGGGAACCCTGTTTGCGGGTATCGACAAATACAAACCGAACTGGAGGGGGAGTTCTTTAATTAGAGAAATCTCTAAAACTGAAATGGCATGGATCCATAGATTGAGGACATATCTCCCTTATGGCCTCAACGTGGACACTGATATTAACGCTTTTATAAACAACGCTTAATGTTTATTTTGTGTTATTCCTCATTTATTCATTTATTTTTTGAACATCTAATTTTCTGAAGACAATAATGCTGGCTGTACAGATGAGACAATAACTAATCACGGATATGTTATTTGGAGATATAATTCACATAATTTTGAGCAACTTTACCTTTAGAGTCACTTAGAATAT
This sequence comes from Rana temporaria, assembly GCF_905171775.1. Lineage (NCBI taxonomy): Eukaryota > Metazoa > Chordata > Amphibia > Anura > Ranidae > Rana > Rana temporaria. Next base: position 2,680,508 of record NC_053489.1, on the reverse strand, counting down.
AAATTATTAATTTCATAATTATATAAATCTTCATTTCTTTTTTAATTTTTTAATTTTTTGGTACACTATTTGATTACCCCTAATTTAGTGATTGAGTGTGGGTTTCACTGAGATTCAATCACTAACTGTGTTTTTTTTTTTATATATGAGATACCGCTCAGTGCGGTCACTTACACAATAGAAATGGTTTAATTTCACTAATGGATTCATTTTGACTTGTGTCTATAGAAGTACACAATCCAAATAAGATTGAGTATAGTCATCTTATGTTAATGCCACTCAGACATTATTTGTATTTTTAGCCTATATATTAGGCCAATGAAATTTACTAACATGCGGGGTGTATATCTATTATTGCCAAGTTCATCTGTCAGCAGCCGTATATCTGATGCTGCTAGGTCATGTCATTATTAACCTATAAGGATATTGGTGAGCCTGCCCTACCAGCCAATCATGATCTGTCTTGTGTGGAACGCAAGCAGTCTGAGGCGTTGTATGGGCGCACGCGCCAATGACTCATGACGAGGCTTGGTTCACAGCGTCATGATTTAGTTTAAGATTTGTTTATTTTATTCCCTTTAAGAAATTATAATTTCTGACCGAGTGAGGATTTCAATGCTGATCAGCGAGATACACATTGTGATTACGCGCAGCAATTGATATTTCACCACTCGGATTATTTTTCTATATTGTAATTTTAAAAAATTGAAACCTTGAGCAGTGACATTATAGTCCTGCCTTAGGGGGTGTTTCTGCCACGCCTCGCTGTGGTGGATGTCACGAGCATCATAGGTGTCCGCCTTTTGGGCAAAGTTACTGGACAACCTATGGGTATCGATTTCCGGTGAACTTAGTGATCCGGATGTAGATCGATGCACTTCCGGTGCGCGTGTGGGTCCCGGAGCGAGGCTTGGTCAGTGAAATTGTTTGATTATTGATCATTATTGTTTTGTCTATAAATAAGGGGTGGCGTCCCACGCCACTCGTACCCCGAGAAGAAGTGATCTTGTCACGAAACGCGTCGGGTGGAGTGAGTGACGCGTGGACACCATCCCCTTCATTTCTCCAAACGAGTGGCTGTTGTTCCTGGACACGTCCGGCCGGCGTTACAGGCCAATTGCTGTTTTTTTTATCTACAAATGTGAGTTGTATATTCATTTAATGTTGTTTTAAATAAATCACCCGGATTTTATGCCATGTGGAGCTCTGTCTTGTTGTTTTCTATATCCATCGCTGGATACGGCTGGGTTCTAGTGCAAGTGGAGGATCTACTACTGCCTTAAATCTTTGGTTGAGAGATATGTTGATAGTGGTCCGGCAGGACCTTGGTTTCTGGTAAGCAGCTGCATGATTGGTGGTGGACTCACATCTGGTGCTTAGTTACAGCATTTCTGGAATTTCACGGGTGTTTTCACTGCCAAATGGACTTATCATCTATCTAATTTTTCAATTTTGGACTTTATGGACTTTTTCACAAAACATTAATTCTGTGGTTTATCAATTTTTAGCAAATATTGCTATCACGGTTTTTAGTATTTGTGTTATATTGTTTAAGTTATTGCACTTTGGGCTCACACCCATCACTGCTTAGGAGGGACGGGCAGCCACGGCCCCCTGACTCTGCTATAGCAATTATTGCAGTCACGATTGACACATCCCAGTGTTATTTGATTACTGGGTTTACACACACTAGTGTTCAGTAGGAACAGGTGGCCACGCCCCCCTGATTCCATGGATGAATCTATACCTCCAGTTTAGATTCACCTGTTACACACATACTTGGTCACATGTTTATTTGATACAAGTAGGCAAGAGAATCTTGCCAAGAATCTCGTCAGGAAAAACGACTTTTAGGATTTGATTTGCTTTTATAGCCCATAAATCATAGTTATTATGACATTTTTAGAAGAGACAACTTACCTGTGGGTACTGGTAAATATTCAAGAGTTCAGCCACGGCGTGTGTGGTCGGGAAAATGGCGTCCCCCACCAATCCAGCGAGTTCAACACCTTCCATACACGAGTAGTTTGGAATGCCCACCTTTCTAATCCCGCTCAGTATCCGTAGGGTGGAATCGATTGCTTTGATGATATACCCGCACGTGTCATACAAGTGGTAGCCCAGAGTAATGTTGGGGAGGAGATGGGGGTCCCTATTAATCTCATCAATTGCAAAAAAAAAGCCATCAGATATTCGTATTCTGCGATATCCATCCTGTGCAAAGATTTAGAAATATAACATTTAATTAAACATTAATATTAATAATATTATAAAGATTTAAAAAAAAAAACTTTATGGCGGACACATCGGACGCTTTTTTTTTAATTCAATAGTTTTTATTTATTTTCAGCAAAAGTGAAAGAATCAATACAACAGTGCATCAAGTCACATGAGGAATAAAGTCACATTCCAGATCATGTCCTCGATAAATATCAACATACATTAGTAGTTACATTTAAAGTGTCACGTTAGTAATCACCGTAAGGGTGGCAGATAATTAACAGTTGAACACATCCAACAGAAGGAACTGATAGCAGGTAGTCGCTAAACAGAGCAAGAAACGCTCACCGAGGGGTGAAGGTTCGCTAGATACCGGTAGATTGGAGTGCCAACACCCCACTTACGCCCCTCACGGGAACTTACTGCGCCCAGTGGGGCATTGGCTCTCCTCCATAGGAACAAGAAGAAACTAATAGTTATCATACATGCTCAGAACACTGGAAATTCCTTACTACTGGTAAACCAAACCGACCATGGAGACCACAGAGCTGTAACCTTTGTGAAGCGTCCTAATGAGGACGCCAGGAGCTGTTCATGAGTGCAATGCAAATTAGTCAGGTCAATCACTTCAGTGATCGTCGGGGGGAAGGTGTTCTTCCAATTTCTCGTTATTGATAAGCGGGCTGCCAGAAGGAAGTTGACAACTACATGGCGTAGATCTGTCGGAATCAGCTCAATCCCTAAGGAAAGTTGTCACATACCTGGTGACGGGAGCCCGATGTGCAGGGAGCGGCCTCTCGTAAGCCTCCGACTCAGGAGCCCCTGATAGAGGGGACAGGGGATCAAGTGTACAGAGGGGCACAAGTGCCTGGTAGTAGGCCGAGTAGTTTGCTGGAAGCAGAAGCAGGATGAAGCACTGAGGTCCTGGCAGGAAGCTGGCAGCAGGCTGGAAGCAACGGAGGCACTTGTGGAGCAGGAAGCAACAGGTCAGGCAAGCCGGGTCAACACAGATGAGCAGATCAGAGCCAAAGCAAAGTCCAAAAGGGGTAGTCAAGGTTCAGGCCGGGTCGGTATAACAGGCGAGCAAAGACAGAGCCAGGGGTTAAGCAGGTGCGGAGGTCAGACGTAGCCGGGGTCAGAGGCAGGTTGCAAACAAGAGAGGTCAGAGGAAGCCGGGTCAGGTAATCAGGAACAGCAAATACACAGGTGCAGATTATCCAGGGAAACGCTGTAGACAGGACAGCAAGTTGGTGAGGGATCAGGTTGTTTATATAGGGAATCCTTGGCGCCAAACACTGTCAACGTGCGCGCGCACCCGTACGCGCGCCACTGGCGCGCGCAAGTGTGTTCCAACACGCGCTCCATGCGTGGGCAAGTGCGCACCAATGCGCACGCGCCGGGAACGGATTCTCCTGACAACGGAAGGTCGTCCATGACAAAAGTATTGCAAGTGCTGGATCTGGTGTAATTTTTGTACCCGTTAGTGCAGAGATAATGTTGAACACGTGACCCCAGTATTGTTGAAACTTGGGACAGCTCCATAGTATGTGGATAAGATCCCCGCTCCAGCTACATTTCCTCCAGCAGGAGTCGGGTGTTTGGGCCTTGAACTTGGATATAACTGCCGGTGTATAGTACCACCGGAGAGTTATTTTTACTGACAATTCCCACAAGTTGGTGCAGTTGGAAGCCCTTTGTGTTAGTTTACATGCCGTGTGCCATTGAAGGGGTGAATAGGATCTATGTAGATCCTTTTCCCATTGTTCGTGAGAGGAAGATTTTACGAAACTTCGTTTGTCTTGTAGCAGGTTGTAGAAGAGGGATATGCCCTTTTTAGGCAGGGATTTAGCTGTGAGATAAACCCAAACATATGAGTTAATGGTGTGTGGATGTGCCGGGATCTTCGCTAGACAGCGTTTAATTTGTAGGTATTGGAAGTAAGAGTTCTCGGTGGTATGCCGAACTCCTTCTGTATCTGTGGAAATGATTTGATATTGTTGGTGTTGGAGTACAGGTCCTGAATGTACTTGATACCCCTCTCTCGCCACGTTTTAATAGCTAGCGGGGTGATCAGCAGGGAGAGGGTATCAAGTGGAATGTTCAAAGTAATCGTCGGGTCCGAGTGGCCTCGATGTGCTAGAAATTGGAGCCATGTTCGTACGGTCACTATCATGGATGGTGCTAAGTGGGTCGGGGTCCGATGGCCTAAAAGGGCGGCAAAAAGCCATAGGTTAGGTGGGCCCGCCGAGCTGTAGACCCTCTCGATTTCGCCCCAGGTGGTCGAGGGCCCACGCTGAAACCATTCTCTCACCTGGGCCATAACCGAGGCCGAAAAGTAGTCGCGGAAGTCAACATAGCCAACCCCTCCGGATAGCCTATGCTTGATCAATTTGGTGTGGGAACATCTGGACTTTTTCCCCTGCCAGACGAAGCTTGCCAGCATCGCCTGCAGGTAACGAAAGTAGCTGGCTGGGATAGGAATCGTCACGTTACGAAACAAATAGAGCAACTGCGGAAGGTGAAGCATCTTGAAGGCGGCAAGCCTGCCCCACCAAGAAAACTCAACATTGCTTAATTTACCCAGGTCTTGTTGCATCTTATTTCTCAAGGGAATATAGTTATAGGCGAAAAGGTCACGTGTGGTTTTGGTGAGGTAAATACCTAAATACGGTAGGCTCGAGTCTGCCCATGTGTAAGGGAATTGATGCTGCAATACATTACTCGTCACAGGATCTACGCCTAAGTTGAGGATTTGAGACTTAGTGGCGTTAGCTTTATAGAATGAGACCTCCCCATACCAATGCAGTACTTTTTGGATTTCTGTCAGGGATCAGGAAGGGTCAGTAATCATCAAGATCACATCATCCGCGAACATGCTTATCTTATGGGTGCGGGGTCCTATATTGATACCAGATATGGCTGGATTGCTGCGAATGTGGTTCCGCGAGGGGTTCCATCATGAGGTTGAACACTAGCGGCGACAAGGGACAACCTTGCCTTGTGCCGTTTGAGATATGGAATGGCTTAGAGAGTAGGTTAGAGGAGTAGACCCGTGCTGACGGATTGGAGTATAAGGCGAGTATGGCCCTGAGTATGTGCCCCCAAAAGCCAAATTTCTCCAAGACCGAGGGAGATAAGACCAGTTGACCCTGTCGAACGCCTTCTCTGCATCCAAGGACAGGAGCAGAGAAGGCGTTCCGGATGTTGTTGTGTGGTGAATGACATTAATAAGACGTCTCGTGGCGTCGAACGTTTGACGCCTTTTGGTAAATCCTGTTTGGTCTGCATGAATCAAGGAGGGGAGGATATCTACAAGTCTGTTTGCAATTAGTTTAGCATATATTTTCACATCAATATTTAAAAGAGATATTGGCCGGAAGTTTTAAGGAACCGTGGGTTCCTTACCAGGTTTGGGCAGGGTGATGATAAGGGCAGCTAGCATTTCTTCTGGAAACTGAGATGAGGTTGCGGCGTGGTTGAACATGTCGCAGAGATAAGGAGCTAGAGTGGGAGCGAAGGTTTTGAAGTATTCCCCTGTGTATCCGTCGGGCCCCGGGGATTTCGCTGAGGGAAGTTTATCAATCACTGTTCGTATTTCTAACGTTGTAAAGGGTTTGTTAAGGTCCAACAGCCGTTCAGGTGTAAGGGAGGGGAGCTGTACCCGATCCAGAAAGGATTCTATGTCGCGTGTTGTAGGGTGATGTGTGACATCACTGTCCTTTAGGTTGTACAGTTCACTATAATATAAACTAAATGCACCGGCAATCACTTGAGGATTGATATGTTGATCTCGGTGTGTAGGGTAGGTAATGTGCGCTATTTTAGATTTAAGTCTATGTCCCTTGATGCGTTGGGACATAGCCTTACCAGCCTTGTTGTTCAAGGCAAAGGAGGTAGCCTTCAGCTTCCTGAGCTTCTGTTCGTATCCCTCTAATAGCAACGTTCTTAGGTCGGTTCTTAGTTTAAACAATTGGGCATGTAGGGCCGGGGTTGGGTTAGTTTTGTTCAGCGTATCAATTGACACTATCTGAGCTGTCAATTCGTCCAATGTCTGCATTCTCCTCCGCTTCCACCTAGCCCCCAACTGAATAAAATATCCCCTCATATATGACTTGTGAGCACACCACAATACCGCCGGGTCGGACACTGAGCTGGAATTGGTGCTGAAGAATTCTGTGAGGCGTTCGGATAGGAACGACTGGTTGTCAGTGCGTTGGAGCAGCGAATTGTTCACTCTCCACACAAAGGCTTTTGGGGTAGAGTGTTGGTTTGTAATTTGGATACTCACTGGAGCCTGGTCCGACCAGGTGATTTTGTGGATCTCAGATGCGCATACATTTTGCAATAACCATTTATCGGACAGAAATAGGTCGATGCGCAAGTAGGTGTTGTGACGCGAGGAAAGGAACGTGTAGTCCCTCTCCGTCGCATGACAACACCTCCACACGTCATGTAGGTCATGCGAACTCAAAAAAGCAGACAGTGGTGAAACGAAACGTTTGGGGCCAGAGGAGGAGTCCATGTCGAAGTCAGGCACAAGGTTAAAATCGCCACAAATAAGAAGATGTCCTTGCTGGACTTTCAGGGTTGCCTTCAGCACTTTCTTCAGGAAACGAATCTGTTTAGTGTTCGGGGCATAAACATTTACTATGGTATATTGAACATGCTCCACAGTACATTCTAAGATTATGTATCGACCTTCAGGATCCAGGATTCTGTCGTGAAGTTGAAAAGCAACAGAGTCTCTGATTGCAATCAGGACCCCCCGTTGTTTCTTTGTGTAGCTGGCAGTAAAGACATGAGGGAAGGATTTGTGTTGGCACTTAGGAGTAGCGGTCAGGGCGAAGTGCGTTTCCTGGGCGCACACTATGTCGCTATCATGGGACAGCGCTGTTTTCCATAGGGAAGCCCGTTTGACCGGGTGGTTGAGGCCTTTCGTATTCAGGGATAGAACATGGACAGCCATCGTGGAATGTGGGTATATGCAGTGCAGTGAAAGACTCACAGTTCAGAAGGTATCACAGGTGACGATTGGCGAAGGATAGCTGTCGAATGGCAACGTGGTAGCTCTGGGAATCACGGCCGGTCTGGAATCAATGGAAACTATAATAGAAAGAAAAATCCAAACGGCGCTGTTGGGAAAGAAATGGTTAATGAAGTTCAGACACTGTGCACAGTTGCAACGGACCTGGCCGTGGTATAACCAAGGACCTAGATGACTCTAGGGCCTGATGCTCTGCACCCACCTCCGTGGGCACCCGATGTACAACGGGCAGATGGCGGTCCAGTAAGTGACGGTTAGAAAGTCAAGTGAAAATATCACCAAGGAACCAGAAAATTATAACAAAAAAGGTCAGCAGCAATAAACAGGTATACTGACTCAAATCAGGGGAAAGTTTCAAACAGCTGGGTGTTAGTAGGACAGAGAACAGGGGACTATCGTCGCCGTGCAAAGTGAGGCACTTCCTGCCTTGAGATGGTTGGATTTGGCGGCGCTTGCCCCTTGAACGATAGGCCGAGAAAGCCTGTTGTTCTTCTGGAGAGAGATCCATGATGATGCCCCAGGAGTGGAGCAGCTGTAGGCCGTCCCGCGGGTTAGATATAACCAGGGCTGGACTGGGACACAAATTTGGCCCTGGACTTCATCCAGACTGGCCCACTTTGACAGGTCTCTCCCAATGGCGGCCGGACAACTCCCGCACCCCCCCAGCCACCCAAGCCCCCTCTCCCCCTTCACTAGCCATTAGACGTTCTACTTTATTAGAATAGAACGGCTTGGTACCGGTACTCTTATAGGCAGTACCAGTGGGGAAGCTAGACATTATTTCACCCAGGGCAAAGAATCAGTTTGGTGCCCCCCCTTATGGGACAAGATTAGGCAGAAATGAGAAACTCCCAGGCCATAGCTGTTGAGTCAGCTGTCTGTCCCCTCCCCCCATGCTCCTCTGTCATCCCCCCTGCTCCTCTGGTCCTCCCCCTGCTTCTTTGTTCACTCCAGGTGAGCGCTGTGGGGAGGGAGAGACAGAGGAGCGGAGGGGGGCGGCAGTCCGCTGTCACTGATGCCGGCCCACTGAGCCATCGGCCCACCGGGAAACTCCCTGTAGTCCCAATGGCCAGTCCATCCCTGGATATAACTGTAGTCGAGCCATTGTGGGTGATCACCAACGTGGCTGGATGCCTCCACTTGTAAGAAATTTTGTGATTATTAAGAGCCTTTGTCACATATTTCATCTGCCTCCTCATGGATAAAGTGAATTGAAATAAATCTGCATATAAGTGAACGCCAGTGAACGGGGCTGGGAGCTCAGGAGTTAATCTGGCTTTTGCTAGCAGTTTCTCTTTGGTTGGAAAGAAATGGATTTTCATAAGCACATCCCTAGGGAGGCCTCCAGGTGCTTGGGTTTGGGAATCCTATGGATGCGATCAATGATACTCTCTATTTGCGATACCTCAGGGAGCAATTTTGCAATCATGTCCCGGGCATATTTTTGTAGATCAGCAGGTAGAACCGACTCGGGAACCCCTCTCATTTTAACGTTATTTCTCCTCGATCGGTCCTCGAGGTCCGCGAGCTTAGCTCTTATCCAATCTGTTTCATCAGCTTGGTCCCTGCATGCATCTATGAGTTCATTAACAGTGGTAGCACAGTCATCCATTTTACTTTCTACGTGCTGTACCCTATCCCCCAGGTTGTTAAGTTCAGATGTGAACCCCTTCACCATCGTGGAAATATTGAGCATGAGGGAGGATTGCAGGGACAGTCCTTCAAAGTAGTGTCCAGGACAGGTTGTCCTGATGTGGGAAAGAGGGCAATGGAGGATGCAGCATCAAGGCCTACCTTCTCCTGTGGCGTGGGTGAAGCCTCCGCGCCTGGGGCCTGTATTGTGGTGTCCATCCGCATCCGAGCTTTCGCCGGGCTCTGCGTCGACGGTGTATGAGGCGATCTGTCTCGGCCTCCGTGCGGCTCAGTGTTGTCCGCCCAGGTGTCCGGATTCGAATCCGGCAGGTCAGTGTAAGCCGACGAGGCATGCTGTGGACGCGCGCCGGCGCCATCTTGGTTCCTTCGTTCCCCGGACGGCATTGCAAAGAAATCCATCAGCTTCTTTGGATAACGGTCCTCCCTGCGCTTACGAGCCTGCATCGGGTGATTGTCCCGAGGATGGGCAGGCGGATTGGGGCACTGAACGGTCAGAATCACGCTTGGTAGTCGCTGTTCCCCCCGTTCTCTGTCAGAGCTGCAGGCTCAAGCGTCCATCTTCTCCGCGCGCAAGCCACGCCCCCCACATTGGACACTTTTGACACCATTTTGGGACCATTGTAATTTTTACAGCGATCAGTGCTATAAAAATGCACTGATTACTGTAAAAACGACACTGTCAGTGAAGGGGTTAACCTCTAGGGGGCATCTAAAGGGGTTAAGTGTGTCCTAGGGAGTGATTCTAACTGTTAGGGGGCGTGGCTACGAGTGACACATCACTGATCGCTGTTCCGAATGACAGGGAACAGACGATCGGTGACATGTCAGGGGAAGAACGAGGAGATGTTGTTGCGAGCGCGCCGGCGCATGCGCGACCACGCGACGGCAAATGAAAGGGGACGTACCTGTACGCCCGTTTGCCCAGCCGTGCCATTCTGTTGAAGTAAAAAGTTGCGCGGCGGTCCTTAACTTAGCAAGTGATCCCAATACAAATTTGACCGCTTTTTATCTGGAAGGCGACACCCCCAAGGATTAAATACGGTCACCTCACGCTACCTAAACATAAGGGAGGTGTTGGTCTACCTGACATTTTGGGCCTGTCGGCTGGCGAGGATAGTTGACTGGAATATTCAAACAAAAGGGAAAGGGTTGGATATAGATCAGTGGTCTCCAAACTGTGGCCCGGGGGCCAGAAGCGGCCCTTTGCTTGCTTTTATCTGGCCCTTGGAGCATTTCATCCACTGATCTCAAGTTCCCCCCATTGACACCAAAGACGGGGCACAATTCCCCCTAATGACACCAACAGCAGGGTAAAGTTCCTCCCAATGACACCAACAATGGGGCCCAATGACATCCTTGATGGGGCACAATTCCTCCCAATGACACTAATGTTGGAGTACAATTCCTCTCACTTACACCAATGAAGGGGTACATCGGTGTATCTCCCATCTGATCAATGTTTATAAACACCGGCCCGGATCCACAAAGCACTTACGCCGACGTATCTCAAGATACGCCGACGTAAGTACAAATGTGCGCCGTCGTATCTGTGCGCCGACCCACAATCTGAGATACGCCTAAAAATAGGCTTCCTACGACCGACGTAACTTGCCTACGCCGGCGTACCGTGGGCACATATTTACGCTGGACGCATTTGCCGCTCCCATTGATTTTCTATGCACATATGCAAATGAGGGAGATACGCCGATTCAAGAACGTACTTGCACCCGGCGCATAATATACGCGGTTTGCGTAAGTCGTACGTCCGGTGTAAAGTTATTCCCCATATAGGAGGCGCAACTTATGCTAAGGTATGGACCAGGGAACACAGCCGTCGTATTTTACGTTGTTTACGTAGTACGTGAATAGGGCTGGGCGTAGGTTACGTTCACGTCGTAGGCAGTGATCCGTCGTATCTTAGGGAGTAGTTCCAACGTGATTCTGAGCATGCGCACTGGGATACGTCCACGGGACGGCGCAATCCGGGCCAATGTCACTTTGTATCTCTCTATCTACTGCCTGATCAATGTTTATAAACAATGTTACTTTGTATCTCTCTATCTCCTGTCTGATCAATGTTTATAAACAATGTTACTTTGTATCTCTCTGTCTCCCGTCTGATCAATGTTTATAAACAATGTTACTTTGTATCTCTCCATCTCCCGTCTGATCAATGTTTATAAACAATGTTACTTTGTATCTCTCTATCACCCGTCTGATCAATGTTTATAAACAATGTTACTTTGTATCTCTCTATCTCCCGTCTGATCAATGTTTATAAACAATGTTACTTTGTATCTTCCTATCTCCTGTCTGATCAATGTTTATAAACAATGTTACTTTGTATCTCTCTATCTCCCGTCTGATCAATGTTTATAAACAATGTTACTTTGTATCTCTCTATCTCCCGTCTGATCAATGTTTATAAACAATGTTACTTTGTATCTCTATCTCCCGTCTGATCAATGTTTATAAACAATGTTACTTTGTATCTCTCTATCTCCCGTCTGATCAATGATTATAAACAATGTTACTTTGTATCTCTCTATCTCCTGTCTGATCAATGTTTATAAACAATGTTACTTTGTATCTCTCTATCTCCCGTCTGATCAATGTTTATAAACAATGTTACTTTGTATCTCTCTCTCTCCCGTCTGATCAATGTTTATAAACAATGTTACTTTGTATCTCTCTATCTCCCGTCTGATCAATGTTTATAAACAATGTTACTTTGTATCTTCCTATCTCCTGTCTGATCAATGTTTATAAACAATGTTACTTTGTATCTCTCTATCTCCCGTCTGATCAATGTTTATAAACAATGTTACTTTGTATCTCTCTATCTCCCGTCTGATCAATGTTTATAAACAATGTTACTTTGTATCTCTCTATCTCCCGTCTGATCAATGTTTATAAACAATGTTACTTTGTATCTCTTTATCTCCCATCTGATCAATGATTATAAACAATGTTACTTTGTATCTCTCTATCTCCTGTCTGATCAATGTTTATAAACAATGTTACTTTGTATCTCTCTATCTCCCGTCTGATCAATGTTTATAAACAATGTTACTTTGTATCTCTCTATCTCCTGTCTGATCAATGTTTATAAACAATGTTACTTTGTATCTCTCTATCTCCCGTCTGATCAATGTTTATAAACAATGTTACTTTGTATCTCTTTATCTCCCATCTGATCAATGTTTATAAACAATGTTACTTTGTATCTCTCTATCTCCCGTCTGATCAATGTTTATAAACAATGTTACTTTGTATCTCTTTATCTCCCATCTGATCAATGTTTATAAACAATGTTACTTTGTATCTCTCTATCTCCCGTCTGATCAATGTTTATAAACAATGTTACTTTGTATCTCTCTATCTCCTGTCTGATCAATGTTTATAAACAATGTTACTTTGTATCTCTTTATCTCCCATCTGATCAATGTTTATAAACAATGTTACTTTGTATCTCTCTCTCTCCTGTCTGATCAATGTTTATAAACAATGTTACTTTGTATCTCTCTATCTCCCGTCTGATCAATGTTTATAAACAATGTTACTTTGTATCTCTCTATCTCCCGTCTGATCAATGTTTATAAACAATGTTACTTTGTATCTCTCTCTCTCCCGTCTGATCAATGTTTATAAACAATGTTACTTTGTATCTCTCTCTCTCCTGTCTGATCAATGTTTATAAACAATGTTACTTTGTATCTCTCTATCTCCCGTCTGATCAATGTTTATAAACAATGTTACTTTGTATCTCTATCTCCCGTCTGATCAATGTTTATAAACAATGTTACTTTGTATCTCTCTCTCCCGTCTGATCAATGTTTATAAACAATGTTACTTTGTATCTCTCTATCTCCCGTCTGATCAATGTTTATAAACAATGTTACTTTGTATCTCTCTCTCTCTCTCCTGTCTGATCAATGTTTATAAACAATGTTACTTTGTATCTCTCTATCTCCCGTCTGATCAATGTTTATAAACAATGTTACTTTGTATCTCTCTATCTCCCGTCTGATCAATGTTTATAAACAATGTTACTTTGTATCTCTATATCTCCTGTCTGATCAATGTTTATAAACAATGTTACTTTGTATCTCTCTATCTCCTGTCTGATCAATGTTTATAAACAATGTTACTTTGTATCTCTCTCTCTCCCGTCTGATCAATGTTTATAAACAATGTTACTTTGTATCTCTATCTCCCGTCTGATCAATGTTTATAAACAATGTTACTTTGTATCTCTCCCCCGTCTGATCAATGTTTATAAACAATGTTACTTTGTATCTCTCTATCTCCCGCCTGATCAATGTTTATAAACAATGTTACTTTGTATCTCTCCGTCTCCCGTCTGATCAATGTTTATAAACAATGTTACTTTGTATCTCTCTATCTCCCGTCTGATCAATGTTTATAAACAATGTCACTTTGTATCTCTCTATCTCCCGTCTGATCAATGTTTATAAACAATGTTACTTTGTATCTCTCTATCTCCTGTCTGATCAATGTTTATAAACAATGTTACTTTGTATCTCTCTATCTCCCGTCTGATCAATGTTTATAAACAATGTTACTTTGTATCTCTCTATCTCCCGTCTGATCAATGTTTATAAACAATGTTACTTTGTATCTCTATCTCCCGTCTGATCAATGTTTATAAACAATGTTACTTTGTATCTCTCTCTCTCCTGTCTGATCAATGTTTATAAACAATGTTACTTTGTATCTCTCTCTCTCCCGTCTGATCAATGTTTATAAACAATGTTACTTTGTATCTCTCTATCTCCCGTCTGATCAATGTTTATAAACAATGTTACTTTGTATCTCTCTCTCTCCTGTCTGATCAATGTTTATAAACAATGTTACTTTGTATCTCTCTATCTCCCGTCTGAGCAATGTTTATAAACAATGTTACTTTGTATCTCTATCGCCTGTCTGATCAATGTTTATAAACAATGTTACTTTGTATCTCTCTCTCTCCCGTCTGATCAATGTTTATAAACAATGTTACTTTGTATCTCTCTATCTCCTGTCTGATCAATGTTTATAAACAATGTTACTTTGTATCTCTCTATCTCCCGTCTGATCAATGTTTATAAACAATGTTACTTTGTATCTCTATCTCCCGTCTGATCAATGTTTATAAACAATGGGGTAGATCCACTACGGCTCATTATTGCGCCTGGCGTAGCGTATCTAAGATACACTACGCAGCTGTAACTTACTTTTTTTTAGTTTGAATCCTCAACGAATTTGCGCCGTAAGTTACGGCGGCGTAGTGTATCTGTTGCGGCGTAAGGGCGCGGAATTCAAATGGAAGTGATGGGGGCGTGTTTTATATAAATACGTCGTGACCCGACGTAAACAACGTTTTTTTTTAAACTGCGCACGCGCCGCCCATGGGGGTATCCCAGTGCGCAGTGCTCGAAATTAACCCGGAACCAGACAATGCTTACGACGGTGACGTCATTCTACGCAAATTCCTATTCGCGAGCGACTTATGCAAACGACGTAAAAAATTCAAAATTGGACGCGGGAACGACGGCCATACTTAACATTGAGTGCGTCTCAGGACAGCAGCTTTAACTATACGCCGGAAAAAGCCGAACAACGTTAAAAAATGCGCCGGGCCGACGTACGTTCGTAGATCGCCTTAACTAGCTAATTTGCATACTCGACGCGGATTTCGACAGAAACGCCACCTAGCGGCCGCCGAAAAATTGCAGCTTAGATCCGACGGCGTACTAAGACGTACGCCTGTCGGATCGAGCCCAGATGCCGTCGTATCTTGTTTTGAGGATTCAAAACAAGATACGACGCGGGAAATTTAAAATTACGCCGGCGTATCAATAGATACGCCGGCGTAATCCTTTTGTGGATCTGCCCAATGTCACTTTGTATCTCTCTCTCTCCTGTCTGATCAATGTTTATAAACAATGGCCCAGATTCAGAAAGCAATTGCGCCCGTGTAACCATAGGTTACACGGCGCAATTGCTGACTTCCTCTGGTGTAACGAGTGCTCCTGATTCAGGAACCTCGTTACATCGACTGCAGCCTAAGATCTGCGCGGCATAAGGCTCTTAGTTTCCGTACGGCTACTTTAGCGCAAGGCTGCCCCTTCTAATAGTAGGGGCAGCCAATGCTAAAGTATAGCCGCCGCTCCCGCGCCGTGAAATTTGAATTTCACGGCGTTTGCGTAAGTGATTCGTGAATGGCGCTGGACGCCATTCACGTTCACTTTGAAGCAAATGACGTCCTTGCGACGTCATTTGCCGCAATGCACGTCGGGAAAGTTTCCCGACGGAGAATGCGCTGTACACTCGGTGCGGGAGCGCGCCTAATTTAAATGATTCCCGCCCCCGGCGGGATCATTTAACTTGCGCGCGCTTACGCCTACTGCTCCGTGAATCGAGGGCAGTGCAAAATATTTGCGTGGGCGCAGGGCAAAATTGTTACCCTGCTCCCCCGCAAATATCGCGCAATTCTACCTGAATCTGGGCCAATGTTACTTTGTATCTCTCTATCTCCCGTCTGAACTCTGTGCCCTGTAGTCTGTGTTTTGCACCAGCTGCTGTAGTTACACGACGAGTGACTCTGGGAAGGGGGATCCTCTGACGGGCAGAAGGACGGGACGTTTCCTTGGACGTGTGTAGCACGCCCGGAGTCCACAACCGGATAAGCAAGGTCACAGCAGAACGTTTTCCATTTGTGTCGCAACAATTATTTTCCTTTTTTATCTCAAATTTTATAACAGAAATAATGCAGAAGATAAAGAGACCGTTCATTTTTTTTACAATGAACCCAACATTCTGTATCATGAATCTTCCATCTTACACACTCCATGCATACAGAGGCAGAGAGGTTATACACACTCCATGCATACAGAGGCAGAGAGGTTATACACACTCCATGCATACAGAGGCAGAGAGGTTATACACACTCCATGCATACAGAGAGGTCATACACACTCCATGCATACAGAGGCAGAGAGGTTATACACACTCCATGCATACAGAGGCAGAGAGGTTATACACACTCCATGCATACAGAGGCAGAGAGGTTATACACACTCCATGCATACAGAGAGGTCATACACACTCCATGTATACAGAGGCAGAGAGGTCATACACACTCCATGCATACAGAGGCAGAGAGGTTATACACACTCCATGCATACAGAGAGGTCATACACACTCCATGTATACAGAGGCAGAGAGGTTATACACACTCCATGCATACAGAGGCAGAGAGGTTATACACACTCCATGCATACAGAGAGGTCATACACACTCCATGTATACAGAGGCAGAGAGGTCATACACACTCCATGTATACAGAGGCAGAGAGGTTATACACACTCCATGCATACAGAGGCAGAGAGATCCTACACACTCCATGCATACAGAGGCAGAGAGGCCATACACACTCCATGCATACAGAGGCAGAGAGGTCATACACACTCCATGCATACAGAGGCAGAGAGATCATACACACTCCATGCATACAGAGGCAGAGAGATCATAATACACACTCCATGTATACAGAGACAGAGAGGTCAGACACACTCCATGCATACAGAGGCAGAGAGGTCATACACACTCCATGCATACAGAGGCAGAGAGGTCACACGCACTCCATGCATACAGAGGCAGAGAGGTCATACACACTCCATGCATACAGAGGCAGAGAGATCATACACACTCCATGCATACAGAGGCAGAGAGGCCATACACACTCCATGCATACAGAGGCAGAGAGGTCATACACACTCCATGCATACAGAGGCAGAGAGGTCATACACACTCCATGCATACAGAGGCAGAGAGATCATAATACACACTCCATGTATACAGAGACAGAGAGGTCAGACACACTCCATGCATACAGAGGCAGAGAGGTCATACACACTCCATGCATACAGAGGCAGATAGGTCATACACACTCCATGCATACAGAGGCAGAGAGGCCATACACACTCCATGCATACAGAGGCAGAGAGGTCATACACACTCCATGCATACAGAGGCAGAGAGGTCATACACACTCCATGCATACAGAGGCAGAGAGATCATACACACTCCATGCATACAGAGGCAGAGAGATCATACACACTCCATGCATACAGAGGCAGAGAGATCATAATACACACTCCATGTATACAGAGACAGAGAGGTCAGACACACTCCATGCATACAGAGGCAGAGAGGTCATACACACTCCATGCATACAGAGGCAGATAGGTCATACACACTCCATGCATACAGAGGCAGCGAGATCATACACACTCCATGCATACAGAGGCAGAGAGATCATACACACTCCATGCATACAGAGGCAGAGAGATCATACACACTCCATGCATACAGAGGCAGAGATGCCATGCATACAGAGGCAGAGAGGTCATACACACTCCATGCATACAGAGGCAGAGAGGTCATACACACTCCATGCATACAGAGGCAGAAAGGTCATACACACTCCATGCATACATAGGCAGAGAGGTCATACACACTCCATGCATACAGAGGCAGAGAGGTCATACACACTCCATGCATACAGAGGCATAGAGGTCATACACACTCCATGCATACAGAGGCAGAGAGGTCATACACACTCCATGCATACAGAGGCAGAGAGGTCATACACACTCCATGCATACATAGGCAGAGAGGTCATACACACTCCATGCATACAGAGGCAGAGAAATCATACACACTCCATGCATACAGAGGCAGAGAGATAATACACACTCCATGCATACAGAGGCAGAGAGGTCATACACACTCCATGCATACAGAGGCAGAGAGATCATACACACTCCATGCATACAGAGGCAGAGAGGTCATACACGCTCCATGCATACAGAGGCAGAGAGGTCATACACGCTCCATGCATACAGAGGCAGAGAGATCATACACACTCCATGCATACAGAGGCAGAGAGATCATACACACTCCATGCATACAGAGGCAGAGAGGTCATACACACTCCATGCATACAGAGGCAGAGAGGTCATACACACTCCATGTATACAGAGACAGAGAGATCATACACACTCCATGCATACAGAGGCAGAGAGGTCATACACGCTCCATGCATACAGAGGCAGAGAGATCATAATACACACTCCATGTATACAGAGACAGAGAGGTCATACACACTCCATGCATACAGAGGCAGAGATATCATACACACTCCATGCATACAGAGGCAGAGAGATCATACACACTCCATGCATACAGAGGCAGAGAGATAATACACACTCCATGCATACAGAGGCAGAGAGGTCATACACGCTCCATGCATACAGAGGCAGAGAGATCATACACACTCCATGCAGATTATTATGAACACAATGATGTACTCACTCCATACACACTCCATGCAGATTATTATGAACACAATGATGTACTCACTCCATACAAATGTATTTATGAGATAAAGGATTGTCTGGCATGTGTGCGAGTTTGGCTGTAGTGTGCACAGTGACCAGCCCTCCGATCATCACATCTCCTCTCTGGTAATACTCGTATTCATACACGGGGCCCTCCATGTACAGCTCACACATGGTCAGCATGTTCCCATGTGAGGAGGTAAGTCCTTGCAGCATGGAGACAATGAGGAGCAGAGATCCGTCCATGACAGAGAGGACAATGAGGACCAGAGACCCGTCCATGACAGAGAGCCGACAGCTGTGCGCCTCCTCCGCACCGGGGCAATTATCTCCAGCACTTTATATACAAGATCTCACACTCATTCTTATCACTCACGTGATTCCCGACATGTAAAATAAAATCTTTATACATAACTGCACAATAATAATATCAATCCTCTGGATGATTCCGGCTGAAGGCTTAACCCGTTCTTGTCCTACAAATGTCATCAGATATCTGTGAAGGTGATAGGACGCCGCATGCTAGAGCGGAGAAAGGTCCAGACTCAAAACTTAATCGTACATGCGACGACACTGCATTTAACCCACTATACATTAGTAGCTGGATTCAGAAAGCTTTACGCCGGCGTATCAGTAGATATGCCGTCGTAAGTCCGAATCTGCGCCGTCGTAAATTTAAGCGTATTCTGGAAACCAGATACGCTTAAATTAGGCTAAGATACGAGCGGCGTAAGTCTCCTACGCCGTCGTATCTTAGGGTGCAATTTTTCCGCTGGCGCTTCTGTTGAGTTCGGCGTAGAATATGTAAATGACTAGATACCCTGATTCACGAACGTACGTGCGCCCGTCGCAGTAAAGATATGCCGTTTCCCTAAGGCCCCGTACACACGAGAGGATTTATCCACGGATACGGTCCAACGGACCGTTTCCGCGGATAAATCCTCTCTAGGATTTCCGCGGATTTGGTTCCGATGGAGTGTACTCACCATAGGATCGAAATCCACGCCAAAATCCCATCGCGGTGACGTGTCGCGCCGTCGCCGCGATGATGACGCGGCGACGTGCGCGACGCGGTCATATAATGAATTCTACGCATGCGTGGAATCATTACGACGCATGCAGGGGATGGATTCGGACGGATTGATCCGGTGAGTCTGTACAGACCAGCGGATCAATCCGTTGGAATGGATTACAGCGGATCGATTTCTTAGCATGTCAAGAAATTTTGATCCGCTGGAAATCCATCCCAGGGGACAAAAATCCGCGGAAACAGATCCGCTGGATCGTACACACCAGGGGATCTATCCGCTGGAGCCGGTCCGCGGATCAATTCCAGCGGATCGATCCTCTCGTGTGTACGGGGCCTTAGGGTGCAATTTTTCCACTGGCCGCTAGGTGGCGCTTCCGTTGAGTTTGGCGTAGAATATGTAAATGACTAGATACACCGATTCACGAACGTACGTGCGCCCGTCGCAGTAAAGATACGCCGTTTTCGTAAGAGGTGCGCCGGTGTAAAGATAAAGCTGCCCCCTAGGTGGCCTAGCCAATGTTAAGTAGGGCCATCGTTCCCGCGTCGAAATTTGAAAATTTTACGTCGTTTGCGTAAGTCGTCCGTGAATAGGGCTGGACTTAATTTACGTTCACGTCGAAACCAATACGTCTTTTCGGCGTACTTTGGAGCAATGCACACTGGGATATGTACACGGACGGCGCATGCGCCGTTCGTAAAAAAAACGTCAATCACGTCGGGTCACCACCCATTTACATAAAACATGCCCCCTCATCCTCATTTGAATTAGGCGCACTTACGCCGGCCCCATTTACGCTACGCCGCCGTAACTTAGGAGGCAAGTGCTTTATGAATACAGCACTTGCCTCTCTGACTTACGGCGGCGTAGCGTAAATACGATACGCTACGCCGCTGCAAAGATACACACATGTACCTGAATCTAGCTACAAATGTGGATGTAGGCAGTGGCGTCGGGTGGGGGGGCTTGGAGGGGCTGGTGCCCCGAATCGGTCTCCGAAAAGCCCAGAGTCTCTGTCATTTATAAAACAATTTTTAGTCCCGAGTCCCGAGTCCCTCGAGAGAGTGCGGCATGAGTGGGGATCGATCCGAGCAAGTCTGGTCTCGTGGGTGGCGGCGCCTAACTCCCAAGTCTATTGGATGTCACACGGTCCCGCCCGCGATCCCGGCATTGGACCAGTGTGACGTTCATCATAGGCGCTGACATGTCCAGGAGGCACCGCCTACTCTGATGGACATCACACTGGTCCAATTAATGCCAGGATTGCGGGACGTGTGATGTCATTATAGGCACGCATGGCCGGCCCGAACCCCTAAAGCGGGAGACACACTGCGTCTGCGCATTGCCACGGCGGGAGGAAAAGCGCGTGCTTGCACTGCAGCCAGACTCGAGTCTTGAGGACCGATCTGACCCCGAGCGGCGAGCACGGCCGAGTGACATAGACGGTCTCGCCTTCTGGAGCCTGCAGCGCCTATGATGGGCCAATGCCGGTACTGCGGGACATGTGACGTCCAACATAGGCACTGCAGGCTCCAGAAGGCGGGAATTACAATGTGGCCGTCGCCCCGTGTCACTATGAGATCCCCGCTCGGCGATCGGGCAGGTCGGCTCTCCTCTCCTGTCATGGCTCTGGCTGCCTAGAGTCACCAGTGGTAGGTAGGTCAGTGTATGTCAGGTAGGTAGGTCAGTCACAGTGTATGTCAGGTAGGTAGGTCAGTCACAGTGTATGTCAGGTAGGTCAGTATATGTCAGGTCAGTGTTCATCAGGTAAGTCAGTGTATGTCAGGTAGGTCAGGTCATTGTATGTCAGGTAGGTAAGTCAGTGTATGTCAGGTAGGTCAGGTCATTGTATGTCAGGTAGGTAGGCCAGTGTATGTCAGGTAGGTCAGTCACAGTGTATGTCAGGTAGGTCAGTCACAGTCAGTGCCGATCCTGATCTCCCTGGGGCCCTAAGCAAAATTACATGTCACATTAAAGTTGAGAAGTGGGGGGAGGGGGTGTTCTGCTGCCGGAAATGACATTTTACATTAAAATGAGAAGCAGGGAGTGCTGACTTCTTACCTCTTCTCCCATGCAGCCAGCGAGTTGAGAAGCGTGGTGAGGGGCTCGAAAATTACTTCTCACCAGGCGGGGCCTCTAGTAATTTGGCAGCCCTCCGCAGCGGATCGGCCCTGGTCACAGTGTATGTCAGGTCAGTGTGCGTCAGGTAGGTCAGGTAGGTCAGTGTATGTCAGGTCAGGTAGGTCAGTGTGTGTCAGGTAGGTCAGTATATGTCAGGTCAGGTAGGTCAGTATACAGTATGTCAGGTCAGTGTGCGTCATGTAGGTAACACCCCCCGGTGCCAGGCTCTGACTTCGGGCTGAAGCCCCTGGTCTTTTTGCCACCTAGCCAAGCCCCTGGCTGTAGGGCAATTCTGGCATTGGTACATTCACTTGAATTGGTTGCAATTGGTAGCAGTACTGCCTGCTGAAGGCCACATGACAATCCATTCATTTCATTTTTGCCATGGACGTGAAGCAAAGCATCATGGCCACAGCATGAGTACAGCTTTTACCGTAAAAATGTGATCTAGACAACAACAAGAGTAATATGAAACTGCCTATAGACTATAAACTAGCTAAGCTGTAAAGCAAATGCAAACTACCTAATGTCCGGTCTGCCAGGAGACTCTAACCGTCCCGTTTCCTGACCGGTAGTCTTGTTATCCCAGTATCAGGTGGAAGGGCGGTTGAGATCCTGCAGCCAGAAATACGGGACTCACAATGGGACGTGCAAACAGAATAAATCAAGGAACACCAAACAAACAACTCACAGTTGGTAGAGGGTGAAGTCAGTGAACCCCAATCGGAGTAATCCAAAGAAGTAGAGGCAAGGTTGGGAACAGGCAGAGTCAGCAACAGTGATCAGCGAAGTCCAAAGGAATAGTCCAAGAAGCGTAGTCGGGAACAAGCAGAAGTCAGCAGCAAAAAGAGAATGTGTAAACCACCAGAAAACAGGACCTATACTAGGGTGAAGACAGGAAGGGGAAGTGATGATTTATAGGGTCACTGCCTACAGCTGGTCACAGGGTGGAGCCAGCATTCAAACTCAAGGGCCAGAACATAAGGATACTACCTTAAAGGAAGTTCCCTGCCAATAGGAAACTGTTCAAAGAACCCCAGGTCCCAGGATCAAATGGTGTGATAGCGCCCCCCAACCTTAAAGGATGTTCCCTGCCAATAGGAAACTGTTCAAAGAACCCCAGGTCCCAGGATCAAATGGTGTGATAGCGCCCCCCAACCTATTAGGGTTTGGATGGGTGCCTATCATGGAAGGACTTGACCAGCCGTGGGGCATGAACATCACAAGCAGGCACCCAAGTCCTTTCTGCAATGGAGTAGCACTTCCAGTCCACTAGATACTGCAATTATCTACCCTTATGTCGGGAATCCAGAATTTTACTAACTTCGTATTCCTGATGGTCATCCACCGAGACCGGAGAGGGACGTCTAGAGGGTAGAAAGAATCTATTCTTGAAAAATGGTTTAAGCAAGGATACATTAAATGTATTGGGAATTTGGGGGCGTGGCCAAGATGGCGGACTGAGCGGACGTGCTTCCTGAGCTCTCCTGGAGTGTGATCCGTGAAATAGCTCCTTTTTCCCTGCCTGGGCCTGCTGCGGGGCTCCGTGGTGCTCTTGATGCCGCCTAAAGCCCTTGGGAGTCAGAAGAAGGTCAAGAAGCTGAAATTCCCGGCGTATATCCCGGAGGATACGACTTTCTGTGCCGGCGGCCTGCCGTCCCCTGCACACAGCTGCAATATGGCGTCGCAGACGGACCACGAGGAGGGACCGGCTCAACCCCCCCTGGCATCCCTGAAGTGATGGCGGCAATTACGACGTGTCAGGCGGCCCTGACTAACAAAATTGAAGAAGTCCAGCTTGTAACGGATTATGGACTATTCTGCCTGGACATTGATAATAATTGCAGGATCTTGAGAGACTACAAGATGTTGGTTAATTGTGACCCCAACCAGTCAATATTCTATGACTCAGTCTAGTGACATGCTAATTGCGTCAGGGCCTGGGAGACAGTCCATTGTCCTTGTATAAAGGTGTTGTAATGGACAGGTGTTAATCCCAGGTCTGCTCTCAGAACTATAATTATGCATGCTAAAAACTGTTTATGTGTGATAACACTGTCTCTGTATGCGGAGACGAAACGTCTGCCTAGGAGACGGAGTGGGTGAAGGTTTTGTTGTTATTAATTAAAGAATGTTTAGTAATTAGCCTTAGTGTGTGATGAGGGGGGGAGTATCATTTGTTTCTGTACAGTTGTAACCAGATATAAGGAGGAAAAATGTGGAAAATAAAGTCAGTCTGCTTGACTCTGCAAACGTAGTCCGTCTCGTTTCTTGGAAGGGCGTTCGATGGGATATACCGGCGGTACCTGCATATCGCATTTTGCCAGGGAAAAGGACGTCTCCAACGGCTGAGACCCTCACACTACTTGGGTAGCCGTTACATTGGTGGCAGCAGTGGGATGGTCCTTTTATCCAAAGAGCAAGTGCTGAATGGAGTCGCAGTACGCCAGGCTGAAAAGATCCACACTAAAAGATCTATTGGAGAGTCGTGGTAGGAGCGCCAGCAACAGACCACGGAGGGAGCTGATAGCTGAACTGCTGGAGCTGGACGAAATGGATGGATCCATGGAAGGAACGGAGCCCCTTGCACCTGTCAGCAAAGAAGATGTAATTACTGGGATTGTACAGCGGAGATTATCCTTGTATCCAGAAACGTCCGTGGAACTAATCAACCAGCTGTTCCGGGAAGCAAGGGAAGAGATACAAACGAAGAGGGGACAAGAACTGGAACTGGTAAGAGCGAGACAGCCCATTACACCTGCAGTTCCTACCCCCCCACCTGCTGCTACAGGAAAGAAAATACCGTTCACTGCATTTAAAGCTTTTGTAGAAAGTGAGGAGGAAATCGATGGATATTTGGCGGACTTTGAGAGGCAGTGCTCACTACACCAGGTACCACCAGACCAATGGGTCACTATTTTGTCGGGGAAATTGTCGGGCAAAGCCAATGAAGCCTTTCGGGCTCTTGCTCCAGAGGATATTTTACAATACCAGCAAGTTAAAAAGGCGCTGCTAACCCGATACGCCGTAACGCCAGAAGCCTACCGCCGGCGCTTCCGGGAGTCCAAGAAGATGGCTGTGGACTCCCACATGGAATGGGCCAACCAGTTACAAAGGGTGGCATCCCTTTCGGTCCAAGTGTGCAAGGCCAACACCGGGGAGGAAGTATTGCAGCTGTTCCTAATGGAACATTTCTTTCAAGACCTGGCCGCAGACATACAAGACTGGGTACGAGATCGCCGGCCCGCTAACTTAAACGAGGCGGCTCGGCTAGCAGATGAGTACGCGGAGACAAGGAAAGTAAGCCAGGGTACTACACGGCTGGCTCAGAAGGTAGAACCGCGTACTCCAACCGTCACCCCATGCCCAGAGTTTCGGGCTCCAGTCCCACCACGTCCTCAGGGGCCTAGCAACTACCCCCGGGATTCGCCTAGGGTGACGTGCCATCACTGCAGCGACACTGGACATATTGCTCGTTATTGCCCTTTGAGAGCTACAAATAACAATTGGAGACGCACAACACCCAACACAGAGGTCACTCCATCACGTCCCTCTGCGGACCACTGCCTGGAGACCGAAGGGGGCCCTGAGGAATGTCTGGGAATTTGGTATGAGGCAGACCCAATACAAGCGGCCTCTCCGGATAACCGTCAGCATCACCGTCAGGAGGTACGAGTGAATGGACAAGTAGCACAAGGCCTAAGAGATTCCGGGACTACTATCACTCTGATTCAAAAACATCTGGTAAAGCCAGAGAACGTGTCCACTCGCACAGTTGCCGTCCGGGTCGCAGGGGGTGCTGTATTTCGCGTACCCACCACCCGGGTGCACTTAGACTGGGGAGCCGGGTCAGGAAAGACCACAGTTGGTATCATGGACAACCTACCTGCCGAGGTGGTGCTGGGCAACGACATTGGCCCTCTGACTTCGGCTTATTTACCTACACCTGCTGCTGCTTGTGCCGTGACCACCCGCGTTGCTGGAATCAACCCACTTGCTGCTGAGAACCGGGTAAGACTACCTTCCCCGACATGTACTGTAGATCCGGCACAATATCACAGTCTAAAATGGGAATGTGACAAGTTGGCCAGTGAGAAATCAGAGATGCAACGACACTATGTCACGTATTATGAGATGTCCCGTGGCTTGAACATTGAAATGCACAAACAGGCGGAAATTGTCAAAAGATTAAATGGGATTTGCATCCAGGTGGTGCCGTATCTGTCCCAAGAGCATCAGCAACAGGTTTTGGGAGCCATTGAGAGAGCAAAGCAAGTGACTGTTCCAGAATTGAATTCTATTATTCACCGTCACCATCAGCTACCGACCTGGTAAGCCAATGGGAAGGCCGACGGACTGTCCAGGCAAACGGAACTTTTACCCTAACAGCAGACCGGACATCCCCAAGTTGATCCGAAAAGGATCAATCCGGGTCTGCCGGAGTGTTCCACAAAAGGGGGGCAGTGTAACGGATTATGGACTATTCTGCCTGGACATTGATAATAATTGCAGGATCTTGAGAGACTACAAGATGTTGGTTAATTGTGACCCCAACCAGTCAATATTCTATGACTCAGTCTAGTGACATGCTAATTGCGTCAGGGCCTGGGAGGCAGTCCATTGTCCTTGTATAAAGGTGTTGTAATGGACAGGTGTTAATCCCAGGTCTGCTCTCAGAACTATAATTATGCATGCTAAAAACTGTTTATGTGTGATAACACTGTCTCTGTATGCGGAGACGAAACGTCTGCCTAGGAGACGGAGTGGGTGAAGGTTTTGTTGTTATTAATTAAAGAATGTTTAGTAATTAGCCTTAGTGTGTGATGAGGGGGGGAGTGTCATTTGTTTCTGTACAGTTGTAACCAGATATAAGGAGGAAAAATGTGGAAAATAAAGTCAGTCTGCTTGACTCTGCAAACGTAGCCCGTCTCGTTTCTTGGAAGGGCGTTCAATGGGATATACCGGCGGTACCTGCATATCGCATTTTGCCAGGGAAAAGGACGTCTCCAACGGCTGAGACCCTCACACTACTTGGGTAGCCGTTACACAGCTGGATGTCAGCCTCATCAGGCAGGACTTCGATAAGATCAGATCCCGAGTGTCGGAGGTGGAACATCAACTGAGCGAAACGGAGGATGCGGTGGCGGGCCACGACGCTTCTATCAGGGCCCTGCAATCCAAGGTCAAGGCCCTCGAGTATCGTGCGGAGGACGCCGAGAATAGAAGCCGCCGCAACAACCTGAGGATCGTGGGTCTGCCGGAGGGGGTGGAGGGCCATGCCCCGGCCAAGTTCGCGGAGGAGCTCTTCCGCTCGTTATTACCGGCGGCCCGACTGTCACCGTACTTTGCGGTGGAGCGGGCTCACAGGGTCCCCCCTGCACGTTTATTCTCCGGTTACTGAACTTTAGAGACCGGGATGAGCTGCTCCGAGCCTCCCGCGCTGCGGGGGAGCTGCTGTATCGAAACGTGAAGCTGATGCTGTTCCCGGATTACACGATGGAGACCCAGAGGCTGTGATACATTTGCCTATATGTCTCAGTTTACTGCTCCCTGCCAGTCATGGGTAGAGGTAGAAAGGAATTTCATGTGATTCATTCCTCTGAGAAGGTTATTGACGTGCTAATGTCCCCTCACTATTTCTAAAGGTTAATTGATCTATTGTGTTGTGTGAAGGAGAGCTGGGTTTAAGTGGCTTGTGTTAATTATTCTGATTGCTTCATTGTGGTAATTATCTCTCTATATGCGGGGTCGAGCGGTCTGGTTGATGTATTCAGTACAGCTAGTGCTCAGCGTCATTGATGTCATTGTCTAAAGAAAATGTGTTTTCAGCATCGGCCCCGTCGTGTCTACCTAGTCATCTGTATGGAAGCCCCAGTGTGAGGGGGGCGGAGATTTGTCATTGTAACAGTTTTGGAAATGACATATAAGCTGTGTGTGTTATAACATTAAAGCCTGTGTTGTTCAAGCAGTAAGCTGGTCTCATGTGTGGCTTTCTGGGCGATTCCAGGGATATCCCTCCTCGTGGAATATTGGGGTGATTTTCGTTATGGGAAGAAGGGAACGTTGACGGGGATATCATACTGATACCGTCACAAATTGGTGGCAGCGGTGGGATCTTCCCTTCTACTCTCCTTCACACCCGGATTCCAAGCAGACACTGAAAGAACTACTGGAAGTCGTGGAAGGATTGCTAGCAACAAAACCAAGCGGGTCATCATAGCAGAATTAATGGAGCTAGACCAGGAGGACGTGATTGCAGCAACGCCAGCAGTACAAGAGATGGAGACACCAGTGATTCAGGAGGAGTCACCAACCAACAAGCTAATGAGAGAGAAGCTAGCGTGGTTCGGCCCGAACCCAACGCCGGATGTGGTGCTGAAAGTGATGGACATGTTAGTAAACACAGAGCGACAGAAGGATAAACAAATAAGGGACGCAGAACTACAGAAGGATAAACAAATAAGGGACGCAGAGCTACAGTTAAAACTGGCAGCAGTCCAACAAGCAGCCGCACCTTCTACGAACAGTGAGTACAGCACAGCAGACGCAAGGAAGATTCCGTTTAGCGCTTTTAAAGCTTTTGATGAAAAGGACTGTGAGATTGATAACTACCTGGCAGACTTTGAGCGACAATGTAACCTGCACCGAATAGCTAGAAGAGACTGGGTTGCAATATTGTCAGGCAAACTGTCAGGCAAAGCTTCTGATGCTTTCCGGACCGTGCCAGATCAGGATATCCATAGCTACGCCAGGGTTAAAGAAGCGCTCCTGGCTCGTTATGCAGTAACCCCAGAGTCCCACCGACAGAAGTTCAGGGACTCACGCAAAACCACGGAAGACTCTTACGCAGAATGGGCATGCCAGCTGTCCCTGTCGGCCTCTAACTGGGTTAACAGCAGCCAGGCCACCACCGCAGAGGACATTTTGCAACTAATGCTCCTGGAGCAATTTTACAATCACATCCAGACGGACGTCAAGGATTGGGTGAGAGATCGCAGGCCCATGACTCTACCAGAGGCCGCGAAGTTGGCGGATGAATATGCGGATACTCGCAAGACAAACCAGGTCACACCACGGGTACAACCCCCACAACCAACGGCGCCCTCACACCCACCAGCCGCTAGATACCAACCGCCTAACAGACCGATGACATATAGCCCTCGCTACCCACGCCAGGAGGGCAACGAACAACGCTGCTTCCGGTGCAAACAGTTGGGTCACTTCAAGCAGAATTGCCCCATGAATGACAACACCAGGTCAAATTGGTCTCAACCTGGGTACCGCCCACCAGCAGCAGCCCATTGTGTAGACTCAGCTTGGGATCCCCAGGAGCTGGGTCAGGAAGAACCATTGGGCACCCCTTACGAAGCCCTCATGGTACAATCTGTTATTACGGACAACAGGGAACACCATTGTCAGCTGGTCATGGGCGACAGCCATGAGCCGGAGGGGCCTTGGAGGGAGCTGGGCAGAAAGAGGCACCGCCAGCTACCCTCCAAGAAGAAGAGGTCCTGGAAGTCATATAACCAGCGGACCTGGGAGGAGAAGAAGCGACTGGAGGAGATGGAATCGCAGCGGGCGCCCCAGATGCGGGCCGAGATGTTTGCCAAGGGCCCACCGGTGGCCCCTTACACCACCACCCAGTTCCTGATGATGAAGGACCACGTGGAGAGCCTGCAGGACATGAGCAAGCAGGATCTGATCCGTGAGTACATAGAGCTGGAGGAGTGCATAAGCCGCATGGAGGAGGAGAACAACCACCTGAGGTCACAGCGGGCTGACCCCCCCAGGCTCCATGAACTGGAGATGGAGCTGGAGAAGCTCAAAGAGGAGAACCGGCGGCTGCGGAGGGAGCAGGGGGTGGCTGACCTTATGGGGCTCTGATTCCCCTCCCCCCCCCCCCCGCGACTCTGAGCACCAGTGCTACAGCATTTCAACAAATATGTAACTATGTAACAAATATAACTTTTTCTTTTTATGAATCTCCTGGGATTGTCACTTCAGAGCCATAACCTGCCCCCTCCCATAGCGGGACACCTAGACGGCGGCGCACAGACCCATTCGCTGTCTTCACACTGACTTCTGGTGACTTTGCAGATCGCACAAAGACTTGGGGACTGACCGGCGTGTGATCTGACGACCCGGTGACATACCTGAGTCTGAACCAGTTGCCAAGGGAGGTCAGTCATGCCAAACGGAGTTAACCTCGGACTAAAAGCTCTGAACCCGTCAACCCTACTGGACCAGGGAAGGTCCAACCAGGTTTGCCGGAGCAGGGAGCAAAAGGGGGGCCATTGTGATACATTTGCCTATATGTCTCAGTTTACTGCTCCCTGCCAGTCATGGGTAGAGGTAGAAAGGAATTTCATGTGATTCATTCCTCTGACAGGTTATTGACGTGCTAATGTCCCCTCACTATTTCTAAAGGTTAATTGATCTATTGTGTTGTGTGAAGGAGAGCTGGGTTTAAGTGGCTTGTGTTAATTATTCTGATTGCTTCATTGTGGTAATTATCTCTCTATATGCGGGGTCGAGCGGTCTGGTTGATGTATTCAGTACAGCTAGTGCTCAGCGTCATTGATGTCATTGTCTAAAGAAAATGTGTTTTCAGCATCGGCCCCGTCGTGTCTTCCTAGTCATCTGTATGGAAGCCCCAGTGTGAGGGGGGCGGAGATTTGTCATTGTAACAGTTTTGGAAATGACATATAAGCTGTGTGTGTTATAACATTAAAGCCTGTGTTGTTCAAGCAGTAAGCTGGTCTCATGTGTGGCTTTCTGGGCGATTCCAGGGATATCCCTCCTCGTGGAATATTGGGGTGATTTTCGTTATGGGAAGAAGGGAACGTTGACGGGGATATCATACTGATACCGTCACAGAGGCAATGCCGCTCCTTTGATGCAGTCAAAGCGGCTCTCCGACGCAAGGGGGTCAAATACAGTGTGCTGTTCCCGGCAAAGCTGCGGGTGGTGGACGGCGAGACGGTGTGCTTTTTCACCTCTCCAAGGGATGCCTCTGCCTGGCTCGAGACCCTGGGCTGAACTCCCCCCTTCTTTGTGACTATCTCCATGGGATTGCGGAGCCTGATCGACTACCCGTGAGTACTGCCTGTAACTACCTGGTGGGTTCTGCTACCCCTGTTTGCGGATGGTGACACTTTGCCATGGCGGCGTGGCTGTGCTACTTGTGCTAAATTTTCTGGAGGAGACCTATCGTCCCCCTGTCTGTTGCCCCCCACCCGGTGTTAGACTGTGTGCCCTGTTCTGTCTGGGTGGATGATCCTCGCCGCGCCGCTGCCGGGCGCCATGCTGAGCGCCGCTGGGGGTTGCTTACAGCCCTTAGACACCGCCCGCAATCCCTGTACTTTTAGTTCCTGCAACGTTTAGACTGTTCAAGTGAGTGCCCCTGCCCAGGCAGGCGAAAAACGTTTTCAACTACTCATTCGTTATGCATCACTCCAGGGTTACTGGGGAGAGACTTGTGTTGACCCCCCCTTTTCTTTTTCTTTTTTCCCTTCCGCTCCACACGAGGAAGGTGCATTACTGTCCAACTCTGGCTACACGTTCCCCAACTTTTTGTTACTGTTCATAGACTATAGGGTTGATGGGATCCAAGTGCTCCTTCATGTTCCGAGGTGCACGGGGTGGGGGGGAGGGCTGTTCTTCCACCACGGTTTGGCTGGATGGTTTACTGAGTTTACTATAAGTAAGGTTGGTTGGTCTATTCCTTTTACACCTGTTACTATGTATGTATGCACATGGGGATTCTGTCGCGTTCCCGGTGGGTCGACCGGATCTGGCGAACCGGGACTGGGTGCGTTTGCGTCTCCCTGGTTGGCCGGCACCGGCTGGCGCAGTCGGGGGGTGGACTCTGACACATTCTCTGATGTCCCATATGGCTAAATGTAGGGTGATCTCATGGAATGTGCGGGGACTCAACTCGGCAGTGAAACGGTCTCTGGTTATGAATTACCTAAGGAAGCTCCACCCACAGGTGTGTATCCTTCAGGAGACACATCTGCTGGGCTCCCGTATCCTGAGTTTAAAGCGGGCATGGGTTGGAGCACACTACCATCGGACATATTCTAACTATGCCCGTGGTGTCAGTGTGCTGATACACAGATCCCTCCCCTTCCAACTCCTGGATGTTAAACTGGACCCGGGTGGGAGATATGTGTTGCTGCATGCCTTGGTCTCGGGGATTCCTCTGGTGATGGTGGGCGTGTATCTACCCCCCCCCCTGCGGACTTAGATGTCCTCCATTCTATCATGCAAATGGTTACGATGTATAATGTTGGTGATGTGCTAATTGTGGGAGACTTCAATCTGGTTATGTCCAGGGATCTGGACAGGTTACATGCTTCTGGCCCGCAGCAGCATGGCCTTGCCAATTGGGCGGACGCATTCCATATGACGGATCTCTGGCGGCGGCAGCATCCCCTCACCAGGGCTTACACCTGCCTGTCTACCACTTACCGGACTATGTCCCGCATCGACTTGGCGTTTGCCTCCCCGGAGCTGCTCAGGAGGGGAGTGGATGTGGAGATCCTCTCCCGAGGTATCTCGGATCATGCTCCGGTATCTGTCACGATCCAGTTGTCTCGGGTGGAGGGAGTGCGCCTGCTGCGGTTATCCAAGTATTGGATCATGGACCCTGGGATTCAGGAGGAGCTGCCTGAGGCCCTTTGTGCCTTCTGGCTGGCGAATGAGGGTTCTGTGGACCCCCTGGTGGAGTGGGATGCCTTCAAGTCCTGGCTGCGGGGTGACTTTACGGCGCGTGTGGCGGTGCGCAAGCGGGAGTCGGTGCAGTCCCTGAGGGATCATGAGGAGAGGGCTAGACTGAGGGAGGCGGAATATGTACGCTCG
Organism: Rana temporaria; assembly: GCF_905171775.1. NCBI lineage: Eukaryota > Metazoa > Chordata > Amphibia > Anura > Ranidae > Rana > Rana temporaria. Next base: position 2,648,172 of record NC_053489.1, on the reverse strand, counting down.
CCGGACTCGGAGCATTATGTGCCCTGGAGCGATGCCCTGAGAGACCTCTCCCTAGTCAGGGTGGACCTTACCAAGAAGTCCATGTTAGAGAGTGCCCAGCGGGTGTTTGAATATGGGGACAAGAATGGTCGACTGTTGGCCTGGCTCGCCAGCAGGGCCGGCGCTACCACTAGGCGGACTAAGCGACCGCTTAGGGCGCACTGCCACCTAGGGCGCCCGGCGGCTGGTTTTTGTTCTGCCGCACTGTCCGCCACAGCGCTTGCACACAATCCACAAGCAGTCTGACATGTCAAGCAGCGCCGCCGCCAGCCTCCCCCCCCCAGCACAGCACGTCAGGGACAGTCTGCTCCCTCCTCCGCTCTCTGATCACACATCGCCCGCTACCCCCCTGCGATCAGCCCCGAGCCCATCACAGCTCCTGCGACCCGTAGAGACTACGCTTCCTCCGTGTACCATGTGACAGGGGGTGTGGCCGCTCCTCTCTCCTCCGGCTTTCAGTTAGTGTGCCTGGCGCGGGTTATCGGGAGGAGCAGCCCCGGGGATCGGTGTGGTGGTCGGGAGGTAGGTGCAGGGTGGAGGAGTTTCCAGGGACGGAGGAGGCGTCGCTGTTTGTGCAGGTGTCACTGATGTAAAAAATATGGTGTAGTCAGATCATCTGCTTTCACTTGGCTGCACCCCCTCTCCTTTCCACCTGACTATCTCTCCACCTGGCTCATCCCCCCCCACCTGGCTCACCCCCCCCCACCTGGCTCATCCCCCCCACCTGGCTCATCCCCCCCACCTGGCTTATCCATCCATCTGACTCATTCCCCACCTGGCTCACTTCCCCCCACCTGACTCATTCATCCACCTGGCTCATCCCCACGCCTGACTCACCCCCCCCCCCACGGCCCCACCTGACTCATCCATCTACATGGCTCATCCTCCACCTGGCTCATCCCCCCCACCTGGCTCATCCATCCATCTGACTCATCCCCCACCTGACTCATTCATCCACCTGGCTCATCCCCACGCCTGACTCATCCCCCCACCTGACTCATCCATCTACATGGCTCATCATCCCCCCCACCTGGCTCATCCCCCTCCCACCTGGCTCATCCATCCACCTTACTCACCCCCCCACCTGGCTCATCCATCTGACTCATCCCCCACCTGACTCATTCATCCACCTGGCTCATCCCCCCCACAGCCCCACCTGACTCATCCATCTACATGGCTCATCCTCCGCCTCACTCATCCCCCCCACCTGGCTCATCCCCCCCACCTGGCTCACCCCCCCACCTGGCTCATCTATCCACCTGGCTCATCCCCCCCCACCTGGCTCATCCATCCACCTTACTCATCCCCCCCCCACCTGGCTCATCCATCTGACTCATCCCCCACCTGACTCATTCATCCACCTGGCTCATCCCCACGCCTGTCTCATCCCCCCCACGGCCCCACCTGACTCATCCATCTACATGGCTCATCCTCCACCTCACTCATCCCCCCACCTGGCTCACCCCCCCCACCTGGCTCATCCCCCCCACCTGGCTCACCCCCCCCACCTGGCTCACCCCCCCACCTGGCTCATCCCCCTCCCACCTGGCTCATCCCCCTCCCACCTGGCTCATCCATCCACCTTACTCACCCCCCCCACCTGGCTCATCCATCTGACTCATCCCCCACCTGACTCATTCATCCACCTGGCTCATCCCCACGCCTGTCTCATCCCCCCCACGGCCCCACCTGACTCATCCATCTACATGGCTCATCCTCCGCCTGGCTCATCCCCCCCACCTGGCTCACCCCCCCACCTGGCTCATCTATCCACCTGGCTCATCCCCCCCACCTGGCTCATCCATCCACCTTACTCATCCCCCCCCCACCTGGCTCATCCATCTGACTCATCCCCCACCTGACTCATTCATCCATCTGACTCATCCCCACGCCTGTCTCATCCCCCCCACGGCCCCACCTGACTCATCCATCTACATGGCTCATCCTCCGCCTCACTCATCCCCCCCACCTGGCTCACCCCCCCCACCTGGCTCATCTATCCACCTGGCTCATCCATCCATCTGACTCATCCCCCACCTGACTCATTCATCCACCTGACTCATTCATCCACCTGGCTCATCCCCACGCCTGACTCATCCCCCCACCTGACTCATCCCCCCACCTGACTCATCCATCTACATTGCTCATCATCCCCCTCCCACCTGGCTCATCCCCCTCCCACCTGGCTCATCCATCCACCTTACTCATCCCCCCCACCTGGCTCATCCATCTGACTCATCCCCCACCTGACTCATTCATCCACCTGGCTCATCCCCCCCACCTGGCTCATCCATCCACCTGACTCATCCACCTGGCTCACCCCCCCACCTGGCACATCCATCCATCTGACTCATCATCCACCTGGCTCATCCCCACGCCTGACTTATTCCCCCACCTGACTCATCCATCTACATGGCTCATCCTCCGCCTCACCCCCCCCCCCACCTGGCTCACCCCCCCACTTGGCTCACCCCCCCACCTTGCTCATCCCCCCCACCTGACTTATCCATCCACCTGTCTCATCCCCCCCACCTGGCTCATCCATCCACCTGGCTCACCCCCCCCACCTGGCTCATCCATCCACCTGGCTCATCCATCTGGCTCATCCCCAACCTGACTCATTCATCCACCTGGCTCATCCCCCCGCCTGACTCACCCCCCCCCCCACGGCCCCACCTGACTCATCCATCTACATGGTTCATCCTCCGCCTCGCTCATCCCCCCACCTGGCTCATCCCCCCCACCTGGCTCATCCCCCCCACCTGGCACATTCATCCACCTGTCTCATCCCCACGCCTGATTCATCCTCCCACCTGACTTATCCATCTACATGGCTCATCCTCAGCCTTGCTCATCCCCCCCCGCCTGGCTCATCCATCCACCTGGCTCATACCCCCCACCTGGCTGCACCCCCTCTCCTGTCCACCTGTCTCCATCCCTCCACCAGGAGTTCTGATGCTAAAATAATTGTTTTTATTTTTTTTTGGGGGGGGGGGGGGCGCAAGTAGCTGGTCTCGCCTAGGGTGCAAAATAGTCTAGCACCGGCCCTGCTCGCCAGGGGGCAGCGGCCTGTGACTCATGTGGGGAGGCTGCGTGACCGGGATGGGCGGTTGCTTATGTCCTCCGTGGATATTGGGGCTAGGTTTCTGGAGTTCTACCAGTCCCTGTACTCCACTAGGGCAACTTATACGACCGCAGAACTGCTTGGTTATATGGATCGGATCTCCCTTCCCTCCTTGACTGAGGCGCAATGCAGCTTCCTAGATTCTGACATCTCTCTGGAGGAGGTACAGGTGGCCCTACACTCTATGCAGTCCGGGAAGACCCCCGGCCCGGATGGTATTCCCATTGAGTTTTACTCGGTGCACCAGGAGCTTGTTGCTCCCAGGCTCACCTCCCTACTGAAACAGGCTTTCTCTCTGGGGGTTCTTCCTGATTCGATGTCAGAGGCGATTGTGGTGTTGGTGCCCAAACCTGGTAAAGATCCTGAAGAGTGTGCCTCATATAGGCCCATTTCGCTTATTAATGCGGACGCCAAACTCCTTGCCAAGCTTTTGGCTATTCGGCTGGCCACGGTGATAGAAGACCTGATACACGTGGACCAGACTGGGTTCATGCCCGGGAAGGGCACTGACATCAACATTCGTCGCCTGTTTTTGAACCTGGATGCTCAACATGATAATGGGGGCATTCGACTCTGTGGAGTGGGGCTATTTGTGGGAGGTACTGCGTAGATTTGGTTTAGGTCCTAGATTTCTTCAGTGGCTCCAGATGCTATATAGGTCCCCTCGGGCTAGGATTCGTGTAAACGACTATCTGTCTGACTATTTCCCCCTCCAGAGGGGAACCCGGCAGGGATGCCCCTTGTCACCTAGCCTGTTCGCCCTGGCCCTTGAGCCACTGGCAGTTATGGTCAGGGACTCGTGTGACCGTGTGCTCAGCCTCCGGGTGGGCCCTCTGGGGGAGAAAATATCCTTATATGCGGATGATACCCTTCTTTATCTCCAGGATCCAGTTGACTCCCTGTCCTCGGCGCTGGAAATTTTTGATGAATTTGGTAGGTATTCTGGGGTGCGTATTAATTGGACTAAGTCGGTTCTCTTCCCACTGGATGCCGGGGCTAGGGAGGTGTCATCGCAGTCGATGTTGCAATGGGTTGAGGAATTTGTGTACTTGGGGGTAAGGGTTTCCCGAGACCTGCAGTCCTACTACCGGCTCAACTTGAGGCCGGTGGTTGATAGACTTAAGGAACATTGCTCGCGCTGGAGTAATTTACCACTGAACCTCCTTGGACGCATAAACGTTCTGAAGATGATTTTTCTACCCAAGTTTAACTATTTTTTTTGGAACTGCCCCGTGTGGCTGGCCCATTCCTTTTTTCGGGACTTGGATGGCTGCGTTGGCTCTTTTCTTTGGCGGGGTTCGACCCCTCGGCTGGCCAGGTCCACCCTTCAGCTACCTGTAAGTTTTGGAGGGTTGGCGCTGCCCAACCTGATGGTGTACTATTGGGCTGTTGTATTGGTCACGGTGCGGTGGTGGTTTGAGCAGTCCAGGGCCAATGCAGCGGTCTGCTTGGAGGCGGCTATCGTGGGGTCCCTTACCGAACTTGGCAACCTGGTTTACCGGGGTCCGTCCGGATACCCCATGTTACCGGGCCCGTCTAAGACTACATTGAAGGTGTGGGGGGTGGCTAGGCGTCGCTTTCAGTCCCCGGGTAGATGGTCCCCATTTACCCCACTGTGGGGCAATCCTAACCTCGGGCACTTTCGTACCGTACCGGACCCGCAGTTGTGGGCCCGGCTGGGTATTAAGCTCCTGAGAGATATTGTTGACGGTGGGTCCCTCCTCCCCTTTTCGACCTTGTCCAGTCGTTTTGGTCTGGCGCCCTGGATGCTGTTCCGCTACCATCAGTTGCGGCATGCTTTTAGGGCCCAGTTCCCTACCCCCCCTATCCTCCAGGCTGACCTGGTTGAGGACTTACTGGCGCAGAGCTCCCTGAAAAAGGCGATGTCCACCCTATATTTGACGATTCTTAGTAAAGATTCCCCTAAAATAGATGCCTTGTGGCGCAAGTGGGAGGTTGACGTCCCTACCTTGGACAGGGAGGCGTGGGAGGAATGCTTTGAAGATGGGTATAAGCTGGTGATCTCCTCTAGGGATAAATTGTTGCAGGCTAAGTTCATACATAGGGTATACTTCACCCCTCAGAGACTGCATGGAGTGTATCCGCACCGCTCTCCCAACTGCCCGCGCTGCTGCACCTCAGAAGGTACATATATGCACATGTTCTGGACCTGTTCTAGGCTATCGGACTTCTCGTCCGCTGTTTTTGAGACTGTTAATGTTCGTCTCCACCTAAGTCTTCCGGTTTCCCCGGAGCTGGCGCTCTTGGGGGTGCAGGACGACGAGCAGAGACCTCGTTATACCAAACTGTTGATGCCTTTATTATTTTTCTATGCCAAAAAGGCGATTCTGTTGAAATGGACCTCTAGGGCCCCTCCTACGGTGGGTGCGTGGATGGATGCAGTCAATGCTGTCCTCCCCCTGTATAAAATGACTTATATGAACAGGGGCTGCCCTTGGAAGTTTGAGCGGGTTTGGGGGCCGTGGATAAATCCTCTATGATCTTGACTGGTTGGTGCCCTGTTGCCTTGCTGGTTCTCCCCCCTTCCCCTGCCTCCCTTCCCCCCTCTCCCCCCCACATTCCCTGCCCCCCCCTCCTCTCCCCCCCTGCTTCCCCCTTCCCTTCCCTTCTCCTGGGCCACTTTACTGTTACTTCTTAAGACTGATATGCTTACCTGTACTGCGTGTTAAGTTCTGACCTAGAATTGGTTACTCTACATGCGTGGATTTCTGTGTTTCATGTCTGATTGAGATGCTGATATGTACTTTATACCTTGTACCCTGTGCTGTACCACTTTTGCCTTCAATAAAGACCAACCTTGTTGTTAAAAAAAAATTTATTGGGAATTTAAGGGGGAGGGATTCGAAGGTGAGGGGGCAAGCGAAGTGTATAAGCCACCGGATTAGGGTCCTATAAATCGAAAGGGTCCTATGAATCTAGTACCTAATTTGGGAGAGGGTTGACGCAGCTTAATGTTCTTGGTGGACAACCATAGCAGCTGATTAAGATGAAAGTAGGGTGCAGGTTTTCTGTGATGGTACTCTTGGGTATGAACCCTGGGTTGATACCCAAATGGCAGCTTGGAAAGGGGAACATCTAAGAGAAGAGAGTGCCATTGCGAATTGTGTGCCCATTGAGCTAGAGGTAACATCTCGCTCCAGTTGTCATGTTCAGCATTAATAAAAGCTCGTAGGTAGATCTCCAAATCTTGATTGACCCTTTCTGTCTGGCCATTAGATTGGGGGTGGTATCCCGATGACAGGGAAGTCTTGATCCCCAGATGTTTGCAAACAGCCCACCAGAACGAGGATATAAATTGAGGGCCTCTGTCACTAACAATATCGACAGGAATGCCTTGAAAACAGGTGACATTCTCAATAAAGGATTGAGCCAAGCTGGGGGCAGAAAGTAGTGCGGGCATAGGAATGAAGTGGGCTAACTTAGAAAATCGGTCTACTATCACCCAAATGACGGTATTCCCACTGGAGGTGAGCAAGTTCACGATAAAGGCCATGCCCATATGAGTCCAGGGAGAATGAGGAACAGGTAACAGTTATAGTAGACCTTGTGGAACAGAACCATGCATTTTGATGGCAAACCGAACAAGCTCTAACAAAGACTTTTTAGAGTAGGCCACTGTAGCGGAAGGGCCCGTGGGACCCAGAAGCTCCCCGATGCCTCTTATGTGTGGATCACTGTAACGGTCACCACCGTTTACGATATTCCCATTCCATTTCCCCACGACAGCTTATCCGACAGTCCGACAATCCAGCTGACATGATCCATATGGATTTCCCCAGAATAAACGAGACATACGCTCTGTTCTCTGGTTTCAAAATGTATGAATGCTTTTAATGGTATCTTCGCTCTCTTATATACAGTACATGCATGTTACAGTTAATCACAGGGACAAAGACACACTCCACCCACACATCACACAATGGGGCTTCAATCACATTATTTTAGATAATGACATTCAGAGGAGTTAAGTATCCCCCAGACTTCCGTCAAGTTCCCCTCACCTGTTACACAAAACACATTCCTTTACTAAACATATTTGACATGCTAATTCCCTACCCCTGAAAGGAGACATCTGACCTTTCAGACTTAATTAGTACAATGGACACAGAGGGCCAGATTCTTGTAGTTTTCCCGCGGCGGTAGCGTAAGCCATTTACACTACGCCGCCCCAACTTACTGGAGCAAGTGCTGTATTCCCCAAACACTTGCTCCGTAGTTTGGGGCAGTGTAGTGTAATTGGCCCGGCGTATCCCCGCGTAATTCCAAGGGGGCGGCTTGTATTTAAATTAAGCGCGCCCCCGTTTCGATCGAACTGCGCATGCGCTGGGCTAAAAATAGCCCAGTGCGCATGCTCCAGTTCTTGGCGGAAAACGTCAATGACACCGACGTGTGCGTCATTGACGTAAAGTCGTATTCAAGAACGACTTAGTAAAATGACGTACCCGACGGGAAAAGACGACGCGGACCCGACGCCATACTTAACATGGTATTTCGTTCGGGAATCGGCGTATCAGGCTCATTTGCATAAACAAATGAGACCTGAACGTAAACGCCACCTAGCGGCCGGCGGCGAATTACATTTAGGATCCGACAGTGTAAGTGACTTACACTAGTCGAATCCTAGCCTAAATCCGGCGTATCTTGTTTTGTGAATACAAAATAATGATACGCCGGCGGGAAATTCGATTTACGCCGGTGTATCTGTAGATACACCGACGTAACTTGTTTGAGAATATGGCCCAGAATGTATTAGCATCTCACAATGGAATGTCTAGGAGCAGACGCAATTAACACCTCAAAAGCATGTGTCCCCCCCATAGAATGAAAACACTCCATTTGGAGTCAGACTTTAACAACCTGTAATATTCCAAGATATCCTGCAAAACATGAATTATCAGTAATGTCCCATCTCATGTAATTTATAATTAATATTTCTCAGTCACCCTATGCCCAAAAGGGGCACAGGATGACCCTAGACCCAAGAGTCATTAGTGACGCTGGCACAGGAGTACCCCTCATCCTTCAAAAGTCTCTGGGTGTCACGGGCCATTCAGTTACAATCACCCTGTGTCTCTAACAGGGGCACAGGGTGAATGAGAACCCCACTATGGTCTGGGCTAGTCAGATTTAATTGTATATATCATATATATATTGGGCTAGATTCAGCATTGAATTACGCCGCGTAAATTCAAAGCTGCGCCTGGCGTATCTTCTTTCTGTATTCAGAAAGCAAGATACGCTGACATTAGCCTAAGATCTGACTGGCGTAAGTCTTTTACACCATCGTATCTTAGGGTGCATATTTACGCTGGCCGCTAGGTGGCACTTCCGTCGTTTTCGGAGTAGAATATGCAAATGACCTAGATACGCCGATTCACAAATTTACGTACGCCCGGCGCTATGTTTTTTACGTCGTTTACGTTAGGCTTTTTCGGCGTAAGGTTGCTATTATAAGGCGTACGCAATGGTAAGTATGGACGTCGTTCCCGCGTCAAATTTTGAATTTTTTACGTCGTTTGCGTAAGTCGTTCGCGAATAGGGCTGGACGTAATTTACGTTCACGTTGAAACCAATGACGTCCTTGCGGCGTACTTAGGTGCAATGCACACTGGGAAATTCCACAGACGGCGCATGTGCCGTTCGGGAAAAGCGTCAATCACGTCGGGTCACCACCCATTTACATAAAACACCCACCCCATACTCATTTGAATTAGGCGTGCTTACGCCGGCCCCATTTACGCTCCGCCGCCGCAACTTACGGAGCAAGTGCTTTGTGAATACTGCACTTGCCCGTGTGAGTTGCGGCGGCGTAGCGTAAATAACATACGCTACGCCAGCACAAACTTACGGCGGGCTACTTGAATCTAGCCCATTGTGTGTTGGCTGTAGTGTACTATAAAGCTTGCTGTGATTGCATTCTATTGTCTATTGTGATGTAAATGAATCTAGGATGGCTTCTGAGAATCTGTCATTGTGGCGTGTGCTAATTGACACTGTATTGTGTGAAGGAGTCCTGGGATAAATGTGTATTGCAAGTTAACATGTTAACAAGGTCATGTGTCTGAGACATCGGCTGTAGTTAATTAGCTCATGTAAATTATGTCAGAGCTGGAGCCAGAATGTCTACTAAAAGATGTGTATTGGAGCTCGTTAGGAACCATTGTGTGATGATGTGGGTGGAGTTGGGTCATTGTTCATTTTGGTTACTGCAGGATCCTAACTGTATATAAGAGCCTGATTTTCTCAATAAAGGGTCTATTCGTGTGGAACCTCAAACAGAGCTGTGTGTCTCTTTATTGGGTGTGTCTGCCTGACTGTGGGTAGCTGTGGGTAGAATGTCGGTAGCTGTCTTTGGTTCAGGAATGAAATATCATAAACGGCTTTAACCCCTGTCCCATTTGGGGTTCCGTTACAGCCACCAAACCAGAGACTTCAAGCGTAGGAAAGTTTGATTGATACCAGGGTGTCCAGATACCTTCTGCCCATGGGCCCATTGTAAAACGTATTTCCGAAGTTCTAGGGGAACAAATAAGGTATTGGGTGGAACCGAGAGATTAGGAGGGGCCCGTGATTTTGCAGGCAACAAGGGCCAGATTCACATATAATTGCGTTGCTCCTGGGCAGCGTAACGTATGTGATTTACGTTACACCGCCGCAGGTTTACAGCGTAAGTGCCTGATTCTCAGAACACTTACCTTTAAACTTGCGGCGGTGTATCGTAAATGTGCTCGGCGCAAGCCCGCCCAATTCAAATTGGGCGGGCACCATTTAAATTAGGCGCATTCCCGCGCCGAGCGTACTGCGCATGCTCCGTCGGGTAAATTACCCGACGTGCATTGCGCTAAATGACGTCGCACCGATGTCATTTGCTTAGACGTTAACCTAAATGTCGTCCAGCGCCATTCACGGACGTCTTACGCAAACGACGTTGATTTTTAAATTTCGTCGCGGGAACAACGGCCATACTTAACATGGCTTAGGACAACTAGGGCTCAGCCCTAATTTTACGCGACGCAACTCGACGGAAACTAAGTACAGTTAGATCGACGGGCCGTTCGGACATTCGGGGATCGCCGTAAGTATTCATTTGCATATTCTACGCCGGCCGCAATGGCCTCGCCACCTAGCGGCCGGCCTAGAATTGCATCCTTAACCACTTGCCGTCGCCGCACCGTCGAAATACGTCCACAAGGTGTCTCTCCTAGGCGAGAGCACGTAATATGACGTCCTGCCTATTAGCCGCCACTAGGGGCGCACGCGCGCGCCCCCCGCTCGCCCCCGACTCCCGTGCGTGTGCCCGGCGGGCGCGATCGCCGCCGGGCACACGCGATCGCTCGGTACAGAGCGGGGACCGGGAGCTGTGTGTGTAAACACACAGCTCTCGTTCCTGTCAGCGGAGGAAATGCTGATTTTCTGTTCATACAATGTATGAACAGAAGATCAGTGTTTCCCCTAGTGAGGCCCCCCCCCCCACAGTAAGAACACACCCAGGGACATACTTAACCCCTTCCCCGCCCCCTAGTGTTAACCCCTTCACTGCCAGTGGCATTTTTATAGTAATCGAATGCATTTTTATAGCACTGATCGCTATAAAAATGCCAATGGTCCCAAAAATGTGTCAAAAATGTCCGAAGTGTCCGCCATAATGTCGCAATACCGAAAAAAAAATCGCTGATCGCCGCCATTACTAGTAAAAAAAAATATTAATAAAAATGCCATAAAAATACCCCCTATTTTGTAAACGCTATAACTTTTGCGCAAACCAATCAATAAACGCTTATTGCGATTTTTTTTTACGAAAAATATGTAGAAGAATACGTATCGGCCTAAACTGAGGAAAAAAATGTTTTTTTATATATTTTTGGGGGATATTTATTACAGCAAAAAGTAAAAAATATTATTTTTTTTCAAAATTGTCGTTCTATTTTTGTTTATAGCGCAAAAAATAAAAAACGCAGAGGTGATCAAATACCACCAAAAGAAAGCTCTATTTGTGGGAAAAAAAGGATGCCAATTTTGTTTGGGAGCCACGTCGCACGACCGCGCAATTGTCAGTTAAAGCGACGCAGTCCCGAATCGCAAAAAGTACTCTGGTCTTTGGGCAGCAATATGGTCCGGGGGGTAAGTGGTTAAGATCCGACAGTGTGATTCAATTACACCTGTCGGATCTTAGGGCTAGCTATGCGTAACCTGATTCTATGAATCAGTCGCATAGTTAGGACAGCCCTAACACAGAGATACGACGGCGTATCAGGAGATACGCTGTCGTATCTCTTTGGTGAATCTGGCCCCAAGTTCCTTAGTATCCAGTTGAGCAATAATTTGTTCAGGACGAACAATATGATCTGGAGGTATTTTCAGGTTCTCTCAACAGGATTGCCGAAACAGAGCATCGGCCTTGGTGTTCTGTGGTGCCGGGAATGTACGTTGCTACAAAGTAGAACTGGGAGAAAAAAAAGTGTCTGGAATTCAGTCTTTGCGCTTTCTCCAGGTAGGTCAGGTTCTTATGGACAGTCTGAACCACAACCGGAATTTTCGTACCTTCTAATACCTGTATTCATTTATATATTTAAAGACGAAAATGACATTTAAATTGACTGGCAGTTGCAAGTTATTGCCGACGATACAAGAGAAAATGATAAAAAAAAAAAAACTAGCCCAATTTTCCGAGCATGCAGCCTGATCGGTCAGGAAAGGGGGGTGAGCAGCGCCCCCTTCTGAACCATACCAGGCCACAGGCCACATGCCCTCAATCAAAACACCTTTAGGTGGATTCAAAAAGACCGCCGCATCTTTAAGGCGGCGTAGCGTATCGTATTTACGCTACGCCGCCTTAAGTTAGATAGGCAAGTACTGTATTCACAAAGTACTTGCCTCCTAACTTACGGCGGCGTAGCGTAAATGGGGCCGGCGTAAGCGCACCTAATTCAAATTAGGCTGAGGGGGCGTGTTTTATGTTAATGGGGGGTGACCTGACGTGATTGACGGTTTTTACGAACGGCGCATGCGCTGTCCGTGTACATATCCCAGTGTGCATTGCAGCAAAGTATGCCGCAAGGACGTATTGGTTTCGACGTGGACGTAAATTACGTCCAGCCCTATTCACGGACGACTTATGCAAACTACGTACAATTTTCAAATTTCGACGCCGGAACGACGGCCATACTTAACATTGGCTACGCCACCTAGGGGGCATGTTTATCTTTAGGTGGCGTATCTCTTAGGCCTCGTACACACGACCGGACATGTCCGCTGAAACTGGTCCGCGGACCAGTGTCAGCGGACAGATCCGATCGTGTGTACAGGCTAGCGGACAGATTTCCAGCGGACAAATGTTTCTTAGCATGCTAAGAAACATGTCCGCTGGAAAGCTGTCCGGCGGACATGTCCGCTGGTTAGTACGTCTAACCAGCGGACCGAAATCCCGCGCATGCGTCAAATTGATTTAGATTTGTAGCGGGTCTTGGGGATGTGGAGGTTGGTTGATCGGAGGGGCGGCTCGGGGTGTAGGGTTTTATTTCCTCGCATAAGTATTGAGGGCGTTTCCTTGTGTACATTTGTGGGTGAGGCAGAGGGTCATGAAAATAACCCGATCCTTCGCGGGCAGCCAATGAAGGGTCCTCAGGGGCGGGGTGATCGATTCCCAGGGTTTTTTCCCTGTTACCAGTCTGGCTGCCGTGTTCTGGACGACTTGTAGATGTGAAATTTGGTATTTGGTCCGAGTCCGAGGTAGAGGGAGTTCGCGTAGTCGAGTTGGGAGTTGATGATTGTTCCCACTACTACTGCTATGTCTTCCGGAATGAAGGGGATGAGTCTACGCAGCAGGCGAAGAAGGTAGTGAGATGTGCTGACCAGGGCCGATCCTAGGCAGGGTGCTTTGCACCTAGGCGCCTGCAGAGGAGGGGACGCCGAAGTCTCAGAGTTCTCCCCTCCCTTCTTCTCTCCTTGTTAGTGTCTGTCCAGAACTAGAGTTCTGAGCAAAGGTGTGTGTCCGTACAGAACTGATGTGTCTCTGACCATCTCCTGTATCATGTCTGCAGTCTCTGATCATCTCCTGTATCATGTCTGCAGTCTCTGACCATCTCCTGTATCATGTCTGCAGTCTCTGATCATCTCCTGTATTATGTCTGCAGTCTCTGACCATCTCCTGTATCATGTCTGCAGTCTCTGATCATCTCCTGTATTATGTCTGCAGTCTCTGATCATCTCCTGTATTATGTTTGCAGTCTCTGACCATCTCCTGTACTATGTCTGCAGTCTCTGATCATCTCCTGTATTATGTCTGCAGTCTCTGAACATCTCCTGTACTATGTCTGCAGTCTCTGATCATGTCCTGTATTATGTCTGCAGTCTCTGACCATCTCCTGTACTATGTCTGCAGTCTCTGACCATCTCCTGTACTATGTCTGCAGTCTCTGACCATCTCCTGTACCATGTCTGCAGTCTCTGACCATCTCCTGTATTATGTCTGCAGTCTCTGACCATCTCCTGTATTATGTCTGCAGTCTCTGACCATCTCCTGTATCATGTCTGTAGTCTCTGACCATCTCCTGTATTATGTCTGCAGTCTCTGACCATCTCCTGTACTATATCTGCAGTCTTTGACCATCTCCTGTATTATGTCTGCAGTCTCTGACCATCTCCTGTACTATGTCTGCAGTCTCTGACCATCTCTTGTACTATGTATGCAGTCTCTGACCATCTCCTGTACTATGTCTGCAGTCTCTGACCATCTCCTGTACTATGTCTGCAGTCTCTGACCATCTCCTGTACTAAGTCTGCAGTCTCTGACCATCTCCTGTACCATGTCTGCAGTCTCTGACTGTCTCCTGTACTATGTCTGTGCTCTCTGACTGTCTCCTGTTCTATGTCTGTGGTCTCTGACCATCTCCTGTATCATGTCTGCAGTCTCTGACCATCTCCTGTACTATGTCTGCAGTCTCTGACCATCTCCTGTATCATGTCTGCAGTCTCTGACCATCTCCTGTATCATGTCTGCCGTATATCTGGGGGTCTTTCTAACAGACTCTCTAACAGAAGCCCTCTCTGTGTCCATCAGAGAGTCCCCCCTCCAGGTCCCAATAAAGTTCTCTGCTTCTCTTCCTGTATTCTGTTTATTGTTAAGAGATCATGTAAGGCTCCCAGGGTAATGAAGACTTTGTGGGGGAGCATCTCTGTGGTTCAGTCATTGCCATAGAAACATTTGTAAAGGGGAGGAGTTAGTAAAACGACCACGCCCGTGTGGGGGGCACCAGAAATATTTATGCACCCAGGCACCTGTGACCCTAGGATCGGCCATGCCGCTGACTATACCGATCCTATGTGTGCGTCCATAGTGTTGCCATATGGTTTTTGGGTAATCTAGATTAAATAGAGATATGTGGGTATATATATATATATATATGTATATATGTGTGTATGTATATATATGTATAGATATATATATATATGGCTGTGTCTGTGTATGAATATAAAGATATATATATTCTAATTATGAATATATTTCTCTAAGTAGAGGCTGAAGATATCTCAGTCAGAGTACAGAGTATATGGTTCATTTAGCATGCTAATTCATGGCATTTAGCATATAGCAAGGTTCATTGTTTGGTAACAGACATTGTGGAGCCAATGAATTAAACCACCTTATGTGAGGGACCCCATGCTGGGATGTTCAATCACGATAGCCACATCCTGTTTAAGCTTGGGAAAAATTCACGTTACTCTGCTGTCGGATAGAGTCACCAAGATTTGCATGAAAGGGGGCTGACTTATTTAGTCGGGCCTCCAATCATGATCCTAGCTAGGCCAACCAATGGGACGTCAGCTTAGAAAGATATACTCCACAGCACAGTTTGATGGAGTTCACTTTATGGAACCACCACTTGATGGAAGGATGTCTTGATGGAGAGCTGGCCTACCGGCCTGGGTCTTAAAAGGGTAACTATGTGATAATTACTTGTAGCAACTGCCCATGCTGGTAATCTAAGGTTTTAGAGGAATATACTCTGTATTCCTTCATGTAAATGTATGTATTTTAACCTACGATCTGAGTTTTGAGACTATAGATAGGTTCTGTGTGTTAGATTAGACTTTGTATAAGCTCTAATAAATGTGTTATGTTGAAACTTCCACTCTGACGATTGAACTCTCTTATTTTTAACCATATATCATATATGCGAGATATTAAATCTTAAATATACAATTACTAAAAGCAACAGTGGCGACCACAGAATATGTACAGACTGGAAGTATTTAATATAATAGCAGAATATTGTGTATTAGAGATTAAAGCTTAGTAGGAGGAATTCAAGTTGAGTCAACTTATCCAATCCTATCTAGGGAACATATAAGTAAATATTTTTGTTTTTTTTAGTGGGTATTAGGAGACAATATACACCACAAGTTTTTTTTTACTAAGGGATTCAAGCTGAGTCAGCTTACCCACAAGTTATTTTTAAGGTTAGTAGGAGTTCAAACTGAGTCAGTTTATCCTATCCTAGCTAGGGAAAATATATGTTAATATTTTCTAAGGTTATTTGATTTTTTTTTTTTTTTTTTTGTGTTTCATTAATATCCCAAAATCATAATGTATCTTGGATGTACCATTATAACCGGTCAAGTTAATTGGGGAGGAGATACCGGGATAGAAACAGCTTTGACACACTGAAAGAGTGGGTCATTGGGTTTGTGGAAAAAAATAAATGATTATTATTTTTTGCAATTTATACAATTTTGTTTAAGACACAGAAACGTGCTGGTTGTCTGTTGTCTGTAGAAAGACACTGAAATAGTGGTCTGGACGTTTGTTGTTCAAAGAATCCAACAAGTTTTTGTTTTATTTAAATCGTATGTCCACTAAAATTTAAATTTGGAGGACATTGGAAATCTACAAAAGATTTTTTTTTAACTTAGGTGTTATTGCTAACGGTGTAAAGTTACAAGTAGTAATATTCTCATTGTTGTTAGTTAAAGTACAAGACTGTGGAAGGCTTGCAACTGAAACTAATTTCTGCAAAAGATTATTTGGATAAAATTAGGTGCATTTAGCATACTGTATTTTATACCTTGAATTTTTTTTTTTTTTTAAGGATAAACCCTACCAAGTACTAATAATTTAATAATCTAAGTTGGTGGGAGATTTGTTTTTGGTTTTTTTTTTTTAAACTGAATTGGGTGTAGCAAATATTGGGGTAAACATAGCTGTGTTTACATTCCCATTGTGCACCTAAAGCAAACCTATTGTTCCGTGGGTGTGGATCTTAGCCCTTTTGTTTTGGTGTAGACTTCATTCTGTGAAGATAGTAGTGTTATGTTAAAACTGGTATCTGCACTCTGGGGCAAATTCTAAGTTCTAGACTTTGATAGTCGGTTCTGTGGTGTATTATTGTATCACCACTGAACTTTTAATCATGGAGAAATTGATGGCCAGAATGGCTAAAGTTAAAAATAGCGCAGAGATAATAAGGACAATGGAGGAATCCAAAAGCCCATGGCACCATGCACAAGAGTATGTAAATATAAAACTTACAGAGAGAAAATACAGCAAACGTGAGGGTAAGACCGCACTAATTTTTGCTGCATTTTGGTTAGCCAACAATTATAGGTCATTATTATTGCAGACCATTTCTCTCAAGCAAGATCTAGAAATTGCCAAAAGTAAAATCAGTACTCCAAGAGTTTCTATGACAAATACGAATTCTAGCCACCAGCAGCCAACAATACAGGGGCTGAATGCTGAAGACAGTAAATGTGAACAATTATCTGCATCTTCCAGCACAGTGCAGACGGTACAATCTACACATACCATAGATTGTAATGCAACAAGTTTCAGTATTTCTAGTTGCAACAGGAAAGTACCTGCGTCTGGAGTAGGTGATAGTGCCAACAGCTCATTGAAAGATGGGAGCTCTTTTGAAAGAACCTCCATTTCTCTTACAGCAAATGGTGTTAATCAGGTTGTAGCCATTGAATGTTCTCAGCCTAAAACCACACCAGTTGTTAAAAGACGCTTTAATACTTTACAAAAGATAAAATGCTTCTCGTGTGGTTTATTCGGACACATTTCCCAGTTTTGTTTAGCTTCTGGTGAAAAGATATTAAAACCAAATCAGTATACAACAAAGAGGCGTGACGTAGAAGTGTACTCACCTCGCTGGGGTGAAAAGCCTAAGAAATATGAAAATACAAATTCATACATCCCTTCCTCAAATATTAAGGCCCAAAATGAGGCTTTACAGTATGAGATTAGGCAAATGAAACAGGAAAGGGATGAGTTTGTGAAAGAATTCCAATCCTTGAAAAGAAACATTATTGGCTTGAATTTGAAAAATGGAGGGAGTAAATTTAGAAGGGTTGTTTTAAAGGTCTAGGACATTTAGTTTCACTAGATCAAAGTTTACCAAGGTACATGTAAGAATGTTGTATTGTTGGCTTTAAATAAGAAAAAAGTGGGATAAGTAATAATTGTTTTGCTGCAAGTTTTTGTTTTTTCAGGGTGAATCACAGAAAGCTGTACATATGCGTAACAAAAGGTCAAGTATAGGGTTTTGTTTTTCTCTTATTCGGTCCCTTTGTATTCTCCCAATGGCCAGAAACACCTAGCAATTCATTTGCAAATTACCAAAGCTAGGGGATTCAAGATAAACGAAGGTGTGTTTGTGTGGGTCATGGAATGAAAGGGTATGAATGGTCCATGTGTAAACAAGACTTTTTCTTTTTGTTTGTTTTGATTTTTTTTCTGTTTTTATGGAATTCATAATTGTTTTCTCTCTCTCTTCCCCAATCTCTTGTTTGTAATGAGCTCAATACTGGTACCAGTTTAAATTTATACTTTTTCTATAACTTAAATGTATTCGCGAATAAAAACCCTGTGCACAGGTACAAGATAAGTTTATTTTGTTTTTCTCTCTCCTTTCCTGGGGTTAGAGTGAAGTGTCATTCACTCTGACACTTGGAAACTACATAAAACATTATGCTGCACCTTGTGGCATATTATGGATCCAGTAGGTCCTATATTTCTCTGTTTTTTTTTTCCTCCCAAAATTGCCGCATGTGCTGGTAATATGCGTAAAGGGGGTAGGTCAGCAGGAGGTCTTCTTAGACGGTAAGTACTTACAAATCCCACCATGTTTTTCCTATAATTTTTGTTTGTTAAAATACAGATATAGGAGGGAGTCAGTTACATGGGTCACTGTACTTACGATGGATAGACTCATTACCTCCGCTGGCAAGCATATACTGTCAGTTAGCCCATAAACCTCCTCAGAAGAGGTACAGTAAGATGTTATTAATGGTTTGGACTTTTGCATTTTAGGAAGAAATACACACATGGACAGAGGATCGAAACCAAGACTGATCAAAATACTGTGAAACACAGAGGACCTTAAAACATCGTTTTTTTAAATGTTCGTTTTAAGGACAATCCTTGAATAGAATTAATTAGAGTCAGGCCCAACTAAATTCTAAAATATATTTAAATTTTTTTTAGTGGTCTGTTTCATTAAACAGGGCCGGGTCTCTTTCTCTCTCTGATACCACTTCCTGTGGCCTGTTGGGCTGGAAAATTGATTTTCACTGAGAATCAATTAACATGGTAATCACTACAGAGAGGACATTGCCTTTTGTATAACAGCAATGCAATTTTTATTTTTTTTAGTGTTTACTTGTTTTTTATTTTTATTTTTTTTTAATTATTTTGTTTTTTTGGTTTAACAAAATACATATTCAATGCTCTTTAACAATACAAAGGTTGGGGCAGCATTGAATCTGAATTTGTTTTTTGTTTTATTACTTTTTTTTATATATACCTTTTTAGGTTTACTTTTATTTCCTCCTTTTTCTTCTAAGGAAAACTATTTTTCTTCATTTCCTATATCACTTTATTTTTGGTGATTCTGGAGGTTGCTATGGTGAAATAAAAAAAAAAAAAAGAGGGGAGTAGGGGTAACATTATATGGACAACATTTAGAACAGTTAAAACAAAACAAAAATGTTGATATAGAATATTAAAGCTTCCCTATATCATTTTGGGGATGGGACAAAGTTCCAACAGTTTTTCTTCTCTTTTGACACTGGACAAATGTTTCATATAAATGTGTGACATTGTAGCTATTACCAACTATGACAATAGTCAGCAACAGTCATGTGACTAGTTTCCTGGTATAGGTGACATTGTATCCTCTCTACAGTTCTAATATTGGACAGTCATCATATGTATGTGGTCATGGGTAATTTTTTTTATGTTGGTCAGTTTTCTTTTTGTGCCATAAATAAGTTTAAAAAAAAAATCAATGCTTAAAGATCATATAGATATACTGGGACTGGTGAGATTCATAGTGATTGGCAAATAACAGAGTATAGTACAATTGTACTTAAGTAATTTAGTCTAATCATTCCTGAAGCCACAAGTAACTGGTAACATCACACCTATCCACATTCTGAAATCAAGTTATTTTTGTCTGCTTACATGACACTGCCTAAATCTGCACGGAGACCTCTTAAAGTGATGACCTCTTCCCTAGTCTGCTAAAGGCAGGACTCATACAGCAGCTACACATGGTAGCCAAGGACGGAGCTATATGCACAAAAGTGGGGCACCACCCCAGGCACCAACCCATCAGGGCTGGTATAACTGAACACAGCGTCAGTAAAAGGAGTTTGTGGTGAGTTGCGATGGCAACAAGATCCGCCTGGAAACTGGAAGGGTCACACACACACACACAGGGGCAATCCGCAGAAGGCGGGGCAGAGTTACTTGCAGGCATATGACAATGGAGGAAGAAAGATGGGGTATGGCAATCAGACTACCTGGCTGACGGGCTGAAGGTTAAATTGTTACACATGACAATGGTAAAGGGCCTCATATTAGGTCACAGTATATCTATAACAATTTTAATCAAAGGTCCTTAATACTCAGAATGACAAGATAAGCATTCATTGGAAGGCATATGTTGTAAAAGTACTCGTGTTTTTCCTTCTCTAACTTTGCCCACACTAATAAAGTACAAGCACAGAAAGCCAATAAAGGTGGTCCAAAGGCCATTACTGTATGATGTATCCAATTGGAATCGCCAAGGAAGGCTGTCCCAGAAGCAAGGCAAACAGGACCCGATTGACATTATGGACTTTCGCACTATTATTATTGGACGGTTGAGAACAAGGATCCTCCAGTTTTCTTCCCCCCTTAATTTTTTTTGTATGTTTGGTATCTTATGATTTTTATTATGGACTTATTACATCCAGAACAAGTGATGACTACCAGTACTGGGATCCAAAAATATGAACTGGAGAGACGGAAAGTTTAAAAAGTTTTTTTCACAGAGGTGTATATCATTTCAGAGGGCAAGGCCAAAAAGTTTTAAATGAAAGATTACACATAAAACCATTATTGTAGGTGTGGCCGAGTCTCATATTCTCAACTGGCCACAAGGGGCCATCTGTTGCCATATGGTTTTTGGGTAATCTAGATTAAATAGAGATATGTGGGTATATATATATATATATATGTATATATGTGTGTATGTATATATATGTATAGATATATATATATATGGCTGTGTCTGTGTATGAATATAAAGATATATATATTCTAATTATGAATATATTTCTCTAAGTAGAGGCTGAAGATATCTCAGTCAGAGTACAGAGTATATGGTTAATTTAGCATGCTAATTCATGGCATTTAGCATATAGCAAGGTTCATTGTTTGGTAACAGACATTGTGGAGCCAATGAATTAAACCACCTTATGTGAGGGACCCCATGCTGGGATGTTCAATCACGATAGCCACATCCTGTTTAAGCTTGGGAAAAATTCACGTTACTCTGCTGTCGGATAGAGTCACCAAGATTTGCATGAAAGGGGGCTGACTTATTTAGTCGGGCCTCCAATCATGATCCTAGCTAGGCCAACCAATGGGACGTCAGCTTAGAAAGATATACTCCACAGCACAGTTTGATGGAGTTCACTTTATGGAACCACCACTTGATGGAAGGATGTCTTGATGGAGAGCTGGCCTACCGGCCTGGGTCTTAAAAGGGTAACTATGTGATAATTACTTGTAGCAACTGCCCATGCTGGTAATCTAAGGTTTTAGAGGAATATACTCTGTATTCCTTCATGTAAATGTATGTATTTTAACCTACGATCTGAGTTTTGAGACTATAGATAGGTTCTGTGTGTTAGATTAGACTTTGTATAAGCTCTAATAAATGTGTTATGTTGAAACTTCCACTCTGACGATTGAACTCTCTTATTTTTAACCATATATCATATATGCGAGATATTAAATCTTAAATATACAATTACTAAAAGCAACAATAGACATGTGTGTCTCAGGCCCCGTACGCACGACCGAGTTTCTCGGCAGAATTCAGCCAGAAGCTCGATGGGAGACGTATTCTGCCGAGGAAACTGGTCGTGTGTACACTTTTGGCCGAGGAAACCGACGAGGATCTCGTCGGGCCAAATAGAGAACATGTTCTCTATTTCCTCGCTAGTCAATGAGAAAACTTGGCTCACCCCGATCCTCAGCGGCTCCACAAGGAACTCGACGAGCAAAACAATGTGTTTTGCTCGTCGAGTTTCTCGGACGTGTGTACGGGGCCAGAGTCAAAGATGACTCCAAGGCTTTTGATTTTGGTGTTCGGGGTGATGGTTTGTCCAAGGATGGTAGGTGGTGCGCATGTTGTGCTATTGTTTGTCTTCTGGTTTGCGTGGAGAAAGAGAAGTTCTGTTTTGGATCCATTAAGTTTGAGGGAGTTCTCCGTCATCCAATTATCGATCAATGATTGGCAGTTTTGTAGTGCGTGCTATTGGTCTTTTTTGTTGGTGATGCGAAGATAAAGTTGAGTGTCATCCGCGTAGGAGTGGTAGAGCGGGTCCTGGTTGCTGATGAATTTGAGGAGCGGGGCGGAGGTAGATGTTGAAGAGCGCCGGGCGACAGGGGTGATCCTTGAGGGACTCCGCATGTAATGGTGCGGGCTTCCGAAGTAAAAAGCTCCTAGTTTCACTTTCTGTGATCGGTTCTCTAGGAAGGATGCGAACCAGGGTAGATCTGAGTCTGTGAGACGACTGAGCAGAGTTTTGTGGTCTACAGTGTCGAAAAGCTGTGCTGAGGTCCAGCAGTACCAGGAGACTCGATTCTCCGTCATCTGCTGCTTCAAGGGGGTCATCCCAGATTTTGAGAAGTGCCGTTTCTGTCCCGTGTCCTGGGCGGAAACCAGATTTCATTGGGTCCAGGAGTTTGTGGGCGTCCAAATGGAATTGTAGCTGCTGTTCTACTGCTTTCTCTGTGATCTTGGAGATGGTGCTCAGGCTTGTTATTGGTCTGCGGTAATTCGGGTCAGGGCCGCCATCAGGAATTATGGAGCCCCTTACACAGCTTCAGGCATGGGCCCCCTGGAGAAGAGAACCGGGGGGGGGGTGCTGCCGTCTGAAATTGAGAAGCGGGGAGGCTGCCACGAATTGAGAAGCGGGGGGGGGGCCTTTGCTAAAAAATAAGAAATAAAAAAAAATATATATATATATATATATATATATATATATATATATATACAAAAGGGGGGTAGCCATCCGGGGGTCCTGGGAAATATATATTTAAATGTATTTATTTATTTATTTATTTTTAAAAAGGGGGTTGCCATCTGGGGCCCTGGGGACCTCTGTACCCTTTAATATAAAAAAAAGGGGGGTTTGCCACATGGGGCCCTGGGGACCTCTGAGCCCTTTAATTATATATATATATATATATATATATATATATATATATATATATATATATATATATAATTTCCTGGGCGTCCTACGGCGGCACACAATGGGTTAAGCTTTCCATCTAACCCCTAAAGGAAGAAAACTTAAACTAGCAGTGAGACAAGTTTAATCAATTAATCAAGCACAGCAAGTCCACCTGTCCTGAAGCTATAAACCTCCCCCAAGAACACACACAGACGTATTTTTTTCTTTCTTCTTACCACAGATGAAGAAGACGTGAGGCAAGTGCTCACACCCAGTGCTTCTGGGTTGCTGAGCTTAGGGGCGGCTGTATACCGGGTGCTATCCTCGGTCCCTCGGCCTGCACCCCCACATCCCCTGGTCCGGCAATAAAGGACGTTGTTTTCCTGAGGAGGCCGCCATGTATTCCCCGCTCAGCGGCTGAATGGATACCGGGGATGTTTGCGCTCCATAGGCCGGAAGTCGCCGCAGAGGACCGCGCAGACCTATGACGCACTTCCGGGAGTTCCGGAATTCGCGTCTAGGACCGGAGGAAACGGTAAGCGCCGATGGCGAATTAAGTACTCGTTTTTGGGTAGCGATTGCTGACCGGCAGCTCGCATGAATATGGTGTACAGTATAGGCGGCTGGGGTCCGGAGATCCCAGTGCTCTGCCGCGTCACTTCCGGTCCGGGTCCCTGGCTTATTTCTGACCGGCGGGATCTGCAAATGGCTGCACTCCCTTGGCCGGTCAGAGGTAGGAGGCATGGTCCTTATTTTTTACTTATTTTATACTTAAAACCTGCAGCAGCATATTATTTAAGTGGCAACTTATGCAACAAATGTGAACAACCACTGCCAGAATCATATACAAGTGACACCTGCGCATCTTGTTTGAATCAATCTGATAATGCTAGTTCTTTCCTGTCATGGTTTAAGGGAGAAATGTGTAACACATTCAAAGAAATTAAAGACTCTCTGGTGCCCAAAAAGGAAGTACCAGAGATATATCCCCTGCTGCATCTAACTCCTCATCTGGGGAACGTAGTGCCTCCTCATCCAATCCGGAAATAGTTTTTGATGATTTGGATGACGACTTGTACTTGTTACCCAAAGATAAGATTCCCAAGTTACTGTCTGCGGTAAAGGACACTATAGAATCTTCCAAAGATGTATCGGCTAGACTAAAGAAGGATCAGCTATATTATTTTCCTCAGATCCCAGATATGAGATTGCTTCTCATCCCATTCTGAGTGACTGGTTCAAAAAGGCCTGGGCCAATCCTGACAGAAAATCTGATGCGGGGGCCCGCTTTAAATCCTCTTATAGGCTGGACTACAAATTTTCATCTGAGTGGGAAAATCCACCTAAGCTGGATCTGGCGGCTGCCCGGATGGTTAAAAAGTCTCTGTTTCCCTCAGAAGATTCCTCCAGATTGTCCGACCCTTTAGAGCGCAAGGCAGATAGCTTGGCTAAAAAGAATTACCTAGCGGCGGCTTCCACCTCAAAAATTGCGGCTTCCTCAGTTCCGGTAGCCAGAGCCCTAAGGATCTGGCTGAGTCAATTATCTCTAGATATAGAAGAAGGGGTGTCTTGAGACTCTTTGTTGAAAGGAGTTGACATGATGAAGTCGGCCGCAGAGTTTTTATGTGATGCTCCTGTGGATGTTCTAAAATTTTCGTCCAGATCCCTCGCCTTGTCCAATGCGACCAGGAGGGCGCTTTGGATGAGGCAATGGTCGGGTGACATATCATCAAAGTCAGTTTTGTTAACATGCCTTTCCATCCTTCATCCATGTTTGGCCCTCATCTGAAAGATATTCTCAAATCTTACAATGAGGAGAAAGACGCTGCCTTTCCCTTAGAGAGGAAAAGGTCGAGTAAGCCGGTTTACGGGAGTTCCAGATACTCCCCAAAAAGGAACTATTCCTTTCGGGGCAGAAGGTCCTACTATAAAAAAAGGCAAGATTCAGCGACAGCCAAGAAGCAGCCTTTCAATAAGCCCAAAGAAGCCTGACGCCATCAGCGCCTCTCCTCCAGTGGGAGGCAGGCTGAGGTTTTTTTCTCAGATCTGGCAAAAGACGTCGTCGGACTCCTGGGTAACGGACATCGTCTCAAGAGGGTACTCTCTAGAGCTGGGGTCTTTTCCACCACAGAGGTTCATGCTCAACAAGCCCTCCAACCCAGTAGTTCTAGAGTTGGTGGAAGATTTCATAAGAAAGCACGCTCTAGAAAAGGTTCCAGATCAAGAAAGATTCCAAGGTCTCTACTCCCTGATATTTCCAGTACCCTAAGCCTCAGGAGGAGGGAGGCTAGTAAAAGACCTGTCTTACCTAAATCAGTTTTTTGTCAAACGCAAATGCAGAATGGAATCAATTCGGTCTGCCATTGCGAACATAGAAGAAGGAGACTTCCTAGCGTCAGTCGACCTTCAGGACGCATACCTGCACGTCCCTATTCTCAGGGCACACAGGACATATCTACGGGTCGTTCTCCTCTTCAATCTCCAGATTCTCCATTTTCAGTTCACATGCCTGCCATTTGGCATTACCTCGGCACCTCGAGTTTTCACGAAAGTGGTGGTGGTCCTGACTGCAGCCCTGCGGCTACAGGGGATATGTGTGACACCCTGTCTAGACAGAGCTCCCTCAGAGGCCATGTTGAAACAACATCTTCATAAGACTCTACAAATGCTGGACGCCCACGGTTTCATAGTAAACGTAAAAAAGTCTTCTCTGAACCCTACTCCAGTCATTCCCTACCTCGGGTTCACAATAGACACCCTTCAGATGAAGTTGTTCCTTTGAGATCAGAGGGCTACCAATCTTCAACAGGCGGTACAAGATCTCTTGCAAATCGATCACTGCACAGTGAGGAAGGCAATGAGAGTACTGGGAATGATGACATCTTCCTTGGAAGCTGTTCCTTGGGCAGGGCTCATTTCAGAGTGCTACAGGACTGCATTTTGACCCAATGGGACAAGAGCCCAGACTCTTTGCAGAGGACTATCAACATTTCTCTGGCCGTGAAGCAGGATCTCCTTTGGTGGATACACCCACAACGTTTCCTGCAGGGCAGATCCCTCAAGGCTCCGACTCAGACGGTCCTCACCTCGGATGCCTCAGGCTTAGCCTGGGGTGCCCATGTGGAGGATCATTGGGTACAAAAAGCCTGGTCGCAAAGGGAGCTTCTAATGTCTTCGAACTTGAAAGAGCGCACAGCAATCAGGAAAGCGCTCGTCCATTTCAAGTCCAGAATTCTTCACAAGGCGGTTCAGGTACAATCAGACAACTTACCTGCAGTATTCTACCTGAACAAACATGGGGGAACACAAAGCCCCTCCATGCAGAAGGAGTGTGCCCGCATCATGCTCTGGGCGGAGGAAAACCTCCTTTCTCTAACGGCCATCCACATCAGAGGAGTGGACAATGTGAGAGCGGATTCGCTCAGCAGGAATTCGATCGGCCCGGGAGACTGGGAGCTGAACCCTCTGGTCTTCAAGAAGATCACCTCCAGGTGGGGTCTGCCAGATTTGGATGTGATGGCCAACTCTCAGAACAGGAAGCTTCCCCAGTTCTGCTCCCTATCCAGAGTGAGGAATCCGCTAGCGATAGACGCTCTGTCGATAAGCTGGAGGAAGTTTTTCGTCTATATCTTTCCCCCGATTCCACTGATCCTCAAAGTGCTGCAGAAAATTCGGGACGAGGAGGTGAGAGCAATAGCAATCCTGCCATTTTGGCCCAGGAGGGCATGGTTCCCGCTAGCCTTGAATATGGCAAAGAATCAGGTCTGGAAGTTAAGCATCCAGAAGGACCTTCTTCTCCAATCGGAGATGCTCCACCCAGACCTCGAGAAACTCCAGCTGGCGGCATGGAATTTGAACTCAAAGCCTTGACGGCTCAAGGCCTATCTCAGGAGGTTATTGCTACCCTTCTAGCCTCTAGGAAGCCTGCTACCTTAAAAGTCTACAGTAGAGTGTGGACCCTCTACTCGGCCTGGTGCGCCAGGAATTCATCTTCTCCTGAGCAAGTGGCATCTCTCTTGCAGTTCTTACAAGAGGGCTTCCAAAAGGGTCTGAAGCCGAACACTCTGAGGGCACAGTTGACCGCCATTAACTCCTGCCTGAACGGAATATTTTCAAAAACACCTCTCGTCAGCAGGTTTTTCAGATCAATTCATGAATTACGACCATCCTTCCATAAGCCATTACCAGCTTGGAGCTTACCTTTAGTGCTAAAAAGGCTAACATCACCTCCCTTCGAGCCTCTGGAGCATTCATCCTTACGGTTCCTGACTTTCAAATGTATCTTCCTAGTGGCAATTACATCCGCCAGAAGAATAAGTGAGCTTCAGGCCCTCTCATCCAAAGAACCCTATCTCAGGTTTCTATCGGATGCAGTTATTCTAAGGACTATGCCGGGTTTCCTTCCCAAAGTCTCCACGTCCACGAATATCAATCAGGAAATTGTGTTGCCTGTGTTTGAAGATGATTCTGAGGATGACCTACACCTCTTGGACGTAAAAAGAACCATCTCTACCTACTTACAGAGAACCTCTGGGTTCAGACAGTCTGAGGCACTGTTCCTACAGTTCCAAGGGCCAAACAAAGGGAAAAAAGCGAGTAAGTCATCGCTAGCAAGATGGATAAGGGATACCATCAAGCACTGTTATTTTCCTGAAGACAAAGAATACCCTCTTCTCTTAAGAGCTCACTCCACAAGGTCTACAGCTACGTCCTGGGCTGAGAGGTATCATGTTCCAATGGACCAGATCTGTAAGGCAGCTACGTGGGCTTCACCGAACACGTTCATAAAACACTACAGAATCGATGTAGTTTCGTCCGAGGGATCGGCCTTTGGCTCGAGAGTGCTTCAAGGTGCCATAAACCATTGATGTCCCTCCCTTTCTTTCTTGCACTGCTTTGCAAATCCCATTGTGTGCCGCCGTAGGACGCCCAGGAATAGGAAAATGTATTCTTACCTGAAATTTTCTTTTCCTGTAATCCGTAGGCGGCACAAGTTTACCCTCCCATTAAAATTACTCTATTGCTGCATAAGATACGTCTGTGTGTGTTCTTGGGGGAGGTTTATAGCTTCAGGACAGGTGGACTTGCTGTGCTTGATTAATTGATTTAACTTGTCTCACTGCTAGTTTAAGTTTTCTTCCTTTAGGGGTTAGATGGAAAGCTTAACCCATTGTGTGCCGCCTACGGACTACAGGAAAAGAAAATTTCAGGTAAGAATAAATTTTCCTAATATATATATATATATATATATATATATATATATATATATATATAAGAAATAAAATAATATAAAAAATGAATTTAAAAAAATTATAAAAAAAGGGGGGTTGCCCTCTGGGCCCTTTAATAATAATAATAATAATAATAATAATAATAATAATAATAATAATAATAATAATAATAATTATATATATATATATATAAAAAATTAAATAAATAAAAAAATATATAAAAAAAATATATTGTTTTTATAAAAAAGGGGGGTTGTCATCCAGGGCCCTGGGGATCTCCGGGCCCCTGGGGACCTCCGGACCCCTAAAAAAAAATGGCCCTTTAATAAAAAATAAAATAAAAATATATTTAAAAAAAAATATATATATATTTTTTTAAATAAATAAAAAAAGGGGGGTTGCCATCTGGGGCCCTGAAGGCCTCCAGGCCCCCGGGAACCTCCGGACCCCTAAAAAAAAAAGGGGGTTACCATTCGGGCTCCTTACAGGTGTACTGCCTCTACCCCCCTGATGGCGGCCCTGGTTCGGGTCTTTGGGGTCGAGGTTTGGTTTCTTTAGGAGGGGTTTGATTATTCCTTGCTTGAGGGAGGTTGGAACGATTCCTTCTTTGAATGATTGGCTTCTGAGATGTGTTATGGTGTCGGTACATTCTTTTAAGCAGTTTTGTAGAAAAATGTGTTTAGTTTCTAATTTATTTTTTTAACGAATTTGGACAAATTCATTAATTCCGAAATCTCTGAATTTTTGAATTTCCGAAATTTTGAATTTCCGACGTTCGGATTTACGAATTTTACCAAACTCGGAATTTTGGAAATTCGAAAATTGGACATTTCAAAAGTTCGAGATTCGAAAATTCGAAAATCGAATAGCTAGATTCAGAGACAGTTATGATGGCGTATCAGTAGATACGCCGTCGTAACTCTGAATCTACGCCGTTGTAAATTTAAGCGTATTCTGGAAACCAGATACGCTTAAATTAGGCTAAGATACGAGCGGCGTAAGTCTCCTACTCCGTCGTATCTTAGGGTGCATATTTACGCTGGCCGCTAGGTGGCGCTTCCGTTGAGTTTGGCGTATAATATGCAAATGAGCTAGATACGTCGCCACATTTAGTTAGTTAGTCGAACAAATAGCTGGCCTAGTCAATGTTAAGTATGGTCGTCGTTCCCGCGTCGAAATTTTACCATTTTACGTCGTTTGCGTAAGTCGTCCGTGAATGGGGCTGGACGTAATTTACGTTCATGTCGAAACCAATAAGTCCCTGCGGCGTACTTTGGAGCAATGCACACTGGGATATGTCCACGGACGGCGCATGCACCATTCGTTAAAAACGTCAATCACGTCGGGTCACCAGTCATTAACATAAAACACGCCCCCCTGTTCCACATTTGAATTAGGCGCGCTTAGGCCGGGCTATTTACGATACGCCGCTGTAACTTAGGAGGCAAGTGCTTTGTGAATACAGCACTTGCCTCTCTGACTTACGGCGGCGTAGTGTAAATACGATACGCTACGCCGCCTCACTAATACGCCACCATTCCTGAATCCAGCTATAAGATTCGAAAGTCTAAAATTTATAAAGTTGAATTTCCGAATTTTTTGAATTTAGAAATTCGGAAATTTGAAAATTCCTTTTTTTCGTTTTATTCATTTTTTTTTCTGAAATTCGAAATTCGGAAATTCAAACATTCGGAATTCGGAAATTCAGAATTTTTGAATTTCCTGAATTTCTGGGGGGAAAAAAAAGAATAAAACAAACACAACAAATTTTTCTAATTTCCAGAATTTCCAAAAAAAAGCAAAAAAAAAACAAAAAACTAAAAAAAAAAATAATAATTCGGCAGTGCACAAATGTCTTGCTGATCCCTGATTCCAAGGGGGGGGGGGTGCTTGCCTCCCCTTGCCCCTATCCTGCAGACGCCCATGATATCTCTGTATGTATTATTATTATTGTTCTTAAGTAAACTTGTACTTGCAACGAATGCTACTGGATCGTGGTTGTTTTTATTCCAAAGAGGGAAACTTTACCCTTAAGACTGGCAGCCTCCTGGAGGTCCTGGGCGGGAATCGGAGGGGGGGACTGTACTGTCAGGAGAGCAGCCGATCGTCTCTCCTGTAGCACATAGACGAAAAAAACTCTGGACAGCCGCACTCCAAAATGACTTTAAAATAAAGTTGGTCTTTTATTGTAAAAAGTACATGCAGACACTGCAAACAACGAGTACAGAATGGCCGACGCGTTTCACGCTGCAATTCAGCGCTTAGCACTCCTGTGTAATATTGTGAAATTCCCCATCAAACTAAGACATAGGAATAAAGGTTAAGGTGCTTGTAAATCTATATTTTTTACATTTTATTTTTTGTATTTTTTATTTTTTATTTTTTATTTATCTTGTGTTTTGCTATATATCCTTTTCTAAAATAGAAAAATAATAAAATGATAAATATAAAAGATTTTCATAATAAAAAATATATTAATTCCTGTATCTTTGTGTTAATTTTAATATCTTATTTTTATCATTTTATTTTTATATAGTTTATCAACTGTGACTTAGTGCTAACAAACATATAGTGGAGGTCGTGATTTAGTACAAAAATTTGATATCAAACGCAGGGTATGTATGTCAACTTTATGTCTGTAGCAGTCCAGACACTGCAGTATATATATGGTCATGGGCATAGAATATAATATAATTATGTGTCCAGTTTGTATAATTAGCCCGAAAAATGCACTAGACATATGCTTCAAATAAATGTTATAAATATCTAGAGATTGCCAAAAGGCAGCTGTCAAGATATATATGCCGACCTCTATGTATCTAATCATGGTCTGAAAATTGGAAGCATGGTACTCGTGTAGTGCAAGAGTTAATTATCGGGAAACAAAAGCATGACTCTCCAGTGCAAGAGTTAATTATCGGGAAACAAAAGCATGACTCTCCAAAGGCCGTAGAGGTGTAAACCTAATAGAATCAATAGCCTTCTGTATATATAAATCCGGATGAGTGTAGAACAAACCCGAGGGCTTGTCAAAAAAAGGGCATCCTGAGAGTATAGCAAAACCCCTGTGTCCAAAGGTTGATAATTGTTTGCGACCGATGGTTATCGCAACCATAGCCTGATGGGGATCATGATCTAATATATAAATATGTCCATCAAACACAAAATTTGTGTGTATAGACATTATGTCAGCAGTGATATGACACTGCAGGACACCGTAGATAGTCGGTTTGTCAAAAAACCCGATCATGACTCTCCAGAAGGCCATTAAGGTGTGAAACCAATGGGAGCAATAATCCTTTGTGTGTGTATCAAAATATGTGTGAAACGAAGCTAGGAATGGTGTCGTGGGTTAGGGAAGGTGTAGTTATAATGTATGCTGTGAGAGAGAGCATATAGCCCCTATAAAAAAAGAAAAAAAAGGTGGTGATGGATATTATGTTCCGTGATTTGGGCTTCAGAGAAGCTCCGTTGGAACCGAAGGGGGGTGGTGTGGGTCGGGACACCGCATGAGAAATATTCTCATGTGGTGCAAGATATTTTAAGACAAAATATGCAGAGATGAAAGTTGAATGTCAGTTAGCAAAAACGAAATAGGTAAAATTATATGGACACTACAATAGTAACTATGTAGCCAACCGATGGACTGAATCAAAGTCCAAGGTAAATACATCGGTTAAGATATGACAACTTGAGTTGCAAAACTGGCATTCAAAATGAAGCAACCGTGTCTATAAATACTATAAATATAGATATAATCCGACCCACCCCTCCTCCCCTCCTAGCAGAACCCTTCTGCCTCTCAAAGTAAGTTTAACGAGGAACCTGATTAGTTATGGATCTACATAAAAGTGAACCGTAGCAAAATAATGCATACACATCGAAACCCATGCAGAAACTCGTCCATCTGTGATCCAATATGTACATATGCTATATAATGTCATTGACATATATGTAAAGACCTGATATACTGGGGTAGGTTGTAAATAACAGTCACTGTGTGTAAAGTCATGTAAGTATGTGGAATGAAGAAAAGGGGGAATGATGTAACTAGAGTAGTACAAAGGGAATAGAGAAGGGGAGGGCATGTGTGTCCACGAGAGGAGGGAGGGAGAAAAGGGGGGGGGTGGCGATGTTCAATCATGGTAGTGTGAAACATCCCAATCAAAGTTGAGTCCCCGCGGCTGCCTACAGTCAAGATGGAATATCCAAAAAACCTCTCGCTTGCAGAGGAGCTTGAACTTATCTCCTCCTCTAGGCGGACACACTACCCTCTCCATGCCCTGTATGGATAGACTGGAAATATTTTTGTCGTGTGAATTATTCCAGTGTTTAGCCACGTTGGTATTGTGGTTCTTCTCAATGTCGTATAAATGATCACTGAGTCTATCCCTTAATCTCCTTATAGTTCTTCCCACATACTGGACATGACAAATACTACATGTGATGACATAAACTACAAATTTTTTGTTGCAGTTAATGAACTGTTTTATTTTAAAATCTCTACCATTAGAACATGACTGAACCGTGTTGCCAATGCCTATTAAAGGGCAATACCTGCACCCATGGGTGCCACATTTGAAAGTGCCAACAAAGTCAAGCCATGTAGGGGAGGCGGGTTTAGAGACAAATAGGCTGGGTGAAAGAACACCCCCTAAAGTGGGGGCTCTACGGCTCACTGATTTAATGCCCTCAGACAGAATAGACGCATAAATGCTGTCACTATAGAGGACAGGTAGGTATTTATTTACAATTTGTTTGATCTTATTGAACTCTGTACTGTAAGCTGTAGAAAATAGAGGGGCTGATCTGTGAACCGAAGACCCAGTCTGAATGTCTTTCACTCGTTTTTTGGTCAACGATGAGTCCCTAGATATGGTGTTAACCCTACGTAGGGCGTTATTGATGACAGCGGCTGAATAACCTCTGTCCCTAAATCTAAGTGCCATTAGGTCTGCCTCTTTTAAGAAATCATTGGGAGAAGTGCATAGCCTTTTCAAACTGAGAAACTGCCCATATGGGATACTGTTAATGGTATGCGTCGGGTGGGATGAGTCAGCTCGCAATAAAGCATTGCCCGCTGAACTTTTCCTATAGAGTCCTGTGGAAATACTGCCATTGGCTCCCGTGAGTGTTACATCCAGGAATTCTATGGTAGTAGCTTGTAAATTACCCGTGAATTGTAGATTCAACTCATTATCATTGAGATATTTCAGCCATTCGTTCAGATCTGCAAACTCATCAGATACGATGAGTAGCAGATCGTCGATATAGCGACAATATAGAATGGTATCTAAGCGGCGGGGGCTGGTATCTCCAAAGATGCGGGACTTTTCCCACCACCCCATGTATAAGTTGGCCAGGGATGGTGAGAATTTGGCCCCCATCGAAGCCCTGCATCTTTGGAGGTAGCAGACCCCGTCGAACATAAAGAAATTGTGTGTAAGTAGATAACGCAAGGCTAAAATAATGAATTCCTGTAGGGCCAGCGAATAGCGTCCCGACTGTTGCAAAAAATAGGACACCGCCTGCAATCCCAGATGGTGTGGGATGCTGGAATAAAGACTACACACGTCAAAGCTCATCCACCTGTATCCGTGCCCCCAGGGGACCCCTGTTAATTTGCATAAAAGATGCTTGGTATCCCTAAGGTACCCTGGAAGGACGGACACAAGTGGCTGCAACTGGCCATCCACCCACTCACCGAGTCGCTCATTGAGTGATCCGATGCCGGCCACAATCGGTCTGCCAGTCAAGGGTGTAAACCCCTTGTGCACTTTGGGCAGATAATGAAAAACAGGTGTAATGGGATGTGCGGGAACAAAAAGTTTGCTGTCAGACTCTGAAAAAATACCCACAGATACGCCCCTATCCAAAAGACATATTAGATCTTGTGTAAACTTTACGGTGGGGTTATTGTTAAGGCATTCATATGTAGAAACATATAGCCTCAGCTTTATACATACAAGAGTCCAGAACCACAACCGCACCCCCTTTGTCCGCATTCCTGATGACAATGTCCCGGTTAGAGCTCAGTGCTGCAACAGCTTCTCTCTCGGAGTGTGTTAAATTAGAGGGGTGCGGGATACCATGGCATCTGTGTGCCAGGTGAGTAAGATCTCTCTCTACTAGTTGTCATATCACTGCTGACATAATGTCTATACACACAAATTTTGTGTTTGATGGACATATTTATATATTAGATCATGATCCCCATCAGGCTATGGTTGCGATAACCATCGGTCGCAAACAATTATCAACCTTTGGACACAGGGGTTTTGCTATACTCTCAGGATGCCCTTTTTTTGACAAGCCCTCGGGTTTGTTCTACACTCATCCGGATTTATATATACAGAAGGCTATTGATTATATTAGGTTTACACCTCTACGGCCTTTGGAGAGTCATGCTTTTGTTTCCCGATAATTAACTCTTGCACTGGAGAGTCATGCTTTTGTTTCCCGATAATTAACTCTTGCACTACACGAGTACCATGCTTTCAATTTTCGGGCCATGATTAGATACATAGAGGTCGGCATATATATCTTGACAGCTGCCTTTTGGCAATCTCTAGATATTTATAACATTTATTTGAAGCATATGTCTAGTGCATTTTTCGGGCTAATTATACAAACTGGACACATAATTATATTATATTCTATGCCCATGACCATATATATACTGCAGTGTCTGGACTGCTACAGACATAAAGTTGACATACATACCCTGCGTTTGATATCAAATTTTTGTACTAAATCACGACCTCCACTATATGTTTGTTAGCACTAAGTCACAGTTGATAAACTATATAAAAATAAAATTATAAAAATAAGATATTAAAATTAACACAAAGATACAGGAATTAATATATTTTTTACTATGAAAATCTTTTATATTTATCATTTTATTATTTTTCTATTTTAGAAAAGGATATATAGCAAAACACAAGATAAATAAATAATAACAATTAAAAAATAAAAAAAATAAAATGTAAAAAATATAGATTTACAAGCACCTTAACCTTTATTCCTATGTCTTAGTTTGATGGGGAATTTCACAATATTACACAGGAGTGCTTATATCTTTATAATAGTTGTGTTTTCTACAATGCACGAAAACTCTATTTTTATTTTTAATTTTTCAATATACTCAGAACACGCACATAAAATGCAACTTTATGTGGAGTCACGCATAGGTCACAATGGTTACTCTATAAATTCGGAAACTTTAAGGGATATATAGGTGTTTTTTTGTTATTCACATGTTTTATTTATATGCATGTTTTTTACATCTTTTCTCTTACTTTAACATGTTAATTGTAAAAGAGGTCATATCACCTGCTCTATATGATTCGGATTGAATATGTATGCAATTAACTGTTTAATTATTTGATTGATCCAGCTTCGCCATTGGCAAATGTTTTCTCACATGATGGTGGTATAGGTATATATGTTATTTTAGTGTGAACCTGTGTTAGCCATGACTAAGCGCTGAATTGCAGCGTGAAACGCGTCGGCCATTCTGTACTCAATGTTTGCAGTGTCTGCATGTACTTTTTACAATAAAAGACCAACTTTATTTTAAAGTCATTTTGGAGTGCGGCTGTCCAGAGTTTTTTTCGTCTATGTGCTACAATCAGCATTGCCGGCACCCTGGTGGTTCAACAACCCTTGATGATCCACGAGGCTCACCTGGAGCGGTGAAAGAATTGTCTGTTTGTCCGATCGTCTCTCCTCTACTCTTCTCTACTTGTGTCTGTCAGACGGCTATTCTGTTTACATCGTGATCAGCCGTGATTGGCGCCCAGTCATTGGCGCCATTAGCAATAGGGAGATAGCTATCTCCCTATTGTTAATGGCGGTCTCATCAGCATGACGGCGCTGACCTGATATCCTTCCACTTTACCGCAGCATCTGTGACTGTCTAGCCTTTATTTGTAAGGATTTTTCCCCTACTCCTATGGGACTATTCTCCCTCATCTTCACTTTATGCAGGTCATATATGCAATCTTGTACTAGGTTATAAATCTGACCAGTCCTTTGTTTGCTACGGGACCTATCTGGATTCATCTACGTCAACTGCCTTTGATGCCTGGACACTCTACTTCCTGATCCAGTCCATTCTACTGCATTTAAAAATTAAAATTAACCCTATTCATTATCGTGGATGAAAAATTATAGCTCCTGAAGAAGCACTCAACTGCGAAACATGTAGAGCTCATGCAAAAATACGTCTACTAACAATCACATTGGACATCAACCCACGTTGCTGTCCCTAGTGGACCTCTATTGGTTTTGGGGAACTTTATCCTCATTGTTTTAGCATCATAGAATATTCTGTGACAATCCATGTTTTTAATGTATTTTTTACTACATGTACTGTAATGTTGATTCAATCACCCATATGTTAGGGATTGTATCAATAAAAATCTATTCTGTGTTAACCACTGGTGCCTAGAAAGTCCATTCCTTCCACAAACAACAAACCTCTCTAATACTATCTAGGACGTGGCACTGCAGTACCTCAGGACACCCATAGTCCATCCTATGGTTTGTGTACCTTTAATCTTTCAAATTCCAACAGCAACATACAGTTAGAACATAATACCGTTGAGAAATGCAATCTCAAACAAAATTAACAATACAAAGTAGACCTAATGAGTCGAGAAAGATTAAGGATAATGGGATAATGTAACGGAATGACCCGGGACATCCAGAGACTTTGTGAGGATGGGGGATACTCCTGTGTCAGCGTCACTGATAACTCTTGGGTCTGAGTCCACCCTGTGCCTTTTGGGCATGGGGTGGCAAGGGAATCATAATTCATGTATTACATGAGATAGGACATCAATAATAATTCATATTGCAGGATCTTGAGAGATTGCAAGATGTGGGCCCAACCAGTCAATAGTGACTGATTTCTAGTGACATGCTAATTGCATCAGGGCCTGGGAGACAGTCCATTGTCCTTGTGTAAAGGTGTTGTAACGGACAGGTGTTAATCCCAGGTCTGCTCCCAGAACTCTAATTATGCATACTAAATACTGCTTACGTGTGATAACACTGTCTAGAGCCTAGCCTATTGATGCTCAGAGGTGTCAAGCTTTGTGCGGAGACGGAGTGGGTGAAGGTGTTTTGTTGTTTTGTTGTTGATTAAGGAATGTTAAGTAATTACCCTTAGTGTGTGATTAGGGGGGTGGAGATCTCATTGTCCCTTTGAATACTGTCACATGCTTGTACTGTATAAAAAGCCGAGAAGAAACCATTAAAGTATCATTACATTTGGAACAAGCACAGAGCTGTGTCTCGTCTTGATTCTGGGCAAATGAAATGGGATCGGGTCCTGTCGGTTGGAGTGTCGATAAGCTGTCGTGACTGGGATGGAAGGTCGTAAACGGTGGTGACCGTTACAGTGGTGGCACAGCAGTGGGATAATTCCATCCCTTAAAGGACGGGTACAAGGACACAGGACGATGGAGACGCTGTATGAACGGCTGAAGCTCTCTTCCCTCAAGGACTTACTGGAGAGCCGGGGCAGATCGGCCTGCAACCGTAAGAGAAGGGACATTATTGCACAACTTGTCGAAATGGATAGAGCTGAAAGGCCCGGCGTAACAGACAGGACACCCGATGAAGAGTTTTGGGACCGGGCTGTTAGACGTGGACTGGCACAGTATGGACCTAATCCTCCACCGGAGATCATAGACCGGGTTATAGTGGCTGTGGATGCCACTTGGCTAGAGCAAAGAGGTGCTGCAGCAGCAGAAGTCACAGCAGCACCAACTGAAGAGAGGGGAGAGGTACAGATGCCAGTCACCATGGAAGTGGAGTTCCAGGGAGCCGGGGCAATTGGCCCCTCTCCCCAGCAACAAGCTGTGGTGGTAAAGCATTTACCCCCAGCTGAATCCCTGGCAGCAGGGCAGGATGATACTGGCTGCGGCACACAACTGCAGCTTGAGCTGACATCGGGGGATGGGACTATGGTCTCCCCCCAAAGCGACCCAGCAGAAGAGCTGGCAACAGAGCAGAGCGCCACCAGCCTCTGCTTTCACCTAGCAGGAGAGGGAGTTCCTGTGGGAGTGGATGGGACTGTGGTCTCCACTCAAAGCGACCCAGCAGAAGAGCTGGCAACAGAGCAGAGTGCCACAAGCCTCTGCTCTCTACTAATGGAAGAGGGAGTTCCTGGGGCAGTGGATGGGACTGTGGTCTCCACTGACACAACCCCAGAAAATGGTGCGTCA
Source organism: Rana temporaria (assembly GCF_905171775.1). Classification (NCBI taxonomy): domain Eukaryota; kingdom Metazoa; phylum Chordata; class Amphibia; order Anura; family Ranidae; genus Rana; species Rana temporaria. The sequence goes on along the minus strand of NC_053489.1, from coordinate 2,609,782 downwards.
CCGAGACAGGAGGATGTCGGCTTGGCTTTGCAAGCATCGGGGGATTTTCACCTACCAGTGGATGGGACTTCAGTCTCCACTGGTATACCCCAGGAATGGTGGCCAGTTGGCCCAGATCCCCAGCAGCATGATGAACTGAGCCCAGTCACCCTGTCTTCTCTCCAGCGGCTGAAAGGACTCCAGGGAGAAGGGCCAGTCCAGGCCTCTCCCCAGCGGCAGGCAGGTTCTCTGAGAGAGACAGAGGTTGGCAGGGTGAGTAATGCTCTGTTTGGAGCAATTTATTTGGGGTACGGTACGGATACCAGCATTGGAGGACTGGATCTACTGACTGACTTCGGAGTCAACCCGTTCGGGGTCTCCTCCTGTGTCAGTCTCCCACCGAAAGGGGAGAGATGTAACGGAATGACCCGGGACATCCAGAGACTTTGTGAAGATGGGGGATACTCCTGTGACAGCGTCACTGATAACTCTTGGGTCTGAGTCCACCCTGTGCCTTTTGGGCATGGGGTGGCAAGGGAATCATAATTCATGTATTACATGAGATAGGACATCAATAATAATTCATATTGCAGGATCTTGAGAGATTGCAAGATGTGGGCCCAACCAGTCAATAGTGACTCATTTCTAGTGACATGCTAATTGCATCAGAGCCTGGGAGACAGTCCATTGTCCTTGTGTAAAGGTGTTGTAACGGACAGGTGTTAATCCCAGGTCTGCTCCCAGACCTATAATTATGCATACTAAATACTGCTTACGTGTGATAACACTGTCTAGAGCCTAGCCTATTGATGCTCAGAGGTGTCAAGCTGTGTGCAGAGACGGAGTGGGTGAAGGTGTTTTGTTGTTTTGTTGTTGATTAAGGAATGTTAAGTAATTACCCTTAGTGTGTGATTCTGGGGGGTGGAGATCTCATTGTCCCTTTGAATACTGTCACATGCTTGTACTGTATAAAAAGCTGAGAAGAAACCATTAAAGTATCATTACATTTGGAACAAGCACAGAGCTGTGTCTCGTCTTGATTCTGGGCAAATGAAATGGGATCGGGTCCTGTCGGTTGGAGTTTCGATAAGCTGTCGTGACTGGGATGGAAGGTCGTAAACGGCGGTGACCGTTACAGTGGTGGCACAGCAGTGGGATAATTCCATCCCTTAAAGGACGGGTACAAGGACACAGGACGATGGAGACGCTGTATGAACGGCTGAAGCTCTCTTCCCTCAAGGACTTACTGGAGAGCCGGGGCAGATCGGCCAGCAACCGTAAGAGAAGGGACATTATTGCACAACTTGTCGAAATGGATAGAGCTGAAAGGCCCAGCGTAACAGACAGGACACCCGATGAATAGTTTTAGGACCGGGCTGTTAGACGTGGACTGGCACAGTATGGACCTAATCCTCCACCAGAGATCATAGACCGGGTTATAGCAGCTGTGGATGCCACTTGGCTAGAGCAAAGAGGTGCTGCAGCAGCAGAAGTCACAGCAGCACCAACTGAAGAGAGGGGAGAGGTACAGATGCCAGTCACCATGGAAGTGGAGTTCCAGGGAGCCAGGGCAATTGGCCCCTCTCCCCAGCAACAAGCTGTGGTGGTAAAGCATTTACCCCCAGCTGAATCCCTGGCAGCAGGGCAGGATGATACTGGCTGCGGCACACAACTGCAGCTTGAGCTGACATCGGGGGATGGGACTATGGTCTCCCCCCAAAGAGACCCAGCAGAAGAGCTGGCAACAGAGCAGAGCGCCACCAGCCTCTGCTTTCACCTAGCAGGAGAGGGAGTTCCTGTGGGAGTGGATGGGACTGTGGTCTCCACTCAAAGCGACCCAGCAGAAGAGCTGGCAACAGAGCAGAGTGCCACAAGCCTCTGCTCTCTACTAATGGAAGAGGGAGTTCCTGGGGCAGTGGATGGGACTGTGGTCTCCACTGACACAACCCCAGAAAATGGTGCGTCACCGAGACAGGAGGATGTCGGCTTGGCTTTGCAAGCATCGGGGGATTTTCACCTACCAGTGGATGGGACTTCAGTCTCCACTGGTATACCCCAGGAATGGTGGCCAGTTGGCCCAGATCCCCAGCAGCATGATGAACTGAGCCCAGTCACCCTGTCTTCTCTCCAGCGGCTGAAAGGACTCCAGGGAGAAGGGCCAGTCCAGGTGTTATACCTGAAGGGTTCCACATGTACTGGCACTTTAAGGCTGGCTCCACCCAGCAGTGATGACAAGGGTCAAGGGGCATAGTAGCCATCTTAGAGAGACCACATGTAGGAAGCAGAGAGAGATATGTAATGTCCTGAGATGCATGTTCCAGTGTACAGCATGTGCTGAATAAACATCCATTGTTCCAGCCCAGAGTCTTGTCTCCCTCACAACACAGAGGATATAACAGTGGCGACGAGGATGGGATTTACAAAGTGTCTATCAGTCTGAGAGAGAGACAAAGACATTGTGGATTGTCACCTGGATAAAAGCAATCACAGATCCCAGCAGGAAAATGTCATTAATCGGGACATTAAGTGAGTTTGGAGAACAGACATCCTGGAGTTCCTGGGTAGAGAGACTGGAACAGTATTTCAGTGCAAATGACATCCCAGACAACAGGCAAGTAGCAGTGTTTCTGACAGTGGTTGGGGCCAAGACATATGACACTCTTAGAGATCTGCTTTCCCCTGTAAAACCAGCAGCTAAGACATTGGCAGAGCTACTGACACTGCTAGAGGATCACTTCCAGCCTAAACCATTAGAAATTGCAGAAAGATTTCGCTTCTATCAGAGGCAGCAACAGACAGGTGAAGAGATTAAAGCTTATGTGCTCGCCCTTCGCAGACTAGCCTCGACCTGTTCTTTTGGGGACTACCTACCTACTGCACTGAGAGATAAGTTTGTCATGGGACTGAATTGTGAGTCAACACAAAAGAGACTGTTAACAGAGAAAGACCTTACCCTTACAAAGGCAATTGAGATAGCTTCAGTGATGGAAATGGCTGTGAAAGATACAGAGGAATTGAACCCCCAGAGCAGAAGGGAAGAGGTGAAGCAGGAAGTTTTCAGAACAGCAGTCAAGCCAACTGCTGCAAACTGGAAATACAGACCCCCACCAAGCCGGGAGTCAGCTTGCTACCATTGTGGGAATACAGACCATGATTACAAAGTCTGCCGGTTTAAGGATCAGACATGTCATAATTGCGGTAGGACCGGCCATCTGAAACGAGTTTGCCGTAGCAAGAAGGTGCGAGATAAACAACCTCTGAACCCCAAGACTAAGACATATATGGTGGGAAGATATACATCATCATCTGAGTCAGAGGATGAGCAAGTGCTCCACAGGTTAGACATACATCATATGCATTCAGCACCCTCCGCAATGACTGTAGATGTAACCGTTGAGGGAAAGAAACTCAGGATGGATGTAGACACAGGAGCAGCAGTTTCAGTGATCACCCAGAAACAATGGAGACAACTTCAGACCCGAAAAACTGTCCGCCCAACACCAATCAAACTGCAGACATACTCAAAGCAGATACTCCACCCACTGGGTTACGCAAAAGTACAGGTATTGTACAAGGGTCAGACAAAGAGACTGCCATTATATATCCTAGAAAATGGGGGACCCCCTCTCTTTGGGAGAGACTGGATTGCTCACTTTGGTATGCCAGACATCGCCATAAGTCCCTGTAACACCGTTACCATTCCATTAGGAGATAATGAGGGATGGGTGGTGTCCCTGAAGCAGCGGTTCCCAAAGATTTTTGATGACCAGTTGGGAAAAATAAAGCATGACTGTGTGAGACTCAAGCTGAAACCCAACGCTCAGCCTAAGTTCTTCAAAGCTCGGACAGTACCTTTCGCACTCCGAGCAGGTGTGGAAGCAGAACTAAGTCGGCTGGAGGAACAAGGTGTCATCTCAAAGGTAGAGCACAGCGAGTGGGCATCACCAGTTGTACCGGTAAAGAAATCGAATGGGGACTTGCGCATTTGTGGCGATTTCCGCATGGCACTGAACTCTCAACTGGAAATAGACCAGTATCCCCTACCCAGAGTAGATGACATTTTTGCCTCTCTTGCAGGAGGTCAAAAGTTCACCAAGCTTGATCTCAAACAAGCATATTTACAGTTTGAGGTCCATCCTTCTTCCCGCAAGTTTCTGACCATCAACACCCACAAGGGACTGTATCAATATAATCGGATGGTGTTTGGGGTAGCCTCTGCCCCAGCCATTTGGCAACGAAAAATGGACGAGATTTTGGCGGACATTCCTTTCACTCAGTGCCTGCTAGATGACATGCTCATTACAGGACGGACCGACCAGGAACACAAGCAGAATGTGGAGCTTGTGTTGGCGAGACTCCAAGAACAGGGTCTGAAAGTGAACTTAGCAAAATGCCAATTCATGGTGCCCTCTCCCCAGCGGCAGGCAGGTACTCTGAGAGAGACATAGGTTGGCAGGGTGAGTAATGCTCTGTTTGGAGCAATTTATTTGGGGTACGGTACGGATACCAGCATTGGAGGACTGAATCTACTGACTGACTTCGGAGTCAACCCGTTCGGGGTCTCCTCCTGTGTCAGTCTCCCACCGAAAGGGGAGAGATGTAACGGAATGACCTGGGACATCCAGAGACTTTGTGAAGATGGGGGATACTCCTGTGACAGCGTCACTGATAACTCTTGGGTCTGAGTCCACCCTGTGCCTTTTGGGCATGGGGTGGCAAGGGAATCATAATTCATGTATTACATGAGATAGGACATCAATAATAATTCATATTGCAGGATCTTGAGAGATTGCAAGATGTGGGCCCAACCAGTCAATAGTGACTAATTTCTAGTGACATGCTAATTGCATCAGGGCTTGGAAGACATTCCATTGTCCTTGTGTAAAGGTGTTGTAACGGACAGGTGTTAATCCCAGGTCTGCTCCCAGAACTCTAATTATGCATACTAAATACTGCTTACATGTGATAACACTGTCTAGAGCCTAGCCTATTGATGCTCAGAGGTGTCAAGCTGTGTGCGGAGACGGAGTGGGTGAAGGTGTTTTGTTGTTGATTAAGGAATGTTAAGTAATTACCCTTAGTGTGTGATTAGGGGAGTGGAGATCTCATTGTCCCTTTGAATACTGTCACATGCTTGTACTGTATAAAAAGCTGAGAAGAAACCATTAAAGTTATTATTACATTTGGAACAAGCACAGAGCTGTGTCTCGTCTTGATTCTGGGCAAATGAAATGGGATCGGGTCCTGTCGGTTGGAGTGTCGATAAGCTGTCGTGACTGGGATGGAAGGTCGTAAACGGTGGTGACCGTTACAGATAAAATAAAATGAAATAAATTAAAATAATAGAAAGAAAATAAAGGAGTAAAATAAACACAGCATTCTTCCATCCATCCACCGCCCCCACCCCCTATTGGAGACATTAGCTAATGTATCAAAGAATTTTGTAATGCTCGTACAATCAAACCATAATTGCCACATGGGGTGTATTTAATATAGGGAGTTTTGCGTAGAGGCGAACAGCATTTCATATGTGGCATGGGTGTGAGTAGTTGTGATCACCTCCTGTAGAGAAGGAGGATGTACCTGTTTCCAATGATGGGCAAGTACTAGTCTCGCACCCAGGAGGATGTGTGTAGCTAATATTCTTTTATCGGGGGGAAGTGTCTCAATACCCAGTGATAGTAATGCCATGCCTGGCTCCATTGGCAGTGATAATCCTAAGATGGTAGAAATCAGTGACGGTTCGTCCATAGAGGGCGCTGGAGCGCCGCCCCCTCTGGCTCTCACCGCCACTGAAATAACATAGATTCATGCATTGCACGAATCTATGTTATTATCGCCGCTGCCGCTGTTATTCAGATGGACGGCGCTCATGTCCGGCCATCTGAATAACGCCAGCTGGTTGGCTGTACGGGAATGTCTATCAAAGCCAACATCTCTGATAGGCTTTCCCAATACATTCCTCGGTCCCGGAAGCTTATTCTCGGAGCGAACAGACTGTACGCCCCTTGGATAAGATGACAGGCGTCTCAGCCAATCAGGTTGGCCGGTTCTGGCTACCAGTAACCTGATTGGCTGAGACACCTGTCAGTCATCGAGGGCGGGAGAAGACATTGTGGGACGTGGATGCCTGACTCCAGTAAAGGTAAGTGCCGGGCGGGGGGGGGGGGGGAGAAAGCAATTTACAGGGCACAGTGGGGACTATTGGCACAGCGGCGACCATTAAAGGGCACAGTATTGACAATTGATGGCACAGTGGCTGCGTTTAATGGCATGGCACAGTGGTGACAATGGATGGCACAGTGGCTGCGTTTAATGGCATGGCAAAATGGTGACAATGGATGGCACAGTGGTGACAATGGATGGCACAGTGGCTGCATTTAATGGATTGGCACAGTGGTGACAATGGATGGCACAGTGGCTGCATTTAATGGCTTGGCACAGTGGTGACAATGGATGGCACAGTGGCTGCATTTAATGGCATGGCATAGTGGTGACGATGGATGGCACAGTGGTGACAATGGATGGCACAGTGGCTGCATTTAATGGCATGGCACAGTGGTGACAATGGATGGCACAGTGGCTGCGTTTAATGGCATGGCACAGTGGTGACAATGGATGGCACAGTGGTGACAATGGATGGCACAGTGACTGCGTTTAATGGCATGGCACAGTGGTGCAAATTGATGGCACAGTGGCTGCATTTGATGGCATGGCACAGTGGTGCAAATTGATGGCACAGTGGCTGCGTTTGATGGCATGGCACAGTGGTGCAAATTGATGGCACAGTGGCTGCGTTTGATGGCATGGAACAGTGGCTGCGTTTGGGCACAGTGAGGCTGCAATTTTTTTTTTCCTTTGCACCCCCCCAAAAATTTTGAGCACCAGCCGCCACTGGTAGAAATCAATTGAAAGACATCCTTCCAGTAATTAGTCACTAAAGGACAAGACCATAAAGTATGGAACAAAGTTCCCAGATCTCCACACATCCTCCAACAGCAGGTCAAAGCCTGCGGGGGAAACTTTGCTATTCTAGAAGGGGTCAGGTACTATCTCAATATAATTTTCTGGTTAAGTTCTCACAAGTTCACACATTTAGTAGCCACATATGTTGTGCTGAGAGCCTTTTGCCATTGATCGGGGGATAGGGATGAGCCTACCCACGTGCACCCACCACGTGGGTACCTACCGGAGCATGATGGGACGGTGATGCCTATATAAATGGGATGCAAGGCGCGCTTCCATCATTACAGTGACAAGAGGCGACGAGGCAACATCGGAAGAGGGGAGAAGAACAGAAGAGAAGAACCTGACGTCACAGAAGACCGCGATGGCTGCCTGCTAGTAATTGAGCTAACACACGAAGATAGCAGGCAGCCAGCGCTGAAGAAGAAGGCACCGGACAGCTGGAGAAGAACCGGGGTTCGCCGAGTCAACAGCGGAAGAGGGGAGAAGATAGAAGAAGACCCCCGGAGAGCGGAGAAGCTCCCCCCCGGAGAGCGGAAGAAGAAACCCCCCCGGAGAGTGGAAGAAGACCCCCGGAGAGTGGAAGAAGAAGCCCCCCCTGGTAATAGAGCTAATAAAGAAGACAGGGGGGGGCGTCCGGAGCAGAATAATAAATTATTTTAAAAACCCTTGTGTTGTGTGTTTACTAACTTTTACTTTTTGCCTACAGGTGAATGGATAGGGGTACGATGTACCCCATATCCATTCACTTAGGGTGGGGGGCCGGTATCTGGGGACCCCCTTATTAAAGGGGACTCCCAGATTCCGATAAGCCCCCCGCCCGCAGACCCCGACAACCAAGGGCAAGGGTTGTCGGGAAGAGGTCCTGTCCTCATCAACATGGGGACAGGGTGCTCTGGGGTGGGGGGGGCCCGCAGTGCGCCCCCCTGCCCCAGAGCACCCAACCCCCCATGTTGAGGGCATGCGGCCTGGCACGGCTCAGGAGGGGGGGGGGCGCTCGCTCGTCCCCACTCCCATTCCTGACCGGCCGGGTAGCGTGCTTTGGATACGGGTCTGGTATGGATTGTAGGGGGACCCCCTACGTCGAATTTTCGGCGGAGGCGGGGTCTCCTTACAACCCATACCAGACCTAAGGGCCTGGTATGCTCCTGGGGGGGGAACCCATGCCGGTTTTTTCTTTGAAAATTGGCATGGAGTTCTCCCTCAGGAATGCATGCTGAGCGATGTTATCATTTTTTTTTTATAATTATTTGTTTTCCCGGCGCGTATATTTTTTTCACCCGTCGCAACTTTAGTGTCCCGTCGCAATCCACAAAGCCGCCCGGCGTCAATTACGTTCGCGCGCTGCACGTCGGGAAAATGACGTCACACGCATGCGCCTCATTTAAATTATAAACGCCCCCTGGAGAGGAGGACTGCCTTACGACGGCGGCACTTAAGTTACACGGCCTGAAATTTCTAGGTAAGTGCTTTGTGGATCAGGCACTTAGGTAGAAACTTTAAGTCAGTGTAACTTAACTGCTGAAAGTTAAGTTACGCCGCCTGGCTGAGGATTTGCCCCCGGGTCTCCAAACACTTTTTAGGACAATAACTTGCATATTAGCCTTTAAAATTAACACTTTAGATTTCAAATGTTCGAGTCCCATAGACTTTAATGGGGTTCTAAAGTTCACACGAACATTTGGTGTGTTTCGCAAGTTCTGATGCCAACCGAACAGGGGGGTGTTCGGCTCATCCTTATCGGGGGAATATTCTTTTCCCCACTCCATCTCCCGTGCTAACAATGCAGAAGATTTAGAAAAAACATCTTTATCATTAAGCAACACATAAAACATAGATATGCCCTTGGTTTTGACTGTAGGACTGGTGTAAAATAGGTTCACCTGCCATGGTAAGGAGAGGGTTTTTATCGGGTGAAGTTGCAAAAAGTGACTAACTTGCAGATAAGTATATACATCACGAGTAGATAAACCAAACTCCAACTGAAGAGCACGAAAGGTTTTCAGGGCCGGACCCACCATTAAATCGGCTACATCTCTTATCCCCTTGGCCACCTAACTATCCATATTTATATTGGGAATTGCACTGGTCAAACATTGGATCAGAAGAGGCACACTCGAGCACGCCTGGTGATGGAAACTGGAGGAGGTAAGCAGATCCCACCCCTGAAGCAAAGCTAAGATCGTCGGGGGAAAACTCGCCCCGTTGCAGATTTATGCTGCGGGACATTAAAAGGAAAGTGTACAAATCATGCCCAGGTATCTGACAGCCCTCCAGCTCCGACCACCTATTTCGCCCAGAAGATGGAAACCATGTTTTAAGTTGGGCTAGCAGAGTCGCTATATAGTAATCCCTCAGCACCACCCGGCCCCCTACACGCCTGGACTTAAAGCGGTTGTAAACCCCCATCGACTCTCTAAACTATTAATATCTTCTTAAAGACAGTGTCCCGCTGCATCCACCGATCGTTATGTAATAAATGTACTTATTATTATTACGGTTAAATCCTTACTTTTGTGCTTTCGCTTTCTTGTACTATGCCAGCGCCATTCTTCTTTTGGTCTTCCGCATCTGCTGCTGTAAAAACTTCCGCCCACAGTTGACTACGATTGTTGTAATCCCGCACGTGCGCACTATGGCAAGCCTCTTCTTCGTTTCTCTTGAGGAGGAGAAGAGAAATATCGCGCGATGTCGGGGCTGACGTCAACAGCAGGAAATGATGCAGCCCCAACATAAACAGAGCTATTGACCGGCAGGGTCTCGGCTGCCCGGATTTCCAATCAGACGGCGCATGCGCAGAGTGACGTCACCACTTGGGATATCGGCGATATCCCGAGAAGGAAGCAGGTAAGAGAAAAAACAAAGACAGAGACGAATTGGGGATATTAGGATGACTCTAGAAAAAAGAACAAAATGTAGGTTTACAACCACTTTAACTAGTTTAGAAAAGGCACAACGTGCTATCCTCCTACCCTGCCAAAGATACCTGTTGAGAAGTGATTGTGCGGTATGAAAAAACGATTTTGGCACTGGAATAGGGAGTGTCCTGAACATGTAGATTATTTGAGGTAGTACCACCATCTTAAAGGCCGCCAACCTGCCCGACCATGATAGTTCCGTTCTCGCCAGATCTTGAAGTTTGACTCTAAGCTTGTCCAAAAAGGGTGTGTAGTTAGCCCTGACCAAGTTAGCAGTTGTAGGTGTGAGGGTAATGCCTAAATATTTTATCCCCACTTCGTCCCAAGTGTATGGAAAAGAGCTGGCCAACTTCCTCTGCAATCCACTACCTATGTTCAACCCCAAAATATTGTATTTGTTTTTGTTAACTTTGTAGTAAGATATTTGACCAAATAGTTGTAAAGAATGGTGTACCGAAGCCAGGGATTTCTCCACATCCGTGAGTACCAAAATTACATCGTCAGCGAACAGGCTGATTATGTGAGTGGAATTAGGGGCTCTAAAACCGGAGATCTGTGGGTGGTCGCGAATGTGACACGCCAGGGGCTCCATCATCAGATTGAAAATCAAAGGAGATAGCGGACAGCCCTGGCGCATGCCATTCGTGATTGGGAATGGCGTGGACAGAACTCCAGACGTGAACACCTGTGCCGTTGGGCAGGAATACAACGCCATAATGGCTGAGAAAATCGATCCCTCAAAACCAAAAGCAGCCAACACCTTAGCTAAGTAACCCCAGTGCACCCTATCGAACGCCTTCTCTGCATCCAAAGCAAGGAGCAGAGAAGGAGTTCGGTTTACGCAGTGGATAATGTTAATTAAGCGCCTTGTGGCATCTGAGGTCTGGCGCCCCCTCGTGAATCCAGATTGATCAGGATGCACAAGGCTCGGGAGAACTTCATTCAAACGGAGAGCAATTAGTTTGGCATACAGCTTTAGATCTAAATTAACCACTAGAGTACCGGGCCATCGTCAAATGACGGCTCCACGGTTACTCTGAAAATTCAACAGGACGTCATTTGGCGTCCTGTATTCTTGTGGCCACTGGGGGGCGCGCGAGCGCGCCGGCGGCCGCGCGCGCGCGCCCGGCGCGTCCCCGAGATGCCGATGCGCGTGCCTGGCGGTCGCGATGTCCGCCAGGCACTCGGAATCGGCGGCTACAGGGACAAGACGTGGAGCTCTGTGTGTAAACACAGAGCTCCACGTCCTGTCAGGGGACAGAGGAGACCGATCTGTGTCCCTTGTACATAGGGACACAGCATCGGTCACCTCCCCCAGTCACCCCCCTTTCCCCACAGTTAGAACACAATTTAGGGATACATATTAACCCCTCCCTCACCCCCTAGTGTTAACCCCTTGAATGCCAGTCACATTTATACAGTAATTAGTGCATATTTATCGCATTAATCGCTGTATAAATGTGAATGGCGCCAAAAACGTGTCAAAAGTGTCCGATGTGTTCGCCGCAATGTCACGGTGACAGTAAAAAAATCGCAAATCGCCGCCAATACTAGTAAAAAAATTAATAAAATAAAAATGCCATAAATCTATCAGCTATTTTGTAAACGCTATAACTTTTGCGCAAACCAATCAATATATGATCATTGCGATTTTTTTTTTACCAAAAATATGTAGAAGAATACATATCGGCCTAAACTGAGGAAAAAAAAACGTTTTTTTTTTTTTAAATTGTGATATTTATTAAATAAAAAAGTAAAAAATAGTGTTTTTTTTTTAAATTGTCACTCTTCTTTTGTTTATAGCGCAAAAAATAAAAACCGCAGAGGTGATCAAATACCACCAAAAGAAAGCTCTATTTGTGGGAACAAAATGATAAAAAAATTGTTTGGGTACAGTGTAGCATGACCGCGCAATTGTCATTCAAAGTGCGACAGTGCTGAAAGCTGAAAATTGGCTTGGGCAGGAAGGGGCGTAAGTGCCCAGTATGGAAGTGGTTAAGAAGTGAAATTGGCCGAAAATGTTGTGGTTCGGATGGGTCTTTCCCTGGCTTGGGTAGAGTAATAATCAACGCTTTTAACATCTCTGAGGGGAAAAAAGCCGAGGCAACCGCACCATTAAATAGAAATTTTAATGTATTTAATGTATTAATTATTTGCATAGTGCTAGTTACAAAAAATAAATACATTATTAATAATAATAATAATAATAATAATAATGTTGGTACTTAAAATTAATTTTTAATGTCATTTTACCGTATATGGATTTAATTATTATTTAATTTATTGAATTTTATTTAGTTTTAATGTATTTAATGTATTAATTATTTGCATAGTGCTACAAAAAAAAAAATTAATAATAATAATAATAATAATAATAATAATAATAATAATAATAATGTTGGTACTTAAATTTTTTTTTATGTAATTTATATGAATTTAATTATACTTTAATTTAATTGAAATGTCATTTTTTTATTGATTTTTTTTTAAGTATTATTATTTAACATTTTATTGCTATTCACCTAATCTGAATGGGTGAATGAATAGTTAAAGTGAAGGAGACATAGTAAGACTTGTATGATGACAGTCTGTGTTGGAAAGCAGATGGTGATCGGTAAATTCAGCGTCTGTTTCCTGGGGGAATGCGGCAGAAACTTTCATCCAATAAAATCTCAGGTTTGTTGTTCTTTGGTGACTTTTGTTCTATTGTGAATGGAGCGGCCCCACCACTGTAATCATGTGCCGGTCTTGTGGTGCCTCTAGGGGGCGCTCAGCTCAGGTGTCAGTAGTCCCGGGAGAACGGCACACAGAAGGTTTACAATCACTCTAATAATGAAGAATGAAGTCACCGGCTTTACTATTCTCTACAATCTGCTGCCATGTGTGAGATATTGTCACATCATTCTAAATGTGACTCTAAACTTTCACCCAATAGAAGAAACTCCGACTCTTCCCTGAAGAAGATCTCTAATAATACTTTACTGAAGAACTGCTTTCCAGGATCAGCAATGCCCAGAAATAAAAGTTATAACGTTTAGTTGGATATTCAGTATATATTGTATTTAAAATTTACATTCAGATATATAAAATAATGCATTGGTCAATACAAATTAATATATAATAATAGTAATTAGTAATAATAATTACAACATTAACAACTAATATTCTTTGAACAATGGACTTGTTTTTATGTTTTTATTTCAGTACCGCATTTATTTGTGTATACCGCGCACTTTTTTGCCCTGAAAATCAGGGCAAAATTGTGGGTGCGCGATATACGCCGATACCCGCTTCCCGCGCTGTGTTTGAACCACTGCGCCGGCATATACCGAGCGCAGTACACTCGGGTATAATCGGGCAGGCTCGGCTCCTCTCGCGGTCACGTCCTGTGCGTCCTGTACGTCCTTTACGCGAGAGGAGCTGAGCCTGTCCGACTATACCCGAGTGTACTGCGCTCGGTATATGTCGGCACAGTGGTTCAAACTCAGCGTGGGAAGCGGGGATCGAGCGGGGAGGACACCACGATGGCCGCAGAAGGACGCCGGACCGGACGAGGCCGCCGATGGACGCGATGGACGATGGGCAAGACACCGACGAGGGGCATCCAAACTGTAAGTATTTTTTTTTTTCCAGGAATTTTTCTTAAAGTTCGGGGGTGCGCGCTATACGCCGGGGCGCATCTTAGCAAGATAAATACGGTATTTTTCAGTTCGTTTGCACAGAGGCGGCTCTAGGTTTTGTGAGGACTTGACATGGGGCCCCACTGACACCCAGGATGGGAAAAATAATTCAAGGACAAGAGCCTCTTCCCCACAACCCTGGCCGGTGGTTGTGGGGGTCTGCAGGCAGGGGGCTTATCGGAATCTGGAAGCCCTCTTTAACAAGGCAGTCCCCAGATCCTGCTGTTTATTATTATTATTATTATTATTATTATACAGGATTTATATAGCGCCAACAGTTTGCGCAGCGCTTTACAACATCAGAGAAGACAGTGCAGTCACAATACAAATAAATACAGGAGGGATCGGAGGACCCGGCTCGTTAGAGCTTACAGTCTAGAAGGGAGGGTCAAGTGGAACAAAGGGTAGTAGATGTGGGGGGTGATCAGATGGACAAAATAAAAATACCCCCCCTGCTGTCTTCTGTGTCCAGCCTTCTGCCTACATACAGTTCCAGTCTCCTACCTGCTGCCAGTCCTCTCTCAGCTGCATCAGAAGTTCAGACCAGCCCTCTACATCAGCTATCCTGTCAGGCACTTGTGCCCCTTTGTACTTGCCAGCCCCTGTCTGCTCTATCAGGGGGTTCCTGAGTCAGAGGTCTACGAGAGGCCGCTCCCTGCATACTGGGCTCAACCACCAGGTACATGACAGTGTCCTGACGAAGCCTAACAGCGAAATGCAGTGGCGGTTCGTCCATAGAGGGCACTGGAGCGCCGCCCCCTCTGGCTCTGGCCCGCCACTGAGTCTAATAACATACATTCAAGGATTGCAGAAATGTATGTTATTGTTGCCAGCTGCCGCTGGTCTATTCAGAGATGGGCAGAACTTGAGCGCCGGCCACCTGAATAACGGCAGCTGGCTGGCTGTGTGGAAGCGCTGCCTCTGATAGGCTTTCTGAGTACAGCCCTCGTCTCCTGGATATCTTAGCCTCTGAAGGTAGGGGGGATGCGTTCCTTGGATAAGACTGACAGCCGTCTCAGCCAATCAGGTTCCCCGATTCTGGTTATCGGTAACCTGATTGGCTGAAGCATCACCAAGGCGGGAGAAGACATTGAGAGACGTGGAAGGAGAAAGGTAAGTGCATTTTACAGGGTACAGTGGTGACAATGGGCACAGAGGCGACAAATGGCACAGTGGCATCAATGGGCACAGTGGTGACAAAGGGCACAGTGGCATCAATTGGCACAGTGGTGACAAAGGGCACAGTGGCTTCAATGGGCACAGTGGTGACAAAGGGCACAGTGGTGACAATAAAAGGGCACAGTGACATGCACAGTGGCAACAATGGGCACAGTGGCGACAATTAAAGGGCACAGTGGTGACAATAAAAGGGCACAGTGACATGCACAGTGGCAACAATGGGCACAGTGGCGACAATTAAAGGGCACAGTGGTGATAATTGGCACAGTGGCAACAATGGGCACAGTGGCGACAATTAAAGGGCACAGTGGTGACAATTGGCACAGTGGCGACAATTGGCACAGTGGTGACAATTGAGGGGAACAGTGGCTGTGTTTTTTTTTTGAAAATTATTTTTTTTATTAAATTTTTGCAACACAGATACAATACTAGGCCGCAACATGCGACCAACAATTACCGGTCAGAACACAGAAACCGGCTGGGAAGGAAAAAGAAAAGAAAAGGAAAAAAAAAAAAAAAAAGGGGGACAGCATTGGTACACATTAAATGTTTACAAACCTAATCAAAATCAGTGAAATCAGATTAAATCAAATCATGAATAGATCGTAACGCGTAACCCCCCCCCCCCCCCCCATGACAAGTACAACCTTTTATGCAATCTTGATCTCAATGCTGATAGAGTATGACATGCAAATCTCTGCCTAGGAAAGAAAAGAGATGGGATACATTTCCCTTACAGAATACACCGTTGCTCTAAAATAAATAGGTCCACACTCCACCCAAACCTGACACTATCACACATACACTCAATGACTGTACTGAACCCAGCCTAATCCGACACTGTAACAGTGGCTGTATTTGATGGCATGGCACAGTGGCTGCATTTGATGGCATGGTACAGTGACTGCGTTTGATGGCATGGCACAGTGACTGCGTTTTATGGCATGGCACAGTGACTGCGTTTGATGGCATGGCACAGTGGTGCGAATTGATGGCATAGTGACTGCATTTGATGGCATGGCACAGTGGTGATAATTGATGGCATAGTGACTGCATTTGATGGCATGGCACAGTGGTGATAATTGATGGCATAGTGACTGCATTTGATGGCACAGTGGTGACAATTGATGGCACAGTGGTGACAATTGATGACACAGTGGCTGCGTTTGATGGCATGGCACAGTGGTGACAATTGATGACACAGTGACTGTGTTTGATGGCATGGCACAGTGGTGCGAATTGATAGCATAGTGACTGCATTTGATGGCACAGTGGTCACAATTGATGTCACAGAGGCTGCATTTGATGGGCACAGTGAGGCTGCAATTTTTTACTTTTTTTTTTTTTTCGTTTGCGCCCCTCCAAAAAAAATTGAGCACCGGCCGCTACTGGCGAAATGTGTTGACGCACAGGGGCTCACTCTTTAACATATACTCTACATATATGTTTTCTAAGTGAGGCCCGGAGCAACTGGAAGTCAGTGTAGGGCCGGCCATGACAGGGTTAACAGAAACCCTAGTAGCTGTGGGGGGAGGAGCAGAGGAGGGGAGGAGAGATCACAGATATCTCTTACCCTCAGTTTCCCGGGCAGTGGCAGCGTGGGGGAGCGAAGTTCCCACCCACCCTCCCTTTATTCTGGGGTTTTATTGATTACGGTATTCATGGTATATGGATAAATTGGTATGTGGTTTGGTGCTGTTTTGGTGTTTTCTTTTCTTTCAGGTTTAAGGATCACGTTGTCGTGGCAGTGGCGGGTGTTTTTGGACTTTGCAGGAGAAGATATTACCCCAAAGATGGACGCCAGTACCCAGCGGTGGGAGGGGTCCTGAAGGGGTTTCTAGTTCCCAGTCTACTAATGTAGCTGGAAGGTTGGTGAATGGGGGCACTGCGGTCAATGGTCGTCTTTGAGCCAGCTTCGGCTTGAGGCCTATGACCAGAGGTTAGGACACCGCAGTGCCAAAAAAGTGTTACATAGTTACAAAGTTTAAAGGTTAACAAGTTAATGATTAATGGGTCCTGCAAAGTCCAGCACCATGTTAGAGAGGTTATTATCTCAGGAAATAAGTGTTTTTTCTCTATGTGTTATTGGTTTTTGTTATTGGTTATTTATGATTATTTAAAGAGTATTTAAAATAAAGGAGGCTGCTACGGCCAGTTTTTACTCCAACATTAAGTAGTGGTCTCATTCTTTTATTAAGGCTTAATGTGGGGGGTATTAACTGTAAAGGGGGCTTTAGCGGTCAGGGTGAATTCTGGTATACCATAGTCATGTACCAAGTACTAATTTAAATAAACATTGTAATATTTTTGTAACATTTTTCACTGTTTGTTGTGCCTCTAAAGTTTGATTTTGTGGGTTACCATTTAGTATTCCCCCTCCCCCCCTTTCTCTTATCTAACTTTCTATGGATGTGGCCATATGAGTGCTTTCTTTCAATGTACATATTAAATTGTACTGTGACTGTACTGTCTCCCTCTATTTTGTAAAGTGCCGTGCAATCTGTTGGCAGATATATAAACCCGGGATAATAATAATAATAATAATATGGAGTAAATGACGTAATGATATACATATAATTGTAGATTCCATCGCTCAGCGAGAGTCTTGGTTGGTGACGTTCTCCTGGAACACCTGTTTCTTCATATCTTTTCCTCCAGCCCACATTGGTGGAATATACGCAATTGCTAAAAGTTTCCCTGATAAGAAGGTCTAAAAATTGTCCTAATAGTAAACCTGGAGCTCTCCCCTGATTGGCTGACTGGGTGTATATAAGCTGAACAGACCTTACAATCCTCCTCATACCCAAGAATATCAGAAAATGGCAACACTGTGGGTCCTGTCCTGCCTGGTCCTCCTCAGCGGAGCCTATGGTGAGTCCATGGACGGGATGTTTGTAGCACCTTGTAATATTTATATCATTTAAATAATCTTTTAAAACATATAAAATGTTGCATACTTTCTCAGAGTGTATGTAAAATGGAGTATGTTGATCTGATTATATGTAGGACTTTTGGCAATCTCCATCTTGGTCTCATCACAGAACCGATCAAAATGAATAAATTCAAAAAGAAATTCCCTATGGATAGGACGATGCAGAGAGTAAACTAATGTATTATGATTATTTTTTATTTTTTTTCAATAGATGAACACATGTACAAATTCCAAAAAGAGTGAAAGTATGCCTTATTGATGTAGAACCTTCTTAGATACTGTAGGTTGCTAAGCGATAAGAAAATTTTGTTTTTTTGACCGGGTGGTAGTCAACCTTGTTTTTTAATTTGTATAGTTGTGCATTTGGTTTCTCCCCAAGCTCAGTGAGGTTGTAGTTTCTCACTGTTACCAGTAGGTGTCATTACCATCACTGGCCAGGCTGAGTTATGAATATTCATATTTTCCACACCCAACCTGATAGGAGGTTCAGGCTACTAGGGCACGATGGGAGAAGGTATACATATTGTCAGGAAAGGGTTCACCTGTTGGTGGCGCTGTCGGTTCTATGGATCGTAGTCCTGGTGTCCACCAGTGGGTGTCTTCTAACAGCCAGGACCTGTAGTTAGGGGTTTCACCTGCTGGTGGCACTGTTGGATCCTTGGGTAGTAGTACAGGTGGCCACCAGCGGGTGCTTTCCGGCAGTGTGGAGCTGACATTAGTTTCACCTGCTGGTGGCACTGTTGGATCCTTGGGTCGTAGTACCAGTGTCCACCAGCGGGTGCTTTCCGGCAGTGTGGAGCCGACATTATCTCCTGCGATCAGGCGTCACCTGAGCCTGATTGCAGGAGATGTGTATAAATACTGTCAGGAAAGGGTTCACCCGTTGGTGGCGCTGACGGTTCTATGGATCATAGTACCAGGGTCCACCAGCGGGTGTCTTCTAACAGCCATGACCTGTAGTAAAGGGTTTCACCTGCTGGTGGCACTGTTGGATCCTTGGGTAGTAGTACAGGTGGCCACCAGCAGGTGCTTTGCGGCAGTGTGGAGTCGACATTAGTTTCACCTGCTGGTGGCACTGTTGGATCTGTGGGTCATAGTACCGGTGTCCACCAGCGGCTGCTTTCTGGAAGTGTGGAGCCGACATTATCTCCTGTGATCAGGCGTCACCTGAGCCTGATTGCAGGAGATGTGTAAAAATACTGTCAGGAAAGGGTTCACCCGTTGGTAGCGCTGTTGGTTCTATGGATCATAGTACCAGGGTCCCCCAGCGGGTGTCTTCTAACAGCCAGGACCTGTAGTAAAGGGTTTCACCTGCTGGTGGCACTGTGGGATCCGTGGGTCATAGTACCGGTGTCCACCAGCGGGTGCTTTCCGGCAGTGTGGAGCCCACATAATCTCCTGCGATCAGGCGTCACCTTAACCTGATTGCAGGAGATGTGTAAAAATACTGTCAGGAAAGGGTTCACCCGTTGGTGGCGCTGTCGGTTCTATGGATCGTAGTCCTGGTGTCCACCAGTGGGTGTCTTCTAACAGCCAGGACCTGTAGTAAAGGGTTTCACCTGCTGGTGGCACTGTTGGATTCTTGGGTCGTAGTACCAGTGTCCACCAGCGGGTGCTTTCCGGCAGTGTGGAGCCGACATTATCTCCTGCGATCAGGCGTCACCTGAGCCTGATTGCAGGAGATGTGTATAAATACTGTCAGGAAAGGGTTCACCCGTTGGTGGCGCTGACGGTTCTATGGATCATAGTACCAGGGTCCACCAGCGGGTGTCTTCTAACAGCCATGACCTGTAGTAAAGGGTTTCACCTGCTGGTGGCACTGTTGGATCCTTGGGTAGTAGTACAGGTGGCCACCAGCAGGTGCTTTGCGGCAGTGTGGAGTCGACATTAGTTTCACCTGCTGGTGGCACTGTTGGATCTGTGGGTCATAGTACCGGTGTCCACCAGCGGCTGCTTTCCGGAAGTGTGGAGCCGACATTATCTCCTGTGATCAGGCGTCACCTGAGCCTGATTGCAGGAGATGTGTAAAAATACTGTCAGGAAAGGGTTCACCCGTTGGTAGCGCTGTTGGTTCTATGGATCATAGTACCAGGGTCCCCCAGCGGGTGTCTTCTAACAGCCAGGACCTGTAGTAAAGGGTTTCACCTGCTGGTGGCACTGTGGGATCCGTGGGTCATAGTACCGGTGTCCACCAGCGGGTGCTTTCCGGCAGTGTGGAGCCGACATTAGTTTCACCTGCTGGTGGCACTGTTGGATCTGTGGGTCGTAGTACCGGTGTCCACCAGCGGGTGCTTTCCGGCAGTGTGGAGCCCACATAATCTCCTGCGATCAGGCGTCACCTTAACCTGATTACAGGAGATGTGTGTAAATACTGTCAGGAAAGGGTTCACCCGTTGGTATCGCTGTCGGTTTTATGGATCGTAGTCCTGGTCTTCTAACAGCCAGGACCTGTAGTAAGGGGTTTCACCTGCTGGTGGCACTGTTGGATCCTTGGGTAGTAGTACAGGTGGCCACCAGCGGGTGCTTTCCGGCAGTGTGGAGCCGACATTAGTTTCACCTGCTGGTGGCACTGTTGGATCTGTGGGTCGTCGTACCAGTGTCCACCAGTGGGTGCTTTCCGGCAGTGTGGAGCCGACATTATCTCCTGCGATCAGGCGTCACCTGAGCCTGATTGCAGGAGATGTGTATAAATACTGTCAGGAAAGGGTTCACCCGTTGGTGGCGCTGACGGTTCTATGGATCGTAGTACCGGGGTCCACCAGTGGGTGACTTCTAAAGGCCAGGACCTGTAATAAAGGGTTTCACCTGCTGGTGGCACTGTTGGATCCGTGGGTCGTAGTACCGGTGTCCACCAACGGGTGTTTTCCAGCAGTGTGGAGCCGACATTATCTCCTGCGATCAGGCGTCACCTTAACCTGATTGCAGGAGATGTGTAAAAATACTGTCAGGAAAGGGTTCACCCGTTGGTGGCGCTGTCGGTTCTATGGATCGTAATACAGGGGTCCACCAGTGGGTGTCTTCTAACAGCCAGGACCTGTAGTAAAGGGTTTCACCTGCTGGTGGCACTGTTGGATCCTTGGGTCGTAGTACTGGTGTCCACCAGCGGGTGCTTTCCGGCAGTGTGGAGCCCACATTAGTTTCACCTGCTGGTGGCACTGTTGGATCCCTGGGTCGTAGTACTGGTGTCCACCAGCTGGTGCTTTCCGGCAGTGTGGAGCCCACATTAGTTTCACCTGCTGCTGGCACGGTTGGATCCTTGGGTCGTAATACCAGTGTCCACCAGCGGCTGCTTTCCGGAAGTGTGGAGCCGACATTACCTCCTGCGATCAGGCGTCACTAGGGTTGCCACCTCATCCCTTTAAAACAAAACACATATGAATTACACAGGTTCTGTGGCTAATTTAATTTAGATAAGGCTCCACTTGAGTTCTATTACCACCTTAATCAGCCACAGAACCTGTGTAATTCATATGTGTTTTGTTTTAAAGGGATGAGGTGGCAACCCTGGGCGTCACCTTAACCTGATTGCAGGAGATGTGTGTAAATACTGTCAGGAAAGGGTTCACCCGTTGGTGGCACTGTCAGTTTTATGGATCATAGTACCAGGGTCCACCATTGGGTGTCTTCTAACAGCCAGGACCTGTAGTAAAGGGTTTCACCTGCTGGTGGCACTGTTGGATCCTTGGGTCATAGTACAGGTGGCCACCAGCGGGTCATTTCCGGCAGTGTGGAGCCGACATTAGTTTCACCTGCTGGTGGCACTGTTGGATCTGTGGGTCGTAGTAGCGGTGTCCACCAGCAGATGCTTTCCGGAAGTGTGGAGCCGACATTATCTCCTGTGATCAGGCGTGACCTTAACCTGATGGCAGGAGATGTGTATAAATACTGTCAGGAAAGGGTTCACCCGTTGGTGGCGCTGACGGTTCTATGGATTATAGTACCAGGGTCCACCAGTGGGTGTCTTCTAACAGCCATGACCTGTAGTAAAGGGTTTCACCTGCTGGTGGCACTGTTGGATCCTTGGGTAGTAGTACAGGTGGCCACCAGCAGGTGCTTTGCGGCAGTGTGGAGTCGACATTAGTTTCACCTGCTGGTGGCACTGTTGGATCTGTGGGTCATAGTACCGGTGTCCACCAGCGGCTGCTTTCCGGAAGTGTGGAGCCGACATTATCTCCTGTGATCAGGCGTCACCTGAGCCTGATTGCAGGAGATGTGTAAAAATACTGTCAGGAAAGGGTTCACCCGTTGGTAGCGCTGTTGGTTCTATGGATCATAGTACCAGGGTCCCCCAGCGGGTGTCTTCTAACAGCCAGGACCTGTAGTAAAGGGTTTCACCTGCTGGTGGCACTGTGGGATCCGTGGGTCATAGTACCGGTGTCCACCAGCGGGTGCTTTCCGGCAGTGTGGAGCCCACATAATCTCCTGCGATCAGGCGTCACCTTAACCTGATTGCAGGAGATGTGTAAAAATACTGTCAGGAAAGGGTTCACCCGTTGGTGGCGCTGTCGGTTCTATGGATCGTAGTCCTGGTGTCCACCAGTGGGTGTCTTCTAACAGCCAGGACCTGTAGTAAAGGGTTTCACCTGCTGGTGGCACTGTTGGATTCTTGGGTCGTAGTACTGGTGTCCACCAGCGGATGCTTTCTGGCAGTGTGGAGCCGACATTAGTTTCACCTGCTGGTGGCACTGTTGGATCTGTGGGTCGTAGTACCGGTGTCCACCAGCGGGTGCTTTCCGGCAGTGTGGAACCCACATAATCTCCTGCGATCAGGCGTCACCTTAACCTGATTACAGGAGATGTGTGTAAATACTGTCAGGAAAGGGTTCACCCGTTGGTATCGCTGCCGGTTTTATGGATCGTAGTCCTGGTCTTCTAACAGCCAGGACCTGTAGTAAGGGGTTTCACCTGCTGGTGGCACTGTTGGATCCTTGGGTAGTAGTACAGGTGGCCACCAGCGGGTGCTTTCCGGCAGTGTGGAGCCGACATTAGTTTCACCTGCTGGTGGCACTGTTGGATCTGTGGGTCGTCGTACCAGTGTCCACCAGTGGGTGCTTTCCGGCAGTGTGGAGCCGACATTATCTCCTGCGATCAGGCGTCACCTGAGCCTGATTGCAGGAGATGTGTATAAATACTGTCAGGAAAGGGTTCACCCGTTGGTGGCGCTGACGGTTCTATGGATTGTAGTACCGGGGTCCACCAGTGGGTGACTTCTAAAGGCCAGGACCTGTAATAAAGGGTTTCACCTGCTGGTGGCACTGTTGGATCCGTGGGTCGTAGTACCGGTGTCCACCAACGGGTGTTTTCCAGCAGTGTGGAGCCGACATTATCTCCTGCGATCAGGCGTCACCTTAACCTGATTGCAGGAGATGTGTATAAATACTGTCAGGAAAGGGTTCACCCGTTGGTGGCGCTGTCGGTTCTATTGATCGTAATACAGGGGTCCACCAGTGGGTGTCTTCTAACAGCCAGGACCTGTAGTAAAGGGTTTCACCTGCTGGTGGCACTGTTGGATCCTTGGGTCGTAGTACTGGTGTCCACCAGCGGGTGCTTTCCGGCAGTGTGGAGCCCACATTAGTTTCACCTGCTGGTGGCACTGTTGGATCCCTGGGTCGTAGTACTGGTGTCCACCAGCGGGTGCTTTCCGGCAGTGTGGAGCCCACATTAGTTTCACCTGCTGCTGGCACGGTTGGATCCTTGGGTCGTAATACCAGTGTCCACCAGCGGCTGCTTTCCGGAAGTGTGGAGCCGACATTACCTCCTGCGATCAGGCGTCACTAGGGTTGCCACCTCATCCCTTTAAAACAAAACGCATATGAATTACACAGGTTCTGTGGCTAATTTAATTTAGATAAGGCTCCACTTGAGTTCTATTACCACCTTAATCAGCCACAGAACCTGTGTAATTCATATGTGTTTTGTTTTAAAGGGATGAGGTGGCAACCCTGGGCGTCACCTTAACCTGATTGCAGGAGATGTGTGTAAATACTGTCAGGAAAGGGTTCACCCGTTGGTGGCACTGTCAGTTTTATGGATCATAGTACCAGGGTCCACCATTGGGTGTCTTCTAACAGCCAGGACCTGTAGTAAAGGGTTTCACCTGCTGGTGGCACTGTTGGATCCTTGGGTCATAGTACAGGTGGCCACCAGCGGGTCATTTCCGGCAGTGTGGAGCCGACATTAGTTTCACCTGCTGGTGGCACTGTTGGATCTGTGGGTCGCAGTAGCGGTGTCCACCAGCAGATGCTTTCCGGAAGTGTGGAGCCGACATTATCTCCTGTGATCAGGCGTGACCTTAACCTGATGGCAGGAGATGTGTGTAAATACTGTCAGGAAAGGGTTCACCCGTTGGTGGCACTGTCGGTTCTATGGATCGTAGTACAGGGGTCCACCAGTGGGTGTCTTCTAACAGCCAGGACCTGTAGTAAAGGGTTTCACCTGCTGGTGGCACTGTTGGATCCTTGGGTCGTAGTACTGGTGTCCACCAGTGGGTGCTTTCCGGCAGTGTGGAGCCCACATTAGTTTCACCTGCTGGTGGCACTGTTGGATCCCTGGGTCGTAGTACTGGTGTCCACCAGCGGGTGCTTTCCGGCAGTGTGGAGCCCACATTAGTTTCACCTGCTGCTGGCACTGTTGGATCCGTGGGTCGTAGTACCGGTGTCCACCAATGGGTGTTTTTCAGCAGTGTGGAGCCGACATTATCTCCTGTGATCAGGCGTCACCTGAGCCTGATTGCAGGAGATGTGTATAAATACTGTCAGGAAAGGGCTCTAATCAGGTGCCTCCAAAAACACCCCGCCGCTGTAATTCAGATGCCTGACAAGGGGCCGGACACCTGAATAGGGGGTGGCAGCGGCGACCATAGATAGATTCATGCAATGCATGAATCTATCTATGGTGATAGAGGGGTGGGAGAGAGGGGGCGAAGCTCTTGCACCCTTTATGTATGCACCGCCCCTGGCTGTCAGTCTATGCATTCCCCCCAATCAGCGGCCCTTTCAGGGGGGGGGGGCTTCATTAACTATTATACAGTATGTAGACAAAGTGCCAGACGTTGTGTTGTATTATTATCACAGTGGGGAACAATGTAGAGTATTACTGACAATTATAATAAGAATGTGTATTTCTCAGGTTGCGGTCTTCCCGCCATCAGGCCCCTTATCTCCGGCTACGCCCGGGTCGTGAACGGCGAGGACGCCGTCTCTGGTTCTTGGCCGTGGCAGGTGTCTATTCAGGTACGATCGTTTCTTACCACATTTTTATCTTGTTTATTGTTCTCTTTCTGTAGGGGTGTCGGAAAAGTGTTCACCCATTGGTGGCGCTGTTGGTCCCGTTGATCGCAGTACTGGTGTCCACCAGTGGGTGTCTTCTTGCAGCCAGGATCTGTAATAAATAATTTCACCTGCTGGTGGCTGGTGGCCAGGATCTGTAATAAATAATTTCACCTGCTGATGGCACTGTCAAATCCATGGGCCGTAGTACCGGTGTCCACCAGTGGGTGTTTTTCGGCAGTGTTGGGCCGAAATGATCTCCTGCGATGAGGCGTCACCTGAGCCTGATTGCAGGAGATATGGATAAATACCCGGCAACCCGCACTCTCTAGTTGCCTTGGTATTGTCCTTGTGCCCTGACCTACAATCCTGTTATCAGAACCTGTGCCTACCTGTACCTGACCCCGAGCCTGTATCTAATCCTGATCCCGAGCCTATCCTGAGCCTGTCCCTCCTGTTACCCTGTAACTTTTACCTCCACCCTGCGGCCTGATCCATCCATCCTCTCCAGGTCCGCTTTGTTCCCCATCCCATCTGCTGATCTCCCGTTGCTCTAGCTTGTTTGTTTGTTGCTGTTTTTGGGTCACTGTCTTGTTGTGGGTTTATTGTATAGAGTTTGTGATTTGGTGGTGTGTTTATTTTTATTCCTTGATAAATCATTATTCGCTTACATGCGTTTCGGTTCTCTCTTGCAATCCACACAGTCTGGTCACACTTAGTATATGACAAGGGGCCCCTCAAGGCTCTGTCCATTGACCCTTCCTCTTCTTTATATATATACTATGTGGCCCCCGAAACTAAGGCCCCGTACAGACGACCGAACATGTCTGCTGAAACTGGTCCGCGGACCAGTTTCAGCATACATGTTCGGTCGTGTGTAGGCCCGAGCGGGCAGGATTCCAGCAAACATTTGCCCGCCGGGCCTTTTCCCAGCGGGCAAATATTTCCGGGCTTGTTTTAAAACAGCCCGCTGGAATCCTGCCCGCTCGGACATGTTCGGTCGTCTGTACAGACCTACCGTACATGTCCGAGCGCCCGCCTTCCCTCGCATGTGTCGAATGACTTTGACGCATGCGTGGAGGCATTTAACTGGCAGGCCCGCCCACGTCGCCGCGTCATCGTTGCGGCGACGGTGCGGACACGCCCCGCGTATTGTTTACGCGCGGATTTCTGTATGATGGTGAGTACAGCCACCATACAGAAATCCCCGGGCAGACATGTACGGTGAAAACGGTCCGACGGACCGGTTTCATCGTACATGTTTGCTCGAGAAGTACCCGGCATAAGACCGGGTCTTTTATTCATTTTGGCTACAATAAACACACTAGGGCTTATTTTCAGGGGATGTCTTATTTATTTCCGGTATGCGTAAAAAACGCAGCCACTGTGCCCATCAAACACTGCCACTATACCATCAAACGCAGCCACTGTGCCCATCAAACACTGCCACTGTACCATCAAACGCAGCATCTGTGCCCATCAAATGCTTCCAGAGTGCCCATTAAATGCTACCAGTGTGCCCATCAAACGCTGCCACTGTGCTCATCAAACACAGCCACTGTACCATCAAACGCAGCCTCTGTGTCCATCAAACGATGCCAATGTGCCCATCAAACTGTGCCACTGTGCCCATCAAATGCTCCCAGTGTGCCTATCACATGCTGCCATTGTGCCCATCACATGCTGCCAGTGTGCCCATCATATGCTACCAGTGTGCCTCCCGCCCGCTCACCGTCTGCCCGTCACTTACCCTTTCTCTGTGGGGCAGCGGGTGACGGCGACGAGAGGGGTCCTGCATGCGTCTCCTGCCTCATCTCCTGTCCTCTCCTCCCATCAGGTGTCCAATAGCCGGGCCTGTAAATGTAGTTTCAGCCAATTAGGTGACAGGCAACAGACCCGATTACCTGATTGGCTGAGAGGCGGTTCCTAACACAACGCTGAGTGAACAGCGAACGCCCAGCATGGCACCCGCTGTTCACTGTTTTGGACGCCTATTAGAGCCTACGGCTCTAATCAGGTGCATACAAAAAATACTCCGCTGCTGTAATTCAGCTGCCCGGCGCCTTACAAGGGGCCAGACACCTGAAAAGGGGGAGGAGGCTGCGACCATACATAGATTCATGCAATGCATGAATCTATGTATGGTGATAGAGCGGTGCCAGGAGAGAGGGGACGGTGCCCATGTGCTCCTTATGGATGCACCACCACTGTATGTAATTCTTAACTCCGACCCATCCACTTAGCCCCAAATCCAATCACTGTAGGTGAAATGATCTGTATATAAAGCAAATGACCTCATGATTCTTCTTCTACAGGACAAGGCTGGAGTCCACTACTGTGGCGGATCCCTCATCAACAGTCTCTGGGTTGTCACCGCTGCCCACTGCGGAGTCAGGTACGTCTTATATGATAATATTCTACTACAAGGTCAGCGTTCATTGCAATGCTTCACTGGTCCTCTGTCCATAGTCACCACAACACCCAACTATTTACCAATGACCTGCCTTGTTTGTCTTCCATCCAGAACTTCAGACCGTGTGGTCCTGGGTTTACATGATCAGTACTCCAATGCTGAGCCCATCCAGGTCAAGTCCATCGGCAGAGTAAGTTCTTATTATTGAAGAAGAACTCTCATTGTATATGAGTTTTAGACGTGAGAACGTGATGAGTGTCGTCAACGTATCTTCTAAGCTTTCTTCCTATGTAGAGATTGTAGTGATATATGTATGGGTGGGCATACTTATTACATATAAAGGACGTGTGTCCTCCATGGTCCTGGCACACAGATTGGGACTTGTTCTATCCATAGACATGGGATGAAGTTCAGGAGATACAGTACTACAAGACATTTCTACCTCTGTTATGACGCTTTTGGTTTAGCGTTGAGCATTCAGGCCTAGCTCGGTTTTGAGATTTCCCTTTGCTTCCTGTCTTGGTGACACTCTGTCCTCACACTGACATGCAGGAGTTTAGAAAAATTCCTGCATGTCACCATGTAGAGAAAGTAGACTGCACCTGCCTACACGCCCCTTCCTACAGACTGACACACGCCCATCAAGGCATTTTGATATTATCGTAACACCTCCTAAAAACGAACCCACTGCTTGCATCAGGACTGAGGGCTCCTGAGAGGAGCAGTGAGGAATTGGTCGGGTACATACATATTACTATATAAAGGGGCCCCTAAATTGTCAGCTGAGATTCCTCCGATGTACAAGTGACATGGAGTTCCGGCACTTCCATAAATTTTTAGACCGAGGACTTTTTCAGCTTCCCTCAATTCAAAATAACATATGATGGTGGTTTAAGGTGGAGACAACTCTCAGTATAATGTTAAAGTGGAGTTCCACCCAAAAATGGAACTTCCACTTTTTGGAACCTTCCCCCCCCCTCTGGTGTCACATTGGGCACCTTTCAGGGGGAGGAAGGAGCAGATACCTGTGTAATATAGGTATTTGCTCCCCAGTGGTGTATTTAGGTTTTGTGCTGCCCTAGGCCTGACTAAACTCGTGCACCCCCTAATTTAAATATTACCCACCCCTTCCTGTCAAGGCCACACCCTTTCTGTTTAAGTCCTACCCTAGACCCGCCCCACTTTTCGAGTGGGGACACTAGTTCTGAGGGCCTGGGGGGCAATGGATTCCCTTAATTTTCAGGGATTTCCTCTCACTTCCTGTTTTGCTATGGGGCAGGAAGTGAAGGGAAATTTCTGCAATTGGACATGGATGGTAAAAAATAAACTGACAGGGGCAGTGCGGCCGCTTTATGGGGGGGGCTGGACTAATTTGCCTCTCAGCCCAATCCAACCCAGAGGGCATCCATAACAAATTTTGGGGTACCTTACACAGCTTTAGGCAGGGCCCCCCTGGAGCAGGAAAAAAACAGTGTATTCTCTTCTCTCCTGACGCAAGATAATAAGTGTAAGCGGGAGGGGGGGGGGCCCTGGGGACGATTGGGCTCCCTTACAGGTGTAATGCTAAAAAACAGAGGGGGGCAGGTCAGGTCTGTTAGGGGCCCTGGGGACCATTGGGTCCCTTACATGTGTAATGCAAAAAAAATGCCTATACCCCCCTGATGGCAGCCCTGCCGGCCCATAAGACTGGCACTACACTAACAGTCCGTGCTGCCCCCCTGCAAAGTGCTGCCCTAGGCCTGGTTCTTGGCCTTGTTGGCCTAGGCCAGGATACAGCACTGATGCTCCCACTTCTGGGCATAGGTCGCCTGGGCGATCAAGGTGAATTACGGCGCCTACTCTGTCCTCCCCCGCTGTCTTCTGGGAGACACACAGGTCACAAAAGACAGCAGGGACCAGTGAGGACCCGCAGCATGACTTGCGCAGTAGGGAACCAGGAAGTGAAGCCGCAAGATATTTATAATAAGTTCAGTAGAAGATTCTGATCTCTTAACATTTATGAAGACATTAATCCTTATTATAACTTTCCTCAGTTCTTCGGACACCCCCAGTTCAGCGAGCAGACTATCGCCAATGACATCGCCCTGATCAAGCTCTCCAGTCCCGCCATCCTCACTGACCGCGTGTCCCCCGTGTGTCTTGCTGCTTCCTCTGATGTCTTCAATGGAGGAGAAAGATGCGTCACCAGCGGATGGGGATACACCAATGGTGCCGGTAAGGGAATTAAATATTCTCCAAAAATAAAAAGTATTAGCCAGTTCAACCCCTTGGGCATACGAGGTGCGCCCTAAAAATCTTCATGTAAGTTTGTAGGACGTTCCTCATATTCTTGGTCTTCTCTTTCTGTGGACATCCTGCAGTTCTAGTTGGCACACCATTGAATTTGGGAACAGGATCGTGCCTAGAGCGCCAGACGCTTAGATAATGACTCTTGTATAAGAGGCGGGTCACACTGGGGCGACTCAGCCGCCTGACAAGTCGCGTCCCATTCTATTCAATAGAACCGTTCTAATAGGAGCGACGCAAGTCGCTTCGACTTAGAAAAAGGTTCTTGTACGACTTTGGGGGCGACTCGGGGCGACTTGCATTGACTTCTATACAGAAGTCATTTTGAAAGTCGCCTCTGAAGTCGTCTTCAGGATGCCTTGCCGAGTCGCCCCTGAAGTCGTGCCGCCCCAGTGTGAACCGGCTCTAAGTGATCCCTGCAAATTGTTTACAGGCATTATTGATAAAATATTATAGTTACAACAATTAAATTATGTTTCTAATGAATCCTTTGTAACCCTTTGTGAGTCAATCCTAACTGACTCCTTTTTTCCTATGGTGGTCTTCTACAGTTGGGTGTCAGTCTGGTATGACCGGTCATCACAATGATAAGGTTATAATGTGGTCTTCTACAGTTGGCTGCCAATCTGGTATGACCGGTCATCACATTGATATGGTTAAAATTAGACATGTGCAATTTGTTTAGTTGCTAATTCGTTTCATAACGAAAATTTGGAAATCCGTTTTCGTATTAACAAATTTTGAATTTCCGAATTTCCGAAAATTCGAAATTCCGAATTTTCGTATTTCCGAATTTTTCAATTTTCGAATTTTCGGACTTCCGAAATTTCAAATTTTTTAATTTCCGAATATCCGAATTTTCCAATTTCGAATTTTTCAATTTTCGAATTTTCGAATTTCAAATTTTTCAATTCTGGAATTTCGAATTTTTCAATTTTCCAATTTCGAGAATTGAATTCCAGAATTGAAAAATTCGAATTTTCGAAATTTGAAAATTGAAAAATTCGAAATTCGAAAATTCGAAAATTGAAAAATTCGAAATTGAAAAATTCGAAATTCTAAAATTGAAAAATTCGAAAATTAAAAAAACCGAAAATACGAAAATTAAAAAAACCTGAATTTTTTTAATTAGAATTTTTCGAATTTTTGAAATTTCGAAATTGTAACATTCAAAAATCTAATGTTCGAAAATCTAAGATTCGAAAATGGGAAATTTCCGAATTTCCGAAAATGTTTTTTTTTTATTCTCGTTTCATTATTTTTTTCCGTTTTATTCGTTTTTTCCGTTTTATTAGTTTTTTGCTTTTTCGGAAATCCAAAAATTCGGAATTCGGAATTTTGGAATTTCCCGAATTTACGAAAAAAGCAAAAAACGAATAAATCGGAAAAAAAAATGTTTTTTCGATGTTCCTGAATTTCCGAAAGAAAACCGAATGAAACAAAAACGAAAACATTTTTTTTTTTAACTTCCAGAATTAAAAAAAAAAACAAAAAAAACGAAAATAACATAAACCAAAAAAACGGCAGTGCACATGTCTAGTTAAAATGTGGTCTTCTGCAGTTGGGTGTCAGTCTGGTATGACCGGTAATCACAATGATAAGGTTATAATGTGGTCTTCTACAGTTGGGTGTCAGTCTGGTATGACCGGTCATCACAATGATATGGTTATAATGTGGTCTTCTGCAGTTGGCTGTCAGTCTGGTATGACCGGTCATCACAATGATATGGTTATAATGGGGTCTTCTACAGTTGGGTGTCAGTCTGGTATGACCGGTCATCACAATGATATGGTTATAATGGGGTCTTCTGCAGTTGGCTGTCAGTCTGGTATGACCGGTCATCACAATCATAAGGTTATAATGGGGTCTTCTACAGTTGGGTGTCAGTCTGGTATGACCGGTCATCACAATGATGGTCATTAAGTGGCTTTCTATGGAGGTCTGTACATAAAAGTTGAAATACGTCAGTTGCTTTCCATGTTTCTATTGATCCCTCTTCTCTCTTTCTCTCTCAGCACAAACAAAGCCAGCTAAGCTCCAGCAGGCGGCTCTTCCTCTTCTGAACAACGCCGAATGCCAGAGATACTTTTCAACCAGAATCCTGACCTCCATGATCTGCGCTGGTGCCGCCGGCGCCTCCTCCTGCAACGTACGGTGATCTACAGACTTTATCTGACAGTCTATATACAACAATACTTTGTGTTTTTACGTTTCTTAGTCTGTAGAGTTGAAAAGGATTAGAACAGTGATGGCCAACCTTGTACTTCCAATACATCTGGGGTGCCAAGGTTCTCCATCGCTGGATTGGAAGCTCTGGTGGTATCCATGGCTCCCTCCCTTCATGAAATTCCCCAGGGATGTCCCAGGCCCAGCATCAGTAGCCTCCGGCCTTGGTGGTCAGTAGGAAGAAGTGTATCATTGGTGTCAGTGGGAGGAATAGTGTCCAATCATTGGTATCAGTGGGAGGAATAGTGTCCCATCATTGGTATCAGTGGACAAAACAGTGCCCCATTTTTGGTGTCATTGGAGAAATAATGCCCCATTGTTGGTGGCACAGGGTTAGAAAAGATGACAAATGGTTACATGAGAACTCTTCTATCATTTCTGTTTTTTTCTCTCTTTTCAGCTCGACTCTGGTGGACCCCTCGTGTGTGAGAAGAACGGAGCCTGGACCCTGGCCGGCGTTGTGTCCTTCGGCACCCCTGGCTGTCCTTTATCTTCTCCCGCCGTCTACGCCCGCGTCACCGCCCTCAGATCCTGGGTGGACCAGACTGTCGCCGCCAACTAAACGCCATCCAAGTTCCTTCTGATACTCAATAAAGTGACTTTTATATGAATATGTGGCTGTGGGGCTTTGTTCGGATTCATCAATTCACAAAATAAAAAAGGAAACATAATAAACAATCAATATCCAGTGGAACCTCGGACTGCGAGCAACGCGTTTCGCAATACGAGCGCTGTGTATTTCTAAGAATCCTAACTCGGTTTGCGAGTGTTGTCTCATGAAACGATCAGGAATCAGGCCAAAGCCAAGGTGTGCAGTACCACGTTTGGCCTGAGGTGGGGGGGGGGCGCCGTAACCGAATGGCGCAGTAAGGCCTGAGGACAGTTTGGCTGACTTCGGAAAGTTTTGTGAACGGAGTCTTTCCGAGGTTTGCCGAGGTCAGCCAAACTGTCCTTGGGCTTTTCTGGCCGTCTCCGAGGCTCTATTTATTTATTTATTACTATTTGTTTAGGAAGCGCGCATATACCACCGGTCGGTGGTGCCAAAGCGCTTTGTGACAAAATAGCCCGGATGTTCTGGCAAGGGGAGCATAAATAAAAGAGGAGGGAGAAAAAGACAAGAAATCAGCGAGTAGATGAACGAAGAAAAATTGGCCTAGGATTGAAATGCTTGGCAGAATAGCCAGGTCTTCAGCTTCTTCCTGAACGTATATGGGCTTGGGGTGATGCGAATGTTAAGCGGGATTTGGTTCCAGAGAGTCGCCACCGCGGAGCCAATCCGTTTTCCTCCTATAGAAATTAGCCTGTCAGTATTGCCAATGAGTAAAGCTTTGTCGGCTGAGCGAAGACAGCGTCTAGGTATATAGGGCCAGATCCAAGTAGCCCGGGCGCAACTTAACTTTCCCGGTTTAAGTTACACCGCCGCAATTTTTCCAAGTTAGGTGCCGATCCACAATGCACTTACCTGGAAATTTGCAGCGGTGTAACTTAAATCCGTCCGGCGCAAGGCGGGCCCAATCGAATGGGGCGAGTCCCATTTAAATTAGGCGCGCTCCCGCGCCGGACGTACTGCGCATGCTCCGTCGGGTAAATTACCCGACGTGCATTGCGCTAACTGACGTCGCACCGACGTCATTTGCTTAGACGTTAACGTAAATGGCGTCCAGAGCCATTCACGGACATCTTACGCAAACGACATGGAGGTTTAAATTTCGACGCGGGAACGACAGCCATACTTACCATGGCTTAAGAGAACTAGGGCTCAGCCCTAGTTTTACACGGCGTAACTCGACGGAAACTACGTAGATTTAGATCGACGGGCCGTTCGGGACGTTTGGGGATCGCCGTAAGTCTTCATTTGCATATTCTACGCCGGCCGCAATGGCCTCGCCACCTAGCGGCCGGCCTAGAATTGCATCCTTAAGATCCGACAGTGTAATTCAATTACACATGTCAGATCTTCTGGCTAGCTATGCGTAACTCATTCTATGGATCAGTCGCATAGTTAGAAACAGAGATACGACGGCGTATCAGTAGATACGCCGTCGTATCTCGTTTGTGGATCTGGCCCATAGCGTGGAGTCAGATCTGAAAGGAACTGTGGGCCCAGCTGGTGGTAGCCCCTGTAGATCAGGCAGAGGATTTTAAAATCGGCCCGTTTTGTAACAGGGAGCCAGTGAAGTTCTTTGAGCACAGGGCTGGTCTTGCTTTTGGAGATTGTAGATAAGCATGGCTGCTCGATTCTGCACCAGCTGCAGTTTCTTAGACCATTTCATTGGAATGCCTAGTAGGACTCCGTTTGAAAAGTCAAGGCGAGAGATAATTAGTGCCTGGACTAAGTCTTTCCTATGGTCTTGGGTCAGGAGATGTTTTGCCTTGCGGATAAGTCGTAGAAAATGGGAGGCTCTCGAAACCGATTGTCTAACCTGGGGAATCATACTTAGTTTTTCGTCCAGGATAACCCCCAGGACCGTCACCTTATCTTTCGGATTTGGTGTCAAGCCCAACTCAGTGGGCCAATTTTGAAGAAAGTCGGTCTTGCCTTTTCCAACTATCATGACCTCTGTTTTGTTACCATTGAGGCACAGTTTGTTGATGGTCATCTCCGGCGCCCCCCCCCCCACACCTATGGCCACATGCGGTATTGCATGCCATTAAAGTCAATGCGGAACAAATTCTTTTCATTTCCATTGAGTTCTATGGGGAAACTCGCTTTGATATGCGAGTGCTTTGGATTACAAACATTCTCCTGGAACGGATTATACTCGTGATCTGAGGTTATATATAAATGAGATGCTTTAACAGGTTTCAAATCCTTCAATTTCTTAAGGCAGTGACTGTTTGTCCCCCCCCCCCCTTTCTGTTCCATTGTGTGTATCCAGTTCACCCCTCCCCCCTTCGTTTTATTCTAGGGTCGCTGCTAAAAAAAATATATATATATATATATATATATATATATATATATATATATATATATATATATATATATATAATGTTTGGGGGGATTCTGATTATTTTTCTAGCAAAAATAAAATGATTTTAACTTGTAAACACCAAGTGTAAAAAAAAAAATAGGCCCGGTCCTTAAGTGGTCAAAGCATGACATCTTTTATATTTTACCAAAAAATTGGGCTAACTGTATTGTTTTTGTTTTTGTTTTTTTCTTCTATATTTTAAATAAAAAAAATTGTGTTTGAAAGACCGCTGCACAAATACAGTGTGACATAAAAAATTCATAAAATATTACATTCGCCATTTTATTCTCTAGGGTTCCTGCTAATATATATATATATATATATATAATGTTTGGGGGATTCTGATTATTTTTCTAGCAAAAATAAAATGATTTTAACTTGTAAACACAAAGGGGCAGATCCACAGACAAAGTACGCCTACTGATACGCCGGCGTACTTTCAAATTTCCCGCGTTGTATCGTTGTTTTGAATCCTCAAACCAAGATACGACGGCATCTGGGTTAGATCCCACAGGTGTACGGCTTTGTACGCCTTCGGATCTTAGGATGCAATACTTCGGCGCCCGTTGGGTGGAGTTCGCGGGGTCGGGTATGCAAATTAGCGATTTACGACGATCCACGAACGTATGCGCGGCCGTCGCATTTTCTAACGTCGTCTGTAGTCGGCTTTTTCCGACGTAAAGTTAAAGCTGCTATTTTGCGGCGTATAGATAGAATTGCCATGTTAAGTATGGCCGTCGTTCCCGCGTCGAAATTTGACATTTTTTTTTTTGGCGTAAGTCGTCCGTGAATCTGGATGGACGTAACTCACGTCTAAGTTAAAAAAATGACGTCCTAGGGACGTCATTTAGCGCAATGCACGGCGGGAAATTTAGGAACGACGCATGCGCATTTCATTCAGCGCGGGGACACGCTTCATTTAAATGAAACCCGCCCCCAAATTTGAAATACGCCGCCAGAAATACACTACACCGCCGTAACTTATGGCGCAAACTCGCTGAGGATTCGAAAATGCGCCAGGTAAGGTACGGCGGCGTAGTGTATCTCTGATACGCTGCGCCAATGTATTTCTTTCTGGATCTACCCCCAAGTGTAAAAAAAATAGGCCCGGTCCTTAAGTGGTTAAAGCATGACACCTTTTATATTTTACCCAAAAATTGGGCTAACTTTATTGTTTGTTTTTTTTTATTACATTTTTTCTATATTTAAAAAAAAAATTGTGTTTGAAAGTCAGTGTGACATAAAAAAAAAACATAAAATATTACAATTGCCATTTTGTCTTGTTTACAATGACACTGAAATTATGATTCTTGTAAAAACCTTTTGAAAAGTTGATTAAAAATGAAATAAAAGATTTTTTTTTTTAAATGTTGCACTTTTTATATCGTGACACACAAATAAATAAACAAATAAATAAATAAAAGGTTAATAATAGTGTTTTTAATAAAATAGAAATAAAGCAAAGTAGAAATCTGCAGGGAGATAATAGTTGAAGGGAGAAGGAGAAGAAGGGGTTAATAGGGGCTGAATAGGGCAAACTAAAAGCTAATAAGGAGTCAACAGAGATTTTTTGACGAGTACCTGAGGCCTCGTACACACGACAGAGTTTCTCGGCAGAATTCGGCGAGAAACTCGGTCAGAGCCTGATTCTGCCGAGAAACTCTGTCGTGTGTACACTTTCGGCCCGATGGAGCCGCCGAGGAACTCGTCGGGAAAATAGAGAACATGTTCTCTATTTTCTCGTTGTTCTATGGGAGCTCTCGGCTTCAGGGCTGAACTCGCCGAGGAACTCGACGTGTTTGGCACGTCGAGTTCCTCGGCCGTGTGTACGAGGCCTGAGATAATTTTAATTTTTCTTTAGGCTGCATTCACGCCTATTTTATTCACAAAAAAATAGTAATAATATATGAATAAATAAATGTAAAATAAATACACAAATAACTAAAAATCATCATAAATAAGTCAAATAAATTATTAATATGCAATAATACATTAATTCATTTTGTGCCAGGGTGTTTATTTTTATTTTTTTAAGGGGTAAGGGTGGGTGCCGCCGACCAACCGACCGACCAACCCGAGGGGGATTGTGGTTGTTTGCTGCCCCCTCCCCCCCAAGAAAAAACACCAGCGGCTCCAATGTCCTCTCTGCATCATGGCTGCTTTTGCCGCATGGCTCCTCCCTCCTCCTCCTCCTAGGCGACCAATAGGATCGCCTGTCCTTTCAGCCAATTGGGTGACCGGTGTCAAAACACACCTGGGTGGGCTCGGAGCACACTCTCTGTGAGCCCACCGTATAATTGAAGCCTATTAGAGCCTCTGCATTGGAATCCATGCGCTGATGTCCTGAAAGGGGCTGGACACATGGATAGGGGAGGTGGAGATGGACAGGGGGGCGGTGCCCATGTGCCCTTAATGGACAGGCCCTCCTGGCCGTTGCTCGCCACCCATAAGAACCCGCAGCCCGACCATAAGAGCCCGCAACCTGGCTTCTGCCCGCTGCCAGTGTGAGCCTGCCCACCTGCAACCAATGGGGAAAGTGCTGGGGTAGGGGGGTGCCACCGACCGACCTAACCGACCAACCGGGGGGTCACTGTCACTGACCACCAACAATTGTGGGCGGTGATTACCAACCATCAATGTTATGGGGTGCACCCACTTATAATATTGTGGAGAATTCCCTTTACATGTTGGTTGGCCAGTGTTGATTGCCCCCTACATGTTGGTAGTCATTGCCCTATAAAATATTGTAGGTGGGTTTTGCGTCACCGCGTTGGACTCGATCGTTTTTTTTAACTGATGGTGTGTAGGCACATCAGACCATCAGTCAGCTTCATCGGTTAACCGATGAGAACAGTCCTTCAGTCCGTTCTCATCGGTTTAGACTGATCGCGTGTACAGGGCCTTAGTGTGTTTGCTGTGATGAAAAAGGGAGAGGGGATTCCTCCAGCAGCCCCCCCTGCTGATAAGACTGGTTACTGATGAGAAGTTGAATACAGCTGACCTGTGTTTTTACCCAACACTGAAGTACGGCTGGTGACTGGGTGGGCTAAAGAGTCCTGGATAGTGCTGGTTCTGGACAGAGGAAGCATTGACGGCGGACATAGTCCGGTTGAGGATGAGGGTTCGTCACACTTCCCTTATCTCGTTTTCCTATCCCCGTCACACCCATTCGTTGTTGAAATGTTTGAACGGTTGGCTTTGGTTACAGTGCCATATGGGACGCGTAGGACGAGGGTCTAACTCAGGCACTACTCATCTGAGATTGTGCCTCTAGGTGTTTCAGTGGTACCTTAGGGGCCACATAATGCTTCTGGGATAAAGCAGTGTCATGCGTGACGTGATCGTTCGAGGAACTTTGCTCCACAAAGAGAGAAGAGAAGAAAAAGGCGCACCAGGCTAGTGTGTTACCGTTGACAATTTAATAGAATAAAAATGTAATAAACAACTACTTACAGAGAAAGCAACATAATAGGCCTATCGACAACGCTGTAGGGGATACACCTCGAACCACACTCCAAATAGGGGGGATAAAGGTGTGTCACTGCCGGCTGACGTGTTTCGAGGCTACAAAGACCTCTTCATCAGAGCCCAGCCCAACTTTGCTCCACACAACACGTCACACATCATACTACAACGTGAATGATTAACCATTTCCCTACCGCACGCCGTCATATGACGTCGCTGAATTTCGGTGGAGATGGGTACAGCTACAGGCATCATTCAGATATAATTCTTTGCAGCCGGTCATTCTGCACACCATAAGAATAATCATATCGGCAGTTCCACCTCTTGACCGTTCTTATAGGCGACGGGAGGGAGGTCCCTTCCCTCCCGCCACCATGCTTCTCCGGGCTCTCCCGTGCCATCGGGGGGGGGGGGGGGGCGAGAAAGAATCGTCCAGTGCCAGATGATGACGGTAGAGATTTCCGGTGACCAGATGGTCCACCAGTCATCTCTATGACCATCGGAGGCCCTGGCACGATGTTATGACGTCACGCCCCTGGGCCCCGGATGTAAACAAAGCCACGATCGTGGCTATCAGCATGAGATTGGTGATTTTTTTTTATTTATCTCATATTTTCCAGCCTGGAGGAGAGATGTGGGGAAGGTCTTTTTGACCCCGCATCTCTCCATAAAGAGGGCCTGTCACAATAGATTCCTATTAAAAGGGATGTTTATATTTGTTGAAATAGGAATAAAAGTGATTAAAAATAAATAAAAAAAAGTGTAAAAAATAAATAAAATTAAAACGCTCCTGTCCCCTGTAGCTCGCGCTCAGAAGCAAACACGTGCGTCAGAGCGTGTGCAATAATTCCAGCACTAGACCTCCTCTGTAACTCTAAACTGGTAACCTGTAAAACAAATTAAAGCGTTGCCTATGGAGATTTTTAAGTACCGAAGTTTGGCGCCATTCCATGAGTGTGCGCAGTTTTAAAGCGTGACATGTTGGGTATCTATTTACTCGGTGTAACATCATCTTTCACATTATACAAAAACATTGGGCTAACTCAGTGTTTCTCAATTCCAGTCCTCAGGCCCCCCCAACAGGTCAGGTTTTCAGGATTTTCCTCAGATGAAAAGGCTGTGGTGATTACTAAGGCAGTGAAACTGATCAAATCACCTGTGCAAAATAATGGAAATCCTGAAAACCTGACCTGTTGGGGGGGCCTGAGGACTGGAATTGAGAAACACTGGGCTAACTTTACTGTTTTGTTATTTTTTAATTCATAAATTTGTATTTTTATTTTTTTTTTGCCCAAAAATGGCGTTTGAAAAATGATTGGACAAATACCGTGCAAGATAAAAAGTTGCAATGACCGCCATTTTATTCCCTAGGGTACATATACCATATGTACTAGAATATGAGCCGAGGCACCTAATTTTACCACAAAAAATGGGAAAACGTATTGACTCGAGTATAAGCCTAGGGTGTCCATCTGCATGCCTCACTGAGCCTCACTTTGCCTCACTGTGTCCATGCCTCACTGTGTCCATGCCTCACTGTGTCCATGCCTCACTGTGTCCATGCCTCACTGTGTCCATGTCTCACTGTGTCCATGTCTCACTGTGTCCATGCCTCACTGTGTCCATGCCTCACTGTGTCCATGTCTCACTGTGCCCATGCCTCACTGTGTCCATGACTAGACTGACGTTTAACATGGGAGTCTATGGAAGGGGTGCCTGTATTTGAAAAAAATCGGTGCTCCCCAGCTGTAGGTCCCCCAGACAACAAACTTTTCACACTTTTAGAGGAGAAAAGTGGCTACATGTGTGCCATGTTTCGGGTCCAGGAGACCTACGACCAGCCAGTACCGGGTCACCAAATTTACCGGAGAAATTACCGTGTAACATGGGAGTCTATGGAAGGGGTGCCTGGCTTTGAAAAATCGGTGCTCCCCGACCATAGGTCCCCCGGGCTAAAAGAGTGGGGCTACATGTGTGCCAAGTTTTGGGTCCAGGGACCTACGACCGGCCAATACCGGGTCCCCAAAATCACCAGAGAAATTACCGTTTAACATGGGAGTATATAGAAGGGGTGCCCAGCTTTGAAAAATCAGTGCTCCCCGGCCATAGGTCCCCCGGACTACAAACTTTGCACACTTGTAGAGGAAGAGTGGGGCTACATGTGTGCTAAGTTTCAGGTGCCTGGATTTGAAAAATCGCTGCTCCCCAACCATAGGACCCCCAGACAAAAAACTTTGCACACGAGGAGAAATAATGCTACATGTGTGCCCAGTTTCCGGTCCAGGGGATCTACAACCGGCCAATACTGGGTCCCCAAAATCACTGGAGAAATGACCGTTTAACATGGGAGTATAGAGAAGGGGTGCCCGGCTTTGAAAAATCGGTGCTCCCTTGCCGTAGGTCCCCCGGACAACAAACTTTGCACGCTTGTAGAGAAATGTGGCTACATGTGTGCCAAGTTTCGGGTCCAGGGGACCTACAATCGGCCAGTACCGAGTCCCCAAATTTACCGGAGAAATTACCGTTTAACATGGGAGTCTATGGAAGGGGTGCCTGGGTTTGAAAAATCGGTGCTCCCGGCCATAGGTCCCCCGGACAGCAAAGAGTAGAGCTACATGTGTGCCAAGTTTTGGGTCCAGGGTACCTACGGCCGGCCGTTAGCGGGTCCCCAAATTCCAGGAGATCAGGCGCAAAGAGGTGACTCGAGTATAAGCCGAGGGGGGCATTTTCAGCACAAAAAAATATACTTGAGTATATACAGTATAATGTTTTGGGGTTTTGAGTAATTTTCTAGCAAAAAAATTATGATTTTTACATGAAGGAGAGAAGTGCCAGAATAGGGTATGGTAATGGTTAAGGACTGCATTAAAAAAAAAACATTATATATTTATGTATCACATTCTTATTGCCGTATTACTAGTCCCATAGCAGAAATGTCTTCTTGTTTATTTTGTGAATTCATGAATCCTAAGAAAACTCACAGCCATATATTAATAGAAAAGTTACTTTATTGAGTAGAAAAAGGACATTGGATGCTATTTAGTTAGCGGCAACAGTCTGGTCCACCCAGGATCTGAGGAAGGAGACGCGGGCGTAGATTCCGGGAGAAGAAGGAGAACAGGTAGGACTGCCCGCAGACACAACACCGGTCAGGGTCCAGGCTCCGTTCCTTTGGCACACAAGTGGTCCACCTGAGTCACCCTGAAAAGGAGAAAATGTACGAAATTACAAAAGATTTCATGAAGGGAGCTATTGGATAGCAGAAACAGCTTGACGGGGCTTCTAATCCTTCCCACATTCATATAGACCAGGGGTCTCCAAACTGCGGCCCGGGGCCCAGATGCGGCCCTTTCCTGGCCTTTATCCGGCCCTTGGGGCACTAATCCTCTCACTGATATGAGACACTATTCTGACATCTAACACCAACAATGGGGCACCATTTCTTCTACTGAAACCAATAATGGAGCACAAATACTCCCTATGATAGCAAAGATAGGCCACTATTCCTCCTAACCTGATGCCAGAAACATTTCCACTCCCACTGGCCACGATCCGGCCCTCCTAAAGTCTGAAGGACGGTGAACCGGCCCTTTGTTTAGAAAGTTTGGAGACCCCTGATATAGACTAACAAACGTTAAGATGCCTTTATAACACAATTGTCAATTTTTGGACTTTGTAGGTGCCACATAAGGTCATTTTACACCATGACGGCGCTGCTCAACCACAAGGCCAAGCTCGGTGCCATCTTAATTACAGTATTGTTTGGCAAAAGACATTCAATGGGCCTCAGAGGAAAAGAAGCAAATTTAGGAATTACAAAAGAGTTCTCATAAATCACTTGCTGCCCACATAACGCTTATGTGGTTTGTGCTTTAACGCTCACACACTGCACATATTCATCCATGGATGTCCAAAGTGTCTGTGCTGAGAGTGCGCGCTCCCGACACAGTGACCAACCTATCATAGACAGATCCTCTTCTCTAGTTATAATTGGGAGCTGATGAGATTGGATCCTCCTGACCATGTGATCGTTGTGACTGCCAATTACAGTGGTCAAGCAATCTGTAATCCCTTCCTGTCAACAAAGCATAAATGGCCAGATAAAGGGATGTGAGGCTGGGTTGGAAGAGGTTATTATAGACAGAACTATGGAGTCACGATACGATATTATCTATTTACAACAGGACATAACTCCCACCAATTCAGTATACTGTATAAGTAAATGGAATTAGTATTTGGGTTATGAGAGTTAAAGCAATATAGTCCCAAAGTTCTTTTGAATTACCATACACTAAAGCAGGAGTCT
Source organism: Rana temporaria (assembly GCF_905171775.1). Classification (NCBI taxonomy): domain Eukaryota; kingdom Metazoa; phylum Chordata; class Amphibia; order Anura; family Ranidae; genus Rana; species Rana temporaria. Next base: position 2,567,192 of record NC_053489.1, on the reverse strand, counting down.
CCAAAGTTTCTAAACAAAGGGCCAGTTTACTGTCCTTCAGACATTACGGGGGCAGGACTGTGACCATCGGGAGTAGAAAAAGTCCTGACAACAGTGAGGAGGAAAAAAATGCCTTATTGTTTGTTTCAGTGCCTCATCATTGGTGTCAGTGGGGGAGGGGGATTGTGCCCCATTCTTGGTGTCACTGGGAAGAATTGTGCCCCATCATTTGTGTCAATGAGGCCAATTGTTTGTGTCATTGGGAGAAATTGTGCCCCATCATTGGGGCCCATTGTTGGTTTAATTGGGAGTAATAGTGCCCTATTATTAGGTGTCATTGGCCCCATTAGGAGGAATTGTGCCCCATTATTGAGTGTCATTGGGCCCCATTGGAAGGAATTCTGCTCCATTATTGGGTGTCATTGGGCCCCATTGGAAGGAATTCTGCTCCATTATTGGGTGTCATTGGGCCCCATTGGAAGGAATTCTGCTCCATTATTGGGTGTCATTGGGCCCCATTGGGAGGAATTGTGCCCTATTATTGGGTGTCATTGGGCCCCATTGGAAGGAATTCTGCTCCATTATTGGGTGTCATTGGGCCCCATTGGAAGGAATTCTGCTCCATTATTGGGTGTCATTGGGCCCCATTGGAAGGAATTCTGCTCCATTATTGGGTGTCATTGGGCCCCATTGGGAGGAATTGTGCCCTATTATTGGGTGTCATTGGGCCCCATTGGAAGGAATTCTGCTCCATTATTGGGTGTCATTGGGCCCCATTGGAAGGAATTCTGCTCCATTATTGGATGTCATTGGGCCTCATTGGGAGGAATTGGCCCCCATTGTTGAGTGTCATTGGGCCTCATTGTTGGTCTCATTGGGAGGAATTGTGCCCTTTCATTGGTGTCATTGGGGGGGGGGGGATTATGGCCCCAAGGGCCGGGTAAAAGCAAGCAAAGGGCCACATCTGGCCCCCGGGCCATAGTTTGGACACCACTGCACTAAAGGAAAGCCATAATTGGGTCTGACGGGTCCAAGCAAGTGGAGATTTCATGAAGGGAGCCATTGGATATCAGAAACAACTTGACGGGGCTTCTAATCCTTCCATTCTTCTTATAAGACTAACAAACGTTAAGATGGCGGCTTTATAACACAATTGCCGATTCTTGGACTTTGTAGGGTCCACGTAAGGTAATTTACACCATGACGAGCCAGCACATCTCAACCACAAGGCTAAGCTTGGTGCCATCTTAAATACAGTATTCTTTGACAAAAGACACTCAATGGGTCTCAGAGGAGAACTTGAACTCTAGAAAAAATCATGAACCATTAATGGGTCTAAAAGAACCCCTCACCAGTTAGTTTCAACAACAGTAATATGATATGCAGAAGATAGTCCACCATATAAAACAGAACACAGGACCATCAATGGAGGAGCAAATCATTCAATATTCACTTGTCAATACTCGTTAGAATTAATGTAACATTTAATTAAATAATTAAATAATCTATGATGCTCTATGTATGATTGTTAGTCTACATAGACTGTCCTGCCTCATATAAAGTGACCCTCATTAGAGATCCATAAGCTATTGTTCTGTCCAACAAGATGGCTGTAGAGAGCCAACACTGGTCAATAGAAGTCTGTAGGTCATCTTACCATGCAGGAAGAGGCACCGGAGGCTCCGGCGCAGATCATGGAGGCCTCGATTCTGGGGGCAAAGTATCTCTGGCAGTCAGTGTTGGTCAGAAGAGGAAGAGACACCTGCTGGAGTTTAGCTGGCTTAGTCAGTGCTGAGAGAGAAAGAGAGAAGACGGATTAACGTAAAAGAAGGACAGCAACTCTGTATTTAACCTTTAGAAATCTTTATGTATATCTCTCCACAGAAGACCATTTTATGGCCGTATTATTGTGATGCCCGTCCATACCAGACTGAAACTCATATCTTGCCCCATCATTACTGTAAATTTTAGGCAGTTTTTCCATCTTATGACGCTTCTTTGTGTAACTTCTCTGTTGTTTTTTCAAAAAATTTCAAACACGATCGGGTCACTGGAGCTGAACAACGGGGAGAGGTGAGTGTAAGCAAACCTTCCCCGTTCTTCTCTGTGGCAATGTCAGTGATCGTCTGTTCCCTGATATAGGGAACAACGATCAGTGATGTCACAAGTCCAGCCCCGCCCCCTACAGTTAGAAACACACAAAAGGTCACACTTAACCCCTACAGCGTGAAAAAAAGGACGCCAATTTTGTTTGGGAGGAACATCGCACGACCGCGCAATTGTCAGTTAAAGCAACGCAGTGCCGAAACGCAAAAAGGGGCCGGGTCCTTTACCTGCATAATGGTCCGGGGATTAAGTGGTTAAGAGGATGTGGTGCAAAACAGAACTTCTTCTGCTTCACGCAAAATGAAAGACGAACTCTAGGACGACATGGACGCCACCCCCCATTCTGAGACAAATCATCACCCCAAGCACCAAAGTCAAAAGTCTAAGAGCAGCTTTTGCAGACGACGTCCTCTTCTATTTAATGGAACCCAAAACATCAATCCCAAACCTTCTAAATCTATGTAGCGAATATGGAGAAATTTCAAACTTTAAATTAAACATTACAAAAACGGAGATCATGAGTATAAACATAAGCAAGATAGAAGAGCAACTCCTGAAAATGAAGTACAAATTTGCTTGGGTTAAAGAACTTAAATACCTAGGGATACTGCTAGCAAAATCTACTAGGGAGATGTACACGATAAATTTTATCCCTTTATTGAACGAAATTAAGACAGAAACAAAAAGGGTGGAAAACAGGGCAATATCATGGATAGGACGAATCAATTACTGCAAAATGGTTATTCTACCAAAAATGTTATATAAATTCCAGATGATCCCCATTGCCCTCCCCGGGACATTGCTCTCTGCCCTTAGAAAATTAATAATGAATTATATATGGAGAAATAAGAAACACAGGATAGCACTTCAGACACTAAAACAACCAAAAAAAAAGGGTGGATTAGCGGTGCCCGATGTCAAGAGATACTATGAGGCTGTGATATTAACAAGAGTGGTGGAGTGGGCCAGAGCTAGCAAAGAAAAAAGGTGGGTTAGTGTAGAAAATGAATTATCACAGGCAAGGTTAGATAAGATAATTTGGAACCCTCCCCAATTTAGGACATTAGATAAAAATGCACACGAGATAACTAAAAATGCACTTAAAGTTTGGGACACTGTTTACAAGAAAACTGTGAAGGAGTACAATTCACCCCTTATATCACTAAAGAATAACGATTATTTTGCACCAGGTAAAACACAAGTGGGGGGAAATTGGATTAAAATGGACACTATACAATTAAGGGATATAATGAAGGAAGGTCACATTTTAACACTACAGGAGTTGAAATTAAAAAACTTTTTCCGGGAAATTAATGAATGGAGATATCGGCAACTAAACCATTTTATCCAAGACCTTCCACACCCACTGAGGTCGGGAGATCAGTTATTGGAATTGGAAAAAATATGCTCTACAAAAAATGCCAGAGGATCTATCTCGGGACTATATAAGATGTTACTGAAGATGGAAGAGCAGAACATACCCCCATTCATTAAAAAATGGGAAAGGGAACTAGGGACACAGCGGGATAGGATCACAATAGAGAAAATGCTGACTCTGACACACTCCTCCGCGGTGGACAGCCGCACAGCAGAGATGTGTTTTAAATGCATAGCCGGATGGTACATGACACCAGACAAATTAAAAAAGTTTAAAGAGGGACAGACTGGAGAGTGCTGGAGGGGCTGCGGTTCACCAGGAAATATGGCGCACCTGTGGTGGGGATGCCCTAAGATAAGGAGGTACTGGGAAAAAATATTGGCCTGCGTTGAAGAGATTACAAAGAAAAAGATAAAGATGGACCCTTGGGTTGTCCTGTTCCACGGGGGGGAAGAAGGCATCAAAAGTTATAAAAAATCGCTAGTACCGCACCTACTGAATGCAGCCAAAAGATTAATCCCAAGGGGCTGGCAAGAGGTGGAATGTCCATCAATCTGGGAATGGATCGATGCGGTTGAAGAAACTTATAAAATGGAGGAACTGCAGGAGGATATGGAGGGCAACAATATGTTACAAAATATGAAATGGGAAAATTGGAGAACCTTTAAGAAATCATGGAGTTACGCGGAAAAGTTAAGAGAAGATATTTAAGACCACTATAGAAAAATCAGAGAGAAGTAGAGGTGTACGGAGATTGTTTTGGGTGAGATAGGAGGGGGGGGAGGGAAGGGTAAGGGGGGTGAAGTATTAAGGGAAAAACTTTTGTATATGTCTAGCAAAAGAAATTAAATATGTATTCAAGAAAATAACATATATATATGTATGTATATATATATATATGTATATATATATATATACAAAAAAAAAAAAACATAAGAGGGAAAACAAAAACAATTGACACAAGAAACAGAGACACTAATGATGCAAAACCCAAATAGAGATGCAATGGGCTGGTACGCAGAACATGAGCATGTAAATGCACACTCTATGAGGTGGAGTCTGAAGTAAAAAAAAAAAAAAAAAAAAAAAAAAGAAAGCAACGCAGTGCCGAAACGCAAAAAGGGGCCAGGTCCTTTACCTGCATAATGGTCCGGGGATTAAGTGGTTAAGAGGATGTGGTGCAAAACAGAACTTCTTCTGCTTCACGCAAAATGAAAGACGAACTCTAGGACGACATGGACGCCACCCCCCATTCTGAGACAAATCATCACCCCAAGCACCAAAGTCAAAAGTCTAAGGCCCCGTACACACGACAGAGGAACTCGACGTGCTTGGCACGTCGAGTTCCTCGTCTCGTTTTGGGATGAAGCCGCCGAGGAGCTCGGCGGGCCGCCTTCTCCTATAGAACAACGCGGCCAACGAGAAAATAGAGAACATGTTCTCTATTTTCTCGTCGAGCTCCTCGGCGGCTCCATCGAGCCAAAACTGTACAGACGACAGAGATTCTCGGCAGAATCCGGGTTTTGACCGAGTTTCTCGGCGAATTCTGCCGAGAATCTCTGTCGTGTGTACGAGGCCTCAGAGTCACCTTTGACTCAGACATGACTATGGATGTACAAATAGGATCGTAGTCAGCGGATCTCACCATCTTCTCCGCCTGCTACAAAGACTCATCCCCTTCACTACAGCAGTAGTAGTTGGAACAATTATCAACTCCACACTCATCCCCTTCACTACAGCAGTAGTAGTTGGAGCAATTATCAACTCCAGACTCGACTATGCAAACTCCCTCTACCTCAGACTCCCCAAATACCAGATTTCTCATCTACAAGTCGTCCAGAACACGGCAGCCAGACTGATAACGGGGAAAAAAAATCTGGGAATCAATCACCCCGCCCCTGAGGACCCTTCATTGGCCGTAAAAGATCGGGCAGCGGCGTTGCTAGCCAGGTGCGGGGGGGGGGCGGGCCGCACCCGGGTGACACCACTGGGTAGCGACACCACACTAACACCGCCCGCCCTTGCCCTGTGCCTTGCGGCTCAGCGAAGCGGAAAGAACCCGCCCCCCCTCCTCTCATCGGGTCACATTCAAGGCCCTCTGCCTCACTCACAAATGTACACAAGGAATGGCCCCCCAATATTTATGCAAGTAAATAAAATACCAACCAAAACCTACTTCAAATCCCCAAGTCCCGCTACAAGTCTAAAGGAGAACGAAGATTCGCAGTCCAAGGACCTCGACTGCGGAACGCGCTACCAACTAACATCAGGCCTTCAGAAAAAACTCAAGAACCACCTCTTCTGAAGGATCAGGACGATAATGGATACCAAGCGTCTTGAGGAGATTCAGTTCGCATTTGTAGCGCTATACAAGTTATTCACTCACTCAGATGATAAGTACAAAATTCTTCTCCCCTATAATATTTCATGAATGATGTCTGTAAACAGTTTGCAGGCATTGCATACACAGGAGCCATTGTCTAAGCTCTTGGTGCACAAAACATGCCGTGGGATGGCCATAGCAGGAGAAGTTGACCAAAGCATATGAGGTATGTCCTACAATCTAAGACAAATATTTTTAGGGCATACTTTGAATTGAGCTTCAATGGGTTAATACTTTGTATATTTGAAGAACATCTAATTCACTTACTGACACCATTGGTGTATCCCCATCCGCTGGTGACGCAACTTTCTCCTTCTCCGAAGACATCAGAGGAAGCAGCAAGACACGCAGGGGACACGCGGTCATTGAGGGTGGCGGGACTGGAGAGCTTGATCAGGGCGATGTCATTGACAGCGGTCTGGGAGTTGTATTGTGGGTGTCTGAAGAACTGAGAAACATTATATTAAGGATTAATTCATCTTCTTAGAAAAAAAAAAGTACTGGCACATGCGTGCAGGGGCGCAAGCCGGTATGTGCGAGCAAACGTGCACGCATTGGCGTCAATCCGCCTATTTAAACCTGCCAGTGACATGCACACTTTGCTGAGTGGTCTTTCAGCTTGTGCCTGTTTGCCTGATCTGTACCAGTTTCCTGTATCCTGACCCGGCTTCACCTGAACCTTCACTTTAACCTCCGCCTGCCTACTTGTGACCCCAGCTTGTGCTTGACTCTGCTTGTGCCTGATGTTCCTGTGCCTTGCTGCCGGACTGTGTATCGAACCTGGCCTGTGCCCCGTCTCTGCCTCACGTCTCGGTACCTGCTCTGTCTGGCTGTTGATGACCTCCTGGCTCATGTCCCGGCCACGCTTCCACCTGCTGATTCAGCGACATGGAGCTCCTGTTCTCAGTACCTGCCCAGCGCTCTTCAGCCACCTGGTTCCTGCCAAGACCCAGCCAGAACCATCTGCTACATTGGCCCTCGTGCCACTCTGTGTCCTCCACTCCCTGTCATCACTACCAGGGGTGTTGGACAAGAGGTGCAAGAGAAGCCCCTTCTACAGCTCGATATCCACCAGGTACGTGACACTTGTACATCGAAGGAATCTCAGCTGACAATTAAAGGGCCCAAGCAGTTACTTTGGACATTCCACAACCAAAAAACATACGGTGGTAGGCACCCTTGCCACTCCAGCTGTGAAGAAACTACAAATCCCACGAGGCATTGCAAGACTCTGGCTGACACAGACATGATTCTCAGAGGCTGAGGCATGATGGGATTTGTAGTTTCACCACATCTAGAGATCTATGGTTGCCTTCTCCTGCACTAGATGATTGTGGACGACCTTCATCTAGGTAATGAGATGAGCTCGATCTGACTTGCTGCATCTTCTAATGCACATTGTGAGAAGCTCAAAGTGTGCAGTGAAATCAAGAGTAAGAAATTTCAGTCCAGGAGAGGAGCCGGTACAACTGTGCAAGACTGAAAATCAAAGCCTGGATCAGCTTTCTTGACTTGAAAGCAAACAAAGCCCCATTTATAAGACCACTTGTAGTCTTGGAGCGCACACCTTTACGTAGATTCACAAAGAGTTAAGCCGGCTTATCAGTAGATAATCCGACCTAACTCTGAATCTACGCCGGCGTTTGTTTAAGTGTATGCTCAAACAGAGATACACTTAAACAAAGCTAAGATAGGCCGGCTTGCGCCGTTCTATCTTAGCTTGCAATGTTTCTGATGGCCGCTAGATGGCGCTTCCATTGCGGCCGGCGTAGATTATGTAAATGAGGGGATACGCCGATTCACGAACGAACGCCCGGCCTACACCGTCGCATTACGTAGTTTCCGTAAGGCCTTATCTTTGAGGTGGAATAACAATGTTAAAGTATGGCCGCCGTTCCCGCCGCGAGGTTCGAATTTTTTACGTCGTTTGCGTAAGTCGTCCGTGAATCGGGAGTTAGGTCGTTTACGTCCGCGTCAAAATCAATAGGCCCGTACAGCCTACTTAGCCGCAATGCGCACTGGGAAATGTAGTTGCCCGGCGCATGCGCAGTGTCAAGAAATGTGAGGTCAAGCCTCATTTCCATACAACACACCCCCCTCCCAGTCATTTGAATTAGGCGCCCTTACGCCCGCTCGTTTTAGGCTACACCACCGTAGATTAGCAGGTAAGTGGTTTGTGAATCAGTACTAGCCTAAATAATTTACGGCGGTGTAGCCTAAAAAGGCTAGGCTAGGCCGCTCTAAAGTTAGGCCAATCTACGTGAATCTACCTATTTGTGTCTAGATGATCCCTCCCTTCTCATAACCAAAGGACCTCAGTACATGCAGAAATTCTATCATCTGTATTCAGGTCTTTAGAAATGAAATTAGCCTATGTATTTATTTATATTCCTTTACAAATGAAAATAACAGACGGGAGGGTCTTCAGAACTCCATCCCATATCTTTGGATACTACAAGTCCCAAATCTATGTGCCATGACCATGGAGGAATCACAGTCCTTAAATGTAATAAGAAATAAGTCTGCCCACCCACACATACATATATCACTACATTCTCTATAGAGGAAGAAAGCTTAGAAGATACATCGATGACACTGATCACCTTCTCACGTCTAACACTCTTAAAAAAAATGTAGTTCTCCTTCAACAACAAGAACTTACTCTGCCGACAGATTTGACCTGGATGGGCTCAGCATTGGAGGAAAGGTCGAATTCACCCAGGACCACACGGTGGGAAGAACTGGATGGAGAAAAACATGTCAGGTCATTGGGAAGTGGTTGGGTGTTGCGGTGACTATGGTCTTCAGACTCAACCTTCTTCTCTCCATACGTGTTTGTTTAGCAGCGAAAGGTATTTTTTTTTTCACCCATACTATCTACAGCTCTCTAGTTTCTACAAACTCTACCGTCTGTATCTTGAAATAAAGACAGATAACAGTTATGTCGCGTACACACGGTCGAACAAAAGTCCGACCCAAAAGTCATCGGAATTCCGACGGAGAAAAAAAGAACGGGTTCTATTTCTAAACTCTGATGGAATTCCTCGGAAAAAACTCAGATGGGCACACACAGAGTTTTTTCAACGGAAATTCCTATCGTGTGTACGCGGCATTACTTGTGAATTGGATATATGATTCTATATTGTATCTGGTCTATAAACCAGAGGCTCTGGATGGACAGTTGGATACATGGTTCCATATTTAGGATGTATCCAGTCTATAAACCAGAGGCTCTGGGTGGACAGTTGGATAAATGGTTCTATATTTAGGATTTATCCGGTCTATAAACCAGAGGCTCTGGATGGACAGTTGGATAAATGAATCTATATTTAGGATGTATCTGTCCTATAAACCACAGGCTCTGGATGGATAGTTCTATATTTAGGATGTATCTGGTCTATAAACCAGAGGCTCTGGATGGACAGTTGGATAAATGGTTCTATATTTAGGATGTATCTGTCCTATAAACCACAGGCTCTGGATGGATAGTTCTATATTTAGGATGTATCTGGTCTATAAATCAGAGGCTCTGGATGGACTGTTGGATACATGGTTCTATATTTAGGATGTATCTGGTCTATAAACCAGAGGCTCTGGATGGACAGTTGGATAAATGGTTCTATATTTAGGATGTATCTGGTCTATAAACCAGAGGCTCTGGATGGACTGTTGGATAAATGGTTCTATATGTAAGATGTATCTGGTCTATAAACCAGAGGCTCTGGATGGAGGACCAGTGAAGTTTTGCAGTGATTATTGACCTTGTAGTAGAATAGTATCACATAAGACTCACCTGACTGGGCAGTGGGCAGCGGTGACAACCCAGAGGCTGTTGATGATGGAGCCGCCACAGTAGTGGAATCCGGTGTAGTCCTGTAGAAGAAGAGTAACAAGATGGTTGCTTTATATACAGATTATTTCACCTACCCCTTGGGGATAAAAGTGGGAAACCTCTCCACATACCCTCCCCCTCTGATGTACTAGGTCCTTCTCAGTGCCATCTTCTGCTCCTTAATGTTCTTTGGTGGGACACATCTTCTCCCCATCCCACCACCGCCCCCACTTTTATCTTTTGAGGAGGGTTGTCACCTACCCTTGCCTCCTCTCACTTCACTTTCCTAACAGGGCTATGCAACACTCAATTAAGAATTGAAAATTAAAACATTCAGTCAGTGAAACTCAAAATTGTTTCCGTAGTAACCTATAGACAGGACCGCCATCAGGAATTATGGGGCCCCTTACACAGCTTCCCCCCTGGAGCATAGAACCGGCGGGGGGGGGGGGGGGGGGCTGCCGCAAATTGAGAAGGGGGGGGGGGGGGGCTGCCGCGAATTGAGAAAAAAAAGAAGAAATAAAGAAAAATATATATAAAAAAAAAGGGGGGGTAGCCATCCGGGGTCCTGGGGACCTCTGGGCCCTTTAATATATATTTTTTTTTATATAAGAAGAAATTACAAAAAAAAGGGGGGTTGCCATCCGGGAGCTCTGGGCCCTTTATTTAAAAAAAAAAAAAGAAACCTCTGGGCCCTTTAATAATAAAAAATATATATATAAAAAAAATAATGAAAAAAAAAACATTTATTAAAAAAAAAGGGGGTTGCCATCCAGGGCCCTGGGGGCCTCTGGGACCTTTAATATTTTTTTTTTATAAAAAGAAATTACAAAAAAAATGGGGATTGCCACCTGGGCCCTGTGGGCCTCTGGGCCCTTTAATATTTTTTTTTTTTTTATAAAAAGAAATTACAAAAAAAAGGGGGGTTGCCATCTGGGACCTCTGGGCCCTCTAATAAAAAAAAAGAAGAAGAAACCTCCGGGCCCTTTAATAATAAAAAAATATATATATAAAAATATAATAAAAATAAACATTTATTAAAAAAAAGGGGGTTGCCATCCAGGGCCCTGGATATATATGTATAAAGAAATATATATATATAAAAAAAAATATATATATATATAAAAAAAATAGAAAAATGTATAAAAGAAAGGGGGGTTGCCATCTGGGCCCTGGGGACCTCTGGGCCCTTTAATAATAATAATAATAATAATAATAATACACACATATATATATATATATATATATATATATATATATATATATATATATATATATATATATATATATATATATATATATATATATATATATATATAAAAAAATAATAATAAGAAGAATAAAAAATAATAAATAATAAAAAATAAAATAAATAAAAAAATGGAGGGGTTGCCATCCAGGGCCCTGGGGGCCTCCGGGCCCCTGGGGACCTCTGGACCCCTAAAAAAAAAATTGTCCCTTTAATCAATATAAAATAAAAATATATAAAAAATATATATTTTTTTATAAAAAATAAATAAAAAAAAGGGGGGTTGCCATCTGGGGCCCTGGGGACCTCCGAGCCCCTTACAGGTGTACTACCTGTACCCCCTTGATGGCAGCCCTGCCTATAGATCTGAGAGATGGGGGAGGGGGGGTGTTTTTGTACACTATGGATGACATTCTGAGCTGACAGATCCCTAGAAATGACATTAAACTCAGAAATGTTACAATTTAGAGAAGTTAAAAATGTGGAAAGAGAAGATCGTACCTGAAGAGACACCTGCCATGGCCAAGAACCAGAGACGGCGTTTTCACCGTTCACAACCCGGGCGTAGCCGGAGATAAGGGGACTGATGGCGGGAACACCGCAACCTGAGAAATACACATTCTTATTATAACTGCCAGTAATACTTTGTTACACATCACCATATAATACAACACAACGTCTGATTGGTCATTAACCACTTAAAGACCTCAGGTGTTTTTCAGATTTGGTGTTTGCAAGACTAAAACAGTTTTTTCTGCTAGAAAATTACTTAAAACCCCCAAACATTATATATATTTTTTTCTAACACCCTAGAGAATAAAATGGCGGTCATTGCAATACTTTTTGTCACACCGTATTTGCGCAGCAGTCTTACAAGCGCACTTTTTTTGGAAAAAATTCACTTTTTTGAATTAAAAAATAAGACAACAATAAATTTGGCCCAATTTTTTTATATATTGTGAAAGATAATGTTACGCCGAGTAAAATGATACCCAACATGTCACGCTTTAAAATTGCGCCCGCTCGTGGCATGGCGTCAAACTTTTACCCTTAAAAATCTAGATAGGCGACGTTTAAAAAATTCTATAAGTTGCATTTTTTGAGCTACAGAGTAGGTCTAGGTCTAGAATTATTGCTCTCGCTCTAACGATCGCGGCGATACCTCACTTGTGTGATTTGAACACCGTTTTCATATGCGGGCGCTACTCGCGTATGCGTTCGCTTCTGCGCGCGAGCTCGTCAGGACGGGGCGCTTTAAAAAAAAATTTTTTTTGTTTTCTTATTTAATTTTATTGATTTTATTATTTTTTACACTAAAATATAAAAAAAAAAAATGATCACTTTTATTCCTATTACAAGGAATGTAAACATCCCTTGTAATAGAAAAAAGCATGACAGGTCCTCTTAAATATGAGATCTGGGGTCAAAAAGACCTCAGATCTCATATTTAGGCTTAAATGCAAAAAAAAAAAAAATAAAGGAAAATTTGTCATTTAAAAAAATGACAGAAAAAAAATTGTCTCTTTAAGAGGCTGGGCGGGACTGAGGTTTTGACGTCACTTCCGCCCAGCAGAGCTATGAGGACGGGTGGGGGCCATCTTGCCCTCACTCAAGTCCTCACTCTCCAGGCGGCAGCATCGGATCTCCTCCGCCGCTACCGACGGCTCCGGTAAGCGGCGGAGGGCACGGAAAAGCGGCGGGAGGGGGGGGGCCCTCTCCCGCCACCGATAACGGCGATCTCGCGGCGAATCCGCCGCGGAGACCGCAGTTATCGTTTACACGGCCGCCCGCTGAAAACATGGATATCTCAGTTGTGGCAGCAGCTGCTGCCGTTACTGAGATATCCATGTTTAAAAAGAGGACGTACATATACAGTGGAGGGTCCTTAAGTGGTTAAGTCTCAGTCTTAAGTCTTTAGTCTTTGCACTTTGTCTACATATGATCGGTAATAAGGCGGATTCAATTATTTTTTGAATTTTTACTTTTTTTTATCTATTCAATAAAAATTCAATAAAATAATAAGAGCCAGGCTATCCCAGACACATTTTGTTCAGTAGTTTGCTTGTTTTCTTGTCTTAGGCCTCGTACACACGATAGGTTAACCAGAGGACAGCGGTCTGATGGACCGGTTTCATCGGTCCCAACCGATCGTGTGTAGGCCCCATAGGTTATTCAACCATAGGTTAAAAAAAAAGCCAACTTGCTTTAAAATTAACCGATGGATTCCTAACCGATGGGAAAAAAAACGATCGTTAGTAGGCACGACCATCAGGTTAAAATCCACGCGTTCTCAGAATCAAGTCGGCGCATGCTTGGAAGCAAGCGTTCTGACACGATCGTTTATTTTAACTGATGGTGTGTAGGCACGACGGACCATTAGTCAGCTTCATCGGTTAACCTATGACAATGGTCCTTCAGACCGCTGTCCTCTGCTTAACCTATCGTGTGTACGAGGCTTTATCCATAGTGGGTGGGAAGTTCATCTTGGAAGTTGAAAAAATGAATCCTAAAGAACGGTTCTTCGGTGTGATCAATAAGATGGAGATTGCCAATTCTCCCGTATAATCAGATCAATGTACTACGTTATATACGCTGAATGTGTGTGTCTAGAATATATCTTATGTATAATATCCATAAAAACATATTTCTTATATATATTACAAGGTGCTACAAACATCCCGTCCATGGACTCACCATAGGCTCCGCTGAGGAGGACCAGGCAGGACAGGACCCACAGTGTTGCCATTTTCTGATATTCTTGGGTATGAGGAGGATTGTAAGGTCTGTTCAGCTTATATACGCTCAGTCAGCCAATCAGGGGAGAGCTCCAGGTTTGCTATTAGGACAATTTTAGACCTCCTTATCAGGGAAACCTTTAGCAATTGCGTATATTCCTCCGATGTGGGCTGGAGGAAAAGATATGAAGAAACAGGTGTTCCAGGAGAACGTCACCAACCAAGACTCTCGCTGAGCGATGGAATCTATAATTATTCCATGTATTACAGTACGTCATTTACTCCGTATTACCTAAAGAGTGGAGTTTTTATTATGCTGAGGAACATCTAAAAAAAAGTATGAATATTGTTTAAACACCCACAGATCTTGAGTTCCAGGATCTCACCAATGCTTCTCACGTGTCTTTTAAGCAGCAAAACAAATGTTCTTGCTCACAAATGTGTTGACCAAGCGATCCGAAGTTCAGAGAGGATAATATCTCAGGCCTTGCTACCCTCCAGGATAGGGGTATCCTAGCCAATGCCGACCCAAGACATGGTGCTGCCTGGGACCAAGAATGAAATTCTGCCCTCCCGTGCTTTACCTTTGTTTTAGCTGTACTTTTCGGCCGCCAGCGGGGAGCTTTGGTGGTGCGGTTACAGCGGGGCTCTTTCTTTGGTGGTGCGGGTACAGCGTGACTCCCTCTCTGGTTGGTGCGGGCACAGCGTGGCTCTCTGATTGGTGCGGGTACAGCGTGGCTCTCTGGTTGGTGTGGGTACAGCGTGGCTCTCTGGTTGGTGTGGGTACAGCGTGACTCCCTCTCTGGTTGGTGCGGGTACAGCATGTCTCTCTGATTGGTGCGGGTACAGCGTGGCTCTCTGGTTGGTGGGGTACAGCGTGGCTCTCTCTGGCTTCCCCCAGCATGAGCACAGTATTTTTTTTTCCTTTTGTAACCCCCCGCCAGCAGAGTGCTTGCATACTGGGGGCTTTAGCATGGTGTCTGTTGACACGCTGGGGACTCTTAAGGGACTACATTTCCCATGATGCCCCCAGTCCCCAGAGTCTTCTGATTGGCCCTCTGCTGTGGCCAATCATGGCAAGGAAAGCAGGAAGCAAGGCGGCGGCATGGCGAGTCCAATTAGAGCTCTCTTTCTTCTAGCTCCAGCTGACAGAGAGGGGGAGGGGGCGATCGGGGGAGATATACAGTACAGACAGCCCGCGGTTCCTCCTCTCCCTGTCACAGCGGCGCTGCCGAGTTCTCTGGTAAATGGAGCCGTGGCGCTGTGACAGGGAGAAGAGAGCCGAGGGCTGTCTGTACTGTATATCTCCCCCGATCGCCCCCTCTCTGTCACCGGGGGCCGGCCACAGCCGCACAGGCAGCTCTCCTCAGACCCGCACTTCCCTCACGCAGGAGATGGAAGAGGTGGGCGGACCAATTGATTGGCGCGGAGGATGAACGATGTGAATGCTGGGGCAGCCATGGTTTCTGACATCACTGGTTGCTAGGTGACGGTCGGCAAGCAATTTTAGCAACCAGTGCAACGCCAACCAGCATCTGCTCCGCTCTGCTCTCTGCTACGAGTCTCCTCTCATAAAAAAAAAAATAATAAATCTTGCCGGCCGGGCTGCCGTCCCCTCCTAAATGCCGCCTGGAACCATGGTCCCATTGGGTCCCATGCTAGGGCCGGCCCTGATCCTTGCAGTCGGAAAAGAAAGTAGAAAAAAAGAGAGGGGCGCACCAGCCTTGTGCATTATCCTTTCATGTATTTATTAAAGCGGATGTGTCACGGGGAAAAAATATTAAAAGCCAGCAGCTACAAATACTGCAGCTGCTGACTTTTAATATTAGGACACTTACCTGTCCTGGAGTCCAGCGCTGATCACAGCAGAGCACGAGCGATCGCTCATCACTCTGCTGCTCCCCCCTCCATCCACGCTCAGGGAACCAGGAAGTGAAGCGCTGCGGCTTCACTGCCCGGTTCCCTACGGCGCATGCGCGAGTCGCGCTGCGCCCGCCGATTGGCTCACACGCTGTGTGTTGGGAGCCGAGTGTTCCCAGCACACAACGGGCGACAGACGGGATGTGACGGAATGCCCCTCTTTCGCCCGTAGCGTGTGGCCGGAAGTGGGTGCAAATACCTGTCTTTAGACAGGTGTCTGCACCCCCCTCCCCCCTGAAAGGTGTCAAATGTGACACCGGAGGGGGGGAGGGTTCCGATCAGCGCGACTCCACTTTAGGGTGGAGGACCGCTTTAAGAAAAGAAAAATGATTAAAAGCTACTCACAAGCATCGAAAGAAAACCACAAGACAATCTTTGGTTTATGATGATCCGTCTACTGGTAGCAGTCTCCAGATCCTAAAGAGAGGAACGTACGAACCACTGCTGGCTGACGGGTTTCGAAGGGTTACCTTCTTCCTCAGAGCAGAGAAAGTCACCCTTGGAAACACGTCTTTCAAGGACTCCATAATAACCAATTCCTTTTCAGTTAAACCAAAATCCCCCATGGACCAAGAGCTCCCCTCCTCCACTTCTCACTTTAATTTACAAAGATATTCCACCGTACAACACAATAAAGAGAAACCAGCATCTGTTGTAGAAAACTCTAGAGCCTCGTACACACGATCGGATTTTCCGACAACAAATGTGTGATGGAAGGGTTTTGTTGGATAATTGTTGGATTTTCCGACAGCAAATGTTTATAGCATGCTTTAAAACTGTCTGACAAGAAATGTGTGCCGTCGGATTATCCGATCGTGTCTACACAAGCCCAGAGTACAAACACGCATGCTCCGAACCAACGCTAACCATAGCACGACATTAGCAGAAGTTGCCCAAAGGGTGGCGCTGAAGAGCAGAAAAACCACATCGTTTTGTATATGTTGGCTGAAAAAGTTCTGCCGTCTGTATGCATACCAGGTTCACGGCCAACGCCCTTCGGGACAAAATTCCACGGCTTTGTCCGATGGAAATCCGATCGTGTGTATGAGGCTTAAGATTCAACCAAGACCCAGAGGTTTAAACTTTCTGAATGTAACCTGCTGAATGTCAATGGAGAGTTTCATGAATCTAATGCCAATTTGTGCCGTTATCTGTCTTTGTTTTGTTGTGGACTTTACAGTGAGGAGCCGGTGTGATAGGCAAGTATTGACCTACCTGGGCTCAGGACTACTCTGTTTGTTCATATAACTAGATGTTCCAGGCATAGGTGTCACTAGTCCCCGACACCTACATCACCTCCCCCGGGTCTAGCTAGACTTCGGAAAGAGTCTCTGATTGTTAGAGGGACATATTCTGTTGTATGCCAGAAGTACAAGCAGAGAGATCTCCAGCCCGACAGTGACTGCATAGTTCTGGTGTGCAGCTGAGATGAGGGAGATGGGAGACAGCAGTGAAGGACCTGTGAAGCTTCCACTGACCATTAACACATGGGGGTATTGACTAAAAATGGAAATGCTATGTGGGGCACCAATAGGTAGAGGGCAATCTCCACTGATCACCAATATATAGGGTGTGAACTCCACTGGCCACCTATATGTAAGGTCATTCTATCACTGACCAAAGACATGTTGGGGGCAATCTCTACTGACCACCAGCATGTAGGGGAAATTTTCACTGGTCATCAACATATAGGGGCAATCTCCACTGGTCATCAACATATAGGGGCAATCTCCACTTGCCACAGACATGTAGGGGGCAATCTCTACTGACCACCAGCATGTAGGGGGCAATCTCCACTGGCCACAGACATGTAGGGGGAAATCTCCACTGGCCACCAACATGTAGGGGGCAATATCCTCTGGCCACCAACATGTAGGGGGCAATCTCCTCTGGCCACCAACATGTAGGGGCAATCTCCACTGGCCACAGACACGTATGGGGCAATCTCCACCGGCCATCAACATGTAGGGGCAATTTCCACTGGCCATCAACCTATAGGGACAATATCCACTGGCCACAGACATGTAGGGGCAATCTCTACTGACCACCAGCATGTAGGGGGCAATCTCCACTGGCCACCAACATGTAGGGGCAATCTCCACTGGCCACCAACATGTAGGGGCAATCTCCACTGGCCACCAACATGTAGGGGCAATCTCATTTAGGACCCAGAATTTAGAGGCTCAGAAGGAATTGTGAGACCCTGATTACTGGGACCTGGTACCAAAAGGGTTAACCTACCAGCAGGGGGACCTGAAAGGGATCATGAAGGAATCAGTTGTCTGTGAGGAAGTGTGGACTGTATTGTGATCAAAATATTGTTTGTAAAGCTCCTGCGGTTTTTCGTGTACACTGAATCAGATGGGGACCCCCAAACCCTGGTGTGGGTCTGGCATAGTGGCGGTGAGCCATAGTGTTGTTTTTCCAAGATCGTTCAGAATTAACCACTTCCCGACGACTTTGTACGGCCGCAGGGTGGCTCTAAATCTCTGAGTGGCCGTCTTTTTACGGCCTCCGCTCCCCCTGGCCACTGGAGGGCGCGCGCGCGCGCCGCATCACTGAGATGCAGGTGCGCGTGCCTGGCGGCCGCGATCGGCGGTTACAGAGACAAGGACATGGATCTGTGTGTGTAATGATGGGGTGTAAACACACAGATCCATGTCCTGTCAGGGAGAGGAGACCGATCTGTGTCTCTTGTACATAGGGACACAGATCGGTCACCTCCCCCAGTCAGTCCCCCTCCACACACAGTTAGAACACTATGCAGGGTACACATTTAACCCCTTCTTCACCCCCTAGTGTTAACCCCTTCCCTGCCAGTCACATTTATACAGTAATTAGTGCATATTTATAGCACTGATCGCAGTATAAATGTGAATGGTGCCAAAAATGTTTCAAAAGTGTCCGATGTGTCCGCCATAATGTCGCAGTCCCAATAAAAATCGCAGATCGCCGCCATTACTAGTAAAAAAAATATAATAAAAAAATTATAATTCTGTCCCCTATTTTGTAGGCGCTATAACTTTTGCGCAAACCAGTCGCTTATTGCGATTTTTTTTTTTTTTTTACCAAACATATGTAGAATATGTATCGGCCTAGACTGAGGAAAAATATTATTTAAAAAAATTGGGCTATTTATTACAGCAACAAGTAAAAAATATTTTTTTTTTCAAAATTGTCGCTCTATTTTTGTTTATAGCGCAAAAAATAAAAACCGCAGAGGTGATCAAATACCACCAAAAGAAAGCTCCATTTGTGGGAAAAAAAGGACGTCAATTTTGTTTTGGAGCCACGTCGCACGACCGCGTAATTGTCAGTTAAAGCGACGCAGCGCCGGAAGCTGAAATTTCACCTGGGCAGGGAGGGGGTATATGTGCCCAGTTTACTTTAGCTGAAGAAAGCTGTTTTGTTTTCTTGATTTTGAAAAAACAACAGACTGTATTACTTTAAGAGCCGGTTCACACTGGGGCGGCACGACTTTGGGGGCGACTCGGCAAGGCGTCCTGAAGACGACTTCAGAGGCGATTACCAAAATGACTTCTGTATTGAAGTCAATGCAAATCGCCCCGAGTCTCCCCTGAAGTCGTACAAGAACTTGCGTTGCTCCTATTAGAACTGTTCTCGTGAATAGAATGGGACGCGACTTGTCAGGCTGCGCCCCAGTGTGAACCGGCTCTTACGATATCTTCCACCAGGAGACCCTGCACTACAGAATCCCATTGCTGCTACAATACTTTGCTTACTGGAGAACACCCATCCTCTGCAAACGGATAAGTACCATCACTACGTTACATTTACTGCTCTAGAATTACCCGCTTCACATATAAACCTTTACAAAGTACTGTATTTAAATCTGGCTTTATTAATACTATCCTGCTGCTTGGGATTACTTAGTGAGGGAGTCACGGAGCAAACCTAGTTTGGGGGAGGGACGGCATGACAGGGTGGGACTGGCCGTAGGTGATAGGCTCCTTTTGGTGGAAGGGGAGAAGTAGGCTGTGAGTGGGTGGGGGCGGCAGAGGTAGCTGGCGCGGAGGAAGTGACGTTTCGTCACTCCTCCATTTTCAACAGAAGGAGAAGCTGCCCACTAGTGTTGCTCACGAATATTCGTATTGCGAATATTCGGCTCGAATATGGCATATTCGAGTATTCGCGAATATCTCGAATTTCGCAACCAATATTCGCTATTCCGAATATAAAAAAAAAAATGCGAAATTTCGCCAATTGCGAATTTATTGCGAACATTTTGCAAATTTTTTTTTTTTTTTTTTTTTTCTGATTGGCTCTGATGCAAAAGAAGGGCGGAGAAAGTATTCGCGAATATTCGGAAATCGAATATTGGTGATATTTTATCGAAATTTCGCTAATTTTTTTTTTTATATTCGGAATAGCGAATATTCGGAATATTTTATCAAAAAAAAAATGTGAAATATTTTGACAACTGTGGTAGGAGAACTACCACAGTTGTCAAAATATTTCACAACATTTTTTTTTTGATAAAATATTCCGAATATTCGATTTCCGAATATTCGAGAATACTTTCTCCGCCCTTCTTTTGCATCCGAGCCAATCAGAAAAAAATAAAAAAAAAATTTGCAAAATGTTCGCAATAAATTCGCATTAGCGAAATTTCGCAATTTTTTTTTTTTTTTAAATATCACGAATATTCGATTTTAGCGAATATTTCACGAATATTCGGCTATATATTCGTGATATATCGCGAAATCGAATATGGCGTATTCCGCTCAACACTACTGCCCACCCACAATGCCTGGTTTTAGGCTTTCTGGGGCGGTTTTGGGTCTATGGAAGACGAGCAAAGGCTGGAAGTTGGGGTAGAAAAAAGGTTGTACCCATAGGTGGTATGGGGGTTATTGGGTACCTCAGGAGCCGCTGGTTGTTTTGGGATCAAACATCAACATGAGATAGGACAGAAAAGGTTGATGAAGTAAGAGAACCTTGCAGTATAAGGCCCCATACACACGATAGAATTTATCCGCAGATACGGTTCAGCGGACCGTATCCGCGGATAAATCCTCTCTAAGATTTCAGAGGATTTCAATGCGATGGCGTGTACACACCATCGCATTGAAATCCGCGCTGAAATCCTCTGCCGATGACGTGTCGCGCCGTCGCCGCTATTATGACGCGGCGACGGGCGCGACACTGTCATATAAGGAATTCCACGCATGCGTCTATTCATTACGGCGCGTGCGGGGAATCCCTTTGGACGGATGGATCCGGTAAGTCTGTACAGACGAGCGGATCCATCCGTTGGAATGGATTCCAGCAGATAGATATTCTGTGCATGTCGACAAATATTTATCTGCTGGAAATCCATTCCAGGGGAGATTTATCTGTGGATAGATATCCGACGGAGTGTACACACCATAGGATCTATCCGCAGAAACCCATTTGATGGGATTTATCTGCGGATAGATTCTATGGTGTGTATGGGGCCTCAGGCTTGGATAAGAGATGAACAATCCTGCTCTCAGTAGTAGTAGATACAGTTCGTCGCCACTCCAGCCAGAGTGGGTGAAGTGCCCCCGCGCGACCCCAGGCCAGGTAGGCCATAGTGGTGGGGCCCGCGATGTGCGCACACCCTAAAGGTGGGTGCCGCATCCGGAACTAGGAACCCGCGAAGAACCAAGAATAGCGGCTTCCGCCACAGAAATACTCCTCCCCAGCATGCCCCGCGAGGGAAAACTCCTCTAATTGGCTGCTAGGGAAAAGTGGCTCCGCCTGGACCCCTTTGGCGCCGCCTGCCGCCCAGGGATGGTGTCTCATCCCTAGAACACAGTCTAGCACACAGAACAATCCAGATTTGGCGACAGCCAAATTTGACATCATTCAGAATGAGAGCAAATTCTCTCTCTCATTCTCCCACTAACTTTAGCGTATCGCCTTTACTGAAAGTAAGGGGGCGCTACACTAGGATCGGTCCTTAAAGGGTCACTAAAGGAAAAAAATTTTTTAGCTGAAATGACTGTTTACAGGACATAGAGACATAATAGTTAACTGATTCCTTTTAAAAATGATTAAAAATAGATAAAAAAACAATCATATAATGTGCCTGCAGTGTAGTTTCGTTTTTGCTGTTGTTTGCTGGTTCTCTGATGTACAGAGAGCCACTAGAGGGCAGTCAGCCAATAGAGAGCAGTGATACTTTGTCTAAAACTCCTCAGCACCAATCCAGTTTCGTTTTACACACAGCTCCTTGATTAGTGACCACCGTGAGAAATCTCCCAGCACTGTGGTTATCAGGAAACAGGCAACCAGGAAGTGTCCAAAACAGAGAGGATTTACAGCAACATGAAAGCAAAAACGAACACTGAGCACA
Organism: Rana temporaria; assembly: GCF_905171775.1. Taxonomy (NCBI): domain Eukaryota; kingdom Metazoa; phylum Chordata; class Amphibia; order Anura; family Ranidae; genus Rana; species Rana temporaria. The sequence continues at coordinate 2,545,267 of NC_053489.1, read as the reverse complement.
TGAAACCAGGACTGCAGTAAGGTAAAGGAAGCTATTTAGCTAAAAAAAAAAATTCCTTTAGTGACCCTTTAACATGTCATGTCTTCAGGTGACAGCTGTGGAATATCTTAAAGGCACATACACTCTCACAACATTTAAGATAAAGTTGCCTCTCTCAAGTAATTGCTAATTGCATACAGTATTTTCATTTGCTACGTGCTTGACATTCGTTGTCACTTGTATACGGGCTTCCGCCCTAAAATACTGAACATGTTCGCTGTACCTTTTTTTGGGCTAAGGAATAAAGGTGTGTTATACCTCCTCCCTTAGTAGCTCAATGCATTCCTGTATGTGAGTGATATGATGTAGAGAACCCCCAAACTCTTTTTCTCTGATTAGAGTGACGCCTGGGGTCCCGTACTGATAATCACTTAACATAGAGAAGTGCATTGAAATCATTAATGTAGTTGTGCTTGACTCACATTTATCGTAACCTTTTAAGTCTTATGCCCTGTACACACGATCGGTTCATCCGATGAAAACGGTCCGATGGATTTTTTTTTTTGAAGCTGACTTTCATCAGTCTTGCCTACACACCATCAGTTAAAAAAACGATCGTGTCAGAACGCGGTGACGTAAAACACAACGACGTGCTGAAAAAAATGAAGTTCAGTGCTTCCGAGCATGCGTCGACTTGATTCTGAGCATGCGTGGATTTTTAACGTGGATGTGGACGTGCCCACAGACGATCGTTTTTTTTCTATCGGTTCAGATAATTTTAAAACAAGATCCTATTATTTTCACCGATGGATAACAAACCGATGGGTCCCACACACGATCGGTTCGTCTGATGAAAACGGTCCATCAGACGAACCCGATCGTGTGTACGTGGCATAAGGGGTTGAAGGCATGTGGTAATACCTCCACCCTTAGTAGCTCAACGCATTCTTGTATGTGACAGAGATGATGTAGTGAACCCCCAAACTCCTGTTCTCTGATTGGAGTGACGCCTGGGGTCAGAAAGGTGTATTGGCGAATAGAAAGGTGCATTGAAATCTCTCCTAACCCGCAGTTGTGGTTCACTCCCGTTCACCGTAGTTCGTGACAATAAGGCGCTGCAGGGGTCGCAATCGCAACCCCACCCCTAGCTCCAGTGGGCCCCTGCAGCATCCCTGTCATATTATCATATCCTCCACAAAGTCCTGCTCCGATCTGCCCAAGGGCCCCACAGCCACGCTCCAGTACTGGGCTTCCACTTTGCCTTCCACAGACCATACCCCTCCGTTCTCATTGGCTGGGGACAAGCTGTGAGCCATTTCCTGAATGGAGAGGAGCACAGGGGGAGAACAGCCCAGGGGCCAGGCCAACGTTTGCATCGGGGCCCACAAGCTTCAAGCTATGCCTCTGAATCTAAAGCCCTGTACACATGGCCCAGAATCTTGTCAGGAAAAAAACATAGTTTTTCCTGACAAGATTCTTGGCAAGATTCTCTCGCCTGCCGAGTGTCCACACACTCCATTCAAAAGAACCGCCGTTCTTCTGAATAGCACGAACGCGGTGACGTCATGGACTACGACAAGCATGCGCTCGTCACATTCAATGCCGTCGCCGCCATCTTGCTTCACCCCACCTATGCCTTGGAAGCTACCGCGCATGCGTCAAAGTCATTTCGAGCGTGCGCGGGTTTCCAGGGTGACAGGTAAGTATACGCACGCTCGGGTTTCTTGGCAGGAAAACACTGCCGAGAATCACAACGAGAAAATAGAGAGCGGGTTCTCTATTTTTCTCGTCTAGATGCTGGCCATTTTCTTGACTAGAAACCTTAAAGCCTCGTACAGCTTACTTGGCAAAAAAGCTCTGCCAGCAGTTTTCTTGCTGGTTCTTGCCGAGAAAACCGTGCGTGTGTACGAGGCTTCAATGCTGGTTTACGGTGCCATTATTTCCCATGGTTTTGTTGTATCCCGGAGCTTCTTCTCAATAAAGGTGAGATCCCCACACTGCTGAGCCAAAGTGGAGGAGGGGAGCCCATGGTCTACAATTAGTTATTAGGAGACATGTGAGAAGCGTTGGTGAGATCTTGGAATGCAAGACCTGTGTGTGTGTTTAGTGGTGAAAATTCTGTTATATAGAACCACAATATTCATCATTTTTTTTAGATGTTCCTTAACGTAAAAAAAACTACTTTTCAGGTAATATGGAATAATATGGAGTAAATGACGTAATGATATACATATAATTATAGATTCCATCGCTCAGCGAGAGTCTTGGTTGGTGACGTTCTCCTGGAACACCTGTTTCTTCATATCTTTTCCTCCAGCCCACGTCGGTGGAATATACGCAATTGCTAAGGTTTCCCTGATAAGGAGGTCTAAAATTGTCCTAATAGTAAACCTGGAGCTCTCCTCTGATTGGCTGACTGAGCGTATATAAGCTGAACAGACCTTACAATCCTCCTCATACCCAAGAATATCAGAAAATGGCAACACTGTGGGTCCTGTCCTGCCTGGTCCTCCTCAGCGGAGCCTATGGTGAGTCCATGTATATGTTTGTAGCACCTTGTAATATTTATACGGTATATCATTTATATATATATTTTTTTTATTTCTATATAAAAAAGAATTATAAAATTTCTTTTAAAAATAAATATGTAAAAATTATAAAATGTCTTTATAAAATATCCTAGACACGTACATTCATAGAGCGGATGTAAAACGTAGTACATTGATGTGATTATGTGGAAGACAAACTTCATCTTATTGATCACACCGCACAACCGATCTAAAGGATTAAATTCAGCGTTTCCAAAATGAACTTCCATTCCACTATGGATAAAACGATGATTTTTTTAATTTGTTTACATTTTTTTTTTTAAATGAAGATCGGCCATATTAAGGATCGTATGAAAGCAAAGTGAAAAGACGATAAAAAAAGAGACTCCAAACCCAAACAGACGTTGTGTTGTATTAGATGGTGATGTGTAACAATGTATTACTGGCACTTATAATAAGAACGTGTTTTTTTTTCTCAGGTTGCGGTGTTCCCGCCATCAGTCCTCTTATCTCCGACAACGCCAGGATTGTGAATGGAGAAAATGCCGTCCCTGGTTCTTGGCCGTGGCAGGTGTCTATTCAGGTACGATGATCTCATAACACTTCTAATCTTGCTTCCTAAAGTATAACATTTCTGGGTTTATTGTCATTTCTAGCGATATGTCAGCTCAGAATGTTATCCATTGTGTTCAAACACATGCCCCTCCCCCATCCCCCAGATATAGGACTTCCCATGGACACAATTTAGAATTTCACTGACTGAATGTTCAATTCCAAACATGAAAGATTTAACATAACACAGCCCTCCTAGGAAAGCAAAGTGGAAGTAGGCAGGGGGAGGGTGACAACCCTCTTCGAAAACCCCTCCCAGGTAGGTAATACGATGTCTCCCAACAAAGAAAATCAAGGATTAGGATATGGCACTTAGAAGCACTTAGAAGCCTCCAGAAGATGATTAATAGGTGATCAGAGAAGGTAGACACCATCCAAAGATCAAAGGGGGAGGGGATGTGGAGAAGGTTCCAACTTCTATCCTCAAGGGCAAAACCTCTCAAAGCTGGACCTTTATTCCAATAAAATTCTTCAGTCTTGCTGGCATGGATAAATAATAACAATAGGAGGGCTGAAGGTGCTGCTTTGGGTTTCTTCCAGTGTTAGCAGCTTGTCTGACTGCCTAGACAATTAGTCATGTGACCTGAAGCTGAAGGGAAATGTCAGAGTCCAGAATGGATGGTCCTCTTCTCCAGAAAAACCCAGTTATCAGGATTATAGGGAAAATGGAGCAGTATTTTCTCCAGGAAAGATACATTCTTAGATTTTGCAATAATTTGAGTATTTTATATCTGTCGGGAGTTCAGCTTTAGATGCTGGTAATGTCATCAATGTACCCGGAATCTTCCCTTTGGATTTGTCTTCTAGAAAACCCCAGTGATGAATATTGAGGCTTTGTAAAGCTTCCCTACACCACGCCTAAGTGGTCCCCCTCTGTAACTGTCACATTATTCAGTTTTCTATGGGGGGAGAATCTTCATGGGGTAGGTGAAATTATCTCTATGTATAAAGCAATGACCTCATGACTCTTCCTCCACAGAACAGCACCAGATTCCACTTTTGTGGCGGCTCCGTCATCAACAGTCTCTGGGTTGTCACCGCTGCCCACTGTGAAGTCAGGTGAGTCTTATATGATAATATTCTACTGCAAGGTCAACATTCACTGCAATGCTTTACTGGGGATTTTTCCATCCAGAGCCTCTGGTTTATAGACCAGATACATCCTAAATATAGAGCCATTTTTCCAACCGTCCATCCAGAGCCTCTGATTTATAGACCAGATACATTCTAAATATAGAACCATTTATCCAACTGTCCATCCAGAGCCTCTGATTTATAGATCAGATACAATATAGAGACATATATCCAATTTACAACTGACTGTTAATTCACATTATTAGGAGATGTAGAAGGTGGGGGTTGTATAAAGTAGAGGGATGTGGATAGTATGAGTAGTATAGTCTATGACCCATTACTAAATTACTGTGACACTGCCAGGCATTTCCCCATGTATGGAGAGAATATTATTGAGTTTTGAAAATCATAGTCACCACGATACCCAACCATTCACCAATGACCTGCCACGTTTCTCTTCCATCCAGAACTTCTGACCTTGTGGTCCTGGGTGAATTCGATCAATCCTCCAATGCTGAGCCCATCCAGGTCAAGTCCGTCGGCAGAGTAAGTTCTTATTACTGAAGGAGAACTCTCATTTGTTATGCGTTTTAGACATGAGAACGTGATCAGCGTCATCAATGTGTCTTCTAAGCTTGCTTCCTATGTAGAGAATGTAGTGATGTGTGTATGGGTGGGCAGACTTATTTCTTATTACATTTAAAGACTACAAGTGGCCTTATAAATGGGGCTTTGTTTCCTCTTGAGTCCCGAAGCAGGAAAGCCGTTAAAGTGGTTCTCCAGCCTTCTCTTCAGTCTTGACTGTAATTTCTCACTTTGATTTCACTGAACACGGCGAGCTTCACACAATGTGCATTAGAAGCTGTACCAAGTTGGATAGAGTCCACCTTACTTCCTGGTTGGAGGACGTCCATCATCTTCTAGCCAGGAAGTAGGCGACCTTAGATCTCTAGATGTGGTGAAACTGCAAATCCCATCATGCCTCAGCCTCGGAAGTCATGTTTGTGGCTGCCAGAGTCTTGCAATGCCTCGTGGGATTTGTAGTTTAACCACAGATGGTGTGCTGAGATTTATTACCCCCTTGTGTCCCTTACCTCCTTGTGTCCCTTTGTTTCAAGCAGTGGTATGGCCAAAGTAAGTGTTCAAATTGTCAGCTGAGATTACAAGGGACATGGAGTTCTGGCACTTCCATCACTTTCTAGACCGGGGACTTTTTCCACTTCCCTCAACTTAAAATAACATATGATGGAGGTTTAAGGCGGAGACAACTCTCAGTATAATGTTAATAGGAGAATAAAAGATGACATGTAAGCAGATTAAACTACAAACTGAGAAGGTTCAGAGGGACAATTATTTTAGGTTCAGAAGAAGATTTTGATTTATTAAAATCTATAAACCATTAATCCTTTTTATAACTTTTCTCAGTTCTTCAGTCACCCGCAGTACAACGCCAGGACCTTTGTCAATGACATCGCCCTGATCAAGCTTTCCAGTCCCGCCACCCTCAATGACCGCGTGTCCCCCGTGTGTCTTGCTGCTTCCTCTGATGTCTTCAATGTAGGAGAAAAATGCATCACCAGCGGATGGGGATACACCGATGCTGCCAGTAAGGGGATTAGAATAGCAAAAATACAAAAGTGTTTTCCGATTATCACTTGGTAATACAAACATTGGTCTCCTACAGAGGATTGTACATAAAGATGTCTAGAGCTTATATATTTCTTCTCTCTTTCTCTCTCAGCAAAAGCGAAGCCAGCTAAACTCCAGCAGGCGTCCCTTCCTCTTCTGACCAACAGTCAGTGCCAGAGATACTTCGGAGTCCAAATTCAATCCTCCATGATCTGCGCTGGAGCCTCCGGTGCCACCTCTTGCATGGTACGATGATCTACAGATTTTCTATTGACCAGTGTTAGCGTTTTTTTACACAATTTTGAAAAGAACAATAGCTTGAGGATGCAGTTGGTTCATTTTATATGAGGCAGAACAGTCTATGTAGCCTCACAATCATTTATAGAGTATTATTTATACAGGGCTTTTTTCTCAGAGAATAGGTGCAGGAACTCCCTACTTCCGTGTCACCTGTTGTGTCCACCCCCTACCCACCTTTGAGTACCATTCATTAGTTCCAACCCTCTACTTATGTCTGAGCACCATTCGTTGGTTCCACTACCTACCTCCGAGCACCATTCCTTGGTTCCACCCCCTACCCACCTCTGAGCACCATTCCTTGGTTCCACTCCCTACCCACCTCTGAGCACCATTCCTTGGTTCCACTCCCTACCCACCTCCGAGCACCATTCCTTGGTTCCACTCTCTACCCACCTCTGAGCACCAATCCTTGGTTCCACACCCTACCCACCTACGAGCACCATTACTTGGTTCCACTCCCTAACCTACCTCAGGGCACCATTCCTTGGTTCCACTCCCTACCCATCTACGAGGCCCATTACATGGTTCCACTCCCTAACCCACCTACGAGCACCATTCCTTGGTTCCACTCCCTACCTACCTACGAGCACCATTCCTTGGTTCCACTCCCTACCTACCTCCAAGCACCATTCCCTGGTTCCACTCCCTACCCACCTCCGAGCACCATTCCTTGGTTCCACTCCCTACCTACCTATGAGCACTATTCCTTGGTTCCACTCCATACCAACCTCTAAACACCATTCCTATGTTCCACCCCCTACCCACCTCTCAGTAATGGATTCAGAACCAAGTATCAATTTGTGGTGCTAAGTAATTTGTATATGATAGGAAGTAATATTGATCCACTGTACAACAGTAGACTCTGAACAGCTAGCAACAATAGACCCCTCTCTCAACAGTTGATGTCTCCCAGCAACCATCATCTCTCAGCAGCATAAGAGACCCATAGCAACAATAGATCCCCTACCAGCGACAACTGACCTCCCCTGCAACAATAGACCCTCCCGCTGTAAAAATAGATCCCCGCCAGCAACAATAGATCCCCCAGCAGCCAGCATTAATAAACCCTCCAGGACACCCCAGCAGCCCTTGCCATTACAAACATTCAGAGCTGGAGATGCCAGAACTGGATTCCCCCATGTTCCTACTGAAAAAAAGCCATATATATATATATATATATATATATATTATTCTAGGACTGAATATTACATAAATTCTTATGAGTACTGAGTAAATACTTATTGATTGGCTCCACCATTGATGGTCCCATCTTCTGTTTCATACAGTGAATTATCTTCTGTATTATGTTGTGTTAATGAGGGGTTCTTTTAGACGCTTTAATGCTTCATATATGTGTTTCATGCTTTGTTCCCGAGTTTAAGTTCCCCTCTGAGACCCGGTAATGTTTTTTTTTTTTTGTAAAAGAATATATAAGATGGAACTGGGCTTGGCCTTGTGGTTGAGCAGTGCTGTCATGGTGTAGATGACCTATGATGAAGAGACTATGATGAGAGGAGAACAGGACATCTGTTAAATTTGTATTCCTGTTTGTGTCCCTGTTGATGAGTTCCCCTGACTTCCTGTCTGAACAGGAAGTGAGCGGAAATCTCTCTAGTGGGGCCCTGAATAGCAATGAAAACCTGACAGAAGTTCTAATCCTTAACCACTCCATCACAAATGAATGGATTGATATCCACATTAGGTATCATGCCTACTGGTCTACTCACTGGCTGACCTGCTTTTGACGTGGGAGTGAACTGGTAAATGGTTCAAAGGATTCATTACAAGCTGATACTCACATCAGATCACTTATTGGTGAATTGGGTATTATTTGCTGTCTGTGTCCTGCTGGGAAGATTTTTCTTTCACTTCCTGTCCTGGAGATCCAACAGGAAGTGAGAGGAAATCTCATCAAAGTGAGTGGATTTCCCATCTTAGAGCGTTGCCATAGGAACATTTGTCCCCATTGGAGAATTTCCCTTCACCTCTTGTTCTGGTGACTACTCTAAAATATTGGATTTCTCATCAATTGTTGTTGCAGGGAGCCAAAAAAATGGATGAATGTCTCCAATGGGAACAAAGACAGCAATAAAAAACTTGACAAAGGGTCCAACCTTTCCACACTCCACCCAAAACCAAAAAACGCCTTTACATTCCCTTTACACCCATCAGACTCAATATAATACTGACCACCAGTTATGGCTTCCATTACTTGTAATAGGAATAGGGCATGACAGGTCCTCTTTACAGCAAGATTTGGTATATAAATCCCCAGATCTCGCCTCTAGGCTGGAAAGCCTAAAAAAAAAAAAAAAAAAATAATGTTTTTCTGCTTCCCAGCTGAGGCAACGGCAGTGTTTACAATTGCCGAGGCCAGTTGTGACGTTATGACGTCACACCCCATCTACGAAGGTCATAGAGATGACCAGGGACCATCTTGTTCTCAGTCAGCTCTATGATAAACGGCCACCGCTGGCCAATTCATTCTCCAGCTTGCCAATCGCATGACTGAATTGGGTATTATTTGCTGTCTGTGTCCCACTGGGAAGATTTTCTTTCACTTCCTGTCCTGGAGATTCAACAGGAAGTGAGAGGAAATCTCATCAAAGTGAATGGATTTCACATCTTAGAACATTTGTCACCATTGGAGGATTTCCCTTCACCTCTTGTCCTGGCGACTACGCTAAAATATTGGTGTGATGGAGATGTAGGTGGAATAGACACACACGGAGAGTAGGAGCACCCACAAAGCTTTTTATTTTAACGTTAGAGGGGGTTAACACACAGCTAGGTAGCAGTTATCACAGCCGGGCAAAACAATAGTCCGTAACATAGTATAAATGCACAGCGGGGTAGCAGAGTCCATGCTGGTAAACGGTATTCCGCGCCAGGCTGGCCAAACAAGAGAAATAGCAGAGTTCTGGCAGATAGGGGTAGTCCTTGCCCAGTCATGGATACACAAGAACAGAGTTCGCTCTACTCACAGCGCTGGCGATCACTGGGTTAATCCACTCCCAGGGTGGCACTCAGCCAGAGATAATCCACTCACAGGATGGCACACAGCCAGGGATAATCCATTTACAGTATGCCACACAGCCAGGTATAATCCATTTACAGGATGGCACATAGCCAGGGATAATCCACTCACAGGATGGCGCACAGCCAGGGATAATCCACTCACAGGATGGCACCCAGACAGAGATAATCCACTCACAGGATGGCACACAGCCAGGGATAATCCACTCACAGGATGGCACCCAGCCAGGGATAATCCACTCACAGGATGGAGGCTACAGGACTGGCAAACCACACAACTGCCTTTCTTCCAGCACATGTTTCAACAGATAAAATGCCTCAGAGACACTTCCAATAGAGAAAACAACAAAAACAGGCGCCACTTAGAAAAACTGCAAACTTTAATGAACAAACAGCATCAAAGCACTAACATGGTAGTAGCTGTGTACAGGCATCAAGTTAGGGTCCAAAGGACAGTCAGATTCTCAGCCGCTGTAGTGGAGTCTCTGAAGCAGTAGCTGCTGTGTATTTGGATAATGCACATCTGCTGTATGCTGTGTGGAAAGGCGCAAATGCCCGTTCAAACACCAAGGATTTACGGGTATGGCGTGCAGTGATCAGATGGAGGGCTGGAGCGCACTCTGGGACGCGCGATGTGATCCTCCAGTATCCACGGCGCATGCACCGAAACGCGCTGCATTCTGGTCCTGTGACGTCTCTCCTCCCTCATGCCGATGCGTCCCAGAGTGCGCTCCAGCCCTCCATCTGGTCACTGCACGCCATACCCAGGAATCCTCTGTGTTTGAACGGGCATTTGCGGCTCTCCACACAGCATACAGCAGATGTGCATTATCCAAATACACAGCAGCTACTGCTTCAGGGACTCCACTACAGTGGCTGAGAATCTGACTGTCCATAGTGTGAGAAATGGAGACCAGTGATGTCACACATACATTCATCAAAATGAGAACTCTTCTATCATTTCTGGTACTGTTCCTTTTCAGGGTGACTCTGGTGGACCCCTTGTGTGCCAGAAGAACGGAGCCTGGACGCTGGCCGGTATTGTGTCCTTTGGAAGCGGCACCTGCTCTCCATTTTATCCCGCAGTCTACGCCCGTGTCACCTCCCTCAGATCCTGGGTGGACCAGACTGTTGCCGCTAACTAAATACCATCCAATGTCCTTTTGATACTCAATAAAGTAACTTTTCTATTAATATATGGCTGTGGGGTTTTCCTGGCATTCATACATTAACAAAAATAAACAAGGAAACTGTAACGGTCAGGGGTTAACGCTGTTACGATATTCCATTCCACCAACCCAAGACAGCTCCTCGACACTCCACAATCCAGCAGACAGGACCCATTGGATTTCCCCCCAGAATAACGAGACACAGCTCTGTTCTCTGGTTCCAAACAGAATGGATACTTTAATAGTAAACTCAGGCTTGTTATATACAGTTAGAAGCCCCAAGGAACACTGGCTTAACTCCACCCACAACATGACACAATGGGTGCTCAATACACATTCCTTTAGATAATGACATTCAGATAATCTACATGAACTAGTTACTAGTCATTTACCCAGACGGTCTGACTCCGCGATAAGCTATTCTCACCTGCTACACAATACACATTCCTTTAGTGAACATAAGTCAGACATCTGACCTTTAGAGTGTGTTAACTCACAACACATATTAGCATCAATAGAACTTTCACACAATACAGGGTTAGTTAGCATAGCACCATGAAATATTTTAGGAGCCAGGCTTAATTAACACAATAGACAATAGAATGCAATCACAGCAAGCTTTCATCACTACAGCCAGGTAGCTGGAGGTGATTAACATCTCAACAGTCTATGTTCCACATTGAAGGAGACACTCTATTGACCTGTTGTGTTCAGAAGGAACAACTTGTAATATTTCAAGATATCCTGCAATACACAAATTATCATTACTGTCCCATCTCATGTAATTTAAGATATAATTTCTCAGTCATCCTATGCCCCTAGTGGACATAGGATGACCCTAGACCCAAGAGTCATTGGTGAAGCTGAACCAGGAGTACACCGTATCCTTCAAGATCCTCTGGGTCCCACGGGCCATTCCGTTACAGAAACATATAAAACAAATGAAACAAAAAATAAATAAAAAGGTTAATATTAATTTTTAACAACACAGAAAAAAAAAGCAGAGTAGCATTCTGTAGGAAAATAATAGATGAAGAGAGAAGGGTAAATAAAAGCTGAAAAGGGCCAATTACAAGTTATATAGGGGCTAAAGAAAGAAAAAATAAATATATATACAGTGCCTTAAAAAAATATTCATACCCCTTGAAAACTCCACATTTTCTCATGTTACATCCACAAACGTAAATGTATTTTATTGGGATTTTATGTGATAGACAAACACAAAGTGTCACATAATTGTGAAGTGGAAGAAAAATGATAAATGGCTTTCAAAATGTTTTTTTGTTTTTGTCTTTCAATAAATTTGTATTAGTTCAAAAAGAGAATACACATTACAAAAGCAAGTGAAGGACCATTCGTCCTGCTAAAGACAGCGTGGCCAAAAAAGATAAACCCAACATGTGAAAGCTAAGATGGGATTCACTAAAATGAAATGAATGAAACATACATATACCTTCACAATTATATAGCAAAGAGATATTTAACCTTTAGGACTGTAGGGAAAGAGTCTGTCTCGGGGGTCCTGGAGAGCATTCCCGCCACCCCAAATGGGAACACACTGTGGCTGGAACTCCTACCCCCCCTAGCTCGAAGCTCAGAGGCGTGAATAGGACTTGTTTAGTCCAATTAAAACCTGAAAATAAGCTCAGAGGTTATGTCAAGGCATATATCACAATTTAGATGGATATGTGATAAGGAATACACATTGTGTTACCTAACAACAAATTAACATATACACTTGTAGCCGCCAGCAGCCATAGTGGAGCTGCAGTTGGTGGCTGTGATCAGGGCAGGACTTAGGGTGGTGGGAGCCCCTGGGCCTAATAATCAAAGGGGCCCCCTGGAGCAGAGAAGCGGGGGGGTGGGTTGTTACTGCCAGCAAAACATAGTTGTTGAGGGGGGTGCAGGATCCGCCGACCGACCTATCGAAGTTGTTGAGTGGGGGGGTGGCAGCCGCTGAACGGACTTCTTACCTCTTCCCAGGGCCGCCTTCCCAGTAGTTTTGGGGCCCCTTACACAGCTGCAGTGAAGGGGCCCCCTGGAGCATCGAAGTTGTTGAGCGGGGGGGGGTTGCCGAGAATTACATCCATCCGCCGAAGTTGTTGAGCAGGCGGGTGCAAAATTTCCACGAACGGGGGATTGCCGCGATCGCTGCGAAATGCGGGAGGGGATTGGCGCAAAATTGTGGGAGGGGATTGCCGCAAAATTGCCGGAGGGGGTTGCCGTGAAATTGCGGGAGGCGATTGCTGTGAAATTGCTGGAGGGGGTTGCCGCCATTTGCTGTAAAAGAAAAACTTTGGGGCGCCGTAATTTCGTGCAAAGCACGTCGGGAAATTTTAACACGGAGCATGCGCATAACGTTCAGCGCGGGAACGCGCCTAATTTAAATTGCGCCGAGCGGATTTACGTTACACCACCGCAAGTTTACAGGTAAGAGCTTTGTGAATCAGGCACTTACGCTGTAAACCTGCGGCAGTGTAACGTAAATCAGATACGTTACGCCGCGGGAGCGGTATCGGGGCAACCCTAATTAAAATCACTGCTCCCGAAAAAACGTCAGTTTTGAAAACTTTTTTTTGCATTGATACATGTTCCCTGGGGCCCAAACCCTTTTTAGGACAATAACTTGCATATTAGCTTTTAAAATTAGCACTTTTAATTTCGAACGTTCAAGTGCCATGGACTTCAATGGGGTTTTAAAGTTCGCACAAACGTTTGGTCTGTTCGAATGTTCTAATGCGAACCGAACGGGGGGGTTTCGGCTCATCCCTAGTGGAGACAGTTGTACCTCTGGGCCTAGGAGAATATCCGTGATCTGCAAGTAAGATAAGATAAGAGTCCTCCCCATCCCTCTATCCCTCTGTTGAAAAGTTGAAAGAGACTTTGTGTTGGTGCGGACATTTCTTCCAGATAACTCTTCAAGGAGAACCCCTAGAAGGAACAGTAAGGTAACGGTAGGCCCAAATCTAAACCAGCAGCTCATACGGAGGTAGTGCTACATAAACATCTTCTTTACCTTTTCTCTTCAACTATTGTTTTACTGCAGATTTCTGCAATATTAACCTTTTTTTTCATTTTTAATGTGTATTATGTTTCCTTATGTATTTTGTGAATTTATGAATCTCATGAAAACCCACAGCCATATATTAATATAAAAGTTAATTTATTGAGTATCAGAAGGACATTGGATGACATTTAGTTAGCGGCAACAGTCTGGTCCACCCAGGATCTGAGGGCGGTGACGCGGGCGTAGACTCCGGGATAAGATGGAGAGCAGGTGCCGAGCCCAAAGGACACAATACCGGCCAGGGTCCAGGCTCCGTTCTTCTGGCACACGAGGGGTCCTCCAGAGTCACCCTGAAAAGGAACAAAACCAGGAATGATAGAAGAGTTCTCCTTGTGATGAATGTATGTGTGACATCACTGGTCTCCATTTCTCACACTATGGAGTCATGAAATAATATCATCTACTCACCACAACCTGAGTGTGGGCTCAGTCCCCTATATAAAAATGGAACCAGTATTTGGATTGCAAAGAAATTCTATAGATTTTCTTTTGAGGTGAACATACATTCATACGCCGTCCTCCAGTGCTTCTACCGTCTCACCCACGCGATTGGCAAGCCGGAGAATGAATTGGCCAGCGGTGGCCGTTTATCATAGAGCTGACTGAGAACCAGATGGTCCCTGGCAATTCAGGGCTCCACTAGAGAGATTTCCATTGACTTCCTGTTCAGACAGGAAGTCAGGGGAACTCAACTCATCAACAGGGACACAAACAGGAATAAAAATCTAACAGATGTCCTGTTCTCCTCTCATCATAGTTTTCTTTTTTTGTTGTCTTCATGTTTAGTAAACTGTTTTCATCAAGACAGAAAGTGAGGGGAGATTTCATAAAGGGAGCCATGAATAGATGTAAAAGATTTGACAGGGCTTCTAATCCTTCCCTACTCGATGCAAACGTTGAAACTCAATAAAAAAACATTTGTTGGACATATATTTTAAAGATGTCCTTATATCATATTTGCCAATTTTTGGACTTTGCATTGCCCATGTAAGGTCATCTACACCATGACGGCACAGCTCAACCACAAGGCCAAGCCCAATGTCGTCTTATATATTCTTTTACTATTTTTTTTTTTTTTAATTAAAGGGTCTCAGAGGAGAACTTGAACTCGGGAACAACGCATGAATCACATAGGGCTAGATTCAGGTAGAATTGCCTATCTTTAGGCGGGCGTAGCGTATCTCAGATACACTACGCCGCCGTAACTTAGTGAGGCAGGTACCATATTCACAACAAGCTTGCGTCCTAAGTTATGGCGGCGTAGTGTAAATGGTCCAGCGTAAGCCCGCCTAATTCAAATTGTCCAGGCAGTGGGCGTGTTGAATTATAATGAGCCTCGACCCCCCGTAATTGACGCTCTTAACGAACGGCGAATGCGCCGTCCGTGAACGTATCCCAGTGCACATGCTCAAAATCACGCCGCAAATAGTCAATGCTTTCGACATGAACGTAACTTACGCACAGCCCTATTCGCGTACGACTTACGCAAACAACGGAAACTACGGAAAATTCAATGCTGTCCCGACGTCCATATTTAACATTGGCTATGCCTCATATAGCAGGGGTAACTTTACGCCGAAAAAAGCCTTACCTAAACAACGTAAATCAATGCGCCGGGCGGACGTACATTTCAGAATCGGCGTATCTAGCTCATTTGCATATTCTACGCGTAAATCTACGGAAACGCCCCTAGCGGCCAGCGTAAATATGCACCCTAAGATACGACGGCGTAGGAGACTTACGCCGCTCGTATATAGGCCAAATCTATGCGTAACTGATTCTATGAATCAGGCGCATAGATACGACCGCGCTCATTCGGACATACGACGGCGTATCTGAAGATACGCCGTCGTATGTGCTTTATGAATCTAGCCCATACTTTATATATAATCCTCATAATATGAATGCCTCATATAAAAATTAACCAACTGCATCCTCAAGCTATTGTTCTGTACAAAATTGGGTAAAAAACGCTAACACTGGTCAATAGAAAACCTGTAGATCATCGTACCATGCAAGAGGTGGCACCGGAGGCTCCAGCGCAGATCATGGAGGATTGAATTTGGACTCCGAAGTATCTCTGGCACTGACTGTTGGTCAGAAGAGGAAGGGACGCCTGCTGGAGTTTAGCTGGCTTCGCTTTTGCTGAGAGAGAGAGAAAGAAGGAAGATATATATAAGCTCTAGACATCTTTATGTACAACCCTCTGTAGGAGACCAACGTTTGTATTACCAAGTGATAATCTGGTAACACTTAGTATTTTTGCTATTCTAATCCCCTTACTGGCAGCATCGGTGTATCCCCATCCGCTGGTGATGCATCTTTCTCCCACATTGAAGACATCAGAGGAAGCAGCAAGACACACGGGGGACACGCGGTCATTGAGGATGGCAGGACTGGAAAGCTTGATCAGGGCGATGTCATTGACAAAGGTCCTGGCGTTGTACTGCGGGTGACTGAAGAACTGAGAAAAGTTATAAAAAGGATTAATGGTTTTATAGATTTTTTTCATTTAAAATCTTCTTCTGATTTTTTAATAATTGTCCCTCTGAACCTTCTCAGTTTGTAGATTAATCTGGTTACTTGTCATCTTTTATTCTCCTATTAACATTATACTGAGAGTTGTCTCCGCCTTAAACCTCCATCATATGTTATTTTAAGTTGGGGGAAGTAGAAAAAGTCCCCGGTCTAGAAAGTGATTGAAGTGCCGGAACTCCATGTCCCTTGTAAATCGGGGGAATCTCAGCTGACAATTTGAACACTTATGTTGGCCATTCCACTGCTTGAAATAAAGGGACACAAGGGGGTAAGGGACACAAGGGGGTTAAGAAATCTCAGCACACCATCTGTAGTTAAACTACAAATCCCACGAGGCATTGCAAGACTCTGGCAGCCACAGACATGACTCCCAGAAGCTGAGGCATGATGGGATTTGCCGTTTCACCACATCTAGAGATCTAAGGTTGCCTACTTCCTGGCTAGAAGATGATGGACGTCCTCCAACCAGGAAGTAAGGTGGACTCTATCCAACTTGGTACAGCTTCTAATGCACATTGTGTGAAGCTCGCCGTGTTCAGTGAAATCAAAGTGAGAAATCACAGTCAAGACTGAAGAGAAGGCTGGAGGTCCACTTTAACAACTTTCCTGCTTCGGGACTCAAGAGGAAACAAAGCCCCATTTATAAGGCCACTTGTAGTCTTTAAATGTAATAAGAAATAAGTCTGTCCACCCATACACTTATCACTACATTCTCTACATAGGAAGAAAGCTTAGAAGACTCATTGATGACGCTGGTGACGTCTAAAACGCATAACAAATGAGAGTTCTCCTTCAGTAATAAGAACTTACTCTGCCAACGGACTTGACCTGGATGGGCTCAGCATTGGAGGATTGATCGAATTCACCCAGGACCACAAGGTCAGAAGTTCTGGATGGAAGAGAAACGTGGCAAGTTATTGGTAAATGGTTGGGTATCGTGGTGACTATGATTTTCAAAACTCAATCATATTCTCTCTATACACGGGGAAATGTCTGGCAGTGTCACAGTCATTTAGTAATGGGTCAGAGGCTATACTACTCATACTATCCACATCCCTCTACTTTATACAACCCCCACCTTCTCCATCTCCTAATAATGTGAATTAACAGTCAGTTGTAAATTGGATGTATGTCTCTATATTGTATCTGTTCTATAAACAAGAGGCTCTGGATGGACAGTTGGATAAATGGTTCTATATTTAGGATGTATCTGGTCTATAAACCAGAGGCTCTGGATGGACAGTTGGATAAATGGTTCTATATTTAGGATGTATCTGGTCTATAAACCAGAGGCTCTGGATGGACAGTTGGATAAATGGTTCCATATTTAGGATGTATCTGGTCTATAAACCAGAGGCTCTGGATGGACAGTTGGATAAATGGTTCTATATTTAGGATGTATCTGGTCTATAAACCAGAGGCTCTGGATGGACAGTTGGATAAATGGTTCTATATTTAGGATGTATCTGGTCTATAAACCAGAGGCTCTGGATGGACAGTTGGATAAATGGTTTTATATTTAGGATGTATCGGTCTATAAACCAGAGGCTCTGGGTGGACAAATCCCCAGTAAAGCATTGCAGTGAATGTTGACCTTGCAGTAGAATATTATCATATAAGACTCACCTGACTTCACAGTGGGCAGCGGTGACAACCCAGAGACTGTTGATGACGGAGCCGCCACAAAAGTGGAATCTGGTGCTGTTCTGTGGAGGAAGAGTCATGAGGTCATTGCTTTATATATAGAGATCTTTTCACCTACCCCATGAAGATTTCCCCCCCCCCCCATAGAAAACTGTATAATGTGATAGTTACAGAGGGGGACCACTTAGGCGTGGTGCAGGGAAGTTTTACAAAGCCTCAATATTCATCACTGGGGTTTTCTAGAAGACAAATCCAGAGGGAAGATTCTGGGTACATCGATGACATTACCAGCATCTAAAGTTGAACTCCCGACAGATATAAAATACTCTAATTTTTGCAAAATCTAAGAATGTATCTTTCGTGGAGAAAATACTGCTCCATTTTCCCTATAATCCTGATCACTGGGGTTTTCCTGGAGAAGAGGACCATCCATTCTGGACTCTGATATTTCCCTTCAGTTTCAGGTCACATGACTAAATTGTCTTGGCAGTCAGACATGCTGTTAACACAGGAAGAAACCCAAATCAGCACCTCCAGTCCTCCTATTGTTATTATTTATCCATGCCAGCAAGACTGAAGAATTTTCTTTTATTGGAATAAAGGTCCAGCTTTGAGAGGTTTTGCCCTTGAGGATAGACGTTGGAACCTTCTCCACATCCCCTCCCCCTTTGATCTTTGGATGGTGTCTACCTTCTCTGATCACCTTCTGGAGGCTTCTAAGTGCTTCTAAGTGCCATATCCTACTCATTGATGTTCTTTGTTGGGAGACATCTAATTACCTACCCAAGAGGGTTGTCACCTACCCCTACCTCCTCCCACTTTGCTTTCCTAGGAGGGCTGTGTTATGTTAAATCTTTCATATTTGGAATTGACAAGTAAAACATTCAGTCAGTGAAATTCTAAATTTTGTCCATAGGAAGTCCTATATCTGGGGGGGTGGGGGAGGGGCATGTGTTTGACCACAATGGATGACATTCTGAGCCGACAGATCCATAAAAACGACAATAAACCCAGAAATGTTATAATTTAGGAAGCAAGATTAGAAGTGTTATGAGATCATCGTACCTGAATAGACACCTGCCATGGCCAAGAACCAGGGACGGCATTTTCTCCATTCACAATCCTGGCGTTGTCGGAAATAAGAGGACTGATGGCGGGAACACCGCAACCTGAGAGAAAAACACATTCTTATCATAAGTGCCAGTAACACATTGTTACACATCACCATATAATACAACACAACGTCTGTTTGGGTTTAGAGTCTATTTTTTTATCGTCTTTTCACTTTGATTTCATACCATCCTTAATATGGCCGATCTTCATTTAAAAAAAAAATGTAAACAAATAAAAAAAATCATTGTTTTATCCATAGTGAAATGGAAGTTCATTTTGGAAACGCTGAATTTAATCCTTTAGATCGGTTCTGCGGTGTAATCAATAAGATGAAGTTTGCCTTCCACATAATCAGATCAATGTACTACGTTTTACATACGCTCTATGAATGTACGTGTCTAGGATATTTTATAAAGACATTTTATAATTTTTATATATTTAATTTTAATAGAAATTTAATAATTTTTTTATATAGAAAAAAAAATATATATATATAAATGATATACCGTATAAATATTACAAGGTGCTACAAACATATACATGGACTCACCATAGGCTCCGCTGAGGAGGACCAGGCAGGACAGGACCCACAGTGTTGCCATTTTCTGATATTCTTGGGTATGAGGAGGATTGTAAGGTCTGTTCAGCTTATATACGCTCAGTCAGCCAATCAGGGGAGAGCTCCAGGTTTACTATTAGGACAATTTTAGACCTCCTTATCAGGGAAACCTTTAGCAATTGCGTATATTTCACTGACGTGGGCTGGAGGAAAAGATATGAAGAAACAGGTGTTCCAGGAGAACGTCACCAACCAAGACTCTCGCTGAGCGATGGAATCTATAATTATATGTATATCATTACGTCATTTACTCCATATTACTCCATATTACCTAAAAGTAGTTTTTTTTACGTTAAGGAACATCTAAAAAAAATTATAAATATTGAGGTTCTATATAACAGAATTTTCACCACTAAACACACACACAGGTCTTGCATTCCAAGATCTCACCAACGCTTCTCACATGTCTCTTAATAACTTAATCATAGACCATGGGCTCCCCTCCTCCACTTTGGCTCAGCAGTGTGGGGATCTCACCTTCATTGAGAAGAAGCTCCGGGATACAACAAAACCATGGGAAATAATGGCACCATAAACCAGCATTTATTGAATACACCTCTGAAGCCTCGTACACACGCACGGTTTTCTCGGCAAGAACCAGCAAGAAAACTGCTAGCAGAGCTTTTTTGCCAAGTAAGCTGTACGAGGCTTTGAGGTTTCTAGTCAAGAAAACTGGCCAGAATCTAGACGAGAAAAATAGAGAACCTGCTCTCTATTTTCTCGTTGTGATTCTCGGCAGTGTTTTCCTGCCAAGAAACCCGAGCGTGTGTGTATACTTACCTGTCGCCCTGGAAACCCGCGCACGCTCGAAATGACTTTGACGCATGCGTGGTAGCTTCCAAGGCATAGGTGGGGCGAAGCAAGATGGCGGCGACGGCATTGAATGTGACAAACGCATGCTTGTTGTAGTCGATGACGTCACCGAGTTCGTGCCATTCAAAAGAACGGCAGTTCTTTTGAATGGAGTGTGTGCAACCAAACTGATAAGAGGCATGGAGGAGCTCAACTGTGAGGAAAGATTAGAAGAACAACATTTATTCACTCATGAGAAGAGGAGAATAAGGGGGGATATGATCACCATGTACAAATATATAAGAGGTCCATATAGTGAACTTGGTGTTGAGTTATTCACTTTACGGTCAACACTGAGGACAAGGGGACACTCTTTACGTCTAGAGGAAAAGAGATTTCATCTCCAAATACAGAAAGGTTTCTTCACAGTAAGAGCTGTGAAAATGTGGAACAGACTCCCTCCAGAGGTGGTTCTGGCCAGCTCAGTAGATTGCTTTAGGAAAAAAAAGCCTGGATTCTTTATTAAATGTACAGAATATAACTGAGTACTAAGATTTGTAGGTAAAGTTGATCCAGGGTAAATCCGATTGCCTCTCGGGGGATCAGGAAGGAATTTTTTCCCCTGCTGTAGCAAATTGGATCTCATGCTCTGCTGGGGTTTTTTGCCTTCCTTTGGATCAACTGTGGGTATGGAGTTGGGTGTATGGGATTGTACTGTGTTTTTTATTTTGTTTGTTTATTTTTATTTGTTGGTTGAACTAGATGGACTTGTGTCTTTTTTCAACCTGACTAACTATGTAACTATGTACACTCGGCCGGCGAGAGAATCTTGCCAAGAATCTTGTCAGGAAAAACTAAGTTTTTTCCTCACAAGATTCTGGGCCGTGTGTACAGGGCTTTAGATTCAGACGCATAGCTTGAAGCTTGTGGGCCCCGATGCAAACGTTGGCCTGGCCCATGGGCTGTTCTCCCCCTGTGCTCCTCTCCATTCAGGAAATGGAGAGATGCTGCAGGGGCCCGTTGGAGCTAGGAGTGGGGTTGCGATTGTGACCCCTGCAGCGCCTTATTGTCACAAACTACGGTGAACGAGAGTGAACCACAACTGCGGGTTAGGAGAGATTTCAATGCACCTCTCTATGTGATGTGAATTTCAGTACTGGACCCCAGGCGTCACTCCAATCAGAGAACAGGAGTTTGGGGGTTCACTACATCATCTCTGTCACATACAAGAATGCGTTGAGCTACTAAGGGTGGAGGTATTACCACATACCTACAACCCCTTATGCCGCGTACACACACGATCGATTCGTCCGATGAAAACGGTCTGATGGACCATTTTCATCAGACGAACCGATCGTGTGTGGGACCCATCGGTTTGTTATCCATCGGTGAAAAAACTAGGATCTTGTTTTAAAATGATCTAAACCGATAGAAAAAAACGATCGTCTGTGGGCACGTCCATCGGTTAAAAATCCATGCATGCTCAGAATCAAGTCGACGCATGCTCGGAAGCATTGAACTTATTTTTTCTCAGCACGGCGTTGTGTTGTATGTCACCGCGTTCTGACGCGATCATTTTTTTAACCGATGGTGTGTAGGCAAGACTGATGAAAATCAGCTTCATCGGATATCTGATGAAAAAATCCATCAGACCGTTTTCATGGGATGAACCGATCGTGTGTACAGGGCATAAGACTTAAAAGGTTACGATAAACGTGAGTCAAGCACAACTACATTAATGATTTCAATGCACTTCTCTATGTTAAGTGATTATCAGTACGGGACCCCAGGCGTCACTCTAATCAGAGAAAAAGAGTTTGGGGGTTACCTCTACATCATATCACTCACATACAGGAATGCATTGAGCTACTAATGGAGGAGGTATAACACACCTTTATTCCTTAGCCCAAAAAAAGGTACAGCGAACATGTTCAGTATTTTAGGGCGGAAGCCCGTATACAAGTGACAACAAATGTCAAGCACGTAGCAAATGAAAATACTGTATGCAATTAGCAATTACTTGAGAGAGGCAACTTTAGCTTAAAAGGGTGTTCCAGTCACTTTTAATGTTTATTAAAAGTCAGCAGCTACAAAAAGTGTAGCTGCTGACTTTTAATAAACATACACTCACCTGCTCCATGTTCCAGCGACACGCCGGCCGGGGCTCCGCTCCTCTCCCCCCCTCTCTGGCCGGCGTCTTCATTCTAAGTGTGGGCACCCGGCCGTGACAGCTTTCGGCTTCATGGCCGGGCACCCACTGCGCATCCTCGAGCGGTGCTGCGCCATCCGATTGGACAGGCGATCGCCTGGGACCTGTCATGTGTCCCAGGCGATCGCCTACAGGGAGGGGCTGACGTATCGCCTTAGCAGCCCCTCGGCAGAAGGAGGAAGTGGGACCTGAAGCCCCCACTCCCCCCTCAAAAAAATGACATGCCAAATGTGGCATGTAAGGGGGCGAGGAGTGGATTAAGCGGAATTTCCACTTTTGGGTGGAACTCCGCTTTAAATGTTGTCCCTTTAAGACTCTGTGGCTCACGCATGCGTTTGCAAATGCGTGCGGACTGAACCCCTGTTTTTAACGCATACTTTAGACAGGTTAATTGGTTTTCTGCAAGCTGGTTGGTAAGTAGGCTTGGTTTTTCCCTGGGCATTCCCCAGGTTTTTGTTGTTATCTGCTTTAGCCTTCCAATGCTACTTACTGTTATGGCCAGCTATAGACGGGGGCAGTGGACATGTTTATGCTTCACCTGTGGTGTTTATATTGGTCCATCAGTGCACCAACACCTTTGCAGCCATTGTGCTATATGCTGGGTGTTTGGTGTGCTCTTGTACCTTTAAAGGAGGGGTGGCTTCCCTTCAGTTCACCTGCCCCTGTCTATCCATTAAAATGCATGTGCCTCCACTGTGGGGACGCTCATTGTTTAGTGTTAGGACCACAGATATTGCAGGGTGCCTTGGCGCGGCTCTGTGGCTCACGCATGCGTTTGCAAATGCGTGCGGACTGAACCCCTGTTTTTAACGCATACTTTAGACAGGTTAATTGGTTTTCTGCAAGCTGGTTGGTAAGTAGGCTTGGTTTTTCCCTGGGCATTCCCCAGGTTTTTGTTGTTACCTTTAAGATATTCCACAGCTGTCACCTGAAGACACACTAAGTAATCCCAAGCAGCAGGCAGAGGCGGCTCTAGGCTTTGTGAGGCCTTAGGCAAAACTTATCATGGGGCCCCCACTCACACCAATGATGGGAAAAATAATTCAAGGCCAGGGTTGTGGGGAAGAGGCTCTTTTCCTTGAATTATTGGCATGTTATTTTTTCTGCTGGTAGGGGGTTTATCGGAATCTGGAAGCCCCATTTAACAAGGTGGCCCCAAGATCCTGCTCTTTAATAACTAAGGGACGGGGGTCACCCGGTGATGTCACCCGGTGATGTCGCCCGGTGAACCCGCCCCCTTGTGACGTCATTGACTGAGGGCATGCTGGGTCATTGACGCCACAAGGGGTGGTGTCACCGATATTCACTGTTTGTTAGGGATGCTGGCGGCCCCCCTGCTCCTGAGTCAGGGCTCTTAACGCTGCCTGAGCACAGCAGCATTAAGGTCCCCTGTCCCTCAAAACTGGGGTAATGCATTGGGTAAGGTAGGCGGCCGCGAGGCCCCTGTGAGTGTGAGGCCTTAGGCGACCTCTTAATTTGCCTAATTAACCCCTTCCATACAGGGCATTTTCACCCCCTTCCTGCCCAGACCAATTTTTAGTTTTCAGCGCTGTTGCACTTTGAATGACAATTGCGTGGTCATGCAACACTGTACCCAAACTAAATCTTTATGTTGATGTACCTGATTCCTCTGTATCTGACCTGGCTTGTCTGACTCTACACCAGTCTCCTCCCTTTGCTATAGCCTCCACGTATCTGCATCCGAGGTACTTAGCAGCAGCAATCTACCTGCATCACAGCCAGGGCCGGACTTACCATTGGGCTTGACTGGGCTCAAGCCCATGGGCCAAACCCAATAGGGGGCCCCGGGCCCAATCACAGCAACCCCCCCGTTTACGGCAATCACGAAAACCCCCTCCAGCAATTTCACGGCAACCGCCTCCTGCAATTTTGCGGCAACCCCCTCCCGCAATTTTGCGGCAATCCCCTCCCACAATTTTGCGCCAATCCCCTCCCGCATTTCGCGGCAATCGCGGATGGATGTAATTCTCGGCAGCCCCCCCGCTCAACAACTGCGATGCTCCAGAGGGCCCCTTCACTGCAGCTGTGTAAGGGGCCCCAAAATTACTGGGAAGGCGGCCCTGGGAAGAGGTAAGAAGTCCATCCAGCGTCTGCCACCCCCCCCCACTCAACTTTGATAGGTCGGTCGGCGGATCCTGCACCCCCCCTCAACAATTATGATCGGCCGGCAGTAACAACCCACCCCCCGCTTCCCTGCTCCAGGGGGCCCCTTCGATTATTAAGCCCAGGGGCCCCCACCACCCTAAGTCCTGCCCTGATCACAGCCACCAACCGCAGCTCCACTACCGCTGCTGGTGGCTACTAGTGTACATGTTAATTCGTTGTTAGGTAACACAATGTGTATCCCTTATCACCTATCCATCTAAATTGTGATATATGTCTTGACATAACCTCTGAGCTTATTTTCAGGTTTTAATTGGACTAAACGAGTCCTATTCACGCCTCTGAGCTTCGAGCTAGGGGGGTAGGAGTTCCAGCCACAGTGTGTTCCCATTTGGGGTGGCGGGAATGCTCTCCAGGACCCCCGAGACAGACTCTTTCCCTACAGTCCTAAAGGTTAAATATCTCTTTGCTATATAATTGTGAAGGTATATGTATGTTTCATTCATTTCATTTTAGTGAATCCCATCTTAGCTTTCAAATGTCGGATTTATCTTTTTCGGCCATGTTGTCTTTACAGGACGAATGGTCCTTCACTTGCTTTTGTAATGTGTATTCTCTTTTTGAACTATTACAAATTTATTGAAAGACAAAAAAAAACATTTTGAAAGCCATTTATCATTTTTCTTCCACTTCACAATTATGTGACACCTTTTGTGTTGGTCTATCACATACAATCCCAATAAAATACATTTACGTTTGTGGATGTAACATGAGAAAATGTGGAGCTTTCAAGGGGTATGAATATTTTTTTTAAGGCACTGTATATATATTTATTTTTTCTTTCTTTAGCCCCTATATAACTTGTAATTGGCCCTTTTCAGCTTTTATTTACCCTTCTCTCTTCATCTATTATTTTCCTACAGAATGCTACTCTGCTTTTTTTTCCTATGTTGTTAAAAATGAATATTAACCTTTTTATTTATTTTTTGTTTCATTTGTTTAATATGTTTCTGTAACGGAATGGCCCGTGGGACCCAGAGGATCTTGAAGGATGTGGGGGTACTCCTAGTTCGCCAATGACTCTTGGGTTTAGGGTCATCCTATGTCCACTAGGGGCATAGGATGACTGAGAAATTATATCTCGGATTACATGAGATGGGACAGTAATGATAATTCGTGTATTGCAGGATATCTTGAAATATTACAAGTTGTTCCTTCTGAACACAACAGGTCAATAGAGTGTCTCCTTCAATGTGGAACATAGACTGTTGAGATGTTAATTGATGTTAATCATCTCCAGCTACCTGGCTGTAGTGATGAAAGCTTGCTGTGATTGCATTCTATTGTGTTAATTAAGCCTGGCTCCTAAGATATTTCATGGTGCTATGCTAACTAACCCTGTATTGTGTGAAAGTTATATTGATGCTAATATGTGTTGTGAGTTAACACACTCTAAAGGTCAGACGTCTGACTTATGTTCACTAAAGGAATGTGTATTGTGTAGCAGGTGAGAATAGCTTATCGCGGAGTCAGAACGTCTGGGTAAATGACTAGAAATTAGTTCATGTAGATTATCTGAATGTCATTATCTAAAGGAATGTGTATTGAGCACCCATTGTGTCATGTTGTGGGTGGAGTTAAGCCAGTGTTTCTTGGGGCTTCTAACTGTATATAACAAGCCTGAGTTTACCATTAAAGTATCCTATCTGTTTGGAACCAGAGAACAGAGCTGTGTCTCGCTATTCTGGGGGGAAATCCAATGGGTCCTGTCTGCTGGATTGTGGAGTGTCGAGGAGCTGTCTTGGGTTGGTGGAATGAAATATCGTAACGTGTTAACCCCTGACCGTTACAGTTTCCTTGTTTATTTTTGTGAATGTATGAATGTCAGGAAAACC
Organism: Rana temporaria; assembly: GCF_905171775.1. NCBI lineage: Eukaryota > Metazoa > Chordata > Amphibia > Anura > Ranidae > Rana > Rana temporaria. The sequence goes on along the minus strand of NC_053489.1, from coordinate 2,518,918 downwards.
CCTCAGCCATATATTAATAGAAAAGTTACTTTATTGAGTATCAAAAGGACATTGGATGGTATTTAGTTAGCGGCAACAGTCTGGTCCACCCAGGATCTGAGGGAGGTGACACGGGCGTAGACTGCGGGATAAAATGTAGAGCAGGTGCCGCTTCCAAAGGACACAATACCGGCCAGGGTCCAGGCTCCGTTCTTCTGGCACACGAGGGGTCCACCAGAGTCACCCTGAAAAGGAACAAAACCAGAAATGATAGAAGAGTTCTCATTTTGATGAATGTATGTGTGACATCACTGGTCTTCATTTCTCACACTATGAAGTCATGAAATAATATCGTCTACTCACCACAACCTGAGTGTGGACTCAGTCCCGTATATATAAATGGGACCAGTATTTGGATTGCATTGAGGTGACCATACATTTCTAAGAGAAGTCATAATTGGTGGTCAGTATTATATTGAGTCTGATGGGTCTAATGGGAATGTAAAGGCATTTTTCAGTTTTGGGTGGAGTGTGGAAAAGTTGGACCCTTTGTCAAGTTTTTATTGCTGTCTTTGTACCCAATGGAGACATTCACCCCTTAAACAACAATTGATGAGGAAATCCAATTGTCGCGGTCTTTGCCCCTCCTTGTCCCTTACACCCCAGAGAGCTGTCCCCTGCTGTGATCGTTTGGGGTGTGGTTGTATTCCACTGTTTGTGTCTGTCTGCCTTGGGAGAAATGTACATTATGGGATGGATGTCCATGTGGAGGGAGGGGGGACTCCTCCAGCCCCTGCTGATAAACCTAAACACATCTGACCTATGTGTCTATTGTCATTGGACAGTTTAACCCGCCCTGAATCCAAGGGGGGGGAGTGTCTCTGAGGCATTTTATCTGTTGAAACATGTGCTGGAAGAAAGGCAGTTGTGTGGTTTGCCAGTCCTGCAGCCCTGGCTGTGTGCCATCCTGTGAGTGGATTATCCCTGGCTATGTGCCATCCTGTGAGTGGATTATCTCTGGCTGTATGCCATCCTGTGAGTGGATTATCCCTGGCTGTGTGCCATCCTGTGAGTGGATTATCTCTGGCTGGGTGCCATCCTGTGAGTGGATTATCCCTGGCTGTGTGCCATCCTGTGAGTGGATTATCCCTGGCTGTGTGCCATCCTGTGAGTGGATTATCCCTGGCTATGTGCCATCCTGTGAGTGGAGTATCCCTGGCTGTGTTCCATCCTGTGAGTGGATTATCCCTGGCTGAGTGCCACCCTGGGAGTGGATTAACCCAGTGATCGCCAGTGCTGTGAGTAGAGCGAACTCTGTTCTTGTGTGTCCAAGACTGGGCAAGGACTACCCCTATCTGCCAGAACTCTGCTATTTCTCTTGTTTGGCCAGCCTGGTGCGGATTACCCTTTACCAGCATGGACTCTGCTACCCCGCTGTGCATTTATACTATGTTACGGACTATTGTTTTGCCCGGCTGTGACAACTGCTACCTAGCTGTGTGTTAACCCCTCTAACTTTAAAATAAAAAGCTTTGTGGGTGCTCCTACTCTCCGTGTGTCTCTGTTCCACCTACATCTCCATCACACCAATATTTTAGAGTAGTCGCCAGGACAAGAGGTGACGGGAAATCCTCCAATGGGGACAAATGTTCATATGACAACGCTCTAAGATGTGAAATCCATTCACTTTGATGAGATTTCCTCTCACTTCCTGTTAGATCTCCAGGACAGGAAGTGAAAGAAAATCTTCCCAGCGGGACACAGACAGCAAATAATACCCAATTCACCCGTGCGATTGGCAAGCCGGAGAATGAATTGGCCAGCGGTGGCCGTTTATCATAGAGCTGACTGAGAACAAGATGGTCCCTGGTCATCTCTATGACCTTCGGAGGTCGGGTGCAATGTCATAATGTCACGACCGGCCTCGGCAATTGTAAACAGTGCCGTTGCCTCAGCTGGGAAGCTGATATCCCTTTCTTCTTTTTTTTTTAGGCTTTCCAGCCTAGAGGCGAGATCTGGGGATTTATATACCAGATCTTGCTGTAAAGAGGACCTGTCATGCCCTATGTAAGGGAATGTAAAGGCGTTTTTCGGTTTTGGGTGGAGTGTGGAAAGGTTGGACCCTTTGTCAAGTTTTTTATTGCTGTCTTTGTTCCCATTGGAGACATTCATCCCTTTTTTGGTTCCCTGAAACAACAATTGATGAGAAATCCAATATGTTAGAGTAGTCACCAGAACAAGAGGTGAAGGGAAATCCTCCAATGGGGACAAATGTTCCTATGACAACGCTCTAAGATGGGAAATCCATTCACTTTGATGAGATTTCCTCTCACTTCCTGTTGGATCTCCAGGACAGGAAGTGAAAGAAAAATCTTCCCAGCAGGACACAGACAGCAAATAATACTCAATTCACCAATAAGTGATCTGATGTGAGTATCAGCTTGTAATGGATCCTTTGAACCATTTACCAGTTCACTCCCACGTCAAAAGCAGGTCAGCCAGTGAGTAGACCAGTAGGCATGATACCTAATGTGGATGTCAATCCATTCATTTGTGATGGAGTGGTTAAGGATTAGAACGTCTGTCAGGTTTTTATTGCTATTCAGGGCCCCACTAGAGGGATTTCCTCTCACTTCCTGTTCAGATAGGAAGTCAGGGGAACAGAACTCATCAACAGGGACACAAACAGGAATAAAAATCTAGCAGATGTCCTGTTCTCCTCTCATCATAGTCTCTTCATCATAGGTCATCTACACCATGAAAGCACTGCTCAACCACAAGGCCAAGCCCAGTTCCATCTTATATATTTTTTTTACAAAGAAAAAACATTACCGGGTCTCAGAGGGGAACTTAAACTCGGGAACAAAGCATAAAACACATATATGAAGCATTAAAGGGTCTAAAATAACCCCTCACCAACACAACATAATACAGAAGATAATTCACTGTATGGAAACAGAACATGGGACTATCAATGGTGGAGCCAATCATTAAGTATTTACTCAGTACTCATTAGAATTTATGTAATATTCAGTCCTAGAATTATATATATATATATATATATATATATATATATATATATATATATATATATATATATATATATATATATATATATATATATATATTTATATGGCTTTTTTTCAGTAGGAACATGGGGGAATCCAGTTCCAGCATCTCCAGCTCTGAATGTTTGTAATGGCAAGGGGTGCTGGGGTGTCCTGGAGGGTCTATAATGCTGGCTGCTGGGGGACCTATTGTTGCTGGGGAGGTCAGTTGTCACTGGTAGGGGATCTATTGTTGCTGGGGGGCTCTTATGCTACTGAGAGATGATGGTTGCTGGGAGACATCAACTGTTGAGAGAGGGGTCTATTGTTGCTAGCTGTTCAGAGTCTACTGTTGTACAGTGGATCAATATTACTTCCTATCATATACAAATTACTTAGCACCACAAATTGATACTTGTTTCTGAATCAATTACTGAGAGGTGGGTAGGGGGTGCAACCAAGGAATGGTTTTTAGAGGTTGGTAGGGAGTGGAACCAAGGAATAGTGCTCATAGGTAGGTAGGGAGTGGAACCAAGGAATGGTGCTCGGAGGTGGGTAGGGAGTGGAACCAGGGAATGGTGCTCGGAGGTAGATAGGGAGTGGAACCAAGGAATGGTGCTCGTAGGTGGGTTAGGGAGTGGAACCAAGTAATGGCGCACGTAGGTGGGTAGGGAGTGGAACCAAGGAATGGTGTTCGGATGTGGGTAGGGAGTGGAACCAAGGAATGGTACTCGGAGTTGGGTAGGGAGTGGAACCAAGGAATGGTGCTCAGAGGTGGGTAGGGAGTGGAACCAAGGAATGGTACTCAGAGGTGGGTAGGGAGTGGAACCAAGTAATGGTGCTCGTAGGTGGGTTAGGGAGTGGAACCAAGTAATGGCGCTCGTAGGTGGCTAGGGAGTGGAACCAAGGAATGGTGTTCGGAGGTGGGTAGGGAGTGGAACCAAGTTATTGGGCTCGTAGGTGGGTAGGGAGTGGAACCAAGGGATGGTGTTCGGAGGTAGGTAGGGAATGGAACCAAGAAATGGTGCTCGGAGGTGGGTAGGGAGTGGAACCAAGGAATGGTGCTCAGAGGTGGGTAGGGAGTGGAACCAAGGAATGGTGCTCAGAGGTGGGTAGGGAGTGGAACCAAGTAATGGTGCTCGTAGGTGGGTTAGGGAGTGGAACCAAGTAATGGCGCTCATAGGTGGGTAGGGAGTGGAACCAAGGAATGGTGTTCAGAGGTAGGTAGGGAGTGGAACCAAGGAATGGTGCTCATAGGTGGGTAGGGAGTGGAACCAAGGAATGGTGCTCGTAGGTGGGTAGGGAGTGGAACCAAGGAATGGTGCTCGGAGGTGGGTAGGGAGTGGAACCAAGGAATGGTTCTCAGAGGTGGGTAGGGAGTGGAACCAAGGAATGGTGTTCAGAGGTGGGTAGGGAGTGGAACCAAGGAATGGTGGTCAGAGGTGGGTAGGGAGTGGAACCAAGGAATGGTGCCTCGAGGTGGGTAGGGAGTGGAACCAAGGAATGGTGCTCAGAGGTGTGTAGGGGGTGGAACCAAAGAATGGTGCTCGGGGTAGGTAGGTGGTGGAACCAACGAATGGTGCTCAGACATATGTAGAGGGTTGGAACCAATGAAGGGTGATCAGAGGTGGGTAGGGGGTGGAACCAATGAATGGTGCTCGTAGGTGGGTAGGGGGTGGACACAACTGGTGACTCGGAAGTAAGGAGTTCCTGCACCTATTCTCTGAGAAAAAAGCCCTGTATATATAATACTCTATGAATGATTGTGAGGCTTCATAGACTGTTCTGCCTCATATAAAATGAACCAACTGCATCCTCAAGCTATTGTTCTGTTCAAAATTGTGTAAAAAAACGCTAACACTGGTCAATAGAAAACCTGTAGATCATCGTACCATGCAAGAGGTGGCACCGGAGGCTCCAGCGCAGATCATGGAGGATTGAATTTGGACTCCGAAGTATCTCTGGCACTGACTGTTGGTCAGAAGAGGAAGGGACGCCTGCTGGAGTTTAGCTGGCTTCGCTTTAGCTGAGAGAGAAAGAGAGAAGAAATATATAAGCTCTAGACATCTTTATGTACAACCCTATGTAGGAGACCAACGTTTGTATTACCATGTGATAATCGGGTAACACTTAGGATTTTTGCTATTCGAATCCCCTTACTTGCAGCATCGGTGTATCCCCATCCGCTGGTGATGCATCTTTCTCCCACATTGAAGACATCAGAGGAAGCAGCAAGACACACGGGGGACACGCGGTCATTGAGGGTGGCGGGACTGGAAAGCTTGATCAGGGCGATGTCATTGACAAAGGTCCTGGCGTTGTACTGCGGGTGACTGAAGAACTGAGAAAAGTTATAAAAAGGATTAATGGTTTATAGATTTTAATAAATCAAAATCTTCTTCTGAACCTAAAACAATTGTCCCTCTGAACCTTCTCAGTTTGTAGATTAATCTGCTTACTTGTCATCTTTTATTCTCCTATTAACATTATACTGAGAGTTGTCTCCACCTTAAACCTCCATCATATGTTATTTTAAGTTGAGGGAAGTGGAAAAAGTCCCGGTCTAGAAAGTGATGGAAGTGCCGGAACTCCATGTCCCTTGTAATCTCAGCTGACAATTTGAACACTTACTTTGGCCATACCACTGCTTGAAACAAAGGGACACAAGGAGGTAAGGGACACAAGGGGGTAATAAATCTCAGCACACCATCTGTGGTTAAACTACAAATTCCACGAGGCATTGCAAGACTCTGGCAGCCACAAACATGACTCCCGAGGCTGAGGCATGATGGGATTTGCAGTTTCACCACATCTAGAGATCCAAGGTCAACAACTTCCTGGCTAGAAGATGATGGACGTCCTCCAACCAGGAAGTAAGGTGGACTCTATCCAACTTTCTACAGCTTCTAATGCACATTGTGTGAAGCTCGCCGTGTTCTGTGAAATCAAAGTGAGAAATTACAGTCAAGACTGAAGAGAAGGCTGGAGATCCACTTTAACGGCTTTCCTGCTTCGGGACTCAAGAGGAAACAAAGCCCCATTTATAAGGCCACTTGTAGTCTTTAAATGTAAGGCCCCGTACACACGACCAGTTTCCTCGGCAGAATTCAGCTTCCGACTGAGTTTCTGGCTGAATTCTGCCGAGAAACCCGGCCGTGTGTACACTTTCGGCCGAGGAAGCCGACGAGGAGCTCGGCGAGGAAATAGAGAACATGTTCCCTATTTCCTCGTTGTTCTATGGGAGCTCTCGCCCCGCCGAGCTCCTCGGCGGCTTCAGTGCTGAACTGGCCGAGGAACTCGATGTGTTTGGCACGTCGAGTTCCTCGGCCGTGTGTACGAGGCCTGATAAGAAATAAGTCTGCCCATCCATATACATATCACTGCATTCTCTACATAGGAAGAAAGCTTAGAAGACACATTGATGACGCTGATGACGTTCTCATGTCTAAAACACATAACAAATGAGAGTTCTCCTTCAGTAATAAGAACTTACTCTGCCGACGGACTTCACCTGGATGGGCTCAGCATTGGAGGATTGATCGAATTCACCCAGGATCACAAGGTCAGAAGTTCTGGATGGAAGAGAAACGTGGCAGGTCATTGGTGAATGGTTGGGTATCGTGGTGACTATGATTTTCAAAACTCAATCATATTCTCTCCATACATGGGGAAATGTCTGGCAGTGTCACAGTCATTTAGTAATGGGTCAGAGACTATACTACTCATACTATCCACATCCCTCTACTTTATACAACCCCCACCTTCTACATCTCCTAATAATGTGAATTAACAGACAGTTGTAAATTGGATGTATGTCTCTATATTGTATCTGATCTATAAACCAGAGGATCTGGATGGATAGTTGGATAAATGGCTCTATATTTAGGATGTATCCAGTCTATAAACCAGAGGCTCTAGTCTAGATGGACAGTTGGATAAATGGCTCTATATGTAGGATGTATCCGGTCTATAAACCAGAGGCTCTGGATGGACAGTTGGATAAATGGTTCTATATTTAGGATGTATCCGCTCTATAAACCAGAGGCTCTGGATGGACAGTTGGATAAATGATTCTATATTTAGGATGTATCTGGTCTATAAACCAGAGGCTCTGGATGGACAGTTGGATAAATGATTCTATATTTAGGATGTATCTGGTCTATAAACCAGAGGCTCTGGATGGACAGTTGGATAAATGGTTTTATATTTAGGATGTATCCGGTCTATAAACCAGAGGCTCTGGATGGACAGTTGGATAAATGGTTTTATATTTAGGATGTATCCGGTCTATAAACCAGAGGCTCTGGGTGGACAAATCCCCAGTAAAGCATTGCAGTGAATGTTGACCTTGCAGTAGAATGTTATTATATAAGACTCACCTGACTTCACAGTGGGCAGCGGTGACAACCCAGAGACTGTTGATGACGGAGCCGCCACAAAAGTGGAATCTGGTGCTGTTCTGTGGAGGAAGAGTCATGAGGTCACTGCTTTATATATAGAGATCATTTCACCTACCCCATGAAGATTCCCCCCCCCCCCATAGAAAACTGAACAATGTGGCATGTGTTTGACCACAATGGATCACATTCTGAGCCGACAGATCCATAAAAACGACAATAAACCCAGAAATGTTATACTTTAGAAAGCAAGATTAGAAGTGTTATGAGATCATCGTACCTGAATAGACACCTGCCATGGCCAAGAACCAGAGACGGCATTTTCTCCATTCACAATCCTGGCGTTGTCGGAGATAAGAGGACTGATGGCGGGAACACCGCAACCTGAGAAAAAGACACATTCTTATCATAAGTGCCAGTAATACATTGTTACACATCACCATATAATACAACACAGCGTCTGTTTGGGTTTGGAGTCTATTTTTATCGTCTTTTGACTTTGCTTTTTTATACCATCCTCAATTTAAATAAAAATTTAAACAAATAAAAAAAAATCATTGTTTTATCCATAGTGGAATAGTGGATTTTTTTCTACGGTGTGTTTTTTTTTTACTATTTACACTTCCTTCGTGAAATGGTAGAGGTACAGTGTACCCCATTACCAATTCACATAGGGGGGGGCAGGATCTGGGGGTCCCCTTTGTTAAAGGGGTCTTCCAGATTCTGATAAGCCCCCGGCCGCAGACCCCCACAACCACCGGGCAAGGGTTGTGGGGATGAGGCCCTTGTCCCCATCAACATGGGGACATCCTCCCCATGTTGAGGGTATGTGGCCTGGTGCGGTTCAGGAGAGGGGGGGCGCACTCTGTCCCCCCCTCTTTTCTGCGGCCGGCCAGGTTAACGTGCTCGAATAAGGGTCTGGTGTGGATTTTGGGGGAACTCCACGCCATTTTTTTTTTAAATTTGGGGTGGAGTTCCCCTTAAAATCCACACCAGACCTGAAGGGTCTGGTATGGATATTTGGGGGGAACCCCACATCATTTTTTTTTAAATTGACGACAGGGTTCCCCTTAATATCCATATCAGACCTGAAGGGCCTGTTAATGGAATTTGGGGGGACCCCCAGCTTTTTTATTTTTATTTTTTATGAATGAATCATCTCTGAATTGCCAGAGCCGACAATTCATTAGAGCCGCAAAGCCGGTTTTAAATGCCTTTTTTTCTTTCAGAAATGACACTTTGTGCAGGGACAGTTCTATGTACGGGAAACATGCGCTTTTTCACATGCTGATTTTACACCCCCCCCCAGGTACGAAATTTAAAGTAATATTACACTTTTATTGTTTCACTTTTAGCATTATTAAATTCACTGCTCCTGAAAAAACGGCCGTTTTTAAAACTTTTTTTTGCATTGATACATGTTTCCTGGGACAGGACCCGGGTCCCCAAACACTTTTTAGGACAATAAATTGCATATTAGCCTTTAAAATTAACACTTAGATTTCTCCCATAGACTTTAACAGGGTGTTCCATGGCTTTTCGAATTTGCCACGAACACCCCTAATTGTTCACTGTTCGCCGAACAGGCAATGTTCGAGTCGAACATGAGTTTGACTCGAACTGGAAGCTCATCCCTAGTGTCTAGGATATTTTATAAAGACATTTTATAATTTTTATATATTTATTTTTAATAGAAATGTTATAATTCTTTGTTATATAGAAATAAAAACAATAAAAAATAAATAAAAAATAAAATATAAATGATATACAGTATATATATTACAAGGTGCTACAAACATATACATGGACTCACCATAGGCTCCGCTGAGGAGGACCAGGCAGGACAGGACCCACAGTGTTGTCATTTTCTGATATTCTTGGGTATGAGGAGGATTGTAAGGTCTGTTCAGCTTATATACACTCAGTCAGCCAATCAGGGGAGAGCTCCAGGCTTGCTATTAGGACAATTTTAGACCTTCTTATCAGGGAAACCTTTAGCAAATTCTGATATTTCACTGACGTGGGCTGGAGGAAAAGATATGAAGAAACAGGTGTTACAGGAGAACGTCACCAACCAAGACTCTCGCTGAGCGATGGAATCTATAATTAGTCCATGTATTACAGTATGTCATTTACTCTATATTACTCCATATTACCTAAAAAGTGTTTTTTATTTATGTAGCAAGGTGTTACCATTGTACGCATTCTAACAGACTGCAAATTAAACTTGAATAGAAATTTGGCTCCCTCTGGTGTCTGTTTGTGTTAGATTAACAAAGCGTGCTTGGTTCAGTTATGTAAGGACAAAGCATTATGGGCATTGTGGTGCAAGAGACTCTATTGGCGTGGGATGGATTAAGACTACATTACCCACAAGGCCACAGTACTACCAAAGTGCAATGTGTCGCGCACAGCCTGATGGGAGAACTTATTTAAGACAAGCGTGGGCTCAGCCCGCTCGCTTGGGATGCCATCTTCCAGCAGGCAGAGGGCCTGCGTTGGGGCCTGCTGTAAGTGCACCTAGGCCTGAGAGGCCTGGGCCTAAAGTTAAAGAGAGCAAATCGCCAGAGAGGGATCCTTGCGGACAGTTTCGCTGATCGAGCCGAAGAGGGACCAGTCTACAACTCACAGCATCCAGAGTCACCTATCCACCGATACCCCTACAGGAACAAGGGCAAGCCATTGGTCATTAAGTATCTTTCCTCTGGAGCAGCCCAGTGGGAGTGGTGCCCCGTTGTGCATGCCAGGAGGGGATACTTAAGGGTCAGACACCATATTTTGGGGCTTTCGCCTCGTAGCTAGGGTGACCACGTGTCCCGGATTGCATTTTGCAGGTCTGTCCCGGGCACATTCATTTCAGGACAATACAGTGTCCCGGAATGAACCTGACACAGCCACACCCCCCCCCCCCCGGTCTAATCTGATGCCCCCAAAAAAGGGCGCCACATCACCGCTTTACTCACTGACAGTACTTGTCCTGGCCAGAAATGCCTGGAGGAGCACAATCCCACCCCCTGCTTGTGATTGGAGAAATCATAAATCCTGCCTCTTGTGTCCAATCGCTGTGATTCGTTACAGCACAAGTTGACTTTTGGGAAGGGAGGGTGCCCCTGAATGGTAGTTTGAAAATGTGGTCACCCTACTCGTAGCCCTCCTGGCGCTGGTATGTGTTGTGTGATTTCCACCCCAGGACCATGTTGGCCCGAGGCTGCATCTCTACTAGTAGGCCCAGTTATGCTGACTGCTGACTGGGGCCTACTAATCAAGGGGGATCCCAAGCTGTCCATCTGAATGAAGGAATCTGCACTTTATGAAGGAAACCAGGGGAGGACCTGCCCTGGAGGAGACCAAGCGTAAGGCTGAAGTCTTGGGATAGGCCTGGTGCCCTTATTAAGGAGGGATCCACATCTCAAATTGCCATACAGTTTGCCGGTTTGGCTTAAAGGCTCCTTAACTGTAAGGCTGGAAGTTCGGGTGATACCTCCTGTGGCAGAGGATTGCAGACTGTTCAATTTGTTCTCAATCAGTCTGTGGCAGAGACTGTTATCGAACTGGTTCGTGCTTCATTCCGGCTGCTAGGCCAAGTGAGAGGGGTCCACCCGGGTGAGAAATACCCACTCAGGAGCGAGTGGTGAATGACTTTGGAGTTTAGGGGTTGTTCCCCAGTGATCTGTGCCGTGAACCTGAACCTGAACCTTCCCCTTCATCCTTCTACCTTCTTCACAAGTTTTTCAGCAAAAGAATAAAACCTGACAGTTGGAGGTTTTACATTTTGTGTGGACATCGGAATTCTTCTAGACTTTCTTCCCCTAGACCAGTGGTTCTCAACCTATCTAGTGCCGTGACCCCTTGTTAAAATTTCCCAAGTTGTGGGGACCCCTAACAGTAAAATTATTTTCATAGCGTGGGTTGAAAGCACCCAAGGCAAGACAAGTAATTTGCGCCCCTAACCCGCGGACATTTAGCGCTCCCTAAAGTCCCTTCCACCCGTACAGTATTAAAACCCCGTATGGTACATTTTAGGATGTTCCACTCTTTCTCTTTGTTCTCCTTTCTTTCCCTTTTATCTCTATCTATCCTAATTCCTTATTTTTTCCCCTCATCTTTCCCTCTAACTGTCTTTCTTGCTCTCTATTTTTTTCCTTTCTCTCCCTTTTTCTTTGTTCCTCCCCCTCTTATCATCTCCCTTCCTGGGAGAACAGTGCGGGCTTCAGGAACAGCCCAGGATTTGGTGACCCCTGGCAAATCATCATTTGACCCCCGAGGCGGTCCCGACCCCCAGGTTGAGAACCACTGCCCTAGACAATGAATGTTGAGGTAAAGTGCAAGGCCCGAAACTAACCAGCAGCTCCTACAGGGGTAGTGCTGCACATATTATTGTCCAGTTGTGTGGGGGGGGGGGGGATCGAGCCAAATTCCAGGGGTTGACAGGCAGAGTGCAGGCCCAAATATAAACCAGCAGCTCCTACGGGGGTAGTGCTACATTTATGATGGGGAACATCTCCAAAATGCAGAGGACACAGGCAGTACACACCACGTGCCTTTAGGCGCACACTGCAGAGGACACAGGCAGTACACCACGTGCCTTTAGGTGCACACTGCAGAGGACACAGGCAGTACACACCATGTGCCTTTAGGTGCACACTTCAGAGGACACGGGCAGTACACACCACGTGCCTTTAGATGCACACTGCAGAGGACACAGGCAGTACACACCACATAGCTTTAGGTGCCCACTGCAGAGGACACAGGCAGTACACACCATGTGCCTTTAGATGCACACTTCAGAGGACACAGGCAGTACACACCACGTGCCTTTAGGTGCACACTGCAGAGGACACAGGCAGTACACACCACATAGCTTTAGGTGCAAACTGCAGAGGACACAGGCAGTACACACCACATGCCTTTAGATGCACACTTCAGAGGACACAGGCAGTACACACCACGTGCCTTTAGGTGCACACTTCAGAGGACACAGGCAGTACACCAGGTGCCTTTAGGTGCACACTGCAGAGGACACAGGCAGTACACACCACATAGCTTTAGGTGCCCACTGCAGAGGACACAGGCAGTACACACCACGTGCCTTTAGATGCACACTTCAGAGGACACAGGCAGTACACACCACGTGCCTTTAGGTGCACACTGCAGAGGACACAGGCAGTACACACCACGTGACTTTAGGTGCACACTGCAGAGGACACAGGCAGTACACCACGTGCCTTTAGGTGCACACTGCAGAGGACACAGGCAGTACACACCACGTGACTTTAGGTGCACACTGCAGAGGACACAGGCAGTACACACCACGTGAGAATACTGCAGCTAGCACAATCACCTGCCTGCCAGTAAATTAGGAAATGCAGATCTAGCTAAACTATATAGTGTATAAATATATGTACAACACCTGGGATGTATATATATCCTCTACACACTGTTAGCTAGATTCAGAGAGAGTTAGGCCGGCATATCAGTAGAGTATCAGTAGATATGCCGAACTAATTCGGAATCTGCGCCGTCCTAAGTTTAAGCGTATTCTCAAACTGAGATACACTTAAACCTAGCTAAGATACGACAGCCTGCGCCGTCGTATCTTAGGGTGCAATATTTAGGCTGGCCGCTAGGTGGCGCTTCCATTGAGTTCGGTGTAGAATATGTAAATGACTAGATACGAATATTCACAAACGTACGCTTGCCCGTCGCAGTAAAGATACGCCGTTTACGTAAGGCGTTTTCAGGCGTAAAGTTTTTCCATCAAATAGCGGGACTAGTAATGTTAAGTATGGCCGTCGTTCCCGCGTCGAAATTTGAAAATTTTACGTCGTTTGCGTAAGTCGTCCGTGAATGGGGCTGGACGTAATTTACGTTCACGTCGAAACCAATACGTCCTTGCGGCGTACTTTGTCGCAATGCACACTGGGATATGTAAGTCCAGTCTCCTGGGATGCCATTGGACGACTGTTCTGTCTATCATAGGAGGTGGGACTTTGTATAAAAGAGGCCACAGGGTAAACAAGAGATTCTCCTGTTTGTAATCTGTCGGCACTCGTCCCGCCCCCTCTGCCCTCTGAGTCTGCAGATGGGCATTGTTCAGGCTGCACTGATGGCAACGGTAAGGCTGCATTCATGGCACATGTGAGCCTGCATTGGTTGCAATGGTAAGGCTGCATTCATGGCACATGTGAGCCTGCATTGATTGCAATGGTAAGGCTGCATTCATGGCACATGTGAGCCTGCATTGGTTGCAATGGTAAGGCTGCATTCATGGCACATGTGAGCCTGCATTGGTTGCAATGGTAAGGCTGCATTCATGGCACATGTGAGCCTGCATTGGTTGCAATGGTAAGGCTGCATTCATGGCACATGTGAGCCTGCATTGATTGCAATGGTAAGGCTGCATTCATGGCACATGTAAGACTGCATTCATGGCACGTGTAAAGCAGCAAACATGGCACATGTAAGGCTGCATTCATGGCACATGTGAGGCTGCATTTATGGCACACGTGAGTCTGAATTTATGGCACATGTGAGGCTGCATGTATGGCACATGTGAGGCTGCATTTATGGCACATGTGAGGCTGCATTGGTTGCAATGGTGAGGTTGCAATTGTAAGGCTGCATTGGTTGCAATGGTAAGGCTGCATTTGTTGCAATGGTAAGGCTCCATTCATGGCAATAGTGAGGCTGCATTCATGGCAATGGTGAGGCTGCATTCATGGCAATGGTAAGCCTGTGCGTGTTATACGCGGTATATCCAAATAACACGCCCAAGCTCATCTTTAGTCCTAAGCAGCGCTCTGGGATTCTTTCACAAGTGTTTGTAGAAGCCGTCCGCATGCCGAGGTGTGTGATCTTATACACCTGTGGCCACGGAGGTGATTGGAACACCTGATCATAATGATCTGGAGGGGTGTCCCAATACTTTTGGCAATCTCCGTATTGAATCTTAAGCCTGGTACACACGATCGGATTTTCCACGGAGAAAGCGCAGGACTTTTGTTTTCCGAAGGACGTCGGCCGGGAATTTGTCTTGCGTACAATTGTTGGCCAACAAACACAAAACGACGTGGTTTTTTGGCTCTTTAGCGCCACCCTTTGGGCAACTTCTGCTATTGTTGTGTTATGGTGAGCATGCGTGGAGTTTTGTCTAAAAGGACTTCTGTACACACGATCGGATAATCCGAGGACACACAATTATCGTCTGAAAATTTTAAAGCATGCCATCCCACATTTGTTGGCGGAAAATCCAACAACAGTTGTCCGATGGAGCGTACAAACGGTCAGATTTTCCGACAACAGCCTGCCATCACACAATTCTCGTCGGAAAATCCGATCGTGTGTACGAGGCTTTAGAGTTCTATTCAACAAGTGCTGGCTCGTACCATTGTGTCCCATTGTTCTATTGTGTCCTGAAGCTTGGCACATCGTTGTGTTTTACGTCACCGCGTTTTGGCACGGTCGGATTTTTGACCGATGGTGTGTAGGCAAGACTGATGAAAGTCAGCTTCATCTGATATCCGACGAAAAAATCCATCGGATTAGATTCCATCAGATATCCGATCGTGTGTACAGGGCTTTAAAGTTTTATTTAACAAATGCTGGCTCATACCATTATGTCCCATTGTTCTATTGTGTCCTGAAGCTTCTTCTAGAAAGGCCTTTAGGTCTTGGTTGAATCTTAGATTTGTATTTAACAAATGCTGGCTCGTACCATTATGTCCAGGGCAGGACTTAGGGTGGTGGGGGCCCCTGGGCTTAATAATCAAAGGGGCCCCCTGGAGCAGAGAAGCGGGTGGTGGGTTGTTACTTCCGGCCAATCATAGTTGTTGAGGGGGGGTGGGGGGTGCAGGATCCGCTGACTGACCTTTTGAAGTTGTTGAGTGGGGGGGGGGGTGGCAGCCGCTGGACGGACTTCTTACCTCTTCCCAGGGCCACCTTCCCAGTAATTTTGGGGCCCCTTACACAGCTGTAATGAAGGGGCCCCCTGGAGCATCGAAGTTGTTGAGTGGGGGGGCTGCCGAGAATTACATCCATCCGCCGAAAATGATGGATTTTGACGTAACTGATACGTGAGAAGCATTGGTGAGATCTCAGAGTCCAACACCTGTGTGTTGTTTTTTTTTTTTTTTAATTGTTTATTTATGAAAGATTTTCAAAAACAAAATACAGTATCTGACAATAAGATACAAAAGTTCAACAATTAGACATACACGGCTAATCACATCTGAAACGTAGCAGTGGAAATATACAGGTGTAGACTAAATCACGAAAGGCTGGTAAACCCTAAAGATACATAAACCAACCGTGATCCATTGCAAACATAGCCTGTAGAGTCTAGCCGGTTCTGTACTCAAAATCATAAAGCAATGGCATGGGTATTATAGAAACATAAACAGATGAGTAGGTTTATAAACGCACAAATACAACTAAAGCACCATGAGAATCAAGTATCATGAAGAGTCGCAGAGATAGAGTCTGGCGAAAAGTCAGAATCATCCCATAGGGACCATATCTTGTCAAAAAGAGGCAAGGTGTCCTCAACCTTAGCTGACATATGTTCCATTTTACGTGTGTCAGCTAAAATCGAGATGACTTGATGGAGGGTGGGGGTGAAGTGGAAAGCCATAACCTAGGGATGGCCCTTTTGGCAGCTAGGAGAACAAAGGACATAAGTTTCTGTGACGGTTTAGGTAGGTCTATAAGAGGCAACCCCAAAAGAAAGTGTATAGGCGACAAGGGCACAGAGTGAGAAAGTAATTTCTGTAAAAGCTCCTGTATCTGTATCCAAAACGGGCTCATAAGGGGGCATTCCCAGAAAATATGAAAAGGGGAACCCACAGACTTCTGACACCTCCAACAAAGATTAGAAACGGCAGAGTCTCGAGCGTGCAACAGGTCTGGGGTCCTATACCAAAACATCAAAATCTTAAAAGCTGTCTCTTTCTGTACCACAAAACGTGAAATTTTGAATTTGCTCGCCCAAATTTTCCCCCAGTCCAGCAACGAGATCGGACGTCGCAAGACAGAGGTCCACTTGGTCATATATTTATGTAAAGCATCTGTCATAGGGGTACACTCTTGCACTCTTTCATTTTGAGCTCCGGGAATGGCAAAAAGACGTGTGTAACAGGGTGGACCAGATGTCGCAACTGAAAGACCCCGGCCTGGGTCCAAGGGTACATCCTCTCAAATGACAGACTGTCAGGGATATCTGGGTTGAAAAGGACGTTCATTAAGGGGGAGCATCTGGAGGAGAGGGAGAATCGCTCCACACATCTCCTCCAGATAGTCAAAGTAAACAACATTGGGGCAAGACAAAGAGATCGCAATTGGGGCATGAATTT
The DNA here is from genome assembly GCF_905171775.1 of Rana temporaria. Taxonomy (NCBI): domain Eukaryota; kingdom Metazoa; phylum Chordata; class Amphibia; order Anura; family Ranidae; genus Rana; species Rana temporaria. The sequence goes on along the minus strand of NC_053489.1, from coordinate 2,502,148 downwards.
AGCCCAAGAGGGCCATAGCATGTAACATGGATGCACCGGGGCAGCACCTGTGTGTTTTTAGTGGTGAAAACTTTAAATTTTGGGAACAAAATATCCACAGATTTTTGGAGATGTTCCTCATCACATTTTCAGTAATATGGAATAATATGGAGTAATATGGAATAATATGGAATAATACGGAGTAATATGGAATAATATGGAATAATACGGAGTAATATGGAATAATACGGAGTAATATGGAGTAATATGGAGTAATATGGAATAATATGGAATAATATGGAGTAATATGGAGTAATATGGAATAATATGGAGTAATATGGAATAATATGGAGTAATATGGAGTTATATGGAATAATATGGAGTAATATGGAGTAATATGGAATAATATGGAGTAATATGGAATAATATGGAGTAATATGGAGTAATATGGAGTAATATGGAATAATATGGAGTAATATGGAGTAATATGGAGTAATATGGAATAATATGGAATAATCCGGAGTAATATGGAGTAATACGGAGTAATATGGAATAATATGGAGTAATACGGAGTAATATGGAATAATATGGCATAATATGGAGTAATATGGAGTAATATGGAATAATACGGAGTAATATGGAGTAATATGGAATAATATGGAGTAACATGGAGTAATATGGAATAATATGGAATAATATGGAGTAATATGGATTAATATGGAATAATATGGAATAATATGGAGTAATATGGAGTAATATGGAATAATATGGAGTAATATGGAATAATATGGAGTAATATGGAGTAATATGGAATAATATGGAATAATATGGAGTAATATGGAGTAATATGGAATAATATGGAATAATATGGAGTAATAATATAATAATTAGGAGTAATATGGAGTAATATGGAATAATATGGAGTAATATGGAATAATATGGAATAATATGGAGTAATATGGAGTAATATGGAATAATATGGAGTAATATGGAGTAATATGGAGTAATATGGAGTAAATGACGTAATGATATACATATAATTATAGATTCCATCGCTCAGCGAGAGTCTTGGTTGGTGACGTTCTCCTGGAACACCTGTTTCTTCTTATCTTTTCCTCCAGCCCACGTCGGTGGAATATACGCAATTGCTAAAGGTTTCCCTGATAAGAAGGGCTAAAATTGTCCTAATAGCAAGCCTGGAGCTCTCCTCTGATTGGCTGACTGAGTGTATTTAAAGTGAACAGACCTTACAATCCTCCTCATACCCAAGAATATCAGAAAATGGCAACACTGTGGGTCCTGTCCTGCCTGGTCCTCCTCAGCGGAGCCTATGGTGAGTCCATGTATATGTTTCTAGCACCTTGTAATATTTATATCATTTATATCTGTTTTTTTACATAGTTGTGCTCATAAGTTTACATACCCCAGTTCATAATACCGTGTATCGCCCCCTTTACCATCAATGACGTGTTGAAGTCTTTTGTGGTATTTGTGGACGAGGCTCTTTATCTTCTCAGATGGTGAAGCTCCCCATTCCTCTTCCAGTTCCTGTAAATTCTTGGGCTGTCTCTCATGAACGGCACGTCTGAGATCTCCCCAGAGGGGCTCAACGATATTGAGGTCAGGAGACTGAGGTGGCCACTCCAGAACCTTCACTTTTTTCTGCTGTAGCCAATGACAGGAGGACTTGGCCTTGTGTTTTGGATCCTTGTCATGTTGGAATGTCCAAGTCCGTCCCATGAGCAGCTTCCTGGCTGATAAATGAAATGTTCCTCCAGTATTTTATGACAACATTCTGCATTCATCTTGCCAACAATTTTGACCAAATTTCCTGTGCCTTTGTAGCTCACACATCCCCAAAACATCAGCGACCCACCTCCATGTTTCACAGTAGGGATGGTGGACCTTTCATCATAGGCCTTGTTGTCTCCTCTCCAAATCTAGTATTTATGGTTGTGGCCAAAAAGCTCAATTTTGGTCTCATCCCTCCAAATGACTTTGTGGCAGAAGGTTTGGGTCTTGTCTCTGTGCTGTTTGGTGTATTGTAAGCAGGATACTTTGTGGCATTTGTGTAGTAATGGTTTTTTTCTGGAGACTCGACCATGCAGCCCATCTTTCTTCAAGTGTCCCCTTATTGTGCATCTTGTGCTACACTCCATGTTTTCAGAGAGTCCTGTATTTCACCTGAAGTTATTTGTGGGTTTTCTTTGCATCCCGAACAATTTGCCTGGCAGTTGAGGCTGAAATTTTAGTTGGTCTACCTGACCGTGGTTTGGTTTCACCAGAACCCTAATTTTCCACTCTTTGATTAGAGTTTGAACTCTGCTGATTGGCCTTCTCAATTCCTTGGATATCTTTGTATATCCCTTTCCTGTTTTATATGGTTCATCTACCTTTTCCCGCAGATCCTTTGACAATTCCTTTTGAAAAAAGGCCAAGAAATCATAAATTCTGTGGGTATGAAAACTTATGAGCACAACTGTATACATATAAAATATTCTAGACACACACATTCATAGAGTGTATGTAACGTAGTACATTGATCTGATTATATGGAAGTCTTTTGGCAATCTTCATCTTATTGATTGGCCTTGATAACTTTGTTACTTTTTTGAATAGATAAAAACAAGTAAAAATCCTCCTTATTAAAGATCATATGTAGACAAAGTGCAAAGACGATAAAAAGAGACTTAATGACCAGACATTGTGTTGTATTATATGGTGATGTGTAACAATGTATTACTGGCACTTACAATAAGAACGTGTATTTCTCAGGTTGCGGTGTTCCCGCCATCAGGCCCCTTATCTCCGGCTACGCCCGGGTTGTGAACGGTGAAAACGCTGTCTCTGGTTCTTGGCCATGGCAGGTGTCTCTTCAGGTACGATCGTTTCTTAACACATTTTTATTTTAAATCTGAACATTTCTGGGTTGATTGTCATTTCTAGAGATCGGTCACCTCAGAATGCCCTCAAGGGGTGTTCCAGGTGTGCCTGGGCACACCCTAGTCCTGGAGTTGGCAACCTGTCAATGGTGGGTAGGTGACGGGTAAACCACAATCCTTCCTTGCCGATCCTTAGAACCTGGACAGGAGAGGTGGAATTTAGGTGAACCCAATTAGGTGACCGCCTAATTAAAGAGCCGCCTCTGTGTGCAGATCCATGCGGCAGGCTTCCTGTTGAAACACAAAAGGCTAGATTCACAAAGAGTTACGCCAGCGTATCAGTAGATACGCCGTCATAACTCGGAATCTAAGCCCGTCGTAAGTTTAAGTGTATGCTCAAACTGAGATACACTTAAAGCGGAGGTTCACCCCTACAATACACTTTTTCCCCTTAGATTGAGGCTCGTTTTCTCTAGGGGAATCGGCAATTTGTTTTAAAATATGAGCAGTACTTACGGTTTACGAGATGCATCCTCTCCGTCGCTTCCAGGTATGGGCTGCGGGACTGGGCGTTCCTATTTTGATTGACAGTCTTCCGAGAGGCTTCCCACGGTCGCATCCATCGCGTCACGATTTTCTGAAAGAAGCCGAACTTCGGTGCGCAGGCGCAGTATAGAGCCGCACCAACGTTCGACTTCTTTCGGCTACTAGTGATGCGATGGATGCGACCGTCGGAAGCCTCTCGGAAGACTGTCAATCAAGAAGGAACGCCCGCTCCCGCAGCCCATACCCGGAAGCGACGGAGAAGATGCATCTCGAAAACAGGTAAGTACAGCTCATATTTTAAAACAACTAGCCGATTCCCCTAGACAAAACAAGCAGGAATCTAAGGGGAAAAGAGAAAAAAATAAATAAATGGGTGAACTCCCGCTTTAAACCTAGCTAAGATACGACGGCCTGCGCCGTCGTATCTTAGGGTGCAATATTTCCGCTGGCCGCTAGGTGGCGCTTCCGTTGAGTTCGGCGTAGAATATGCAAATGACTAGATACGCCGATTCACGAACGTACGCTTGCCCGTCGCAGTAAAGATACGCCGTTTCCGTAAGAGGTGCGCCGGCATAAAGATAAAGCTGCCCCCTAGGTGGCCTAGTCAATGTTAAGTATGGCCGTCGTTCCCGCGTCAAAATTTTTAAAATTTACGTCGCTTGCGTAAGTCGTCCGTGAATGGGGCTGGACGTAATTTACGTTCACGTCGAAACCAATACGTCCTTGCGGCGTACTTTGGAGCAATGCACACTGGGATATGTCCACGGACGGCGCATACGCCGTTCGTAAAAAAACGTCAATCGTGTCGGGTCACGAGTAATTTACATAAAACATGCCCCCCTCATCCTCATTTGAATTAGGCGCGCTTAGGCCGGATCATTTACGCTACGCCGCCATAACTTAGGAGGCAAGTGCTTTGTGAATACAGCACTTGCCTCTCTGACTTACTGCGGCGTAGCGTAAATACGATACGCTACGCCGCCTCAAAGATTCACCCATCTACCTGAATCTAACTAAAAGTGTCTCACAATTTGAACACTACCTACAGGGCTCTGAACCCAATCGTGTGCCCATTACCACCTTTACCAATGGCGTGAGCCGTACTCTATCGTGGCTCAGTGGGGCATAATTTTTGTATGGTTATGCGATGGTTCCCATGTACACAGATCCGTTTGCTAGGAGCGGTAAAGGGGTTGTAAAGGTTTGTTTTTAGTTTGCTATATAGGTTCCTTAAAGCCCGTGCATTGTTGGTTTTTCTTTCGATTTCCCTTCTGAATGTTTTTTCTTTTCTTTGTTTGAATTTCTCACTTCCTGTTCCTCCTCAGCGTGCTCGCCCCCTTCCTTGGGACTACATCCCTGTGTTCACAGCGTCTCCCTGCAGGGATGTAGTCCCAAGGGAGGGGGCGAGCATGTTGACTAACCCCCCAGCCAGAACGGCTTCGGATGATGGGGGCAAGCTTACTGAGGAGGAACAGGAAGTGAGAAATTCAGACAAAGAAAACAAACATTTAGAAGGGAAATCGAACATAAAGGTAAGTGAACCAACAATGCACAAGATTAAAAAGGAACCTATTTATAAAATAAAAAAAAAAAAACTTTGCAACCCCTTAAACTTTGGTTGCCCACCTCAGTGACCATAAAATTGTTCAGTTTTCCATGGGGGGGTGGAATCTTCTTGGGGTAGGTGAAGTGATCTGTATATAATGCAATGACCTCATGACTCTTCTTCTACAGGACAGCACTGGATTCCACTACTGTGGCGGCTCCATCATCAACAGCCTCTGGGTTGTCACCGCTGCCCACTGCCCAGTCGCGTAAGTCTTATATGATAATATTCTACTGCAAGGTCAGCGTTCACTGGTCACCTGCTTATCAAGAGCCTCTGGTTTATAGACCGGATACATCCTAAATATAGAGCCAATTATCCAACTGTCCATCCAGAGCCTCTGGTTTATAGACCGGATACAATATGGAGCCATATATCCAATTCAAAACTGACTGTTATCTCTCTTTATTACAAGATGTAGAAGATCGAAGTTGTATAAAGTAGAGAGATGTAGAAGGTGGGGGGGGGTTGTAGAAAGTAGAGAGATGTAAAAGGTGGGGGGGGGGGTTGTATAGAGTAGAGAGATGTAGAAGGTGGGGGGGGGTTGTACTGTATAAAGTAGATATGTAGATAGTATGGGTGGTATAGTTTTGGACCCTTTACTAAAGTACTGTGTAGAAATGACCTTTCACTATCAGACATGTAAAATTCTCCCCATGTATGGAGAGAAGAAGTTTGAGTCTGAAGACCATAGTCACACCGACACCCAACCACTTCCCAATGACCTGCCATGTTTCTCTTCCATCCAGATCTTCCCACCGCGTGGTCCTGGGAGAATTCGACCTTTCCTCCAATGCTGAGCCCATCCAGGTCAAGTCCGTCGGCAGAGTAAGTTCTTATTACTGAAGGAGGAAAACTCTTTTTTTTTATGAGTTTTAGGTGTGAGAAGGTGATCAGCTCATCAATGTGTCTTCTAATGCCGCGTACACACGTTCGAAAATTTTCGACAACAAAACCGTGTTTTTTTTTCCCCGAGGGAATGTCGGCTCAAACTTGTGTTGCATACACACGGTCACACAAATGTTGTCGGAAATTGTGAACGTCAAGAACGCGGTGACGTACAACACGTATGATGAGCCGAGATCAATGAAGTTCAATAGGCAGTTCGGCTTCCCTGCTTGATTCTGAGCATGCGTGTTTTTTGTGCGTCGGAAGTTGCAAACCAGCTCTCAAATTTTTTGTTGTCGTAAATCCCGACAGCAAATGTCTTATGGAGCCTACACACGGTCGGAATTTCCAAACCAAAAGCTCACATCGGACATTTGTTGTCGGAATTTCCGACTGTGTGTACGTGCCATAAACGTTCCTCCTATGTAGAGATTGTAGTCATATATGTATGTATGGGTGGGAATTACATTTAAAGGATTTGCTTGCTACATGGTCGTGGTACAAAGATTGGGACTTGCAATATCGACAAGTCCAATATGGGAGAAATTATTTACATTGCCGTTTTTAGAAAATAATGAATAAATAAATACATCAATTCAATTTAATTAAAAAGACCTGAGAAGGGATAACAGAATTTCTGCATGTACTGGGGTCTTCTAGGCACAAGGTGTGTGTTCCAAGACTACAAGTAGCCTTATAAATGGATCTTTGTTTGAGTCCCGAAGCCAGAAAACCAATAAAACTGGCCTTCTCTTCAATTTTTTACTGAAATTGGTTACTCTGATTTCACCCAACACTGCAAGTTTCTCCAAATGTGCATCAGATGCTGCAGCAAGTTGGATAGAGCCCAGCTATTTCCCAGGCTGGAGGATGTCCATCATCATCTAACCCAGGTGTAGGAAACTGTGGATCTCTAGTTGTCGTAAAAACTACAAATTCCATCATGCCTCAGCCTCTGGCAGTCAGAGTACCGCAATGCTTCATGGGATTTAAAGTATCACCAAAGCTGGAGTGCTGACACGGAGTTCTGGCACTTCCATCACTTTTTAGACCGAGGACTTTTTCAGCTTCCCTCAATTCAAAATAACATATGATGGTGGTTTAAGGTGGAGACAACCCTCTGTATAATGTCAATAGGAAAATAAAAGATGACAAGTAAGTAAGTAAGCAGAATAAACTACAAACTGAAAAGATTCAGATGGACATTTATTACAAGCTCAGTAGTAGATTCTGATTTAAAATCGATAAAAACATTAAATAGGCTTACTTGGCGCCCATACGTGCACGTGTGCGCGCACGCTAGCTCGTGCGCATACGCCAATACAAGTCCCTCTTGATGATTAAACTACAAACTGAGAAGATTCATTAATCCTTATTATAACTTTTCTCAGTTCTTCAGTCACCCGCAATACAACACCCAGTCCGCTGTCAATGACATCGCCCTGATCAAGCTCTCCAGTCCCGCCACCCTCAATGACCGCGTGTCCCCCGTGTGTCTTGCTGCTTCCTCTGATGTCTTCAATGGAGGAGAAAGATGCGTCACCACCGGATGGGGATACACCAATGCTGCCAGTAAGAGAATTAGATGTTCTTTAAAAAAATTTAAGATTTAGTTGATTACCTCTTGGGCATACAAATGTGGTCTTCTACAGAGGGCTGTACATAAAGATATCTAGAGCTTATATACATTAGTAGCCGTCTGTCTTTTCTGTTAATCCATCTTCTCTCTTTCTCTCTCAGCACTGGCCTCTCCAGCTAAACTCCAGCAGGTGTCTCTTCCTCTTCTGACCAACACTCAGTGCCAGAGATACTTCGGGAGCAAAATTCAAGCCCCTATGATCTGCGCTGGAGCCTCCGGCGCCTCCTCTTGCATGGTACGATGATTCCCCCCCGGATCCACCCCTGGTTTAGACGTGGTTAGATCAACAATGTTCACCAAACTAGTTACCAATAATATCTAGCAGAGAGTAAAAATGGCAAAGGACACAATATTTCAATAACCACAGTTGTATTAAATATCTCAAGGATGGCTCAAGGTAACACTTAAGGGAATACAAACTGTTTACAGCAATGTAAGCAAAATGAAGGACTAAGTAATAGTAACACAAAGTCAATATCAATGCTTAAATGTCAGCAGACTGCGCATAACCACTGTTCATCAATGGCGGCTGTTGAGAGTGCATCACTGCTGGTTATGGGGGAGGGGCTTAAGAAAACCACCAGCTCCCTTGTGACCACTGGTACAATGCAATGGGACCACGTGAATACCTTTTCATGCATATGTGTACAAAGGAGGGGCGCCCCTTTAAATAATCAATAAGTAGTTGTGGATATCCTTTAGAGCTAATCCAGAGGTTGGGGATAGTGGGCCACATTCTCAAAGATCCTGCGGCGGCGTCGCGTAAGCTATTTACACTACGCCGCCCCAACTTACAGGAGCAAGTCCTGTATTCCCCAAACACTTGCTCCGTAGTTTGCGGCGGCGTAGTGTAAAAGGCCCGGCGTATCCCCGCATAATTCAAAGGGGGCGGCTTGTATTTAAATTAAGCGCGCCCCCATGCCGATCTAACTGTGCATGCGCCGGGCTTAAAATAGCCCAGTGTGCGTGCTCCAGTTCTCGACGGAAAACGTCAATGACGCCGACGTGTGCGTCATTGACGTAAAGTTGTATTCAAGAACGACTTAGGTAAACGACGTACCCGACGGGAAAAGACGACGCGGACCCAACGCCATACTTAACATGGCATACGGCGGACTGGCGTAAGGTTACCCCTCATATAGCAGGGGTAACCTTACGCTTACGCAAACGACGTAAGCGACGGCTACGCGACGCGAATTCATTTGGGAATCGGCGTATTAGGCTCATTTGCATAAACAAATGAGACCTGCACGTAAACGCCACCTAGCGGCCGGCGTTGCATTACATTTAAGATCCGACAGTGTAAATGACTTACACCGGTCGGATCTTGACCGTATCTATGCGAAAATGATTCTAGGAATCACTCGCATAGATACCCGGGCCAAAAAACAGAGATACGACGGTGTTTCCTGAGTTACACCGTCGTAACTCTTCTGAGAATCTGGCCCAGTATCTTCTGCTAGCAAGTTGGGGCCCTTTAAAGATCAAGAGTAATGAAGAACAACAGAGTCAGATTTGCAGACAGGACTAAAGGAATAGCAAAGCATGGCTATCTTGATTGATTTGGATAAATCGGAATTTGCTAGCAGTGTCTTTATACTAATGAGTATACAGAATGGGGGGCAGCTGTCCTCCCACCAATCCTTGTACAATTGTAGTCTCCAGAATTCCAGGATGAGCTGAGCATTTCTTTATCACTTTGCAGGGGCAGCAGTGGTGATACAGCAGGCTGCTGGTGAGCTTACAGCCATGATAGATGGGAAAGGCTGTAGGGGAGAAAGGCTTTAAGGATCACTGGATAGTGGAGAGCGGCTGTGAACACACGGTGTATCTATCTGGTGCAGTTGCGCAGATGAATGAGCTGTGGGTCACTACCGGCCCACCGAGTCCTCAGGCAGCTGGATGCAGAACTGCAGCCTCCAACTGTTCTCCTTAATGTCCCCGGTCTACGAGAGAGAGAGAGACCACCAGAAGCAATCATATATACTGTATAAGCTCTCCCATAATCCTTTGCTGGATCAGCTTTCTGGAATTTGTAGTTATGAAGGGGCTCTACATTACAGTGATAATTGACTGCAGAACTACAGGTCCCAAGATCCTCTGCTCTGTCCAGGAAGAACAGATCCAGGAAGTGATGTAACGTCCTGGGTCCTGGGCATTAGGAGGGAACTAGTTAATCTATGGTTCTGTTTGATAACGTCCTCTTGATTAGTCGGCACCTGGCTACATACGCATTAAATATCATGCAATTGCCTACTGGTCTACTTCCCGGCTGGCCTGCTTGTGACGTGGGAGTGAACTGGTAAATGGTTCAATGGATCCCCTTAGGCCTTAGGCCGCGGACCGTTTTCATCGGACATGTCTGCTGGGATGTTTTGGTCTGATGTTTGTACACACCATCAGACCAAAATCCCCGCGGACAGAGAACACGGTGGCGTAGCATGCTAAGAAACTTTTGTCAGCCGGAAACCTGTCCGCTAGCCCAGGAATCCGGTCCGGTAGGCCGTACACACGGTCGGACATGTCCGCGGAAACTGGTCCGCGGACCAGTTTCAGCAGACATGTTCGGTCGTGTGTACGAGGCCTTACATGTTCACACGCACATCAGATCACTTGTTGGTGAATTGGTTATTATTTGCTGTCTGTGTCCTGCTGGGAAGAATTTCCTTTATTTCCTGTCCTGGAGATGCAACAGGAAGTGAGGAGAAATTTCACCAAAGAGAATGGATTTCCCATCTTGGAGAGTTGTCACAGGAAAGTGTCCATACCGGATGATTTTCCATCACCTCTTCCTCCAGTGACAACTCTAGAATATTGGAATTTCTGTAGGGACAAACACACAATGGGTACAAAGATAACAATGACAACTTGACAAAGGCTCTGACCTTTCCACACGCCACCCAAAACTACAAAATTCCTTCCATTCCCTTCACACACATCAGGCCCGATATAATACTCAACACCAATTATGACTTCTTTTAAAAATGTATGTTACCCTCAAAAGAAAATCTTTAGATCTACATTGCAATTAATTGATTGAGTCCGCACTGAGGTTGTGGTGAGTAGATGATATTATTTCATGACTCCATAGTGTAAGAAATGCAGACCAGTGATGTCACACATACATTCATCACAAGGAGAACTCTTCCATCATTTCTGTTTTTTGTTTCTTTTCAGGGTGACTCTGGAGGACCCCTCGTGTGCCAGAAGAACGGAGCCTGGACCCTGGCCGGTATTGTGTCCTTTGGGCTCGGCACCTGCTCTCCATCTTATCCCGGAGTCTACGCCCGCGTCACCTCCCTCCGGTCCTGGGTGGACCAGACTGTTGCCGCTAACTAAATACCACCCAATGTCCTTCTGATATTCAATAAAGTAACTTTTATATTAATATGTGGCTGTGGGGTTTTCTTCACATTCATACATTCACAAAATATACAAGAAAACATAATAAACACATCATATAAATTAGATGTGTAAAAGGTTTCAAATCTATTAAGGTGATGACAGTTTGTGAGTCTTCTCTCCTGTTCCATTCACAGCTTATCTCTTCCCCACTTCCCCATTTTACCCCCCCCCCCCAGCTCTCATTTTGCAAAATCCAACACCCCCCCCCCCGCGCCTCTCATCTTTGAAATAATCCAGTGTTCATCATCCATCCATCATTCATCCATCATCCATTGTCAATCACGGCGCCTAAAATAAAATCCCCCTGCCCAAAGATCCCAAAACCACAGCCCAGGGTTGTGGGGATGAGATCCTTTTCCCCATCAACATGGGGCCAAGGTGTTTTGGGGTGGGAGGGACAGAGCCCCCCCCCCGCCCAGAAGCACCCATCCTCCCATGTTGAGGGTATGTGGCTTGGTATTGTTCAGAAGGGAGGGGGCTGCTCCCTCATCCCCCCTTTCTTGGCCTGCCAGGCCAAGAAAGGGGGGGGGGTAAGGATTTTAGGGGGACTCTAAGACTCTAAGGACTCTTTTGGGGGGACCACTAAGACAATTGCTGTATGTCGTACCACTGAGTGACCAACCACTAGCCAACCAGTACAGGGGACCACTAAGACAATTACTGTCTGTCGTACCACTGAGTGACCAACCACTAGCCCACCAGTACAGGGGACCACTAAGACAATTGCTGTTTGTCGTACCACTGAGTGACCAACCACTATCCCACCAGTTCAGTGGGACACCAAGGCAATTGCTGTCTGTCGTACCACTGAGTGACCAACCACTAGCCCACCAGTACAGGGGACCACTAAGACAATTGCTGTCTGTCGTACCACTGAGTGACCAACCACTAGCCCACCAGTACAGTGGGCCACCAAGGCAATTGCTGTCTGTCGTACCACTGAGTGACCAACCACTAGCCCACCAGTACAGTGGGCCACCAAGGCAATTGCTGTTTGTCGTACCACTGAGTGACCAACCACTAGCCCACCAGTACAGTGGGCCATCAAGGCAATTGCTGTCTGTCGTACCACTGAGTGACCAACCACTAGCCAACCAGTACAGGGGACCACTAAGACAATTGCTGTCTGTCGTACCACTGAGTGACCAAACACTAGCCCACCAGTACAGTGGGCCACCAAGGCAATTGCTGTCTGTCGTACCACTGAGTGACCAACCACTAGCCAACCAGTACAGGGGACCACTAAGACAATTGCTGTTTGTCGTACCACTGAGTGACCAACCACTAGCCCACCAGTACAGTGGGCCATCAAGGCAATTGCTGTCTGTCGTACCACTGAGTGACCAACCACTAGCCAACCAGTACAGGGGACCACTAAAACAATTTCTGTCTGTCGTTCCACTGAGTGACCAACCACTAGCCAACTAGTACAGGGGACCACTAAGACAATTGCTGTCTGTCGTACCACTGAGTGACCAACCACTAGCCCACCAGTACAGTGGGACACCAAGGCAATTGATGTCTGTCGTACCACTGAGTGACCAACCATTAGCCAACCAGTACAGGGGACCACCAAGACAATTGCTGTCTGTCGTACCACTGAGTGACCAACCACTAGCCAACCAGTACAGGGGACCACTAAGACAATTGCTGTCTGTCGTACCACTGAGTGACCAACCACTAGCCCACCAGTACAGTTGGCCACCAAGGCAATTGCTTTCTGTCGTACCACTGAGTGACCAACCACTAGCCCACCAGTACATTGGGCCACCAAGGCAATTGCTGTCTGTCGTACCACTGAGTGACCAACCACTAGCCAACCAGTACAGGGGACCACTAAGACAATTGCTGTTTGTCGTACCACTGAGTGACCAACCACTAGCCCACCAGTACAGTGGGCCATCAAGGCAATTGCTGTCTGTCGTACCACTGAGTGACCAACCACTAGCCAACCAGTACAGGGGACCACTAAGACAATTGCTGTCTGTCGTACCACTGAGTGACCAACCACTAGCCCACCAGTACAGTGGGACACCAAGGCAATTGATGTCTGTCGTACCACTGAGTGACCAACCATTAGCCAACCAGTACAGGGGACCACCAAGACAATTGCTGTCTGTCGTACCACTGAGTGACCAACCACTAGCCAACCAGTACAGGGGACCACCAAGGCAATTGCTGTCTGTCGTACCACTGAGTGACCAACCACTAGCCCACTAGTACAGTGGGCCACCAAAGCAATTGCTGTCTGCCGTACCACTTAGTGACCAACCACTAGCCCACCCATACAGTAGGCCACCAAGTCAATTGCTGTCTTTGTCCTCTCTGGGGAGATTCATCATCTCAGTTGGTCTTGGTGGCCATTGGGACAGATAATGATGGGAAATCCCACATTTTAGGGATAGAACTGGAACAGCAGGTGAGCAGAATCTTTTTGGGGGGTCACGTGTCACAACTGTCTAAGATGGAATGTCCTTTACTTTACAAAGGATTCCTAAGCAAGAGGTATAAGGACATTAAAGGGAAACCTTTCCAGCCAAAAAATCCCACTATATCTAAAACAACAAAAAAAGTATTTTGGCTTGGAATACACTTTAATGAAAAAAGACTTCAATTAGGGTTGGTTCACAAAAGGTTCATATTGATTCAATAGAAACAATCTTCTTATGTTTTTTAAATCATATAGTTTAACCTTCTAACTATAGCATTTAATTAGTGATTCCTGTAAATAGTTTTCAGGTATTGCTTACACAGGAGCCACTACAATCGGGTTTCCACCCAGGCCACGGGACAGAAACGGCACTTCTCAAAATATGGGATGACGCCCTTGAAGCAGCAGACAACGGAGAATCGGGTCTACTGGTGCTGCTGGACCTTAGTGCTGCTTTTGACACAGTAGACCACAAAATGTTACTCGCCTCACAGAAGTAGCCGGAGTCGCAGACTCTGATCTACCCTGGTTCACATCGTTCCTGGAGAATCGATCCCAGACAGTGAAACTAGGAGCCTTCGCTTCGGAAGCACGCACCATTTCATGAGGAGTCCCTTAAGGCCGAGTACTCACGACCAAACATGTTCGCTCGAAATGTCCGACGGGCTGTTTCCGGCGTACAAGGCTGTTTTTTCATTTGGCCCGCTGGCTTGTACACACCAGCGGACCATATTTCCCTGCGGACCTGAACGCGTGCACGTAATCCACGTTTGACGTCACTATAAAGGGAAAGGCCAAAGTCAATGGCGACGCCCTCTGTTCCGCTTTTGCTAGTTACGGCTTTGCTCGTGTTAGTGAAGGTTTGGTTAGAGCTGATTCGCGCTTCTCGGTCTCCAGGCTTTAGCAGGTAGTATTTTCTGGTTCAGTGCGTGTGCTTGTGGGTACGTAGTTGGCATTCGGGTACAGGCGTGCAGTTCGTTCTGCTTTGCAGATTCGTACTGTGCGTTCGTATCTGTGTGTCGTGCGTTCTTTGCAGGTACCGCTGGATTTGATTGTGCTTTCTGTTGGAGTGTGTTCTTGACTGACCAGCCGGCCGGTTTGAAGCCATGATGGAGCAGCAGCGTCAATTTTCGCGAGTTGGTGCTGTTTATGGGATGGCTGCTGGATATGTTCATCATTCCAGTACTTTGGCCAGAAACAGGGGGCGGAGGCGTTTCTGGACCAAGAATTGGTTGCGCCAGCGTGACCAGTTCTCTCATATGCCTCTGCTTAGGGAAATCCAGGAGAATAATCCTAATGACTATAGGAATTTTCTCCGCATGACGGACCCCGTATTCAACAGTCTGCTGGAACTTCTGTCCCCCTATATCACGAGGCAGGACACTGTGATGCGCCAAGCCATCACGGCCGAGCAGAGGCTTATTGCCACGTTGCGGTACCTGGCGACTGGGAGGAGCCTGCAGGACCTCAAGTTCTCGACAGGCATCTCTCCGCAGGCGCTTGGGGTCATCATACCGGACACGTGTGCTGCCATCATTAAAGTTATGCACGAGGAGTATATGAAGGTAAGTTTCCTCATTTTAACCTCACAATGTGTCTTTAATAATGTTGGCAACTAACATTTTTTTTTTATTCCCAGATATGCTGTGTGTTTAACTAACGTTCCCTTTTCTCCCTATGCATGTTGATATCAGCTTTTACATGTTCTTTTTATTTTGGCCTACCTGCATATTTGGATCTTACCCAATATTAACCTGTCCAGCATGCTATCTTCTGGCCAACCCCCACCTTGCCACTTTATATTTTTTGGGTTTTGTTTTCTAAAAACAGTTTAAACACCCCCCACCCCCCCTTAAAAGTGTTTTTGTCCCCATCAGAGGGCTGTGGAGTCTCTTATTAATTAAGTGGGCCTATCTATTTGTGCCCCGAAATTCTCCCTTCATAATTTGCAAATGCTATTTTAAAAATGTAAAGTTGCACAAGGATGCTTGTAGGATTATGTTTGCAATGTTTATGTGCCAAAGTACTAAATCTCTTTTTTTGTTTGTCCCCACAGCTACCCTCCACACCACAGGAATGGCAGTCTGTGGCTTCCCAATTTGCCGAGCGGTGGGATTTTCCAAACTGCGGTGGAGCAATAGATGGGAAACACGTCCGCATTGTGCCCCCACCCCACTCGGGGTCCTACTATTATAATTACAAGGGTTATCATAGTATCGTGTTGATGGCGGTGGTGTCGGCACAGTATGAGTTTCTATATGTGGACGTGGGGAAGAACGGCCGGATGTCTGATGGGGGAGTGTTCTCACGGACTGATTTCTATGATCGTCTCCAAACTGGTGGTCTGGCATTGCCACCAGATGAAGATAATGTGGAAGGACTTCCGTTTGTGTTCCTAGCGGACGAGGCTTTCGGGCTTGGACCTCACCTCATGCGGCCTTTTCCCCAGAGGACCCTCACCTTAGAGAGGAAGGTGTTCAATTTTCGGTTGTCCAGGGCTCGGAGGGTAGTCGAGAATGCCTTTGGGATCCTCTCCAACCGGTTCCGCCTGTTCCTGACATCGATACATTTGGCGGAATATAAATTGAACACCATTATATTTGCCTGCTGCATTTTGCACAATTTTCTACGCAGGCATTCCCAGACGTACCTAGCCTCCATGGGCTCTGAGGCAGGACTACCCTCAGAGAACATTCCTGGCCTGGACACTGGTCGCGCTGGCTTGGCCCCCCAATCTGCTCGTGAGGTACGCGACAAATATGTTGAGTACTTCATGGGTCGGGGGGCCATTGCTATGCCAGATCATATTTCTTTCTAATTCGGCCCCCAAAAGAAAGGAATATTCTCAGAACTAATAAATAATTTGACCATTGGACTTTATACAGTTGTTTGTCATTACTGCTTTTTCTCTATTTTTCTGTCTTCCAGGTTCTCTCCAAAAATAGTGCACTTCTAGTGCCAAATTTACTTACTCAGATGTATTAACTAACCACATTTGCACATTATTCACTCATCTACAAACTGGGTATTGAGTCTAGAAATAAGAAGCCACTCATTTTTCAGCTTTTGATGTCACAACTTTTTTTTTTTATTTTAGTCATTTTTCTACAAGAAATGTTTATTTTTTTGAGAAAATATTGGCTTAGAATATTTTTTTTTTTTTCTTTATTGACAGTGATTAGCAATAATACAGATCTAAACACAATGTAATAATAATTTCACAGAAACTATACGCCATAATTGTTTGGCTTGTCTCCTATATATCTATCTCTAGATATATATATATATATATATATATATATATATATATATATATATATATATATATATATATATATATATATATATATATATATATATATATATATATATATACATTTCTAAACATATAATTTTTATACTTTTGATCAAAATTCAAGGTTTTATTTATTTTGTTTTTCAATAACCCAGACTAATGTCTATGTTTTTTATTTTTGGGTATATTTTTAACTAAATTTTTTGTTGCATTTTTCAAATAATTTTTTTTTTTAAGAAGACATTTATTTACATTTAGAAATGTTTGGGTATTGTTTTTATAGTAAATTATTTTTTGCTTTGTATTTGTTTGTGTATATATTTTTAAAAATAATTTTAACACAACCAAAAAAAAATTATCTTTTTTCAAGATAATTAGTTAACTTATATCTTTAGGTGAGATTTCTTGTTCGTTGTGTGATCTGAAACTGTAAACATTTACAAACAAAAAAAGATCAACACCAAACCAAAATATAAAAAAAGAACAGCAGTCAGTCATGGATGGTGTGCTTTCACACTGGAACACGCCAAAATTTCAAAATGCACACATTCAGTGAAAACTCGCCAAATGTCATTGGTTAAACAGACAAATGGCCACATGTGCTATCTGACATCATGGGTGATCAATGTCTGTGTTTTGTGGGAGCAAACCCTTCTTCCTCTCAACTACTTGAGGATCGAGGAGGGGTTTGTACCCACAAAGCACAGACAATAGATAGTCTGTGATGGCAGATAGCACATATTGGCACACTGTGTGTGCATTTAGAAATTTTGGCGTATTATAAAGTACAAAAATTAAAAATGGTTTTGTGGGCGGGGGATGGGCTTTTGTGTTTCAGTCTTTGACACGGCCCATCATGTCAATGATATTTTTGTAATTCTGTTCGATGACTAGCATCCTTTGGCGCATGTTGTCCATTTCCGTGCTGCACTCTGAGATGACATTTCGCACATTCTGCTCCATGACGACCATCCTTTCCCGCATAATGTCCATTTCCGTGCTGCACTCCATTACTTGCTGTACAATTATTGAAGCACTTGCACGTGAAAAATGTGCTACACCATCTTCATCCCCTAAAAACAAACAAATTGGCATTCAAAATATGTAAAGAGTTTCCGGCCTATCTGCATATGTTTGGCCCTATTAATGTTGGGGTGACACTGACCTGATGGCCTGATAATTTCCACATCCCCAATTTCTTCATCTTCTATCACTCCTCCTTCTTCAACCACCTCAGCCTCATCCTCCACGACTCCTCCTTCTTCCACCACCTCCCCCTCATCATCCACGACTCCTCCATCTTCTTCCATAACTCCTTCTTTATCCATCACTACCCCTTCAAAATCACGCAATTCTGCTTCGTCAAGTTCCGCCTCATCTTCACCAAATTCTAAATCCAGAGTTAAGTCTTCCTCCTCTCTTCCTTCCACATCCTCCTCTCTTCCTTCCACATCCTCCTCTCTTCCTTCCACATCCTCCTCTCTTCCTTCCACATCCTCCTCTCTTCCTTCCACAGCCTCCTCCTCCTCAACATGTGGAGGTGTTTGATTTTGGGGGTGTCTGGCCCTCTCTGCCTCCTCCAATTGCTGGCGTCTTCTTTCCCCTATAAGAAATAAGGAAAAAAAAAAGGTATACTCATCAGCACACTGATATTGGATATCATAAATCGCACACATTGCATAGACGATACATTTAGGATGATTTTTGTTTGTTTATTCTTTCAGCAATCCTCCATTTTTGGCGTAGTTCGAGGCCAAGCTCTGATCCTGCCCCTTTTTTGCTAAGAAGTGACACAAATGGATGTCCCCCCAAAACATTAATTCTCGTCGACCCTCCAAAAAAATATCCTTTGATTGTTGAGACACAGGTGCTTTGCATTTCCAGATGTTAAAACATCATCTTTATTTGCATTTTGGAGAATGAATCTTGTTTGCCTGTCACATTCTCTCAATTTAATTTCTGTGATTTTGCTATTCAACAATGTTTGAAAACAAAGTTTGGGGCCAGTCAGCCATGTCCAGGTGTGCTGTTCCTGGACTCACCTCGCTTTTTTGCAAAACAATGTCATATTACGCGTGTTTACTATTTCACAAAATTTGTTTAAGGTTGTTATTTGACATAAACACAATACAGTATCTACACGTGTTCAAAAGTACAAGCAGGCCAAGGAGGCAGATGTAAAAAACTCCATGTCAACACATTATTGCAGACATTCCCCCCCCCCCCCCCCTTAAATAATATGGACTTACTTTTACGCAGAATTTTGAGGATCTTCTTCATGTGATGTGGCTCCCTCAATTTTAAATCGGACCAACGCTTCCGGAGTTGCTCCTTGGACCTGGTGACACCAAACATTCTCCTCATTCTCCTTGCCACCTTGTCCATTATGTGTGACTTTCTACGGTTCGGTGTTTTGTAGGGCCCACATTCACCATCATAATCCTTCCTCCTCATGATGTAAACCAACTCCACCATTTCGTCAAACGACATATTAGTGGCTTTATATCTTTTAGGCCTGGATCGGGACGGTCCTGCCTCTGTCCCTTCACTTGCGCCATGAGAGCTCCGTGCCCGCTCGTGTGACATCGCCATCTTTCCTTCCCACAGAGATTAGGGGCGTGGAAAAGAGGAAATGTCCCGTCAGGGGCGGAGATGAGGGCGGGGATTCTTGCATATGCGGAGTGTTCGCGAATGCCAACAACGTATTGACGTAGGTTACGCGGAGAATATTCACGCGATTCCAGAACCTACACAGTTAACGCCATATTTACTTTTTCAATTGATTAGGGGCATGGCAAAGGTGACGAGGGCGGCGTTTCATACATACGCGGAGTGGATAAAAGGCGCTTGACGTGATTACGTAGGTTACGTGTTCATTCATCGAGCGTAACAAACGAGGATTTGGAGAGAGGCAGGTAAGAAATTTAAACATGGGATCAGCAGCGGGCTATAAAATGTAGAGCCATGGGATGGGGGTTTGGTCTGTTGGTTGCACAGTTTGATTAAGCTATTATGTCTCTTGGATACCAGAATGTGATTTTCGTACCCAAATGCTTTTGGAGACATCACAAAATAGAGATGGCCAAAATGCTGTGACTCATTAGTAATTATGTAGGGTGTATTCAGATCAGGCCAAGTATTGTTCTGTGTTGGTTGGACAGAGGTCATTAGGAAGTTTCTTTCAGGTAATCAATGCTGAGGGGCAGGATATCTACACATGCAATAGTGCCTTGATGAATGCTGTCATTTGTAATAATTGTGTATGGTTGTACATTTCTATTATTTCATGCAATGTAACCAAAGGGGCGGCATGTATTAAAAAAATGTTAGCTACAACCAACCAATGGGGCCGAGCTGGCCAGCATTTTGTAAACAAGAGACACTGTGTTTGTATTTCTATATAGGTCCTAATTTTTTTACAACAGATTCTATCAATGTAAATGGTGAGCATTTTTTAAATCAAGTTTTTGGTTTCTTGTTATTTTTGTAATCTAGACTAAAATTCTAACAATCAACATTTACCTATGGATCTCCTGCAGACCCAAGAGATTATCCAGCACTTGCTGGATAAATTTAGGGAAATGCCCATCCTGTGGGATTCCAAGCAACCCACTTACCACAATAAGGACCTACGAGCGGCAGCACTTGAGCAGCTAGCAGCATACATGAGAACATGGGTGCCAGAATGCAGTGCCAACATGGTGAAGGATAAACTTGCCAACCTCAGGGGCACATATAGGAGAGCGTACAAAGCTCACCAAAAGCAGCTAAGATCTGGAGCAGCAGCAAGACCACCAAAGGAACCCAAGCTGTGGTATTACAGCCAGATGTCATTTTTGCGGGATCAACTGGAAGGCAGGCCATCAATGTCAAGTCTGAATCCCAACCTTCCCTCCACGCTACCTCCCAGCGGGACTTCCCCAGATCACCACAGCCCTGCAGAGTCGGATGAAGAGGGCCTGGCTGACAGAGAGGCAGATCTGCGCCTCTACGATGATGAGGTATAGTAGTTTCATAACTATTTATGGAATAATATGAATTATTGTTTGATTCTTGACTTGATATTGGTTAATAAAATACAAGCTGGGAAGCAAAAATGAAAAGTGGTGGGCAAACAAATAGGTGTCAGGGATGACAACTGCAGGGGTCAGAGGGTAAGTCTGTTTTCAAGTTTAAATTCTATGAAAAAAAGAAGATTCAAGCATGAAAATGTGAGTGATTATCTTTCGAAATATATTACAACATGTCCCTTTTTTTTACACAGGAAGAAGAGACCAGCCAGGAGGTGGCAGATCCTCTCCTCACTGACAGCCAGGCCGAAGGGGTCAGTGGCAGCCAGGAGGAGGCCGGGCCCAGTGGCGTTGAGCAGCTCCCCAGGACAAGCACCACCAGCCAGGCTCCTCCCCTTTATATTAGGCCACCAGGCCGTAAGAAGAAATTGGGGGCAGTGGAGGAAGCCAGCCTCCAAATGATTAAGGAGGCGAGTGCCATCATGAGGGCCCCCCTCAACCCCACTGAGGCCTACAGTGCCTCCGTGGCACATGATCTGAATAAAGGCACGGAGGAGCAGAGGCAATTGGCCAAGGGCATCATCAACCAGGCCCTTTGGTGGATGCAGAGGGAGCTGCTGACCCCAGACACTGGGCTATGTGATCCGGCCCGGCTTGCTGAACATCATACTCCTGCTGCCACATCATCCCCACCTGCAAGGGCCCAGGGAAGACCCGCTGTAAGGCAGCCTGGAAGGAAGGTTGCAAGGAAGAGGAGACGTTGATGCCCTGCCTTCCATTTGATCCCCCACAAATGGCATCTTGTTTGGACTACCACAGCTTGGGTTCCTTTGGTTATGTGCTGCTGCTTCAGATTTTAGTTTGTGTGCCTCCTGAGGTTGGCTAGTTTAGCCTTCACCATGTTTGACAATGCAAGTTTGCATGTATTTTGCTAGCTGTTCAAGTGCTGCCATTCTGTTTTTGTTCCTTTTTATCATTTGCTCAAATAAAAGCCTTTTTCTTGAATTTAAAAACGTGCCTATTGTTTGGAATACTGTGGGTATTATTTTAGGCATAAAACATTACAAACCAATAAAATGTTTCATCTAAAATATTCACTAACTCATGTGGGGGGGGGGGGGCATTTGGTGTGCCAACATGGTAGACAATTTAAACAACCTTCAAAATAATCCAGGGAAATATACAAACAAATGCAAAATCCTAAAAATTTGATAAGAAAAATTTCTAAATGGTGACATAACTATAAACACATAAATAAAGTGGGAAAGATAAACATTAAACATTAAAAGCAAAAAAATATACATGTGGAGGACCACTAAAAATATGATACGTCGGGCCAATAAAAGATTGCTAAAATCTTACTACATCACAGCTAACAAATGTCACTTTTCAGTATGGAACAACTCAGTTGAAATAACATGAGCTAAATAACTGATTATTTCTAGCAAGAGAAGAATGAATAAAACGACGGCATCAAGTGTTGTTTATTGTGTGGTTTGCTTCAGTGTTCTATTGCTAGAATTAATCTTTCTATTGACGAATGTGCCATATCCCAAACAAACGTGAGTTTTACCTGAACGAGCGCTCCCGTGGCCTCATTTAGTCTGAGCATGCGCGGGGTTTTTGTACGTTGGTTTTTGTACTCACCACCAAACATGTCCGTTCGGACAGGATTTGAGCGGACGGTTTTAAAACAAGTTTGCAAATAAATGTCTGCTGAAAAACGGCCCGGCGGGCAAATGTACGGTGAAATTCTGTACGCTCGTAACTACACACGACCAAACATGTCTGCTGAAACTGGTCCGCGGGCCAGTTTCAGCAGACATGTTTGGTCGTGAGTATGGGGCCTAAGGATCACCCCTGTCGCCCGTACATATACCTCCGCCCGCTCCTCAAAATCATCCGCAAACAGGATCTACTCTACCACTCCTACGCTGACGACACTCAACTCTACTTTTGCATCAGTAACAAAAAAGACCAATATCACGGACTAGAACAATGCCTCACATTGATAGACAATTGGATGATGAAGAGCCACCTTAAACTTAATGGATCCAAAACAGAACTTCTTCTGCTTCACGCAAACCGAAAGACAAACTCTAGGATGACATGGACGCCACCCCCCATTCTGGGACAAACCATCACCCCAAGCACAAAAGTCAAAAGTCTAGGAGTCACCTTTGACTCAGACATGACTATGTACGCACAAATAGGATCAGTGGTCAGCGGATCTCACCATCTTCTCCGCCTGCTACGAAGACTCATCCCCTTCATCCCACAAAAGGATACAGCAGTAGTAGTTGGAACAATAATCAACTCCAGACTCGACTACGCAAACTCCCTCTACCTCGGACTCCCCAAATACCAGATTTCTTGTCTACAAGTCGTCCAGAACGCGGCAGCCAGACTGGTAACGGGAAAAAAAACCTGGGAATCAAATCACCCCGTCCCTGAGGACCCTTCATTGGCTAGACATAAAGGATCGGGTCACATTTAAGGCCTCTGCCTCACTCACAAATGTACACAAGGAATCGCCCCCCAATATTTATGCAAGAAAATAAAACACCACAACCCCAATCGCGTTCTTCGATCAACCAACCAATATCTACTTCAAATCCCCAAGTCCCGCTACAAGTGTAAAGGAGAATGAAGATTCGCAGTCCAAGGCCCCCGGCTATAGAACGCGCTAACGACTAACATCCAAATGGAAGAAAATCATCGGGCCTTCAGAAAAAACTCAAGACCCACCTCTTGTGAAGGATCAGGACGATATTGGATACTAAGCTCAGTTTGCATTTGTAGTGCTGTACAAGTTACTCACTCACTCATGGGATGGCCACAGCAGAAGAGGACCAAAGCATATGAGGTATGTCCTACAATCTCGGACACTGATTTTTAGGGCATACCTTGTATGTCCAAGGACACCACTGATGTATCCCCATCCGGTGGTGACGCAACTTTCTCCTTCTCCGAAGACATCAGAGGAAGCAGAAAGACACACAGGGCAAACACAGTCATTGAGGGCGGCAGCAGGGCCACCATCATGGGGTACAGCGGGACTCAGGAGCAAACAAAGCCCCTTTTATAAGACCACTTGTAGTCTTGGAGCGCACACCTTGTGCCTGAATGATCCCTGAGTGAGCATCAAAGCACGCACTCTTTGCCATCATACATAAGCGTTATGTCGGAGACAAGTGATTAATTAAAATGACAGATGAATTCTTGGGCACTGTCGGAGGAGGAAGAGCGCACAGAGGACCTATGACATCACTTGATCAGACCTAGGATACCTGGAATTAAGATTTGGAGGTTGTTTGTGAGCTGCAGCATTGATTGGTCCAATTACTTCTACATCATGCTTGATTGACCCTCCCGAACATACGTTCCTCAGGGTTCAATCTCTCCGGTAAGCCTCTCTTCAGTTGGTGACGGCTTCTTCTTTCCTTGGTTTTCACGTTTGGAATAATCGGAGCGCCATCACTTAAATATTTATTTTGGACTATCACCCTTTCTATAGAGACTGTGTTTGCACATATAATTTTATATACGTATGCACAGATTTATGATATATACTATTCATTTAGTGTATTCATCATTGTTTGCACTTTAGCGCTACATTTATATGTTTTGTACGTTTTTTATCCACTTGTCTATTGGTTTTGTAGCTGCTCACCATTTACAGACAGCGCAGAATTATTTTGCTTTTTGTTTCCAACATCGTATGTTCGACCGTTCCTTCGAATTACGAACGTTATGGGCCGTTCGCGCCAAATTCAAGTGGCGTGTCACGGCCCATAATTCACTGCGGTATCGCAGTTCATTGCTGGCTGATGATTGGCCAGGCATGCACTATGACCCGCATGCTTTGGCAAATCACAGCGCGCAAAAAACGGAGAGCCATAATTGGCCAAGCCAGGGTGGCTTTGGCCAATTATGGCTCAGGGGGTTTAGTACACGTCCCACACTATATAAGGCCACCTCCGTGGCGGCCTTGTGTAGTGTGTTGCGGTGGTTAAGACAGAGAGAGACAGAGAGAGAGAGAGTGACAATTTTTTTTTAGTTAGATAGAGCAGGCAGGCGAGTGAGTTAATGTTACAGTGTGTAGAGGATATATATGCATCCCAGGTGTTGTATATATATTTATACACTGCATTGAGTTTAGCTAGATCCGCTCTTCCTAATATACTGACAGGCAGGCAGGTGATTGTGCTAGCTGCAGTATTTTCACTTGGTGTACTGTCTGTGTCCTCTGCACAGTGTGCACCTAAAGCTACGTGAATACAGTTGCTGTTGTTCTCATATTAATACCACAGGCAGTGACTGATCAGCAAGTATTTTCACTTTTTGTACTGTGTCCTCTGCACAGTGTGCACCTAAAGCTACGTCAATACATTAGCTGGTGTTCTCATATTAATACCACAGGCAGGGACCTGCAAGTATTTTCACTTGGTGTACTGTGTCCTCTGCACAGTGTGCACCTAAAGCTTTGTCAATACATTTGCTGGTGTTCTCATATTAATACCACAGGCAGTGACTGATCAGCAAGTATTTTCACTTGGTGTACTGTGTCCT
This sequence comes from Rana temporaria, assembly GCF_905171775.1. Taxonomy (NCBI): domain Eukaryota; kingdom Metazoa; phylum Chordata; class Amphibia; order Anura; family Ranidae; genus Rana; species Rana temporaria. The sequence continues at coordinate 2,476,895 of NC_053489.1, read as the reverse complement.
CTGCACAGTGTGCACCTAAAGCCACGTGAATACAATTGCTGTTGTTCTCATATTAATACCACAGGCAGTGACTGATCAGCAAGTATTTTCACTTGGTGTACTGTGTCCTCTGCACAGTGTGCACCTAAAGCCACGTAAATACAATTGCTGTTGTTCTCATATTAATACCACAGGCAGTGACTGATCAGCAAGTATTTTCACTTGGTGTACTGTGTCCTCTGCACAGTGTGCACCTAAAGCCACGTGAATACAATTGCTGTTGTTCTCATATTAATACCACAGGCAGTGACTGATCAGCAAGTATTTTCACTTGGTGTACTGTGTCCTCTGCACAGTGTGAGCCTAAAGCCGATCCGCCCTATAGGCTCACTATGCAAGCCGCTTAGGGCCCCGCAAAGATGCGGAGGGCCCCCCAAATTACTAATGACCCCGTCTGGTCAGAAGTCATTTTTGGCCCCTCACCCCGCTTCTTAACTCACTGGCTGCGTGGGAGAATAGGTAAGAAGTTAGCACCCCCGTCTTCTCACTTTAATGTAAAATTTAATTTCCGACAGCAGAACCCCCCCCCCCCCCCACTTCTCAACTTTAAAGTGACATGTCATTTTGCTCAGGGCCCCAGGGAGGTCATGATCGGCACTACATGTCTGAGATTGTGCCGCTAGGTATTTCGGTGGAACCTTAGGGGGCCGGGGGAAGGGGTGAGCTTGTTACACACAATTTGTTAGAAGGGGGCGGGGCTCACACTTTGTCACCACCTTTAGAAATTGAAAGATGTTGAACCCTTTTAAAACATCTCATTTATATTATTTGTTTCTTATGTTTTCTTGTATATTTTGTGAATTTATGACTCAAGGGGAGACCACAGCCACATATTAATATAAAAGTTACTTTATTGAGTATCAGAAGGACATTGGATGGTATTTAGTTAGCGGCAACAGTCTGGTCCACCCAGGATCGGAGGGAGGTGACGCGGGCGTAGACTCCGGGATAAGATGGAGAGCAGGTGCCGAGCCCAAAGGACACAATACCGGCCAGGGTCCAGGCTCCGTTCTTCTGGCACACGAGGGGTCCACCAGAGTCACCCTGAAAAGGAGCAAAAAACAGAAATGATAGAAGAGTTCTCCTTGTGATGAATGTATGTGTTACATCACTGGTCTGCATTTCTTACACAACTATGGAGTCATGAAATAATATCATCCACTCACCACAACCTCAGTGTGGGCTCAATCAATGAATTGCAATGTAGTTCTAAAGATTTTCTTTTGAGGGTAACATACATTTTTAAAAGAAGCCATAATTGGTGTTCAGTATTATATCGGGCCTGATGGGTGTGAAGGGAATGTAAGGAATTTTGTAGTTTTGGGTGGCGTGTGGAAAGGTCAGAGCCTTTGTCAAGTTGTCATTGTATCTTTGCCCCCCAATCCTATGGAACACCTTACCCCCAATCTGTCTGTCTATCTCCTACTCTGTTAGCTTTTAGACGATCCATGAAACCCCTCCTCTTCACAGAAGCCTATCCTGCCCCCACCTAACAACTGTATGTTTATTTTCTCCATCAGCTCATCCCCCACCGTTATTACCTTTTGTATCACTTGACCCTCCTGTGACAGGAGTCACTTTAGGTGGGGGGTTTGTGCGGCTCAGCTTGCCCTGAAGAGTTCTGGAGGTTCCTTGTCCAGCTTCCCCGATGCCTCTTATGTGTAGATCACCCTGTGTCTCTAATAGGGGCACAGGGTGAATGAGAACCCCAGTCTGATCTGTGCTAGTCAGAGTCAATGCTGTATACATTGTATATATTGTGTGTCATGCTGTCGGACTATTTGCTGTGATGGTTTGGGGTGGGACTGTATTCTATTGTCTATTATGGGATGTGTAAATGGCTTGCTGTGAGGAAAGGGGGTGGGGGTATTCCTCCAACTCCCCTGCTGATAGGACTGTGTACTAAGAAGTTGTAACACACCTGACCTGTATAACAATTGTCATTGGACAGTTTAACCCGCCCTGTTTCCCAAGGGTGGGGGGAGAGTTTTGAAGAGAGAGATCTGTTACCATGTGCTTGCAACAAAGACTCATTCCTGTTTGAACCTTAACACGGAGCTTTGTCTCGTCTCTGGGGGAGAATTTTTTCTATTCGGCCGGTTGGAGTGTCTGGTAGCTGCCTTGTGTTCGGGAATGGAATATCTTAAACGACGTTAACCCCCGTCGTTACACCTCCCTTTTAGACTGTAAGCTCTAACGAGCCGAGCCCTCTGATTCCTCATGTATTGAATTGTATTGTAACTGTACTGTCTGCTCTCAAGTAAAGCGTTGCGCACATTGTTGGCGCTCGATAAATCCTCTATAATAATAATAATAGTATAACTAAATAATGAATGTTAGGCTACATAAGCTGTTCTGCCTCATATGATGGGACCCAACTTAGAGATGTTTGGATCCATAAGCTTTTGTTCTGTTCAAAAAGTTGGCAAAAAAAGACAATACTGGTCAAAAGAAAATCATCGTACCATGCAAGAGGAGGCGCCGGAGGCTCCAGCGCAGATCATAGGGGCTTGAATTTTGCTCCCGAAGTATCTCTGGCACTGAGTGTTGGTCAGAAGAGGAAGAGACACCTGCTGGAGTTTAGCTGGAGAGGCCAGTGCTGAGAGAGAAAGAGAGTAGATGGATTAACATAAAAGACAGACGGCTACTAATGTATATAAGCTCTAGATAACTTTATGTACAGCCCTCTGTAGAAGACCACGTTTGTATGGCCAAGAGGTAATCAGCTAAATCTTAACATTTTTAAAGAATATCTAATTCTCTTACTGGCAGCATTGGTGTATCCCCATCCGGTGGTGACGCATCTTTCTCCTCCATTGAAGACATCAGAGGAAGCAGCGAGACACACGGGAGACACGCGGTTATTGAGGGTGGCGGGACTGGAGAGCTTGATCAGGGCGATGTCATTGACAGCGGACTGGGCATTGTATTGCGGGTGACTGAAGAACTGAGAAAAGTTATAATAAGGATTAATGAATCTTCTCAGTTTGTAGTTTAATCATATTTTATTCTCCTATTACATTATACTGAGAGTTATCTCCACCTATAAGAGACGTCTGGCTGAGAGATGCGCATCTGCTGACAAGCACAGGCACACCAGTGTGTGCACAAAGAGGGACTTGTACTGGCGCACGAGCCAGCGCGCGCACACGTGCACGCATGAGCGCCAAGTAAGCCTATTTAATGTTTTTATCGATTTTAAATTAGAATCAACTACTGATCTTGTAATAAATGTCACTCTGAATCTTCTCAGTTTGTAGTTTATTCTGCTTACTTTTTTTATTTTCCTTTTGACATTATACAGAGAGTTGTCTTCACCTTAAACCTCCATCATCTGTTATTTTGAATTGAGGGAAGCTGAAAAAGTCCTCGGTCTAAAAAATCCAACTTGCTGCATCATCTCATGCACATTTGGAGAATCTCGCAGTGTTGGGTGAAATCAGAGTAACCAATTTCAGTAAAAAATTGAAGAGAAGGCCAGTTTTATTGGTTTTCTGGCTTCGGGACTCAAACAAAGCCCCATTTATAGGGCCACTTGTAGTCTTGGACCACACACCTTGTGCCTAGAAGATCCCAGTACATGCAGAAATGCTGTTATCCCTACTCGGGTCTTTTTAATAAAATTTAACTGATGTATTTATTTGTTCATTATTTTCTAAAAACGACGATGTAAATAATTTCTCCCATATTGGACTTGTCGATATTGCAAGTCCCAATCTTTGTACCACGACCATGCAGGAAGCAAAACCTTTAAATGTAATTCCCACCCATACATACATATATGACTACAATCTCTACATAGGAGGAACGTTTATGACGCGTACACACGATCGGAAATTCCGACAACAAATGTCCGATGTGAGCTTTTGGTTTGGAAATTCCGACCGTGTGTAGGCTTCATCAGACATTTGCTGTCGGGATTTCCAACAACAAAAATTTGAGAGCTGGTTTGCAACTTCCGACGCACAAAAAACACGCATGCTCAGAATCAAGCAGAGGAGCCGAACTGCCTATTGAACTTCATTGATCTCGTCTCATCATACATGTTGTACGTGACCGCGTTCTTGACGTTCACAATTTCCGACAACATTTGTGTGACCGTGTTTATGAAACACAAGTTTGAGCCAACATTCCATAGGAAAAAAAAAACACAGTTTTGTTGTCCGAAATTTCCGATCGTGTGTACGCGGGATTAGAAGGCACATTGATGAGCTGATCACCTTCTCACACCTAAAACTCATAAAAAAAAACAAGAGTTTTCCTCCTTTAGTAATAAGAACATACTCTGCCGACAGATTTGACCTGGATGGGCTCAGCATTGGAGGAAAGGTCAAATTCTCCCAGGACCACACGGTGGGAAGATCTGGATGGAAGAGAAACATGGCAGGTCATTGGGAAGTGGTTGGGTGTCGTTGTGACTATGGTCTTCAGACTCAAACTTCTTCTCTCCATACATGGGGAGAATTTTACATGTCTGATAGTGAAAGTTCATTTCTACACAGTACTTTAGTAAAGGGTCCAAAACTATACCACCCATACTATCTACATCTCTTTACTTTATACAACCCCCCCCCCCCCACCTTCTACATCTCTCTACTTTCTACGACTTCGATCTTCTACATCTTGTAATAAAGAGAGATAACAGTCAGTTTTGAATTGGATCCATATTGTATCCGGTCTATAAACCAGAGGCTCTGGATGGACAGTTAGATAAATGGCTCTATATTTAGGATGTATCCGGTCTATAAACCAGAGGCTCTGGATGGACAGTTAGATAAATGGCTCTATATTTAGGATGTATCCGGTCTATAAACCAGAGGCTCTGGATGGACAGTTAGATAAATGGCTCTATATTTAGGATGTATTTGTCCTATAAACCAGAGGCTCTGGATGGACAGTTGGATAAATGGCTCTATATTTAAGATGTATCCGGTCTATAAACCAGAGGCTCTGGATGGACAGTTGGATAAATTGTTCTATATTTAGGATGTATTTGTCCTATAAACCAGAGGCTCTGGATGGACAGTTGGATAAATGGCTCTATATTTAGGATGTATCCGGTCTATAAACCAGAGGCTCTGGATGGACAGTTGGATAAATGGTTCTATATTTAGGATGTATTTGGTCTATAAACCAGAGGCTCTGGATGGACAGTTGGATAAATGGCTCTATATTTAGGATGTATCCGGTCTATAAACCAGAGGCTCTTGATAAGCAGGTGACCAGTGAACGCTGACCTTGTAGAAGAATATTATCATATAAGACTTACGCGACTGGGCAGTGGGCAGCGGTGACAACCCAGAGGCTGTTGATGATGGAGCCGCCACAGTAGTGGAATCCAGTGCTGTCCTGTAGAAGAAGAGTTATGAGGTCATTGCTTTATATACAGATCACTATACCTACCCCATGAAGATTCCACCCCCCCCCCATGAAAAACTGAACAATGTTATGGTCACTGAGGCGGGCAACCAAAGTTTAAGGGGTTGCAAAGGTGTTTTTTTTTATAAATAGGTTACTTTAATCTCGTGCATTGTTGGTCCACTTACCTTTATCTTCGATTTCCCTTTTAATTTTTTTTTTTCTTTGTCTAAATTTCTCACTTCCTGTTCCTCCTCAGTAAGCTTGCCCCCATCATCCGAAGCCGTTCTGGCTAGGGGGTTAGTCAACATGCTCGCCCCCTCCCTTGGGACTACATCCCTGCGGGGGAGATGCTGTGAACACAGGGATGTAGTCCCAAGGGAGGGGGCGAGCACGCTGACTAACCCCCAGCCAGAACAGCTCAGATGATGGGGGCAAGCTTACTAAGGAGAAACAGGAAGTGAGAAATTCAGACAAGAAAAGAAACATTTAGAAGGGAAATGGAAGGAAAAGGTAAGTGAACCAACAATGCACAAGCTTAAAGGAACCTATTTAGCAAATTAAAAACAAACCTTTACAACCCCTTTAGCGCTCCTAACAAACGGATCTGTGTACATGGGAACCATAGCATAACCATACAAAAATGATGGCCCACTGAGCCACGATCGAGTATGGCATTGGTAGCGGTGGCAATGGGCACACAATTGGATTCAGAGCCCTGTAGGTAGTGTCCAAATTGTGAAACACTTTGTGTCTCAACGTCTCTTGCTTACCAGCTGCTCTTGTAAAGTGACCAGATTTTTAAAGATTAAATCCGGGGACATGTTTTTTTTTTACTAGTAATGGCGGCAATCATCGCCACTGACGCTCCCAACTGACAGCCTGTCAAGTCTCACTCTCCGCCCCCCCGGCTACTAGTGGGTGGGGAGCGGAGGAAGATCACTCTGCAGCCTATTGCATTAGGGCAGGGGTGGCCACTGGCCAACCAGTGGCCCGGGGGCCACAATTGGCCCACAGAGCCCTCTGATGTGGCCCGCGACCTCCTGCTCTGGAATGGTGGGTTGGAAAGCCCAGATCGCAGGTTGCTGACCTGTCATACCACAGCATCAGTGTTGTGAATGAAGCTGGTGGTAGAGGAAGAAAATGGCTGCGGAGCAGAGCCCCATAAGCCGATGCTTCCTCTACAATGCTGGCTTTTGCCACAGGTGGAGTCTATGGCAAAGGTCAGCTAACCCGCAGGATAGACACAGGTGCACTACGCTGAACCCACGTTGTGAGTAAACCACAGAACATCAGTGTGAAAGCAGTCTTAGGCCCTTTTCACAAGATCAGCCCAACCAAATGGGACCCCCAATTCACCTGTATAGAGCGACAGATGTCTGTTTACACCCACCTACCTCCAATCCGAAAAACAGAAGGGAGTTCTTACCCTTTCGTCTGGGCGGATCGGAGGGCCATAGCATAACCTTGACCTGTCATCCGCCCCCTCCGCTCATTGTGGCCCTCGACTGGTTACCAAGTTAGTTAAGTGGTCCTCGCTCTTCAAAAGGTTGGGCACCCCTGCATTAGGGTGTGAACCCCTCAAAGCTCCAACACATATGTGTTTGACATATTTACCGGCCTCTTACCCACTCTCCATCCTGATACAGTGGGAGGAAGGGGCAGCACATGGGGAACTCGGGCAACAGAAGGAAGAGGAACAGAACAATGAGGGGTGGCGGGGGGGGGGGCATATATTAGTATCAGTCCACTATATTTTCCTCCTGTGGCAGCTGAATGTTGACAAAAGGGAGAGGAGGAGAAGCCTACTTTCAGCTGCTGCAGGAGGAAAATGAAGATCGGTTCACCCAGTGGAGTAGCGTGGGTTGTCAGCGCCCGGGGCAGGGCAAGAGATTTGCGCCCCCTAACCGCAGATTTTTAGCACTCTCTGAGTCCCATCCGCTAGTACTGACCAACCTAATTCCTACACCGACCTACCTGACCACTATACTAACCTACCTGATTCCTATACTGTCCTGCCTGATTCCTACACTGACCACTAAACTGACCTGATTGCTATACTGACCACTACACTGACCTACATGATGTCTATACTGACCACTACACTGACCCACCTGATAGCTAAACGAAATAGCTCACAGTCTCCTACACTGCACAGCTCAAGTGAAGAGCTGCAGGTTACCAGCCGCCTCCCTCTAAATTTTGCGCCTGGGGCAACCGTCCCCACTGGCCCCCCCCCCACGCTACACCACTGGGTTCACCTAAATTCCACCTCTCCTGTCCAGGTTCTAAGGGTCGGCAAGGAAGGATTGTGGTTTACCCATCACCTAAACACCATTGACAGGTTGCCAACTCCAGGACTAGGGTGTGCCCAGGCACACCTGGAACACCCCTTGAGGGCATTCTGAGGTGACTGATCTCTAGAAATGACAATCAACCCAGAAATGTTCTGATTTAAAATATAAATGTGGTAAGAAACGATCGTACCTGAAGAGACACCTGCCAGGGCCAGGAACCAGAGACGGCGTTTTCACCGTTCACAACCCGGGCGTAGCCGGAGATAAGAGGCCTGATGGCGGGAACACCGCAACCTGAGAAAAACACATTCTTATCATAAGTGCCAGTAATACATTGTTACACATCACCATATAATACAACACAACGTCTGATTGGTCATTAAGCCTCTTTTTATCGTCTTTGCACTCTGTCTACATATGATCTTTAATAAGGAGGATTTTCATTTTTTTGTTTTTATTTGTACTTGTTTTTATCTATTCAAAAAATAACCAAATTATCAAGGCCAATCAATAAGATGGAGATTGCCAAAAGACTTCCATATAATCAGATCAATGTACTACGTTACATACGCTCTATGAAAGTGTGTGTCTAGAATATTGTATATGTATACAGTTGTGCTCATAAGTTTTCATACCCACAGAATTTATGATTTCTTGGCCTTTTTTCAAAAGAATTGTCAAAGGATCTGTGGGAAAAGGTAGATGAACCGTATAAAACAGGAAAGGGATATACAAAGATATCCAAGGAATTGAGAAGACCAATCAGCAGAGTTCAAACTCTAATCAAGGAGTGGAAAATTAGGGTTCTGGTGAAACCAAACCACGGTCAGGTAGCCCAACTAAAATTTCAGCCTCAACTGCCAGCCTCAACTGCCAGGAAAATGCAAAGAAAACCCCACAAATAAGTTCAGGAGAAATCCAGGACTCTCTGAAAACATGGGGTGTAGCACAAGATGCACAATAAGGAGGCACTTGAAGAAAGCTGGGCTGCATGGTCGAGTCACAAGAATAAAGCCATTACTACACAAATGTCACAAAGTATCCCACTTCCAATACACCAAACGGCACAGAGACAAGACCCAAACCTTCTGCCACAAAGTCATTTGGAGGGATGAGACCAAAATTGAGCTTTTTGGCCACAACCATACACGCTACATTTGGAGAGGAGACAACAAGGCCTATGCTGAAAGGTCCACCATCCCTACTGTGAAACACGGAGGTGGGTCGCTGATGTTTTGGGGATGTGTGAGCTACAAAGGCACAGGAAATTTGGTCAAAATTGTTGGCAAGATGAATGCAGAATGTTATCATAAAATACTGGAGGAACATTTCATTCATCAGCCAGGAAGCTGCTCATGGGACGGACTTGGACATTCCAACATGACAAGGATCCAAAACACAAGGCCAAGTCCCCCTGTCATTGGCTACAGCAGAATAAAGTGAAGGTTCTGGAGTGGCCATCTCAGTCTCCTGACCTCAATATCATTGAGCCCCTCTGGGGAGATCTCAGACGTGCCGTTCATGCGAGACAACCCAAGAATTTCCAGGAACTGGAAGAGGAATGGGGAGCTTTACCATCTGAGAAGATAAAGAGCCTCCTCCACAAATACCACAAAACACTTCAACACGTCATTGATGGTAAAGGGGGCGATACACGGTATTATGAACTGGGGTATGTAAACTTTTGATCATTTGGGTAGTTTCTGTTGTCATTATGATATAAAAAGAGTAAACACAGCTGATTGATAATAAATGGCTTCAGCCGATCACTGACCATGAGTGAGAGAAAAGTTTTTGTGTTATCATTCATTTTCTCCAAAAAATAGGCAAGAAGTCATACATTCTGCCGGGGTATGTAAACTTATGAGCACAACTGTATGTAAAAAAACAGATATAAATGATATAAATATAACAAGGTGCTAGAAACATATACATGGACTCACCATAGGCTCCGCTGAGGAGGACCAGGCAGGACAGGACCCACAGTGTTGCCATTTTCTGATATTCTTGGGTATGAGGAGGATTGTAAGGTCTGTTCACCTTAAATACACTCAGTCAGCCAATCAGGGGAGAGCTCCAGGCTTACTATTAGGACAATTTTAGACCTTATCAGGGAAACCTTTAGCAATTGCGTATATTCCACCGACGTGGGCTGGAGGAAAAGATATGAAGAAACAGGTGTTCCAGGAGAACGTCACCGACCAAGACTCTCGCTGAGCGATGGAATCTATAATTATATGTATATCATTACGTCATTTACTCCATATTACTCCATATTACTCCGTATTACTCCATATTACTCCATATTACTCCATATTATTCCATATTACTCCATATTACTCCATATTACTCCGTATTACTCCATATTACTCCATATTACTCCGTATTACTCCATATTACTCCATATTACTCCATAGTATTCCATATTACTCCATATTACTCCGTATTACTCCATATTACTCCGTATTACTCCGTATTACTCCATATTATTCCATATTATTCCTTATTACTCCATATTATTCCATATTACTCCATATTACTCCATATTACTCCATATTACTCCATATTATTCCATATTACTCCGTATTATTCCTTATTACTCCATATTACTCCATATTACTCCATATTACTCCGTATTACTCCATATTACTCCATATTACTCCATATTACTCCATAATACTCCATATTACTCCATATTACTCCATATTATTCCATATTACTCCATATTACTCCATATTACTCCATATTATTCCATATTACTCCATATTACTTCATAGTACTCCATATTACTCCATATTACTCCATATTACTCTATATTACTCCGTATTATTCCTTATTACTCCATATTACTCCATATTACTCCATATTACTCCGTATTACTCCATATTACTCCATATTACTCCATATTACTCCATATTACTCTATATTACTCCATATTAATCCATATTACTCCATATTACTCCATATTATTCCATATTACTCCATATTACTCCGTATTACTCCATATTATTCCATATTACTCCATATTACTCCATATTACTCCGTATTACTCCATATTATTCCATATTACTCCATATTACTCCATATTACTCCGTATTACTCCATATTATTCCATATTACTCCATATTACTCCGTATTATTCCATATTACTCCGTATTGCTCCATATTATTCCATATTACTCCATATTACTCCATATTACTCCATATTATTCCATATTACTCCATATTACTCCGTATTACTCCATATTACTTCATATTATTCCATATTACTCCATATTACTCCATATTACTCCGTATTACTCCATATTATGCCGTATTACTCCATATTATTCCATATTACTCCATATTACTCCATATTACTCCATATTACTCTATATTATTCCATATTACTCCATATTATTCCATATTACTCCATATTACTCCATATTACTCCATATTACTCGTTATTATTCCATATTATTCCATATTACTCCGTATTACTCCATATTATTCCATATTATTCCATATTATTCCATATTACTCCATATTATTCCATATTACTCCATATTACTCCATATTATTCCATATTATTCCATATTATTCCATATTACTCCATATTATTCTATATTAATACATATTACTCCATATTATTCCATATTACTCCATATTACTCAATATTACTCCATATGTTTTTTATGATGAGGAACATCTCCAAAAATCTATGGATATTTTGTTTCCAAAATGTAAAGTTTTTACCACTAAAAACACACAGGTGTTGGATTCTGAGATCTCACCAATGCTTCTCACGTATTAGTTACGTCAAAATCCATCATAGACCACGATCTCCCCTCCTCCACTTCAGCTCAGCAATGTAGGGATCCCATCTTTCTAGAAGAAGCTTCGGGACACAATAGAACAACGGGACACAATAGAACAACGGGACACAATGGTACGAGCCAGCACTTGTTAAATACAACTCTAAGATTCAACCAAGACCTAGAGACCTTTCTAGAACAAGCTTCAGGACACAATAGAACAACAGGACACAATAGTTCGAGCCAGCACTTGTTAAATACAACTCTAAGATTCAACCAAGACCTAGAGGCCTTTCTAGAAGAATCTTCGGGACACAATAGAACAATGGGACATAATGGTACGAGCCAGCACTTGTTAAATAAAACTCTAATGCCTCGTACACACAACCATTTTCCTCGGCAGTAAAAAAAACAACGTTTTTCCCGACGTGATTCCTCTCCAGCCTGACTTGCATACACATGTTCATGCGAAAAAACGTCCGACCAAGGAGCGGTGACGTACAACACAAACGACGGGACCTTTAAAGGGGACGTTCCATTTAAATGGCGCCACCCTTTTGGCTGCTTTTGGCCTGTAGACTTGATTGTGAGCATGTGCGATTTTTGCTCTTTAAAAAAGCATACACACGACCGTTTCCGCGATGAGAAAAAGAATGACGGGAAACACAACAAGAAAAAAGAGAGCTGGTTTAAAAAAACTTTGCGGGCAGTGTTTTTGTCGAGAAAACTGCTAGGGAGCATACACACGACCGGTTTTCACGACCAATATAAAAACTGCCAAGTTTTCTCGTCGTGAAAAACGGTCGTGTGTACAAGGCGTAAGATTCAACCAAGACCTAGAGGACTTTCTAGAAGAAGCTTCAGGACACAATAGAACAATGGGACACAATGGTACGAGCCAGAATTTGTTGAATAGAACTCTAAAGTCTCATACACACGATCGCATTTTCCCACAGGAATTGTGTGATGGCAGGCGGTTGTCGGAAAATCCGACCGTTTGTACACTCCATCGAACAACTGTGACCCTAGGATCGGCCCTGCCTGGAACTCAAGGCCTGTAGGACTATTATTCAATAGATGCTGATTTGTGCCTTTACTTCCCATTATTATGAGGTAACCTGGAGTTTCTTGTCAATAAAGGTGGGCTCTGCACACTGATGAGCTGAAGCGGAGGAGGGGAGACCTTGGTCTATGATGGATTTTGTCCTTCGCTATTAGGAGACACGAGAGTAGCGTTAGCGAGTTTTACAATCCAAGACCTGTGTGTGTTTAGTGGTGAAAATCCAATATTGTGGAACCACAAGATCCATTGATTTTTGAGATGTTCCTCATCAAAATGAAAAATCGACTCTTTAGGTAATATGGTGGAAATGACGTATTGGGATACATGGACTAAATATAGATTTGAGCGAGAGTCTTGGTTGGTGACGTTCTCCGGTAACACCTGTTTCCTCATATCTTTTCCTCCAGCCCACGTTGGAGGAATATCAGAATTTGCTAAAGGTTTCCCTGATAAGGAGGCCAAAATTATCCTAACAACAAGCCCGGAGCTCTCCCCTGATTGGCTGACTGACTTTATATAGGCTGAACAGACCTTACAATTGTCCTCTCAGTCAAGAAAAGCAGAAAATGGCAACACTGTGGGTCCTGTCCTGCCTGGTCCTCCTCAGCGGAGCCTATGGTGAGTCCACATAGATGTTTGCAGCACCTTGATATACCGTATTTTCCGGCGTACAAGATGACCTTTTGGATGCAAAAAAATGCATTCAAAGTCAGGGTTCGTCTTATACGCCGGATCTGTCTCCGTCAGGCTGCAGACATCCATGTTTCAGGCTGCGGGCATCCATGATTTAAAAGCCACGCCTCCTCCTCAGACTGTTCCGTGATAGGCGGAACACTCATTTTCCCAGCAGGGCCTCTGTTTAGTGTTCCACCTATCACGGATGCCTTCTCATCCTCGGACGAGAGGACGTCCGTGATAGGCGGAACACTGAACAGAGGCCCCGCTGGGAAAATTAGTGTTCCGCCTATCACGGAACAGTCTGAGAAGAGGCGCGGCTTTTGAATCATAGATGTCCGCAGCCTGAAACATGGATGTCCGCAGCAAAAAAATAAGGTAGGGAGATCGTCTTGGCCGGCACAGTGGAGGCATGTGATGGACAGTGGAGGCATGTGATGGACAGTGGAGGCATGGAATGGCACAGTGGGGGCATGGAATGGCACAGTGGGGGCATGGAATGGCACAGCGGAGGCATGGAATGGCACAGTGGAGGCATGGAATGGCACAGTGGGGGCATGGAATGGCACAGTGGGGGCATAGAATGGCACAGTGGGGGCATGAAATGGAATGGCACAGTGGGGGCATGGAATGGCACAGTGGGGGCATGGAATGGCACGGCACAGTGGGGCATGTAATGGAATGGCACAGTGGGGCATGTAATGGAATGGCACAGTGGGGGCATAGAATAGCACAGTGGGGGCATGGAATGGCACAGTGGGGGCATGGAATGGCACGGCACAGTGGGGCATGTAATGGAATGGCACAGTGGGGCATGTAATGGAATGGCACAGTGAGGCATGTAATGGAATGGCACAGTGAGGCATGTAATGGAATGGCACAGTGGGGCATGTAATGGAATGGCACAGTGGGGCATGTAATGGAATGGCACAGTGGGGGCATAGAATGGCACAGTGGGGGCATGGAATGGCACAGTGGGGGCATGGAATGGCACGGCACAGTGGGGCATGTAATGGAATGGCACAGTGGGGCATGTAATGGAATGGCACAGTGGGGCATGTAATGGAATGGCACAGTGAGGCATGTAATGGAATGGCACAGTGAGGCATGTAATGGAATGGCACAGTGAGGCATGTAATGGAATGGCACAGTGAGATTTGAAAAATGCCTGTTTCTGTCAGCGGTTGTTCCTGTCAGCGGTTGTTCCTGTCAGCGGTTGTTCTGGCTACCCCTCAGCTTCCAGACAGACTAGTAGGAAGGGGGTCGTCTTATACGGCGAATATATCCCAAAACCAACATGGAAAAATAGGGGGTCGTCTTATACGCCCAGTCGTCTTATACGCCGGCAAATACGGTATATAGGTGCATCTTAAAAAGTTTGAATATCATCCAAAAGTTAATTTATTTCAGTAATTCAGTTAAAAAAGTGAAACTCATATATTCTTTAAATGAATTACACACGGAGTGATATATTTCAAGAATTTATGTATTTGAATGTTGCCGATTACGGCTTACAGCTGGTGACAACCCAGAATTCACTATCTTGAATTTGAATATTACACAAGACCAATAAAGAAAATATAAAGAAATATTGGCTCTTGCCCCGTACACAAGACTGCTTTTCCCGATGAATCCAATGAGAGCTTTTGGTCGGGAATCCCGACCGTGTGTACGCTCCATCTGACTTTTTCCAACTGAAAAACTGCCGGAAAAAGATGGAGAGCAGGTTCTCTATTTTCCCGTCGGGAAAAAAATCCGATCGGAATTTCCTATCGTGTGTACAAATAACGACGCACTAAATTCATTTTCTGGGCTCGTTGTAGTCTTTTACGTCACCGCGTTCTTGGCATTTAAAAGTTCACCAAACTTTTGTGTGACCGTGTGTACGCAAGGCAGGCTTGAGCGGTATTCCGTCGGAAAAAACATCCACGTTTTTTTCCGACGGGAATTCCGCTTGTGTGTACGGGGCATTAGTGAAAAGTCTGTCCGTGTATAGTATAATATGCACTCAATACTTGGTCAGGACTCTTTATGCATGACTCAGGAGATCAATGCGGCGTGGAATGGAGGAGATCAGCCCGGGGCACTGCTGAGGTGTGATGGAAGACCAGGATGCTTGGATAGCGGCCTTCATCTCATCTGCATTGTTGTGTCTGGTGTCTCTCATCTTCCTCTTGACAATACCTCACAGATTCTCTATGGGGTTTAGGTCAGGTGAGTTTGCTGGCCAATCAAGCACAGTGATACCATGATCATTAACCACTTAAGGAAAGCCTAACGCTGATATACGTCGGCAGAACAGCACGGCTGGGCATAAGGACATACAGGTACATCCCCTTTAAGATGCTCAGCCGTGGGTCGGGCGCGCCACCGGCGGCACTCTCGCGACCTGGTCCTGAGCTCCGTGACCGCGCCCGTGGAACCCGCCACGGTGTCCTGCGATCGGGTCTCAGAGCTGAAGAACGGGGAGAGGTGAGTGTAAACAAACCTTTCCCCGTTCTTCCTAGTTAGAGTGTCACTGATCGTCCGTTCCCTGTCATAAGGAATGACGATCAGTGATGTCACAACCCAAGCCACGCCCCCACACAGTAAGAATCACTCCCTAGGACACACCTAACCCCTTCAGCGCCCCCTAGTGGTTAACCCCTTCACTGCCAGTGTAATTTTCACAGTAATCAGTGCATTTTTATGTCTCTGATCGCTGTAAAAATGACAATGAGGCTGCAGATGCATGGCTCCCAAATGTCCCTGATTTCGAGGGACTGTCCCTAATTTGGAGCAATGTCCCTCTGTCCCTCATTCCCCCTCATGTGTCCCTCATTTTGGCCTGATCAATATAGATGTATATAAAATGTACTTTTTATCTATCAAAAAGTGTTTCCCAGTGCTAAACCTTCCATCTAATATCTAAATTGCTGCATTTGTAAATTCCAAAACCCAATATAAAGGAATAATAGTGGTAAAAAAAAAAGCACTTGTGGGTTCAACCAATCTTGTTTTTTGTACAATTGTCCTTTAAGGGGTGTGAACAAGGTGCGTGTCCTATGCCTGCATACTTTTGCTGATAGGTGTCCCTCATTTCCATCTCAAAAAGTTGGGAGGTATGCAGATGGGAACAGTGAGGCTGCAAATGGGAACAGTGAGGCTGTAGAGGGGCACAGTGAGGCTGCAGATGGGCACAGTAAGGCTGCAAGTGGACACAGTGAGGCTGCAAATGGACACAGTGAGGCTGCAGGTGAATGAATGAATGAATGAATGAATGAAAAACGTATAAAGCGCGGCGCATGCGAACTGAATCGCTTCTGGGCGCTAGTTGTTCGTGTCTCATGACATCAAAAGAGCAGAGCTTTGATCTGTCTTCTGAAAGTCAGGTGGTTTTCCTCCAACCGAATGCTGGTTGGTAAAGCGTTCCATAGTCTAGGACCCTGAAAAGCAAACCTTCTTTCTCCTTTGGACTTGTATTTGGTTTTTGGTACCCTGACCAGATTTTGGTCGGTGGATCGCAGAACGCGATTAGAATTGTGAGGTTCTATCTTGTCGCAAAGATATTGCGGAGCCTTCCCATGGATGCACTTATGTGTCAGGCAGAGTGCTTTGAATGCAATTCTGTCTTTTACTGGCAGCCAGTGAAGGGTTCTCAACGAAGGTGGGCACAGTGAGGCTACAAATGGGCACAGTGAGGCTGCAAATGGGCACAGTGAGGCTGCAGATGGGCACAGTGATGCTGCAGGTGGCCATTTTTTACCAGTAGCTGCTGCATTTCCCACCCCCTAGGCTTATACTCAAGTTAATACGTTTTCCCATTTTTTTGTGTGGTAAAATTAGGTGGGTCGACTTATACTCGAGTATATACGGTATCTAATATGTGAGCTTGACTTTTTGAATCTAATTACTGAAATTAATTGCCTTTTTGATAATATTCAATATTACATTTTTTGGAGATGCACCTGTATATACTGTCATTTATATCAATGTTTTACACATACATATAACACAAATTTGCCTTATTATCGATCATATGTAGACAAAGCGCAAAGACAATAAAAAGAGACTTAAAAGACAATCAGATGTTGTGTTGTATTATATGGTGATGGATAGCAATGTATTACTGGCACTTATAATAAGAACGTGTTTTTCTCAGGTTGCGGTGTTCCTGCCATCAGGCCTCTTATCTCCGGCTACGCCCGGGTTGTGAACGGTGAAGACGCCGTCTCTGGTTCTTGGCCGTGGCAGGTGTCTCTTCAGGTACGATCTTCTCTTTCCACATTTTTATCTTGTTGACCTGTCCAAGGGTATGATTTGTATATAAAGCAACGATTTATGACTCTTCTCCCACAGGACTACGTTGGAAAGCACTACTGTGGGGGCTCCATCATCAACAGTCTCTGGGTTGTCACCGCTGCCCACTGCTCAGTCGGGTGAGTCTTATATGATAATATTCTACTACAAGGGCAGTGTTCACTACAATGGGTCATTGGTCATCTGTCCATCCAGAGTCTCTGGTTTATAGACCCGATACACCCTAAATATAGAACCATTTATCCAACTGTCCATCCAGAGCTTCTGGTTTATAGACATCCGAAATATGGAGCCATTTATCCAACTTGTCATCCAGAGCCTCTGGTTTATAGACTGGATACATCCTAAAATATAGAGCCATTTATTCAACTGTCTATCCAGAGCTTCTGGTTTATAGACATCCGAAATATGGAGCCATTTATCCAACTTGTCATCCAGAGCCTCGGGTTTATAGACCCGATACACCCTAAATATAGAACCATTTATCCAACTGTCCATCCAGAGCCTCTGGTTTATAGACCGGATACATCCTAAAATATAGAGCCATTTATCCAACAGTCCATCCAGAGCCTCTGGTTTATAGAGCGGATACATCCAGGGCCGATCCTAGCAGGGTGCATGGCACCCAGGCGCCTACAGAGGTGGGGGCGCCGAACATCTAACAGACTCTCTAACAGAAGCCCTCTCTGTGTCCATCAGATGCCCTTCTCCAGGTCCCAATAAAGTTCTCTGCTTCTCTTCCTGTATTTTGTTTATTGTTAAGAGATCATGTAAGGATCCCAGGGTAATGAAGACTTCATGGGGGAGCATCTCTGTGGTTGAGTCATTGCCATAGAAACATTTGTAAAGGGGAGGAGTTGGTAAAATGACGACACCCACGTGGGGGCGCCAGAAAGATTTCTGCACCCAGGCGCCTGTGACCCTAGGATCTGCCCTGGATACATCCTAAATATAGAACCATTTATCCAACTGTCCATCCAGAGCCTCTGGTTTATAGACCAGATACATCCTAAATATAGAGCCAATTATCCAACTGTCCATCAAGAGCCTCTGGTTTATAGACTGGACACATCTGAAATATAGAGCTTTTTATCCAACTGTTCATCCAGAGCCTCTGGTTTACAAATCGAAAACAATATAGAGCCTTATATACAATTTACAACTGACTATTAACTCTGTTTATTTCAAGATGTAGAAGAAAGATGTTGTAGAAAGTAGAGAGATGTAGATACTGTAGTATGGGTAGTATAGATTTTAGACCAGATACAACCTAAATATAGAGACATTTATCCAACTGTCCATCCAGAGCCTCTGTTTTACAGATCGGAATTCGGAAACAATATAGAGCCTTATATACAATTTACAACTGACTCTCTGTATTTCAAGATGTAGAAGATCGAAGTTGTAGAAAGTAGAGAGATGTAGATAGTATGGGTGGTATAGTTTTGGACCCTTTACTAAATTACTGTGAAGAAATGACCGTTCACTGCCAGACATGTAATATATCCCCATGTATGGAGAGAATAAGGTTGACTTTGAAAACCATAGTCACCACGACAACCAACCATTTGGTTGACCTGCCATATTTATCTTCCATCCAGATCTTCCCACCGTGTGGTCCTGGGTGAATTCGACCTTTCATCCAAGGCTGAGCCCATCCAGGTCAAATCCATCGGCAGAGTAAGTTCTTAATACTAAAGAAGAACTCAAATTTTTTAGACGTGAGAACATTATCAGTGTCGTCGATGTATCTTCTAAGCTTTCTTCCTATGTAGTGATGTTTGTATGGGTGGGCAGACTCATTTCTTATTACATATAAAGTCTGTGCTTCCTGCATGGTCATGGCACATAGATTGGAAAATATCAACAAAGGAGGGATCATCTAGGCACAAAGTGTGTGCTCTAAGAATACAAGTGGTCCTAAAAATGGGGCTTTGTTTGCCCCCACATCCCAAATCAAGAGAACCTTGAGGCTGGGTTCACACCGATGCCGCATGCAGCTCACAGCAGGGAGTTCGGTGCGTCCCTGTTCTCTATTTCAGGGACGAATAAGGCCAAAAATGTTGCCTGAATTTGGACCTAAAATGGAACCAAAGACGCACAGGACCTCTGTGCAATTCGCTCCACGGCCGCCCCGGAGAAGTGTCAACCGGCTCCCTAGAGAGTTGGTCACAATCTCCTGTCATGTGAATTGTATGCGGAGAAACCCACATCCAATTTGCATTACTGTGAACCTAACCTTAAATTGGACCTTTAGCTTTCTCTTTGGTCTTTCACACTAGTAATGTCTCCTCTCCTGTACTGAAATTTCTTAGAACCCAAGGTTTCAGGGGTGTAAGTATCCCCTTTCTCAAGATACTAGAAGGTTCTTAAGAAGGGGGGTTCATACACAATGTTGGATTTTTCCTCCTCCTCTCTTTTTTCACCAGGGTCTGGTTCAAACTACAATCTGAGAAGATTCAGAGGGACATTGATTACAAGTCCACATAGGCGTGCGCAGTGGGTGTGCCTGGGCACACCCTAATCACTCCTGTGCGGTGCCGATTCCCACTACTGCTTGGGCTTCCCCCCGTGTTACGCCTTACCCACCACAGTGCTGCTGGCTTTCCTCCTCTCCCCCACCTGCTGTGGGGGATGTTTAAAGATGGAGAGTGGGGGAAGGGGCTAATCAATATGTAATTTACCGGCGCCTTTCTTTTCTAAATGAACGCAGTGAACACACTCACTCCCTGTGTTCAATCATAGCTGAAGTATAGTAAACTGTGTGTGGTGGCTGGTGCTAAACTTTTTTTGAGGGGGGCGGCAAAAAAATAACTCCCCCACCACTCTACGGTCACAGCATCGCGGCTTTCTCGACTTCTTCTCCTGGCCAATCCAATTTACCTCCTGTCCTGATTGGCTGGGAGCAGAAGCTGGAAGACAATAGTGAATATTGATTTGCTAGTGTCACAAGAAGGTGGGCTCAGGGCGCAGTGCTCTATGCCCCCCAGCCAAACCTTTTTCATGCCAATTAGAGCCTCATGCCTAGTACACACGTACAGGATTCCCGGCAGTAAAAAGTCTGCCAGGAATCCCGAGGGGAAAACAAAGGACCTGCTCGGTAACTTTCCCCCTGTACACACACGAGAGGTTTTCCCATTGGGAAAACTGCAGTAAGAGCTTTGGCCGGGAATCCCAGCCATGTGTATGCTCCATCGCAGTTTTTCCCATAAGAAAACTGCCTGGTAAAACACCGCCGGGAGTCCCGGTGGGAAAAAGCAGAGCCTGTCGGGAAAACTGCGATGGAGCATACTTATGGCCGGGATTCCCGGCCAAAGCTCTCCCTGCCAGGAAAAACAGTCGTGTGTACGAAGCATCAGGATCTAATCATTTGGCTTGAAAAAAAAACCTCATAGAAACGTATGAGTCCGGCACCCCACATTCATCCCTGCATGCAAACTAGGGGCGACGCCCCTGTGCCCCTTATGGACGGGCCGATCCTGAAGAGGAAGCTGCTTAGCACAGGGCACTTCCCATTCATTCACTGTCCCGTGCAGCTGAGGTTTCAGAGAAAGTCATGTGTGTTTGCGCTACGGGGTGCACATCCTAATGCAATAGGCTGCACACACCTATGCAAGTCCAGTAGTAGTTTCTGATTTATTAAAATCTATAAAAATATTAATCCTTATTATAACTTTTCTCAGTTTATCAGTCACCCGCAGTACGACACCAAGACCAAGGTCAATGACATCGCCCTGATCAAGCTTGCCAGTCCCGCCACCCTCAATGACCGCGTGTCCCCCGTGTGTCTTGCTGCTTCCTCTGATGTCTTCAATGAAGGAGAAAGATGCGTCACCAGCGGATGGGGATACACCAATGCTGCCAGTAAGGGGATTAGATATTCTTCAAACCTACAAACCATTTACCAGTTAAAGCCCTTGGGCATACGAGGTACATTCTAAAGAAATAATGTAAGATTGTAGGACATACCTCATTTGATTTGGTCCTCTTCTCCTGCTGTGGTCATCCTGCAGCTCTACATGCAGACCGAAGCTATACCACTCCAGGTGAGAGCGGTGCCGGGACAAGGTCATCCAGCGCCAGCTGCAGCCTCTGTATCTTAAAAGGGGGAGGCCATAGGATGCTGTAAAATGAGACTGATGTTCTTACTGCATGTTTTTACTGCCCCCCCAACTGCAAGTGTAAACGAGCCCTAAGGCTCGGTGCACACTGGGGTTGGTGGCATGTGTGGGACAGGGTATAAACTGCACTTTTTACTGCACCCACCCACAGGCAAAATGTCCTGCTCTTTTACAGATGCTCAAGACTGCCATTCATTCTTAATGGCAACCTCACGAATCTAAAAACATGTTTTACACATATGCTAGTGCTTAATCATTATGATTAAGCACTAGATTATGTGTGAAACGCGTTAACAACAAATCCAACAAACTCTGTCTTTGTGCTGTCTTCACCCGACACGTGGAATAAAAGATTTGGCATCTCTATAGCCTGGTGTGCTGCCAACTTGCCAACTTGCTTCACATCCTTATTTTAGGACCAGGGTCATTCTTTGTGCACCAGGAGCTTAGAGCAGTGGCTCCTTTGTAAGTGATGCCTGCAAACTGTTTACAAGCATCAATGACGAAATATTCTAGTTACATTGTCAAAGAATATGATTTAAAATGTAACATTGTGGAGGCAAATTGGGGAAAGACATCAGTTCCAGTCTTGTATGGACAGGTATCACAATGATATGGGTATAATATGATCTTCTTTGGTTGGCTGTTAGCCTGGTATGAAGAGGCATCACAATGATATGGCCATGTTCTGTTCTCGCTACACGTTTGCCCCTGGCATGAATGTAGCTCAACATACAGTTTAAACCTTGAACCCTAAAATAACCAGACTGTCTGTAAGTTTGGATCTTTATTACAATGATCAGGTGGTGGCCATATAAGAATAGGATGTACACGTGCGCGGTGAAACTAGAAATAAACAGATAAATGAACATATAATAATTACATGAACATAAACAAATGTCCACTAGGTATACAGGTAAACAATCTTTTAGCATACCAGCGATGCTGCCTTAGAAGGACCAGGATCTTCCTCGGAAACACGTGGTGCAGGCTTAGCTGGCTCCCATGCGGTCTGTCCCAATGAAGAAGATGAAAGAGACTTGTAGTAGGAAGTGGAGCTAGTTCCCAGTGATATGACAGGAAATGTGTATTAAACATAGAACACTGCCCATCTCTGCCAGTCTTTTGTTAGAGTGGCATATAGTGGACAATGTTGGTATTGCAAGTCCAGAAGATATTATTATTCCTTATAGGCCTGAAGGCATGACAGGCCATAATATGGTTGTCATGGACCTTGGAATGCAGAAGTGTTCCTCCTTGAAATCTGTTACACAGTGGGGGGTCTTCTTCCCTGTCTTAAGGCTCCAGACGGCTCCATTGTTCTGTGTCTGGCTATTGTGTACATTGATTGCCCCCTGGGGCTTCTGTCTCATTACACATAACAGTCCCTCTATTCAAGCTATCGGACCAATCCCTGCTGAACTCATTTTCAAGTCCTCATTTGCATGGTTACGAGGACCTGAAGGAGAACTCCATGTACTTTACAATTGACCAATAGGAAAGCGGTTGTTGGGGGCGGGATGTTCCAAATTCTGTATAAAAGTGTGTTGTGTACTTCCAATAGAGGTATTCCTGTTTGAACTCACATACAGCCTGCCTGGTGTTTGTTCTAATGGATCCCGAACGGCACATAGCTGTAGTTCGGATCCCGGAGCCTTGGATGACCGAACCATCAGACGTTGCGTTCTGCAAGCTGACTCACTAGTAGCAGAGGAGTTTCGGGAGAGCGGAAGCGAGCGAGCAAGGGTCTCGTTACAATGGTCTTCTACAGAGGGCTGTGCATAGAGATGTCTAGAGGTTAAATATTTTGGTTGCTGTCCATCTTTTACGTTAATCCATCTTCTCTCTTTCTCTCTCAGCACTGGCTAAGCCAGCTAAACTCCAGCAGGTGTCTCTTCCTCTTTTGACCAACACTGACTGCCAGAGATACTTTTCAACCAAAATCCAGACCTCCATGATCTGCGCTGGAGCCTCCGGTGCCTCTTCCTGCATGGTACGATGATCTACAGGCTGTTGACCAGTGTTAGCTCTCTACGCTCAGCCTCACGTCTATATTAACCTTCCCGCTCAGCCTCACATCTACATTAAACTTCCCGCTCAGCCTCAAGTCTATATTAACCTTCCCGCTCAGCCTCACTTCTACATTAACCTTCCCGCTCAGCTTCACGTCTACATTAACCTTCCCGCTCAGCCTTACGTCTACATTAACCTTCCCGCTCTGCCTCGCATCTACATTAACCTTCCCGCTCAGACTCACATCTACATTAACCTTCCCGCTCAGCCTCACTTCTACATTAACCTTCCCGCTCAGCCTCACTTCTACATTAACCTTCCCGCTCAGCCTCACGTCTACATTAACCTTCCCACTCAGCCTCACTTCTACATCAACCTTCCCGCTCAGCCTCACGTCTACATTAACCTTCCTGCTCAGACTCACTTCTACATTAACCTTCCCGCACAGCCTCACTTCTACATCAACCTTCCCGCTCAGCCTCACGTCTACATTAACCTTCCCACTCAGCCTCACGTCTACATTAACCTTCCCACTCAGCCTCACGTCTACATTAACCTTCCCACTCAGCCTCACGTCTACATCAACCTTCCCGCTCAGAATCACGTCTACATTAACCTTCCCACTCAGCCTCACTTCTATATCAACCTTCCCACTCAGCCTCACGTCTACATTAAAGCGGATGTGCCACGGGAAAAATATATTAAAAGCCAGCAGCTACAAATACTGCAGCTGCTGACTTTTAATATAAGGACACTTACCTGTCCTGGAGTCCAGCGGTGATCGCAGCAGATGACGAGCCGATCGCTCGTCACCCTGCTGCTCCCCCCTCCATCCTCGGTGAGGGAACCAGGAAGTGAAGCGCTCCGGCTTCACTGCCCGGTTCCCTACGGCGCATGCGCGAGTCGCGCTGCGCCCGCCGATTGGCTCCCGCTGTGTGCTGGGAGCCGAGTGTTCCCAGCATACAACGGGGGGACGGACGGGAAGGAAGGAAAAAACCCGTCCTTTGCCCGTATCGTAGGGCCGGAAGTGGGTGCAGATACCTGTCTGTAGACAGGTATCTGCACCCCCCTCCCCCCTTGAAAGGTGTCAAATGTGACACCGGAGGGGGGGAGGGTTCCGATCAGCGGGACTCCACTTTAGAGTGGAGATCCGCTTTAACCTTCCCACTCAGCCTCACTTCTACATCAACCTTCCCGCTCAGCCTTACATCTACATCAACCTTCCCACTCAGCCTCACGTCTACATTAACCTTCCCACTCAGCCTCACATCTACATTAAACCTTCCCGCTCAGCCTCACATCTACATTAACCTTCCAGCTCAGCCTCACATCTACATTAACCTTCCCGCTCTGCCTCGCGTCTACATCAACCTTCCCACTCAGCCTCACGTCTACATTAACCTTCCGTTCAGCCTCATGTCTACATTAACCTTCCCGCTCAGCCTCACATTTACATTAACCTTCCCGCTCTGCCTCGCGTCTACATTAACCTTCCCGCTCAGCCTCGCATCTACATTAACCTTAACACTCTGCCTCACATCTACATTAACCTTCCCGCTCAGCCTCACAACTACATCAACCTTCTCGCTCAGCCTCACATCTACATTAACCTTCCCGCTCAGCCTCACTTCTACATCAACCTTCCCGCTCAGACTCACATCTACATTAACCTTCCCACTCAGCCTCACGTCTACATTAACCTTCCCGCTCAGCCTCACGTCTACATTAATCTTCCCGCTCAGCCTCACATCTACATCAACCTTCCCACTCAGCCTCACGTCTACATTAACCTTCCCGCTCAGCCTCACGTCTACATTAACCTTCCCGTTCAGCCTCACGTCTACATCAACCTTCCCGCTCAGCCTCACGTCCTCATCAACCTTCTCACTCAGCCTCACATCTACATTAACCTTCCCACTCAGCCTCACGTCTACATTAACCTTCCCGCTCAGCCTCACGTCTACATTAACCTTCCCGCTCAGACTCACATCTACATTAACCTTCCCACTCAGTCTCACGTCTACATTAACCTTCCCGCTCAGCCTCACATCTACATTAACCTTCCCGCTCAGCCTCACGTCTACATCAACCTTCCCACTCAGCCTCACGTCTACATTAACCTTCCCGCTCAGCCTCACGTCTACATTAAATTTCACACTCAGCCTCACGTCTACATCAACCTTCCCGCTCAGCATCACGTCTACATTAAACTTCCTGCTCAGCCTCACGTCTACATTAAACTTCCCGCTCAGCCTCACGTCTACATCAACCTTCCCGCTCAGCCCCACGTCTACATTAACCTTCCCGCTCAGCCTCACGTCTACATTAACCTTTCCGCTCATCCTCACGTCTACATCAACCTTCCCGCTCAGCCTCACGTCTACATTACCCTTCCCGCTCAGCCTCACATCTACAATAAACTTCCTGCTCAGCCTCACGTCAACATTAACCTTCCCGCTCAGCCTCACGTCTACATTAACATTCTTACTCAGCCTCACGTCTACATTAACCTTCCCGCTCAGCCTCACGTCTACATTAACCTTCTTACTCAGCCTCACGTCTACATTAAACTTCCTGC
The DNA here is from genome assembly GCF_905171775.1 of Rana temporaria. NCBI lineage: Eukaryota > Metazoa > Chordata > Amphibia > Anura > Ranidae > Rana > Rana temporaria. The sequence goes on along the minus strand of NC_053489.1, from coordinate 2,450,658 downwards.
TCAGCCTCACATCTACATTAAACTTCCCGCTCAGCCTCACGTCTACATTATCCTTCCTGCTCAGCCTCACATCTACATTAACCTTTCCACTCAGCCTCACGTCTACATTAAACTTCCCGCTCAGCCTCACGTCAACATTAACCTTCCCGCTCAGCCTCACGTCTACATTAAACTTCCCACTCAGCCTCACATCTGCATTAACCTTCCCGCTCAGCCTCGCGTCTACATCAACCTTCCCGCTCTGCCTCACATCTACATTAACCTTCCCGCTCAGCCTCACGTCAACATTAACTTTCCCGCTCAGCCTCACGTCTACATTAATCTTCCCGCTCAGCCTCACATCTACATCAACCTTCCCACTCAGCCTCACGTCTACATTAACCTTCTCGCTCAGCCTCACGTCTACATTAACCTTCCCGTTCAGCCTCACGTCTACATCAACCTTCCCGCTCAGCCTCACGTCCTCATCAACCTTCTCACTCAGCCTCACATCTACATTAACCTTCCCACTCAGCCTCACGTCTACATTAACCTTCCCGCTCAGCCTCACGTCTACATTAACCTTCCCGCTCAGACTCACATCTACATTAACCTTCCCACTCAGTCTCACGTCTACATTAACCTTCCCGCTCAGCCTCACATCTACATTAACCTTCCCGCTCAGCCTCACGTCTACATTAACCTTCCCACTCAGCCTCACGTCTACATTAACCTTCCCGCTCAGCCTCACGTCTACATTAAACTTCCCGCTCAGCCTCACGTCTACATTAACCTTCCCACTCAGCCTCACGTCTCTATGAACCTTCCCGCTCAGCCTCACTTCTACATCAACCTTCTCGCTCAGCCTCACTTCTACATCAACCTTCCTGCTCTGCCTCGCATCTACATTAACCTTCCTGCTCAGCCTCACGTCTACATTAACCTTCCCGCTCAGCCTCACTTCTACATCAACCTTCCCGCTCAGCCTCACGTCTACATTAACCTTCCCACTCAGCCTCACGTCTACATTAACCTTCCCACTCAGCCTCACGTCTACATTAACCTTCCCACTCAGCCTCACGTCTACATTAACCTTCCCACTCAGCCTCACGTCTACATTAACCTTCCCACTCAGCCTCACGTCTACATTAACCTTTCCGCTCAGGCTCACGTCTACATTAACCTTCCCGCTCAGCCTCACGTCTACATTAAATTCCACACTCAGCCTCACGTCTACATCAACCTTCCCGCTCAGCATCACGTCTACATTAAACTTCCTGCTCAGCCTCACGTCTACATTAAACTTCCCGCTCAGCCTCACGTCTACATCAACCTTCCCGCTCAGCCCCACGTCTACATTAACCTTCCCGCTCAGCCTCACGTCTACATTAACCTTCCCGCTCATCCTCACGTCTACATCAACCTTCCCGCTCAGCCTCACGCCTACATTACCCTTCCCGCTCAGCCTCACGTCTACAATAAACTTCCTGCTCAGCCTCACGTCAACATTAACCTTCCCGCTCAGCCTCACGTCTACATTAACATTCTTACTCAGCCTCACGTCTACATTAACCTTCCCGCTCAGCCTCACGTCTACATTAACCTTCTTACTCAGCCTCACGTCTACATTAACCTTCCCGCTCAGTCTCACGTCTACATTAACCTTCTTACTCAGCCTCACGTCTACATTAAACTCCCTGCTCAGCCTCACGTCTACATTAAACTTCCCGCTCAGCCTCACGTCTACATTATCCTTCCCGCTCAGCCTCACATCTACATTAACCTTCCCGCTCAGCCTCACGTCAACATTAACCTTCCCGCTCAGCCTCACGTCTACATTAAACTTCCCACTCAGCCTCACATCTGCATTAACCTTCCCGCTCAGCCTCGCGTCTACATCAACCTTCCCGCTCTGCCTCACGTCTACATTAACCTTCCCGCTCAGCCTCACATCTACATTAACCTTCCCGCTCAGCCTCACATCTACATTAAACTTCCCGCTCAGCCTCACGTCTACATTAACCTTCCCGCTCAGCCTCACGTCTACATTAACCTTCTTACTCAGCCTCACGTCTACATTAAACTTCCCACTCAGCCTCACGTCTACATTAACCTTTCCACTCAGCCTTACGTCTACATTAAACTTCCTGCTCAGCCTCACGTCAACATTAACCTTCCCGCTCAGCCTCACGTCTACATTAACCTTCCCGCTCAGCCTCACGTCTACATTAACCTTCCCGCTCAGCCTCACGTCTACATTAAACTTCCCGCTCAGCCTCACGTCTACATCAACCTTCCCGCTCAGCCTCACGTCAACATTAACCTTCCCGCTCAGCCTCACGTCTACATTAAACTTCCCGCTCAGCCTCACGTCTACATTAACCTTCCCGCTCAGCCTCACGTCTACATTAACCTTCTTACTCAGCCTCACGTCTACATTAAACTTCCCACTCAGCCTCACGTCTACATTAACCTTTCCACTCAGCCTTACGTCTACATTAAACTTCCTGCTCAGCCTCACGTCTACATTAACCTTTCCGCTCAGCCTCACGTCTACATTAAACTTCCTGCTCAGCCTCACGTCTACATCAACCTTCCCGCTCAGCCTCACGTCTACATCAACCTTCCCGCTCAGCCTCACGTCTACATTAAACTTCCTGCTCAGCCTCACGTCAACATTAACCTTCTTACTCAGCCTCACGTCTACATTAAACTTCCCACTCAGCCTCACATCTGCATTAACCTTCCCGCTCAGCCTCACGTCTACATTAAACTTCCTGCTCAGCCTCACGTCTACATTAACCTTCCCGCTCAGCCTCACGTCTACATTAACCTTCTTACTCAGCCTCACGTCTACATTAAACTTCCCACTCAGCCTCACGTCTACATTAACCTTTCCACTCAGCCTTACGTCTACATTAAACTTCCTGCTCAGCCTCACGTCAACATTAACCTTCCCGCTCAGCCTCACGTCTACATTAACCTTCCCGCTCAGCCTCACGTCTACATTAACCTTCCCGCTCAGCCTCACGTCTACATTAAACTTCCCGCTCAGCCTCACGTCTACATCAACCTTCCCGCTCAGCCTCACGTCAACATTAACCTTCCCGCTCAGCCTCACGTCTACATTAAACTTCCCGCTCAGCCTCACGTCTACATTAACCTTCCCGCTCAGCCTCACGTTTACATTAACCTTCTTACTCAGCCTCACGTCTACATTAAACTTCCCACTCAGCCTCACGTCTACATTAACCTTCCCGCTCTTCCTCGCGTCTACATTAACCTTCCCGCTCAGCCTCACGTCTACATTAACCTTCCCGCTCAGCCTCACGTCAACATTAACCTTCCCGCTCAGCCTCACGTCTACATTAAACTTCCTGCTCAGCCTCACGTCTACATCAACCTTCCCGCTCAGCCTCACGTCTACATCAACCTTCCCGCTCAGCCTCACGTCTACATTAAACTTCCTGCTCAGCCTCACGTCAACATTAACCTTCTTACTCAGCCTCACGTCCTTTTAATTGGGCATTTATGCCTCGGAGCCAGGAAAATTACTAACTAATTGACTAATGTGATTGGCTGTCACAGTGGTCACATGATTAGGCAGCTCTAAATCATAAATATAGATGGCAGCTCAGTCAATGAATTGGTAGCACACAGAGAGCGCAGTCTCAGGACAGAAAAGTCAGACAACCATGGACGCATACGTGTGGCATGTGAGTGGTAAAGCACACCCTCTTTGTCGTCAAACATAAACGTTATGTTGTTGTCAAGTGATTAATCAAAATGACAGATCTTTACTTGAGAACTCTTTTGTAATTTTAAATTTTGCTCCTTTTTAGGGTGACTCTGGTGGACCCCTTGTGTGCCAGAGGAACGGAGCCTGGACCCTGGCCGGAGTTGTGTCCTGGGGAAGCTCCGCCTGCTCTACATCATCTCCCGCAGTCTACGCCCACATCCCCGCCCTCAGATCCTGGGTGGACCAGACTGTTGCCGCTAACTAAATACCATCCAATGTCCTTCTGCTATTTAATAAAGTAACTTTTATATTAATATGTGGCTCTGGGGTTTTCTTAGGATTCATACTGTAAATTCACAAAAGTAGCATGGAAACAAATGAGATAAATAAGATGTTTAAAAGGTTTCAAATCTTTTAATTTTTTAAGGTGGTGACATGCTGCAATGTACTGGATGGTGTGGTTGAGGGGGGGTCTTAAAGAATAATTAGACCTTTGTGACACTGGGCCCTACTGTTTGACTATTGCTGTCGTGGTGGTCAGTCTAGACCAGTGGTTCTCAACCTGGGGGTCGGGACCCCCTCGGGGGTCGAATGATGAATTGTCAGGGGTCACCGAAACCTGGGCTGCTCCTGAAGCTCACACCGATCTCCCAGCCTTTTTGTGGCCACCCAGCAGGGCTATCCCTGGAGCCTGTTGTCGCCCAGCTGGGCTGTTCCTGGAGGCCCCAGCCGCCCACTCAGCCTCTTTGCAGGTGCCCATTCAGTTCACGATATGGCTGGGGGCCAAAGACTAGAGGTCAGGTGACTGGTGAGGAATGTGAACTGGGAGGTGCTGGAGGAGACCCTATCTCCTGATTTCGGCATAGGTGTCACTGCTACGAGACACCACAAAGTCGGAGACACAGTAAAGCCGGAGACACAGTGAGTTACATTACCTGTGATTATAGTTGCCATTAAAAGGACTCCTTTAGGTAGCGCTATCTGTCTGTGTTTTAGGGGCGAAAAATACTTGTCTTGCCTTGGGTGCTGACAACCCACGCTACGAAAATAATTTTACTGTTAGGGGTCCCCACAACTTGGGAAATTTTATCAAGGGGTCACAGCACTAGAAGGTTGAGAACCACTGGTCTAGACCTACAGTATCTGCAGAAAACAAAGGAAGCGCACGTTTTTACGAAACGGACATAGGGCGGAGCGGCGCGCTGTCGTCACCCAAGATGCTCCAAACGTTCCCCCAGTGGACAGGTGTCTATGAATTTGTGTTCCGGCCGGCACATTAGATTCGAGGCGATCTTTTAACTGCATTTCTGTAAGTGCATTACCATTTTTTAATAAACCTTTTTACTCATTTAATACACTATGTGGAGCTATTATTATTTTACAGTTTTGAATACTGCGCCGACATATACAGAGCGCAGTACACTCGGGTATAGTCGGCCAGTCTCGGCTCCTTCCGCGCTCACGTCCTGGACGTACAGGACGTGAGCGCGAGTGTTGCCGAGCCTGCCCTACAATACACGAGTGTACTGCGCTCTGTATATGTCGGCGCAGTATTCAAACTCGGCGCGGGAAACGAGCGGGGAGGACGCGAGGATGCTGCAGAAGGACGCCGGACCCGACGAAGAGGACACCCGAAGCCCGCAGAAGGACGCCGGACCCGACGAAGAGGACACCCGAAGCCCGCAGAAGGACGCCGGACCCGACGAAGAGGACACCCAAAGCCGCAGACGGACGCCGTACCCGACGAGGCCGCCGATGGACGCCGCGCAAGACACCAAAACTGTAAGTACAAAAAATACTTTTTTTCCACAGGATTCGGGGCCACTTTAGAGGTGCGCGGTATACGCGGGAGCGCGTTATACCGTGATAAATACGGTAATTGATTTTGGGCTTTGTGGGTCACATCACATTGGTTTCAGAATTTAATTTCACAGGATTGAACCTTTTTTTACTGAATATTATATTTGTGTATACAGGTATCAATTCATCCATATCACTGTTTTATATTTGTTTCTACATAATTGTATTCACTACGGGCACTGCAAAGTGACCCTCACTCCACTTCACAATAGCGCCCCCTATCACCCTATCATTTACCAGTAAGAAGCTGATAAAGAGGGTGTTTTATTAGCCTGTGTATGTAAATCCCATAGTTAGGACACCCCTTTAGATCAGGGCCTAGAAGATTTAAACGTTGCCCTTGAATCAGGTTGCTCCCACTGATACCAGTGATGGGACACTATTCCTCCCACTGATACCAGTGATGGGACACTATTCCTCCCAGTGATACCAGTGATGGGGCACTATTCCTCCCACTGATACCAGTGATGGGGCACTATTCCTCCCACTGATACCAGTGATGGGGCACTATTCCTCCCAGTGATACCAGTGATGGGACACTATTCCTCCTACTGACACCAATGATGGGACACTATTCCTCCCACTGATACCAGTGATGGGGCACTATTCCTCCCAGTGATACCAGTGATGGGACACTATTCCTCCTACTGACACCAATGATGGGACACTATTCCTCCCAGTGATACCAGTGATGGGACACTATTCCTCCCAGTGATACCAGTGATGGGACACTATTCCTCCCACTGATACCAGTGATAGGGCACTATTCCTCCCAGTAATGGGGCACTATTCCTCCCACTGATACCAGTGATGAGGCACTATTCCTCCCACTGATACCAGTGATGGGACACTATTCCTCCCACTGATACCAGTGATAGGGCACTATTCCTCCCAGTAATGGGGCACTATTCCTCCCACTGATACCATTGATGGGACACTATTCCTCCCACTGATACCAGTGATAGGGCACTATTCCTCCCAGTAATGGGGCACTATTCCTCCCACTGATACCATTGATGGGACACTATTTCTCCCAGTGATACCAGTGATGGGGCACTATTCCTCCTAGAGGTCGACCAATATGGGTTTTTCTCTGGCCGATGCCAATATTTAGAAATCGGGGCAGCCAATGGCCGATATATGATGCCGATTTTTGCGGCCGATATTTTAGGCCGATTTTTTTTTTTTGGTGGCACTGGCTCGTGGCACTGGATGCCACTAATTGGCACTGGAAGATGGCACTAGCAGAAGGCACTGATTGGCAGGTGGCACTTATTGGCACTGTCAGGTTGCACTGGATGGCACTGAAAGATGGTAATAGCAGATGGCACTGATTGGCAGGTGGCACTGATTGGCAAATGGCACTGGTTGGCACTGGCAGATGGCACCGATTGTCACGTGGCACTGGCAGGTAGCACAAACAGGTGACACTGGCAAGTGGCACTGGTTGGCACTGACTGGCAGGTGGCACTAATTGGCACTGGATGGCAATAGTTAGCACTGGCAGATGGCACTGGTTGGCATTGGCAGGTGGCACTGATGGCTTTAGTTGGCACTGGATGGCGCTGGCAGGTGGCACTGGATGGAAGGTGGCTTTGGTATTGACACTGAATGGTGGCACTGGTATTGGCACTGGATGTGGCACTGGTATTGGCACTGGATGGTGGCATTGGCAGATGGCACTGGATAGAAGGTGGCACTAATTGGCACTGGATGGTGGCACTGGTATTGGCACTGGCAGGTGGCATTGAACGGCAAATGGCACTAATTGGCACTGGCAGGTGGCACTGGTGCAAAAAAAAATTGTGTCACCACCCTCAGTACAGACCCCCTCTCCATCCAGTATAGACACCCACCCCCCTCCTCAGTACAGACCCCCCTAGTACAGACAGCAGAGAGCGATGTCTGTCCCACGAGCGCGGGCCCCTTCTCCTCTGTGGGTGTAAACACAGAGCAGGGCCGCCGTGCTGGGTGTACCAAGATGGCCGCGGCTCCGGGGGTAGGCCGAAGCCGCGGCCTTTCGTGATGCTGTGACTGCGGCGGCAATCTGCGAATCCGCGTATTGCCGCCGCAGTCACAGCATCAGGAAAGGCCGCGGCTTCGGCCTAGCTCCGGAGCCGCGGCACCGCTAGTGGGCATGTTAAATATCGGCCAAATTTGGATAAAAATCGGCCGATGACGATTTTTCCAAAACGGCCAAATATCGGCCGACCGATATATCGGTCGACCTCTAATTCCTCCCAGTGATACCAGTGATGGGACACTATTCCTCCCACTGATATCGGTGATGGGACACTATTCCTCCCAGTGATACCAGTGATGGGACACTATTCCTCCCACTGACACCAATGCCCTTTGGCCCTTTGTTCAGAATGTTTGGAGACCCCCGCACTAGGCACTGGCAGTAGCACACTTTCGGACACATTGAGCTTCAAAGAAGGGTTGTTTGTTCGGGCAACATGCCCATCAGAGTAAGGTGCTTCAACAATACCAATAAAAAGTGGCACACCAGAGGCAATCAACAGTGCAAATAAAAAACACAACTTACCGTACAAACAAAATAATAACATAATCACTCATAATGGATACCCAGAAATAGTGTCCCATCACTGGTATCACTGGGAGGAATAGTGTCCCATCACTGGTATCACTGGGAGGAATAGTGTCCCATCACTGGGAGGAATAGTGCCCTATCATTGGTGTCACTGGGAGGAATAGTGTCCCATCACTGGTATCAGTGGGAGGAATAGTGTCCCATCACTGGTATCAGTGGGAGGAATAGTGTCCCGGGGTACATTGTACTCCTACCATTTCACCGAAAAATTTTTAAAAATGTTAAAAAAAACACACACCAAGTTGGGACAAGTCCTTTAAGAAAAATAAAAAATAAACTCCAGCACCATAATCCTTCTACGATCCCGGTTCCCGGACCTGCCGATACGAACGATACCCCCTCCACCGGAGGCTCCCGGCCGAATGACGAGCAAATTGTTTCACAGCTCTTTTATAACCGAGGGGGGGGCTACCCGTGAGGTGGACAGCTTACCTCGCCCCCTCTGACACAACAGGGGTTTCCCGTGATGCGTCAGAGGGGGCTGGGTCACACGTTACAGATGGCCCCCCCTCGATCATAAAAGAGCTGTCAAACAGCTTGCGCGTCATTCGGCCAGGAGCCTCCGGTGGAGGGGGTATCGTTCGTAGCGGCAGGTCAGGGACCGGGATCGTGGAAGGATTATGGCGCTGGAGTTGTTCTTTTTTATTTTTATTAAAGGGGTTATTATTTTTTTTTCATAATAAGCATCCTTTACCTGCAGACATTCCTCTTTTCACTTCCGTATTGTTCGTTTTTGCTCAGAAGTTGCTCTATTTCTTCTCTGTTCTGTTCACTTCCTGCTTATCTGATTGTAACTCACCACAGTGATGGGAGGGTTTACTGCGGTGGTCAGTAACGTGCTCGCCCCCTCCTGGGAACTACATCTGTGCGGCAGGACGCTGTCTACGTGTTAGAGACTTCAAGGAGGTATGAATTACTGGGCATGCCGCAATGCATACTGGGAAATGTAGTTCTTACATGAACGAGCGCTGCAAACCAGGAAGTGAATGAAAGAACAGAAACTAGAACGCCGGAGGTGATATAGATGAAGGAATTTAATAGGTATTTACTCGTTTTTTAACAGAATCATTACACTATTCTGTCTGTCTACCTTGCAGACATTAATTTTAGGCAAAAAAATGTTTTCCTTTACAACTCCTTTAACCACTTAAGACCCGGACCTTTAGGCAGCTAAAGGACCAGGCCAGTTTTTGCGATTCAGCACTGCGTCGCTTTAACTGACAATTGCGCGGTCGTGCAACATGGCTCCCAAACAAAATTGGCGTCCTTTTTTCCACCCAAATAGAGATTTCTTTTGGTGGTATTTGATCACCTCTGCGGTTTTTATTTTTTGCGCTATAAACAAAAATAGAGCGACAATTTTGAAAAAAATGCAATTTTTTTTACTTTTTGCTGTAATAAATATAACCCAAAAATATATAAAAAAAACTATGTTTTTCCTCAGTTTAGGCCGATACGTATTCTTCTACCTAATTTTGGTAAAAAAATCGCAATAATCGTTTATCGGTTGGTTTGCGCAAAATTTATAGCGTTTACAAAATAGAGGATAGTTTTATTGCATTTTTATAAAATGTTTTATTTTTTACTACTAATGGCGGCGATCAGCGTTTTTTTTTTTCATGACTGCGACAGTATGGCGGACTCTTCGGACAATTTTGACACATGTTTGGGACCATTGTCATTTTCACAGCAAAAAATGCTATAAAAATGCATTGTTTACTGTGAAAATGACAATTGCAGTTTGGGAGTTAACCACAAGGGGGCGCTGAAGGGGTTAAGTGTGACCTCATTTGTGTTTCTAACTGTAGGGGGGGTGTGGCTGTAGGTGTGACGTCATTGATTGTGGTTCCCTATATTAGGAAACACACGATCGATGACGGCGCCACAGTGAAGAACGGGGAAGCTGTGTTTACATACACCTCTCCCCATTCTTCAGCTCCTGAGACCGATCGCGGGACTCCAGCGGTGATGCGGACCGGGTCCCACGGCTGGGCACTTAAAGAGGATGTACCTGTACGTGCTTGTGCCCAGCCGTGCCATTCTGCCAACGTAAATGTGCAAGAGGCAGTCCTTAAGTGGTTAAAGGACTTGTCCCAACTTGGTGTGTTTTTTTTAACATTTTGACACTTTTTTTGTGAAATAGTAGGAGTACAATGTACCCCATTACCAATTCACATAGGGGGTGGGATCTGGGGGTCCCCTTTGTTAAAGAGGGCTTACAGATTCTGATAAGCCCCCCCCCCCCACAGACCCCCACAACCACCGGGCAAGGGTTGTGGGGACATCCTCCCCATGTTGAGGGCACATGGCCTGGTATGGTTCAGGAGGGGGGGCGCTCTCTCGTCCCCCCTCTTTTCCTTCGGCATTCCATGTTCGTGCTCGGATAAGGGTCTGGTATAGATTTTTGGGGGGAACCCCACGCCATTTTTTTGTTTTGGCGCAGGGTTTCCCTTAATATCAATACCAGACCTGAAGGGCCTGGTAATGGAATTTTGGGGGACCCCCACGCATTTTATTATTTATTTTTTTCCCATTACCTTTATCTGTATTGCCGGGACCTGACAATTCATTATAGCCACGAGTAGTTTTAAATGACTTTTTTTCCTTTAGAAATTACATTTTGTGCAGGGACTGTTATAAACACGGGAAACAAGCGCTACTTTACAGGCATACTATAGACATGCCCCAGGTACGAAATTTAAAGGGATATTTCACTTTTATTGTTTCACTTTTAGCATTATTAAAATCACTGCTCCCAAAAATCTGCCATTTTTAAAACTTTTTTTTGCATTGATACATGTCCCCTGGGGCAGGACCCGGGTCCCCAAACACTTTTTATGATGATAACTTGCATATTAACCTTAAGGCTCCATGTACACTGTACGCTAAAATAATGTTATAAAACACCAGTAGCTTTACAGGGAGTCTTTTAAAGTTTTTGCAATAGCGTTTATTAGCGTTTTTTTGTGTTTTTCAGCATTAGCGTTTTTATTTTTTTTGTGTCTCATCATTAGTGTCAGTGGGAAGAATAGGGCCCCAATGTTGGGGACAATGGTTGATATCAGTGACAGGAATTTTGTCACACGGTTGGTGTAGAAGGAATAGTGGGCCAGATCCTCAAAAGGGATACGCCGGCGTATTTACTGATACGCCGTCTTATCCCTGTTTCTATCTATGGAACTGATCCACAGAATCAGTTTCACATAGATAGGGAGAAGATCCGACATGTGTAAGGGACTTACACTGTTGGATCTTAGGATGCAGTACCGCAGCCGCCGCTGGGGGCATTTCTCGTCTAAATGCCGCTTCGGGTATGCAAATTAGCACTTACGGAGATCCACAAAGCTTTTACGCTTCGTTTTTTCTCCGTAAGTATTAGTTTGCCGTCGCAATATTAGGGCTGCTTTTACAAGGCCTAAACTGTTTAGGCCTTGTAAAAGTAGACCCTTCTATCCCGCGTCGCCGTCTTTTTTTTTCTAAAAAAAAATTTTCCCGCCGCAACTCGTATTTTTTTTTACGCCCGTCGCGATTCTCAAAACCCGGCGCAAAGTAAAACCGCGCAAAGCACGTCGGGAAAATGACGTCGTGAGCATGCGCACGGCGGATTTAAGTTACACAGCCGAAAATTTCTAGGTAAGTGCTTTGTGGATCGGGCACTTAGGTAGAAATTTTCCGGCGGTGTAACTTAAATCCGAATATTTAAGTTACACCGGCTGGCTGTGGATCTGGCCCAGTGTGCCTTGTATCAGTGGGAGGAATAGTGTCTCAAGGGCCTAAAAAAGGGCTATATTTGGCCCCCGGGCCGCAGTGTGGAGACCCAGGAACATCAGCAGCTTCTTCAGGAGTGAGCTCTAAATGTGAATTCATGAATCGTAAAAAAAATACACAACAATAAATAGTTTAAAAGTTACTTTATTGAGTATCATAAATAAATTGGATGGTATTTAGTTAGCGGCAAGAGTCTGGTCCACCCAGGATCGGAGGGCGGTGACGCGGGCGTAGACTCCAGGAGAATTTGTAGCGCAGGTAGAGCTGCCCCAGGACACAATACCGGCCAGGGTCCAGGCTCCGTTCCTCTCGCACACGAGGGGTCCACCAGAGTCACCCTGAAAAGGAACAAAACCAGAAATGATAGTTCTCATTGTGATGAATGTATGTGTGACATCACTGGCCTGCACTTCTTACACAACTATGGAGTCAGAAAATAATACCATCTACTCACCACAACATGTGGACTCAATCCTGTATATTTACAACATACAATGAACCAGTATTTGGATTGCAATGGTTATTAAGGTTGAAGTGGTTCTAAAGGTTCAAGTTTTTTACCTTTCTATGCATGAAGGTGGAAAACCTCTGTACAGAAGCCCCCCAGCCCCCCCTCCCCCGCCAATACTTACTTGAACCTGATCTTTCTCCAGCTAAGAGCACGAGAGCCTCGGATTTCTGGGGACTCTCCCTCCTCATTGGCTCCTGCTGCTGTCAATCACAGACAGTAAGCCAATTAGGGGAGAGGGGGGCAGGGCTGATCACTGCCACTGCAGTGCCCAGAGGTGCCCATGCATTAAGACAGCCATGCCTGCATGGGGAGACAGCCAACTTCACCTGCTTTCAAGCCAGTACATAGACCAGTAGGCAATTGCATGGTAATGTCAAAGCCATTTTATTTAGTTTTGATAGAAAGGGGAAGGATTAGAACCTCTTGTTAGAATTTTACTGCTCTTCAGGACTACACTAGAGAGATTTTGCCTCGTTTCCTGTTCAGCTGACAATGGGCTAGATTCAGGTAGGGGCGCGCACATTTACAGCGGCGCAGCATTTTGTATTTACGCTACGCCGACGCAACTTACAGGAGTTAGTGCAGTATTCACAAAGCACTTGCTCCGTAAGTTGCGGTGGCGTAGCGTAAATGGGGCCGGCGTAAGCGCGCGGAATTTAAATGTGGAAGGGGGGTGTGTTTTATGTAAATAAAGGATAACCTAACGTGATTGACTTTTTTTTACGAACGGCGCATGCGCCGTCCGTGTACATATCCCAGTGTGCATTGCTCCCGAGTACGCCGCAACGACGTATTGAATTCGAAGTGAACGTAAATTACGTCCAGCCCTATTCGCGAACGACTTACGCAAACGATGTAAAAAAATCAAATTTCGAAGCGGGAACGACGTCTATACTTAAAGGGGTTTTCCACCCATTTTTTACGTTTATTAAAAGTCAGCAGCTACAAAAAGTGGATTTTAATAAACTGACACTTACCTGCTCCAGGGTTCCAGCGACGCGCCGGCCGGGGGTCCGCTCCTCTCCCCCCCTCCCCGGCCGGCGTCTTCATTGTCACTGTGGGCACCCGGCCATGACAGCTTTCGGCTTCACGGCCGGGCACCCACTGCGCATGCGCGAGCGGCACTGTTTGATTGGACAGGCGATCGCTTGGGACCTGTCACGTGTCCCAGGCGATCGCCTACAGGGAGGGGCTGCCAAAAGGCCATATGACGTATCGCCTTAGCAGCCCCTCGGCGGAAGGAGGAAGTGGGACAGGAAGTCCCCTTCTCCTGAAGCCCCCACTCCCCCCCAAAAAAAATTACATGCCAAATGTGGCATGTAAGGGGGAGAGGAGTGGGTTAAGAGGAAGTTCCAGTTTTGGGTGGAACTCCTCTTTAACATTGGCTGCACCTCCTAATAGCAGGAACAACCTTACGCCGAAAAAGCCTAATGTAAACGACGTAAATAAATTTTGCCGGGCGTACGTATGTTTGTGAATTGGCGTATCTAGGTAATTTGCATATTCTACGCTGACAACAACGGAAGCGCCCCTAGCGGCCAGCGTCAGAATGCACCCTAAGATACGACAGCGTATCTTAGGCTAATGTCGGCGTATCTAGCTTTCTGAATACAGAAAGTAGATACGCCAGCGCAGCTTAGAAATTACGTGGCGTATCTATGGATATGCCGGCGTAATTATTTTCTGAATCTAGCCCAATGTTTCACCAGATAGGAAGTGAGGAACTCATCAACCGGGACACAGACACAGAACACAGTCCTAATCTCCTCTTACTCTACTGATAAAAAGTGATTTTAGTTCTGTCTGTGTTGTTGGAGAGTTTCCCTCTCTTCCTGTCCAGTAAACTGTCAAGACTGAAAGTGAGGGGAGATTTAATGAAGGGAGCCGTGGATTGCTGTAAAATACTGGCAAGTCTTCTTCCCAGTTTTTTTTTTTAATGCAGAGGCCGGGCGTGACGTCATAACATCTCACCTGGCCTCCGAACGATCATAGAGACTCTGGCGACCATCTGGTCCTCCGGAAATCTCTATGGTAGGAACCCGGGGGGCGGCGGATCTGTTCTCCGGCTAACCAATTGCAGTGGTGAGTTGGTAGAAGCACCAGAGGGCGGCCTCTCGCTGCTTGTAAAAATGATCAAGCGGCGGAACAGACGCTTTGATCGTTCTTCCGGTGTACATAATCGACGGCTCTAAATAAAAAACAATATCTGAATGATGCCTGTAGCTGCACCCATCATTCAGATATACCACCACAAAGTCAAGGACATCCATAGACGTACCTTGTGACGGGAAGTGGTTAAGATGGCCTCATGTCATGATTGCCAATTTTTGGACTTTGTATAGTCCACTTAAGGTCTCCTATATCATGATGGTACTGGTCAACCACAAGGCCAAGCTGGATGCCATCTTCTTATATTCTTTACAATAAAACATCAACGAGTCTCAGAGAAGAACTTGAACTTTGGAACAAATCATAAACACATACATCAACAATTAAAGGGTCTAAAAGATCCCCCACTAGTCAATAGAAAGGTCATCGTACCATGCAGGAGGAGGCACCGGAGGCACCAGCGCAGATCATGGTGTCCCTGATTCTGGTTCCCCAGTAGGTCTGGCACTGAGTGTTGGTCAGAAGAGGAAGAGCCACCTGCTGGAGTTGAGCTGGCTTGGTTTGTGCTGAGAGAAAAAGGGAGAAGAAGACATACAGTATAACCATTAAAAACTGATGGCAACTAACATATTTAGGCTCTACATATGCCAGACATGCCATAAGGCATTAATGGCTACTTAGCTCGCAAAATGAGCAGGATTCAGGCCAAAAAGGTGTGCAGTACCGCATTTGGCCTGAGGTGGGGGGGTGCTGGAGCCGAATGGCTCGGAAAGACTCGGAAATACTACGTCCCCGAGCCTTTCTGAGCTGTCCTTGGGCCTTTCTGGCTTTTTCTGAGGCTCTCTGGCGCCCCCCGCCGATGGCCGCATGTGGTATTGCATGCCATTGAAGTCAATGCGGAACAAATTTTTTTGTTTCCATTGACTTCAATGGGGAAACTTGCTTCGATATGCGAGTGCTTTGGATTACGAGAATTCTCCTGGAACGGATTATACTCGTAATCCGAGGTTCCACTGTATTTCACTTTTTACAAAAAGAATGACCCTGCTCCCAACCAGAGGCGTTGCTAGGAGGGTGCAGGGGGTGCGGGCTGCACTCAGGTGACACCTGCCAGAGGGGTGACACCCGTGGGTAGCAGCACCACTAACACCACCCGCTGCCCTGATTAGCTGTGCCTCGCGCCGCTGTGTACCTCAGCGGCACAGCCTGAATCCGCCTCCTCCTCTCTGTTTACATCTACAGAAGAGGAGGAGCCTGTGCTCGAGGGACACACAGTGTATCTGTCAGCTCTGTTCTGAGGTATGTAAGGGGGGCGTCTATACTGCTTGGGGGTCTGTACTACTGAGGGGGGTCTGCACTGAGGGGGGATCTGTAATGCTGGGGGGTCTGCACTAGGGAGGGGTGTCTGTTGTGAGGGGGCAGTCTATAATGCTGGGGGCGTCTGCACTAGGGGGTGTCTGTACTGAGGGAGGTCTGTAATGCTGGGGGGTCAGTAATTCTGGGGGGTCTGCACTAGGGGGGTGTCTGTACTGAGGGGGTCTGCACTGAGGGGGGGTGTCTGTACTGATGGGGGGTCTGCACTTGGGTAATGCTGGGGGGTCTGCACTAGGGAGGGTGGGGGTGTCTGTTGTGAGGGGGCAGTCTGTTATGCTGGGGGCGTCTGCACTAGGGGGTGTCTGTACTGAGGGAGGTCTGTAAGGCTGGGGGGTCAGTAATGCTGGGGGGGTCTGCACTAGGGGGGTGTCTGTACTGAGGGGGTCTGCACTGAGGGGGGGTGTCTGTAGTGAGGGGGGTCTGCACTGAGGTGGGGGTGTCTGTACTGAAGGGGGGTCTGCACTTGGGTGGGGGTGTCTGCACTTAGGTGGGGGTGTCTGCACTTGGGTGGGGGTGTCTGTATTGATGGGGGGTCTGCACTTAGGTGGGGGTGTCTGCACTGATAAAGGGGTCTATACTGAGGGGGAGGTCTATACAGAGGGAGGGGGTCTATATTGATGGGGGGTCTGTACTTAGTGGAGGGGTCTGTAGTTATTGGAGGGGGTCTGTACTGCGGGAGGGGGGTCTGTACTGAGAGGGGACTATAGTTGGTGGGGGGTGACACCATTTTTTTTCGCACCGGGTGACACCAACCCTAGTGACACCACTGCTCCCAACATTCTTGTCAGTATTCCGATCGCGCACGTTCCTGGAAAGTATGGCTCTTAAAATGGTGGGTGCTGTAGTGATTAGCAGTTGGGTCCTGGAAACATCAAGCAAGTGAACACATTTCGCCAGCACGCCAAAGGTTTATTTTATTAAGAAAGATCCCATCACAAAAATAGGTGCAACGTTTCGGAAGCCATGCAGGACCCTTTCGTCAGGCATGTGACTGCTTCCAACATAACTGCTGGGTCTCACCAAGTAGAGCTGCAGGACGGCCACAGCAGGTGAATAGGACTAAGGCGTACAAGGTATGTCCTACAAATTTAGATGGTGGATTTTTAGGGATTGCCTCGTATGCCCAAGGACTTTAACTGGTCAATACTTTGCATTTTTAAAGAATATCTAATCCCCCTTACCGGCAGCATTGGTGTATCCCCATCCGCTGGTGATGCATTTTTCTCCTCCATTGAAGACATCGGAGGAAGCAGCGAGACACACGGGGGACACGCGGTCACTGAGGGCGGCGGGGCTGGCCAGCTTGATCAGGGTGATGTCATTGACAAAGGTAAAGGAGCTGTACTGAGCGTGTTTGAAGACCTGAGAAAAGTTATAAATAAGGATTTTATAGATGTTTAATAAATCCGAATCTTCTACTGGACTTGTGATAAACGTCCTGCTGAACCTTCTCAGTTTGTAGTTGAATCTGCTTACTTTTTATTTTTTTATTCCCCTATTAACATTATACTGAGAGTTGTCTCCACCGTAAACCGCCGTACCAGTGCTTTTACACCCGTGAGTGTGACCCGCACACCCTGATTCGATGTGAGAACCCCAGTGGGAGGTTCCCCTCGATTGGCTGCGGGAGGCGGCCCCATTGAAAGCAATGTTTACCCCTGCTGGGGTTCTCACATCTTTTTTTTTATTATCAAAAGTTTCAACAAATCACATCATTGTTATATAACCTTCTATTGTATTCTGTAATATCATAAAAAGAAATACAAACATTCCAATATTTTCTAATCCAAAAACTAACATGTATAACCCCCCCTACCTAAAAAGAAAGGAAAAGAGAAGGGGAAAAAGAAAAGGAAAGAGAGAGAAGAAAATATATAAAAAATTTAAGAAAGGGAAAACAAAAAACCCTACATGGTTCTAGTCCTCCCTCCTTAGTGCATGCTTTGACTATAGTGATGCCCCGTACACACGTGCGGGATTTCCAAAGGGGAAAGGTTCACGTCGGAAATCCCGAGGGGAAAGCCGAGAACTGGCTCGTCAGTCTTTCCCCCGTACACACGGACGGTTTTCCCGACAGGAAAACGACGATGGAGCTTTTGTCGGGAATCCCAGCCGTGCGTATGCTCCATCACAGTTTTTCCCCATAGGAAATCGGCAAAAGTCCGCCGGTTTTCCCGCCAGGAAAAAAGAGAGCTGTTTCTCTTCTTTTTGTCCGGCGGTTTTCGGGCAGTTTTCCCGTCGGAAAAACTGCGGTGGAGCATAAACACGCCCGGGATTCCCGGCCAAAAGCTCTCCTTGCAGTTTTCGGCCGTGTGTACGAAGCTTGAGAGTTGGGTCTGCTCCGCAAATCCCATTCCTGGAAGTTGAGTCTTCTATTCGGGGTCCTATTATCCTTAGTTCTCCCATACCACCTTACCCCCTTCTATACCCGTGCATAAGTATCCAATCTATTTCCCAGTGATCCTATCCCTCCACTCCATCCATTAGCTCCCAAAAAAAAGGAAAGGAAACCCCCACTCCCCCCTCCCCTACCTTTCGACCTAATGCGTGTATGAGGCCTTTATTGGCCACACTATCACCAAAAACCCACATAGAGGCCATTATGGCCACATTACACTCAGCTCCAAGAAAAAAAAAAAAAAAAAAAAACATTTAATTAACCCTCTGCCCCCCTTCCCCTATCTTAACCCGATATGTTTAAGAGGCCATTAATGGCCATACTATCACCAAGTGGCGGCTGGTGCTCAAATTTTTTTGGGGGGGCGCATACAAACTGAAAAAAAAACATAAATTGCAGCCTCACTGTGCCCACCAAACACAGCCACTGTGCACATCAATTGCCATCAGTTTGCCCCATCATATACCGCCAGTTTGACCCATCAAATGCCGCCAGTTTCCCCATTTAATGCCGCCAGTTTGCCCCCCAAATACAGCCAGTTTGCCCCCTCAAATACAGCCAGTTTCCCCATCAAATGCCGCCAGTTTACCCATCAAATGCAGCCCAGTTTTCCCTCTCAAATGCAGCCAGTTTGCCCCTCAAATACAGCCAGTTTGCCCCCTCAACAAATACAGCCAGTTTGCCCCCTCAACAAATGCAGCCAGTTTGCCCCTCAAATACAGCCAGTTTGCCCATCAAATGCAGCCAGTTTTCTCCCTCAAATACAGCCAGTTTGCCCCCTCAAATACAGCCAGTTTGCCCCTCAAATGCAGCCAGTTTGCCCCCTCAAATGATGCCAGGTTGTCCCCTCAAATGCTGCCAGGTTGCCCCCTCAAATGCAGCCAGTTTTCCCCCTCAAATGATGCCAGTTTGCCCCCTCAAATGCAGCCAGGTTGCCCCCTCAAATGCAGTCAGTTTTCCCCCTCAAATGATGCCAGTTTGCCCCATCAATTGCCGTCAGTTTCCCCATCAAATGCAGCCAGTTTCCCCCCTCAAATGCCACCAGTTTCCCCATCAAATGCAACCAGTTTGCCCCCTCAAATGCAGCCAGTTTGCCCCCTTAAATGATACCAGTTTGCCCATCAAATACAGCCAGTTTTCCTATCAAATGCAGTCAGTTTGCCCCCTCAAATGCAGCCATTTTGCCCCATCAAATGCCGCCAGTTTTCCACATCAAATGCCGCCAGTTTGCCCCTCAAATGCAGCCAGTTTTCCCCCTTAAATGATACCAGTTTGCCCATCAAATACAGCCAGTTTTACCTCTCAAATACGGCCAGTTTTCCCATCAAATGCAGACAGTTTGCCCCCTCAAATGCAGCCAGTTTGCCCCCATAAATGATACCAGTTTGCCCATCAAATACAGACAGTTTCTCCATCAAATGCTGCCAGTTTGCCACATCAAATGCTGCCAGTTTGCCCCATCAAATGCCGCCAGTTTGCCTCATCAAATGACGCAAGTTTTCCACATCAAATGCCGCCAGTTTTCCCCTCAAATGCAGTCAGTTTGCCCCCTTAAATGATACCAGTTTGCCCTCTCAAATACAGACAGTTTTACCTCTCAAATACAGCCAGTTTTGCCATCAAATGCAGCCAGTTTGCCCCCTGAAATGATACAAGTTTGCCCTCTCAAATACAGCCAGTTTTCCCATCAAATGCCACCAGTTTGCCCCCTCAAAAGCAGCCAGTTTGCCCCCTCAAATGATGTCACTTTGCCCCCTCAAATACAACCAGTTTGCCCCCTCAACTGCAGCCAGTTTGCCCCCTGCAGGGCACTTACCTTTCTCGGGTCAGCGCCATCTTCCTCCACACTCCCGCAAAGTCCTCGACGTCATCTCTGCTTGCCTGTTGCTTCAGCCAATCAGGTGACCAGTTACCAGACCCGGTGCTCCTGATTGGCTGAGAGGATAGGGGGCAGTGTTAGGGAAGAGATTCCCTAACACAGCACTGTGTAAACAGTGAATGCACAGCCTGTGCGCCCGCTGTTTAACAATTTGGAGGCCGATTAGAGTCCACAAGCTCTAATCAGGCACTTTCAAAACACCCCCACCGCTGTAATTCATATGCCCGGCGCTCAACAAGGGGCCGGACACCTGAATAGGGGGCGGCAGCAGCGACAATAGATAGATTCATGCAATGCACAAATTTATCTATTGTAGATTGACGGGTTCAGAAGAGAGGGGGCGGCGCTCCTGTGCCCACTATGGATGCACAGCCACTGTTATCACCCATAAAAAGCCACTCCTGTGTCTCATTCCTTCCTTACTTATTTACCCTTGACCCCTATTCCAGACCCGCACTGTTCATCCTACCATCGATGTAGCGGCGTGGCCGCCCTTATCTCCTGCTCCCGTCCCCGTACTTATTTACAGTTATCCACATTCTCTCTTTCCCACCCCTATACACCAAGAGGAGTGAGAGGGAGGAGAAAGGAAGGGAATAAACAAATGGTGGGGGGGTTCTCGAATCTAATCGGAGTACAGGTGCATTCCTAGGTGTGACTGTACCCTTAAACAAAAATAAAAAAATAACCACACACGGGTAGACAACCATTGGCACTCCAACTGTGACGAAACTACAAATCCCATGAGGCATTGGAAGCCACAGATATGACTTCCAGAGGCGGAGGCATGAAATGCAAGGTTGCCGGCCCTTGGGCTAGATAATGATTTGAGTGGCATCTTGATATAGCACAGTCATTTACCCTGTAGGACCACAATGCACTAGTAGGGCCAATTTAGACAGGATCTGATTAACCTACCAGCATGTCTTTGGAGTGTGGGAGGAAATCCATGCAGGCACAGGGAGAACATGCAAACTCCAGGCACCCTTTTGCTGCTAGGTGACATTGCTAACCTCTACACCACTGCGCTTGATGTCGGATGTCCTCCAGCCCATAGATGAGGCAAGCTCTATCTGACTTGCTGCAGCTTTTTTAATGTACATTGTGAGGAGCTGGCATGTGTGCCGTGAAAAATTTCCCCCAAAAATATGATTAATAAGAACTTACTCTGCCGACAGACAAGACCTGGATGGCCTCAGCATTGGAGGACTGGTCGTATTCTCCCAGGACCACAACGTCGGTAGTTCTAGATGGAAGGGAAACATGGCAGGTCATTGGTGGATGGTTGAGTGTCGTGGTGACAACGGTTTTAAGACTCAATCTTATTCTCTCCATACATGGGGAAATTTGACATGTCTGGTAGTGAAAAGTAATATCTTCACAGTCATTTAGTAAAGGGGCCAAGACTATACCACCCATACTATCTCTCTACTGCCATCAACCACTACCTTCTACATCCTGCGATAAATTTTTTGTAAATTGGATAAATGGCGCCATTTTGTATTTGTGAGCTATAAGTCAACTGCTCTGGGTGTGCAGTTAGGTAAATGGTTCTATATTTAGAATGTATCTGGTCTATAAATCAGAGGCTCTGGGTGTGCAATTAGGTAAATGGCTCTATATTTAGGATGTATCTGGTCTATAAATCAGAGGCTCTGGGTGTGCAATTAGGTAAATGGCTCTATATTTAGAATGTATCTGGTCTATAAACCAGAGGCTCTGGATGAACAGATGTGAAGTATTGCAGTGAATGGTGACTTTGTAGAATATTAGCATATAAAACTCACAAGATTCCGCAGTGGGCAGCAGTGACAACCCAGAGACTGTTTATAAGGGAACCACCGCAGAAGTGAAATCCGGTTCTGTCCTGTAGAAAAAAAATAATGAAGTTATTGTTTTATATACAGATCACGTCACCCACCCCATGGAGAGAAGGACCAGCCATTCTGGAATCAGGGGGAGGACACTGAGCTGAGGTCAGTGGAGGGATTGGTAGGGATGGGTGGAGGACACTGAATGGAAGACAGTGGAGGGATTGGTAGGGATGGGTGGAGGACACTGAATGGAAGACAGTGGAGGGATTGGCAGGGAGGGGTGGAGGACACTGAATTGAGGGCAGTGAAGGGAATGGCAGAGAGGGGTGGAAGACACTGAGCTGAGGCCAGTGGAGGGATTGGCATGGAGGGGTGGAGGACACTGAGCTAAGGGCCAGTGGATGGATTGGCAGAGGGGTGGAAGACACTGAGCTGAGGCCAGTGGAGGGATTGGCAGAGAGGAGTAGAGGACACTGAGATGAGGCCAGTGGATGGATTGGCAGAGAGGAGTAGAGGACACTGAGATGAGGCCAGTGGAGGGATTGGCAGAGAGGAGTAGAGGACACTGAGATGAGGCCAGTGGATGGATTGGCAGAGAGGAGCGAAGGACACTAAATGGAGGCCAGTGGAGGGATTGGTAGAGAGGGGTGGAGGACACTGAATGGAAGCCAGTGGAGGGATTGGCAGAGAAGAGTAGTGGACATGGAATGGAAGCTAATGGAAAGATTGACAGAGAAGGATGGGGGACACTAAATGAAAGCAAGGATTGGCAGAGAGGAGTGGTGGACACTGAGCTGAGGCCAGTGGAGGGATTGGCAGGGAAGGTGGAGGACACTGAGCTGAGGCCAGTGGAGGGATTGGCAGGGAGAGGTGGTGGACACTGAGCTGAGGCCAGTGGAGGGATTGGCAGGGAGGGGTGGAGGACACTGAGCTGAGGCCAGTGGAGGGATTGGCAGGGAGGGGTGGAGGACACTGAATGAAAGGCAGTGGAGGGATTGGCAGAGGGGTGGAAGACACTGAGCTGAGGCCAGTGGAGGGATTGGCAGAGAGGAGTAGAGGACACTGAGATGAGGCCAGTGGAGGGATTGGCAGAGAGGAGTGGTGGACACTGAGCTGAGGCCAGTGGGGGGATTGGCAGGGAGGGGTGGTGGACACTGAGCTGAGGCCAGTGGAGGGATTGGCAGGGAGGGGTGGAGGACACTGAGCTGAGGCCAGTGGAGGGATTGGCAGGGAGGGGTGGAGGACACTGAGCTGAGGCCAGTGGAGGGATTGGCAGAGAGGAGTAGAGGACACTGAATAAAAGGCAGTGGAGGGATTGGCAGAGGGGTGGAAGACACTGAGCTGAGGCCAGTGGAGGGATTGGCAGAGAGGAGTAAAGGACACTGAGATGAGGCCAGTGGATGGATTGGCAGAGAGGGGCGAAGGACACTGAATGGAGGCCAGTGGAGGGATTGGTAGAGAGGGGTGGAGGACACTGAATGGAAGACAGTGGAGGGATTGGCAGAGAAGAGTAGTCTACATGGAATGGAAGCCAATGGAAAGATTGACAGAGAAGGATGGGGGACACTGAATGAAAGCAAGGATTGGCAGAGAGGAGTGGTGGACACTGAGCAGCTGTTAAGGCAAATTTGTCTAGGAATAGCTTTCATGATAGACTGAAGGGGGATAGCCTATGTTGAGGCAAGGGAGTTGCAATAGTCAAGGTGAGTGATAACATGGGAGTGATTGATGAGCTTTGTGGTTTCATTGGGGTTGAGAAGGAGTAGATTTTGGAGATATTGTTGAGGTGAAGTTTTACGAGAGTAGTTAGATTTAGGTCTTGAAGGACAGGTCAGAGTTGGGGATCACACCTAGTGCTCTGGCATGGGGGTTGGGACTGATAGTTGTATTACATTATGAGCTCAATTTTAGAAAGATGGAGTTTGAAGTAACGATGTGACATCCCTACTGATATGACAGTTAGTAAATTAATAATGTGAGAGGAGACTAAAGGGGTGGGGGAAGTAGGGAGCAGAGAGATTTGGGGGGTCATCAGCATAGAAGTGGTATTGGAAGCCATGGGAGGTTTTCACGCCACCAAGAAAGGAGGTGTGAGTAGAACAGAAAAGGGGTTCCAAGAAGAGAGCCTTGGAGAACCCAACAACCCCTACAAAAAGATACAAACGTGGTAAGAGACGATCGTACCTGAAGAGACACCTGCCATGGCCAAGAACCAGAGACGGCGTTTTCACCGTTCACAATCCTGGCGTAGCCGGAGATAACTGGATTGATGGCGGGAACACCACAGCCTGAGAAAAAAAACACATTCTTAATACATTGTTACCCCCCCATACCACATAATACAACACAACGTCTGATTGGCTTGTAAGTCTCTTTTTATCATCTTTGCACTTCGTCTTCATATGATTGTTAATAAGGTGGATTTTTAAGGTGTAAAAAAAAAAAATATATAGAAACGTTATATCGGTTACAAAGTGCCACAAACACACAACACGTGGACTCACCATAGGCTCCGCTGAGCAAGGCCAGACAGGACAGGACCCACAGGATTGCCATCTTCTACTTTACTTGGCTATGGTGACAAAAGCCTGTTCACCTTTTTATACTCTCGGTCGGCCAATCAGGGTAAGGTACCAGGGTTGTGATAAGGACAATTTTTAGCGCACTTATCAGGAAACCTTGAGCAAATTTCACAAACTCGACTTAAAAGAAAAGATATGAAGAAACAGGTGTTACAGGAGAACGCAATAACAAGAGTGAGGGAATGTATATATATTCTACATATCTAAGTACATAAATTACACCATATTATTATTAATAGTATATTACAGTGGAACCTCAGATTACAAGGATAATCCGTTCCAGGAGAACGCTCGTAGTCCAAAGCACTCGCATATCAAATAGAGTTTCCCCATTGAAGTCAATGGAAACGAAAATAATTCGTTCATTGACTTCAATGGCATTCAATACCGCATGCGGCCAGAGGTGGGGCCAGAAAGGCCCGAGGACATCTCCGGCTGACCTTGGCAAACCTCGGAAAGACTCCATTCCCGGGGTTTGCCGAGGTCAGCCGAGCTGTTCTCGGGCCTTTCCGTGCATTTCCGAACGGTGCCGATCGGAGGCGCAGCTTTTGAACAATGGACGCCCATAGTTTGACTGACTCTGCATCCGGCGTATAAGACGACCCCCGATTTTTGAGGAATATTTTTAAGTATGAAAGGTTGTCTTATACGCCGGAAAATACGGTACAGTGTGGAAGAAACGAGTGTAACCCTTTCTTGTCGAGTGTGTCTAAGTATTCATGGTAAACTAGTGGGAGGATCACCTATTTTTCCAAAGAGGCTCCCAGGATTGACCAAGCAGAACTGACCACAATAATCGGAGGAAAAGGAAATTTCTCCAGAGGACTGTTTGATATTGCTCTATGAACCCGTAACCAGGGCATACCAAGGATGATGGACAATAAGGCTAGTACAGACGCCAGGAAAAAAGCAGCGTTTTTAACGTGATTTTTTTCACCGTTTGCATTGATATCAATGCACGGTTTGCCGCGCTAGTTTTCAGCCGTGTTTTTCTCTCTCTATCAATGGTTCCCTATGGAAGCTCATTGATTTGAATAGAGGTCGCACCAGAAGTTGGATCAAGATGATCCGACTTGCGGGGCGACTCGTGTGCGGAGAAATTTGAAGGGGAACCCTGCGCAAATTTAAAACAAAATTGCGTGAGGTTCCCCCAAGGATGATACCAAGCCCTTCGGTCTGGTATGGATCTCAAGGGGAATCCCCCACACTGAAAAAAAACGGCGTGGGGGTTCCCCCAGGATCCATACCAGACCCTTATCCGAGCACGCAGCCCGGCAGGTCAGGAAGGGAGTTGTGCTTTGCCCCCATGTTGATGGGGACAAGGGCCTCTTCTCGACAACCATGGCCGTTGGTTGTCGGGGTCTGCGGGCGGCGGGCTTATCAGAATCTGAGAGCCCCCTTCAATAAGGGGGCCCCCAGATCCCGGCCCCCCACCCTATGTGAATGAGTATGGGGTACATCGTACCCCTACCCATTCACCTGGCGGTATAAAAATGTCAATACAAAAACACTACACAGGTTTTTAAAGTAGTTTATTAGGCAGCTCCGGGGATCTTCTTCCGACTTCGGGGGTCTTCTGCCGGGCACCACCGCTGTCTTCTTTCTGCTCTTTTACCAGCAGCAGCCCGGTCTTCTCCCTTCTTCGGGGGGGCTTCTTCCGACTTTCAGGGGTCTTCTGATTTCTCTGCTCTCTTCTCCCGCTCTCTGGTTCTCTTTCTCTTCTGCCGGGCACCACCGCTGTCTTCTTTCAGCTCTTTTACCAGCGGCAGCCTGGTCTTCTCCCTCCTTCAGGGGGTCTTCTTCCGACTTCAGGGGGTCTTCCGACTTCTCCACCCTGTTCTCCCGCTCTCTGGTTATTTTTCTCTTCTGCCGGGCACCACCGCTGTCTTCTTTCAGCTCTTTCACCAGCGGGGGCCCGGTCTTCTGCGTCACCTTCTTCTCTTCTTCGATGTTGCCACGACGCTCCCTGCCGATGTAATGCTGGGTGTGCGGTGCCACCCGGAGCATGCTGGGACTGTGACGTCATTAGAGGCCTATATAAATCATTGCGCACCACGCACCCGGCATTACAGCAGCAGGGAGCGTTGTGGCAACATCAAAGAGGAGAAGAAGAAAAGAAGGCGACGCAGAAGACCGGGCCCCGGCTGGTGAAAGAGCTGAAAGAAGACAGCGGTGGTGCTCGGCAGAAGAGAAAAAAAGAACCGGAGAGCAGGAGAAGAGAGCGGAGAAGTCCGAAGACCCCCCGAAGTCGGAAGACCAGGCTGCCGCTGGTAAAAGAGCTGAAAGAAGACAGCGGTGGTGCCTGGCAGAAGACCCCCGAAGTTGAAAGAAGACCCCCCGAGCTGCCTAATAAACTACTTTAAAAACCTGTGTAGTGGGTTTTTTTTATTTACATTTTTCTACCACCAGGTGAATGGGTAGGGGTACTCATTCACATAGGGTGGGGGGCCGGGATCTGGGGGACCCCTTATTAAAGCCCCGCTGCCCGCAGACCCCGACAACCAACGGCCAGGGTTTTCGGGAAGAGGCCCTTGTCCCCATCAACACCAGCACCAACCCCCCCCCATGTTGAGGGCATGTGGCCTGGTACTGTGTAGGTGGGGGGGAGCTCGCTCGCCCCCCCTTCCTGACCTGCCGGGCTGCGTGATCGGATAAGGGTCTGGTATGGATCCTGGGGGAACCCCCACGCCGTTTTTTTTTTTCGGTGTGGAGGATTTCCCTTAAGATCCATACCAGACTGAAGGGCTCGGTATCATCCTGGGGGGTACCTCACGCAATTTTTTTTTTAACTTGCGCGGGGTTCCCCTTCAAAATTCTCCGCACACGAGTCGCCCTGCAAGTCGGATCATCTTGATCCGACTTCTGGTGCGACCTCTATTCAAATCAATGGGCTCTTATAGGGAACAATTGATTTTGAATAGAGAGACAAAAACGTGGCTGAAAACTAGCGCGGCAAAACGTGCATTGAATTCAATGCAAAACGTGGAAAAAATTGCGTTAAAAACGCCACTTTTTTCTTAGCGTCTGTACTAGCTTTACAGCCCGTTTTTAAAAACGTCCATGGACATGAAGCCTAATAGTCAAAGCTCAAGAACTATTGATGACCCAGAGAAATTGTTGTGAGTAGTGGAAGCCTCTCTTGCATGACTAACTGAATATGCAGAGATTAAGCCTCAGCTTGGAGGGGTGTCCATCCAAAAAACACATCCTGGCTCCCGATACGTTGATATCTAGTACTGCTTTGTTTTTCTGAGGCCCTGCAGATACAAAGATATGGAGATGTGAGGAAGGGGAAGGGGAATATTGGGGATATTGGAAGGGGAAATCTAACTGTGTGGCCCTCGCTGGGTTATAAGTCCAATCCTGCATCGCCTTGGTATCTTAGTGCTTAGTGCCTGGTGCCCTAGGAAGACGTCATCTGTGACGAAACGCATAAGGGGGAGCAACGTGCTGGTCCCAGAACGACGGGCTGCCTTATTGAGCTGGCCAACTTATCTTTGTATGCCTAATTTACATTCCTTTGATGTAAGTGCAATACATATAATGCCTAAGATTTTTTACTATGGAGGTCTTATCTCTTTTTGGGTTCATGTGTGATGGGGCCCTTCCGGGAGGTGAAGGCTTGATGGCGATTCCCTTGGATGGTTAAAGGCCCTGGCTATAGCCACAGTCAAGAAAGACCTCCTGTAATAGGAGGTCACAAGGAGCTGGTAAGCGTCCATTCTTATGAGGTGTAAGCTTTCATTGAAATTCACATACTACTTTGGTGAAAGTGTTAAGCCTTGGGATCTTCACCTGTTACTCCCTGTACATCAGAGACACCCCCATCCTTTAAGTCTGTAGGAAAGTGCTGTCTACTTTCTCCACTGCAGGTGATGCTTTTCTGCAGCAGCACTGTTGTTGGAGAAGAAGCCAAGAGGAACAAGGTTCCTCTAAGCTTTCTTGGGTCACTGGGGAAGCTACCCTATTGGATGCCCCATGTGACTCTAGCAGCCATCTTGGGTCAGGCAGAGCCTATTTAAGTCCCTGGCTCTCAGGTTTTGCACACATTTTGAGAGTTGGTAGAGTAGAGACAAGAACCCAACCTGTTAGACACAGTACTAGAGGTAAGGGAAAGGTTCCTGATGAGGAGGTAAAGCATAGGATCCCTACCCCTTGGATATATTCCCGCTTGGGCACAAGACGGCCAGTCCTAACTCTAAAATCTTTACAGACACCGTCCATTTGACTGATATCGCTTCTTCACATTACTGTCTGCCATGATAGTAGCCGGTTGGATAAACTGTTGCCGTGTTATTTCAATAAAAGTTTTCCATTGCACCTGACTGTGTGAATTATTGCTGCCGCAACACAATGCACCCCTACTGGTCAGAGATATTCCCTTGTAGGACCTCAGATGTAAGGTTGCCTTGCTGGTGACCATTCCATCTGTAAGGCATGTTCCTGAGCGGGTGGCTTTTTATTGTAGTCTTTTTCTTGTATTACAAAGGGACAAGGTGGTCTTAAGACCAAGACCTTCTTTTCTCCTCAAGGTGGTCTCTCCCTTCCACCTTAATGAGGATTTGTCAAGGCCGCCACCTGGTCCTTTGTTCAGGGCTGGTGCAAAGAGTTTTGGCACCCTAGGCGAAACCTAATTTTTGCTGCCCCCTGGCTCCACCCCTGACTCCACCCCCTTTACCCTGCCCATGTATACCACACCTTTTTAATGAAACGCACAAATTCAGCCCTCCAGTGCCAATCAAATGCAACCTCACCAGCGCTCATCAAAGCAGCCTCACCAGAGCCCATCAAATGTAGCCTCACCAGATCCCATCAATGCAGCCTCACCAGCGCCCATAAACGCAGCCTCACCAGTGCCCATAAATGCAGCCTCACCAGCGCTCATCAAATGTAGCCTCACCAGCGCCCAACAAATGCACATCAAATGCAGCCTCACCAGCGCTCATCAATGTAGCCTCACCAGTGCCCATCAAATGCAGCCTCACCAGTGCCCATAAATGCAGCCTCACCAGTGCTCATCAAATGTAGCCTCACCAGCGCCCATCAAAAAGCACCCAACAGGAAGGGGCCTGGTGACTCAATTGGAGGACGCATCCCAACCAATCTACCTCACAGTACTGCCGGACGGCTTAAAGACTCTGGGACTGTGTAGCTGTGCTTAAACTTGGAAAAACTGTTTGGTTATGCAATCCTGTGGCAGAGGATTGTGCAACAACCCCATTGTATTCGCCAAGTCTGTGGCAGAGCCTTTGTCCGTGCATCGCACCAGCTGCTAGGTCGGTGAGAGAGGCCTATCCGGTGGTTACGAGATCCAGTGCTGGAAGCTGTTTGTCCTCTGGATCTTAAGAAGTACCCGTGATCTGCAAACAAGGTATCTGAATCTCCCGTCACCCTCCATCCCTCTATTGCCGCAAGTTGTTTAATAAAGGCATTGGAAAAGAGCAAAACTAAGTGCTTGGTGCATACATCTGTGGACGTATTTTCCAATAAAGACTCCTAGTTCTGATACGGTGAACAGTGAGGTAACGGCAGACCCAAATCTAATACAGCAGCTCCTATGGTGGTAGTGTTACATATATATGCATGCCATTTGGGGTGGCCCTAGCAAGTGTTTCTGCATATAACCCAATAGTCAAGGTGTCCAGTCCTGTACTGTACTCCAAGATAAGAAATTTGTGGGTGTGACAGGAGTCACTTTAGGTGGGGGGTTTGTGCAACTCAGCTTACCTTGGAGAGCTCCGGAAACTTTGTGTCCAGCTTCCCTGGGCCCTCTTATGTGTAAATCGCCCTGTGTCTCTAATAGGGGTGACTGAGAAATCCAGTCTGATCTGTACTAATCGGACTCGCGATACAGCCACATTGGAATGTTGTGTATATATATATATACTATAACGGGAGGGCCCGTAGAACCCAGAAGCTCTTAGAAAGTATGAGCCAGAAAATAATGGACATTCAGAATATGTCTTGGATTGCTTTAACATGGGTCTGTAATCCCCAATATCTCCCAGGAGTGACTCATTCGAGTGTGACTGCTCTGCATCTAATTATGGCTTGTGCTAATTGACCCTGTAATTGTGTGAAGGTGTATTTATGATAATGTGTATTGTAAGTTAGAAGACAGCCAGTCTGGAAAGGCTAAAGGTCATGCGTATGAGTCATCAGCTGTAGTTAATTAGCTCATGTAAATTAGGCCAGGTCCAGGAGTCAGTGTGTCTGCTAAGAGATGTATTGAGGATGATTTGTATTGGGGGGCTCGTTATGTAACCATTGTGTGATGTTGTGGGTGGAGTTGGGTCATTGACTGTTGACTGGGTGGGCTAAAGAGTCCTGGATAGTGGGTTCGTTGTAACATGTGCTGGAATAAAGGCAGTTTTGATGTCGTTGTTCACACTACACTGTGTTACGGCCGGTGACTGGGTGAGCTAAGCGGTCTTGGATAGTGCTGGTTCTGGACAGAGGAAGCATTGACGGCGGACATAGTCCTGTAGAGGATGAGGGTTCATCACAGCAGGTAAGTCAAAATTCCTTGTTGTTTTCTACTTTGTGAACCAACAATATATTTAATTGATGACTCTACAACAACAACAACAACAAAAAAAGGGTTCAGAGATACTTTATTGAGTATTAAAAAAATATTGAATAGTCTTTAGTTATTGACAATAGCTTGGTTTATCATGGCTGTGAAGGCGCTGACGCGGGTGTAGGCGACAGGATAAAATGTGTTGCAGGTAGAGCTGCCCCAGGACACAATACCGGCCAAGGTCCAGGCTCCGTTCCTCTTGCACACAAGGGGTCCACCAGAGTCACCCTGAAAAGAAGAGAATAGATGTCACAGGAGAATTGCCACACAATTAACTTTTCACTTGATGCTTCTCTTAGGAGACTTCAAAAGGTCCTCCTAGAATGCCTTGGACTCGGTTACATGGAATGGAGTGGGATGCCTTTTTGTCCAGATTCCCGTGAAGGTCCCTTTAACTCAACTCCCCACAATCCTCTGAGCTCCTGGACACGCCCAGGGGATACAAATGTCAGCTCCACCCAGCTTCCGGGGCTCAGAGAGATCCGGCCTGATGGGACAGCAGTGACTGGGCAAGTGAGCTGTTCCCGGGTGCTGGGTCCTCCCCTGTTAAGCCTGGTGTGCGGGCCACCAGCAGTGAGCACAAGAGCACGCAGCATCTTTCCAAGCCCCAGTCACTGGAGAGGACTCTGTTACAGTCCATTTGGGGAAGCTGTCTATGAAGTGGGTTGGCCCTATCTTCAGCCACCAGAACCTCCTGACCGAAGCAAGTAGCAACTAGTGCCAGTGTGAAGTCTGTGCCAGCAGGAGGTCCACTCAGCTCCAGGGCTGGTGCAAGGATTTTTGACACCCTAGGCGAAACCACATTTTGCTGCCCCCCACTTTGGCTCTGCCCCTGACTCCACCCTCTTTGCCCTTGTAACACATGTGACTTGACACATACACTGACCTACCTGACCATGGCCGGTGCTAGCCTATTTTGTGCCCTAGGCAAGACCAGCTAACTGGGGAGGAGGGGAGAGGGGGGCTAAGAGAAAGGGGGGCTGAGAGAGAGGTAGGAGGGAGGGGTGAGAGAGAGGGAGAGAGTGAGGCTGTGAGAGAGTGGGGTTGAGAGAGTGGGGGCTGAGAGAGGGAGGGCTGGCTAAGGTAGGAGGGAGGTCTGAGAGAGAGAGAGAGGTAGGAGGGAGGGCTGAGAGAGAGAGAGGTAGGAGGGAGGGCTGAGAGAGATGGGGGAGGGAGGGCTGAGAGAGAGGGGGAGGGAGGGCTGAGAGAGAGGGGGGAGGGAGGGCTGAGAGAGGGGGAGGGGGGCTGAGAGAGAGGGGATTAAGAGTATGGGGGGCTAAGAATGGAGGGAGGGCTAAGAGGGGGGCTGAGAGAATAGGGAGGGCTGAGAGAAAATGGAGGGGGCATAAAGAGAGGGGGCTGAGAGAATAGGGTGGGCTGAGAGAGGGGGGCTGAGAGGGGGGGTGGCTGAGAGAGACGTGGGCTGAGAGAGAAAGGAGGGGGGCTTAGAGAGTGGGGGGTGGCTGAGAGTATAGGGATGGCTAAGAGAGGGGGAATGACAGAGAGAAGGGAGGGGGGGCTAATCGAGAGGGGAGGGCTGAGAGGGGGGTGAGAGGGGAGAGCTGAGAGGGCTGAGAGGGGAGGGGCTGAGAGAGGGGAGGGGGTTGAGAGAGAAGGGAGGGGGGCTGAGAGAGAAGGGAGGGGGGCTTAGAGAGAGGGGGGCTGAGAAAGAAGGGAGGGGGCTGAGAGAGGAGGAAGGGGGCTTAGAGAGAGGGAGGAGGTAATTGGGGGGAGATGAGACCCTAGCCCTGTTCCTGCAGTCCAACCTCTGTCCCAGTCTCTGTCTGCAGGTGTGTCTGATGACAGATGGTACCTTTCTATAACATGATGCCAGTCTCCCAGTGCGCCCTAGGCGGCTTCCTAGTTTGCCTATAGCGCCGGCCCTGCTCAGCTCTCAGTCCACTAAATGAATGATTACTATCTTGGACACGTAAGATTCTTTAGCCCTCTATTCTATCTGTAGATTGAACTCAGAACACGTTGCTGCCACCTGGTGGACATTAGTAGAACTGCAGAATAGTTGTTATATCCTTTCCCTTTACGGTTCATATTAATGTTTTGTACTGTATACCCGTGTTCACAAGAAAGCTTCTAAATGAAGCTTTGGCAACTTTTAAAAAGGGAAGAGGTCATCCTTGGTAGTACCCTGGAGGGCCCCTGAAACCTGGATGCTGCCCATACAGAAGGACATTGGCTTCAGCTTCAACTCTGATCCAAACCCTACCCACTAGGTCCAAACCCGTCCTCCCAATTCAATAGTCCCGTGCCAGATCTTTAGATGGAAGTAGATTCTCAGATATTAGCCTCAGTAAAATGTAAACATATAAATAAAAATTGTACAACAAAGCAGTATGTTCTGTAGGAATCGGACCCGCGCCCTTTGTTCTGGCTGGGTGGCAAGTGGTGGACCGACCCGGATCAGATCATTGTCTTTCTCATTGCAGCTATAAATTCATAAAGTTATTTTACCATGCAGGAGGAGACGCCAGAGGCCCCGGCACAGATCATGGTGGGTTGAACTAAGGATCCCCAGTACTTCTGGCAATTAGCGTTGCTCATGATTGGAAGACCTGCCTGCTGGAGCTTAGCTGGGAGGATTTTTGCTGAAAGAGAGAAAGAGAGAGAGAGGGAAGAACATTTTACAAATTTTTCAGCGGCAGGATCGTCACGGTGGTTCTATGTGGCAGTTTGAACCCCCCCCCCCCCCAATGTCCCAACAGGATCCCAACGCCTTGGCCTTAGTCGCTCATTGTCACAGTTAAAGGTTGAAATAAAGATTTCATTTTTAATAAACACTTTTTTGGTTTTGTAGATTTATATCCCAACCACACAAAACTGGATAAACACAGTGGTGTCACTAGGGTTGGTGTCACCTGGCGCAGTAAAACATGGTGCCACTCTGCCCCCCGTGTATCCTGCCCAGTGCCCTGCAGGCAGTGCATGGTCACAGGGGTGCACCCCAAAATGGTCCCTGTAAATTATAGTATAAAGTGGTATAGTGGCAGATTAGGGTAGTATAGGGAAGGTTAGGGTGGTATAGGGTAGGTTGGGGCGGTATAGGGCAGGTTAGGGTAGTATAGGGCAGGTTGGGGCGGTATAGGGCAGGTTAGTGAGGTATAGGGCAGTTTGGGGTGATATAGGACAGGTTAGTGTGGTATAGGGCAAATAAGTGAGGTATAGTGCAGTTTGGGGTGGTACAGGGCAGGTTAGTGAGGTATAGGGCAGTTTGGGATGGTATAGGGCAGGTTAGTGAGGTATAGGGCAGTTTGGGGCGGTATAGGGCAGGTTAGTGAGGTATAGGGCAGTTTGGGGTGATATAGGACAGGTTAGTGAGGTATAGGGCAGTTTGTGCCGGTATAGGGCAGGTTAGTGAGGTATAGGGCAGTTTGGGGTGGTATAGGGCAGGTTAGTGAGGTATAGGTCAGTTTGGAGCGGTATAGGGCAGGTCAGTGAGGTATAGGTCAGTTTGGGGTGGTATAGGGCAGGTTAGTGAGGTATAGGGCAGTTTGGGGCGGTATAGGGCAGGTCAGTGAGGTATAGGTCAGTTTGAGGTGGTATAGGGCAGGTTAGGGATCTATGCAGTGACAGTTTGCAGTACCTTGAGGCTGCTGTGTCCCCGCCTCTTTCTCCTTCTTCAGCCGCGGGATCAGCTGAGTAAAGAAGTCTGTGGGAGGAGTGGAGGAGGCAGCCACACCCCCAGCTCCACCCACCAACCCCGGCTGAAGGAGATATTGAAGATCCCCGAGGATTAGCTTCACTGACTGCGGAGGTTTATAGGCAGCCTCCCTCGAAACCGCTCCGCTGCAGCTCTACAAGAGCACGCAATAAGTACACTGTGTAGCAGGTGTCACCCGGTGCGGGCCGCACCTCCTGCCCCCCCATAGCAACACCACTGGATAAACATCTAAAAAAAAAAAATGCGCTGATTATTTGATGGTTTCCCCCTTTTTTAGGTAATCGTTGTTGTGTTCAACAATCACTGGTACCATTTTGATTCTTTGTATGATGTTTGATGACTTAATTCTTAGTTCATTTTTTATTTTTCCTGTAGAATATCAAATCCCCTTACTGGTTGCATTGATGTATCCCCATCCGGTGGTGGCACATATTTCTCCATCATTGAAGACAGCATTGGTGGCAGCAAGACACACTGGAGCCACGCGGGTGTTGAGGGTGACGGGAGTGGCCAGCTTGATCAGGGTGAGGTCATTGGCGTTGGTCTGGGTGTTGTACAGGGAGTGTTTTAGAACCTGAGAAGAAGGTATGAAGGAATTAACTTTCTGGAAACGTCACTCAATCCAACAAGAGGACTCCATCATGTCTTTATCTAAAGAGCATGTAGTGTTATTGGTTTCTTTTTCTTTTTCTAAGGGCTCATTTACACTTTGTTTTGACTTTAACACATTAAAGTGCCTACAGCTTCAACAAGCTTTTTTTTATGTGTTTTCAATGTTTCTGTGATGCTTTTTTAAGCTTTAATGAAGCTTGGCAAATGGCCTGGGTGTGTAGATTTTCCATTTGTTTTAAAGGAGCCCAGTAGAACCTTGGCTCAGTAGTACCCTTGTTCAGCAGATCCACAGCTTATTAGTACCCTTGTTCAGCAGATCCTCTGCTCAGTTGTACCCAAAGCTCTGCTGATCCCTTGCTTAGTAGTACCCCCAGCTCTTCTGATCTCCTGGTCAGTAGTAACCTCCAGATCTCCTGATCCTCTGGTTTGCTGATCCTTCTCTCTCTCCGGGACCTGCTCACGTCCTGCTTTATTGCTCCCATGCTGCTCACCATGTGTGACATCTGCTAGTTTCTACTGCTCTGGTTCCCCAGCTCTCCTGATCCCCCCCATTCATTAGTAACCCCCAGATCTGCTGATCCTCTGGTTTGCTGATCCTCCTCTCCATCTGATCCCCGCTCACCTCCCGCTATATTGCTCCCTTGCTGTGCACTATATGTGACATCTGCTAGTTTCTCTTGCTCTGGTCCCCCAGCTTTGCTGATCCTCCTCTTGCTGGTCCTCCTCTCTCTCCGGATCCCTGCTCATCTCAAGCTATATTGCTCCCATGCTGCTCGACACGTGTGACATATGCTAGTTTCTAGTGCTCTGGTCCCCCAGATCTGCTGATCCAACCCTCCCCAGACAGTAGTAGTAACCCCCTAGTCCTGCTGATCCTTCTCTCTCCACGGGACCTGCTCACCTCCCGCTTTATTGCTCCCATGCTGCTCACCATGTGTGACATCTGTTAGTTTCTACTGCTCTCGTGCCCCAGCTCTCCTGTACCCCCCCCCCCCCATTTATTAGTAACCCCCAGATCTGCTGATCCTCTGGTTTGCTGATCCTCCTCTCCATCTGATCCCCGCTCACCTCCGGCTATATTGCTCCCATGCTGTGCACTATATGTGACATCTGCTAGTATATCCTGCTCTGGTCCACCAGCTCTGCTAATCTTCTGCCACTTAGCTCTCTCTCTCTCTCTCTCTCTCTCTCTCCAGTCCCTGCTCACTTTCCACCATAGAGTTCCCATGTTGCACACCATGTGTACTGTCTACTAGTTGTTCTGCTCCAATCTGGACCTTGCTTACCTTCCTGCTGATTCACCCTGCACACCAGATGTGACGTCTTCACCAGACACTCCCACAGTATATACACATGAACCGGAAGTGACTGCTGATGATGTCTTTCTGGTTTGCTTGTTGGTTTCCCAGTGTATCTCATACCTGCAATACCCCCAAAACAAAAACGAAGCTAAAGCAGAATAAAATTCCTCAAATGCCACAGGTGTTGTTAGTGAGCGTTGTCATAGACTTCTATGGAGGCTTTGGAGATGCTTTGAAGCACCAAGAAAGCGACATTGGGGGATAATTCTTTAAGCAAAGCAAACACAACGTGTGACCAGGACTGTAAGGTGACCATTTTATTTAGTGACAGGAGATCGAATAGCATTCAGAGCACTTAAAAACAAAGTGTGCCCAATGCCACATGTTAAAGCAAGTGTGAACAAGCCCTAATAGTAGTTAACTGACTGTCAATCTTTAGGGAAAAAGTAAAGTAGAATAATTGCAATTTACAAATCGTTTTCTCATTATGGTGCTTACTTTGCTGATAGCCCTGATCTGAATGGGCTCAGTCTTGGAGGTGAGGTCATATGCACCCAGGACCACACGGTGAGCAGTTCTGGATGGAAGAGAAAAAGGGTCCTCAGTTGCCATAAGACTGATTTGATATTTCAGGTTTCACAAAAATTTACAATCTGAAAACTTACAAGAATATTTTTTTGACGTATATTTACTATAGATAATTTTACTAACGTTTGCATACAGTGGGGAAAAAGTATTTTATCCCAAAGCAAAACATGACTTAGCAGTTGGTGGGGAAACCCTTGTTGGGAAGCACAGAGGTCAGACGTTTCTTGTAGTTGGTGATCAGGTTTCCACAATCTCAGGAGGGATTTTGGTCTCCACTCTTCATTACAGATCTTCTCTAAATCCTTAAGGTTTCTTGGCAACTCAAATTTTCAGCTCCCTCCATACATTTTCTATAGTATTAAGGTCTGGAGACTGGCTAGGCCACTCCATGACCCTAATCTGTTTCTTCTTGAGCCACTCCTTTGTTGCCTTGGATCATTGTCATGTTGGAAGACCCATCCATGACCCATCTTCAGTGTTCTGTTTGAGGGAAGAAGGTTCTAATTCAGGATCTTACAATACATGGTCCCGTCCATTGGCCCCTCAATGTGGCAAAGTTGGCCTGTACCTTTTTCAGAGAAACAGCCTCAAATCATCATGTTTCCCCCTCCGTGTGACTGTAGAGCTGGTGTTCTTAAGGTCATAGGCAGCATTTTTCCTTCTCCAAACACGGCGAGTCGAGTTAATTTTTAGTCTCATCTGACCACAGAACTTTCTCCTAGTCCTTCTCGGAATCATTTAGATGTTCATTGGCATGACTATACATGTACCTTCCTGAGGAGAGGGACTCACTGTGTTTGGAAGAAGGAAAATGGAGACTATGACCCTAAAGCCCTGTACACACGATCGGTCCATCCGATGAAAACGGTCTGATGGACCGCTTTCATCGGTTAACCGATGACGCTGACTGACGGTCAGTCGTGCCTATACACCATCATATACAGGCCAAGTCCTGTAGTCGGTGGCTATGGATGCAAAATACAGGACTCGGGAGCGCGCCCGCAAGGTAACCCCCTTGGGAGAGCGCTTCCCAGAAGGGGTTATCAAAAGCGGGGAGGAGCCCAGACAGCCGCCGAATTATTAGTACTATGGAAGGACAACACAGTAGACACAACATAACTGTACAGTCTTTGTATGGAAATAATATAATATAAGACTTACGTGATTCCGCAGTGGGCAGCAGTGACAACCCACTGACGGTGGACGAGGAGCCGCCACAGAAGTGGAATCCAGTGCTGGTCTGTGGAAGAAGAGCCATCAGGTCAGTATTTTATCTACCGTAAAAAACACCATGGCTGATGGTGCAGGTCAGATCTCTATGTTGGTATACTCTATGCTGTGCCCCGCCATGCCCCAAATCCCTGATTGTAGCATTTTGGGTACATTCTATAGGGTGCGGCAATGGGAACCCACCACAGCCCCAAAATCACATTTTGAAGGAATTCTATTGCTTTAAATGCATATTTGTGTCCCTCATGGAGATGCTTAGTCAACAGTATGGTCATGGTTCTAAATAAGGTAAAGACAGTTGTCCTTTGACTAGCAACAGATTTAAACATAATTGTCACAGGAACAGAAGTTCCCATTTGAAGATTTTTCCTCACCTCTTGCTCTGGTGACAACCCAAAATTTTTGACCAAAAGGACAAATACAGGGGTTAATCCCCCCCCCCCAACAGGGACACATACTGCATTATAAAACCTGACAAAGGTCCTAAACCTTCCCCACTCCATCTGAAACGGAGAAGAAATTGCCTTCACATACACCTTTATACATTTATTTTAATTGTTAAAGCGGAGTTTCACCCAAAAATTGAACTTCTGCTTTTCGGAACCCTCCCCCCTCCGTGTCACATTTGGCACCTTTCAGGGGGAGGGGGTGCAGTATACCTAAGACAGGTATTTGCACCCACTTCCGGGCATAGACTTCCCATGGGAGTCACGCCACTTCCCCCGCTGTCTCCTGGGAAACACACTGTTTCCCAGGAGAGAGCGGGGACCAGTGAGGGGCAACGCTGTGCTACTCACGAATGCGCAGTAGGGAACTGGGCAGTGAAGCAACTTCCTGATTCCCTCACCGAGATGGCGGCGGGGCAGCTGAGAGACGATCGATTGCTCGGCTTTGGTTTGCCGACATCGCGGGCGCGCTGGACAGGTAAGTGTCCATTTTTTAAAAGTCAGCAGCTGCTGTATTTGTAGCTGCTGGCTTTTAAAAAAAAAATTTGGGTGGACCTCTGCTTTAATTCTCATACCGGGAGGGCCAAATCTTCATTTCGGCAGAGTGCTCGATATACATAAACATTTATAAATGTGAAAGTCGCCCCAAACATGACTGTTAAGCCTAATGCACATGATCGGGACTTGCAACCAACTTTTTCGTGGATTTGGTCCGAAGGGGTGTTGGCCGTGAGCTTGTTCTGCATACACACGCCCAAAATTTTCAGCCAACATTCACCAAATCACGTGTTTTTTCAGCTCTTTACCGCCACCCTTTGGCAACTTCTGCTATTCAGCTTCTGTCCTGATGTTTAGCGTTTAGCGTTGGCTCCGAGAATGCGTGTTTGTACTTTTTAGTTGGGAGGACTTGCGTACACACGATCGGATAAACTGACATTACAGATTTATTGCCCAACAGTTGGTGAGCATGAACAGCCAACTTTTGTTGTCATTATTTCAGCCAACAACTTGTCTGATGGAGCATACACACGGTCGGATTATCCGGCACAACACGGCCGTCAGACAATTATGGCGCATAAAGTTGGATCGTGGTGTACGAGGCCTTTAGACAAAGAGATTCAGGAAGCCAATTGATCGTACCTGCAGAGACACCTGCCATGGCCAAGATCCAGAGATGGCATTCACTCCATTTACAATCCTGGAAATGCCGGGGACAATGGGACTGATGGCGGGAACACCACAGCCTACGGAAAAAATTAAGAATGTTTGTTATACACTACAATATAAACTATGGAGTACAAAAATCCAGTGTGTGTGTACTCACTTTGACCTAGGCTCCGCTGAGCAAGGCCAGGCAGGACAGGAACCACAGGATTGCCATTTTAGTGAGATCTACTCAGCTTATAGACGCACAGTCAGCCAATTAGGGGACAGCCTCGAGACCTGTGGTAGAGAGAGAAATTTTAGGGCCACTCTATCAAGACACCTTGAGCAAATCTGGATGTTCCACCAACTTGGTCTGGAGGAAAAGACACGAGGAAACAGGAGAACGAGTTTACAGGAGAACGTCTCATTCAGGACTGGGACAAAAAGGACCGGGCGAGAAGGAACACCTGCCCAGTGTGCCTAAAAAATAAATAAATAATCCCTGATCAGCCCCCCCCCCCCCCGTACATTTGGGTAAGGAGGGCATTTTGGTGTGTATTAAAGAATGCCATTGACTGCTTTGTATTTTTTTTTATACATTTTTTTTGCTTTAATAAAAAATAATAATAAAAAAACACTTAAAGCCCTCAGCATATACAAACTGTCTTTAGCAATGATGGTGAACCACGGCACCCCAGATATTTTTGGAACTACATTTCTCATGATGCTCATACACTCTGCAGTGTAGTTGAGCATCATGGGAAATGTAAAAGACAGTTTGTAATA